>NC_044322.1:88460338-89120895 GCF_007399415.2 Gopherus evgoodei | reverse complement strand
TTGGCCTGGGACAGTGAACTGCAGCCAGTGGGAGCCGCAATCTGCCGAACCTGCTGACATGGCAGGTAAAAAAACTAGCCCGGCCTGCCAGGGTACTTATACTGGCGAGCCACATGCCAGAGGTTGCCAACCCCTGTTGTAGCATGAGTGTGCTATATTGCTGTGTATACAAAAAGCCAAGAGTAACCCGAGCCACCATATCAAAAAAAAGGTAAAAACCAAAATGGTGATGTCTCCCAACAAAATGTTGATTTGGGATTAAGGGGGGACCATCACAGGCCCAAGAATTCTCTCCCTCTGGGGTCCCATGGGAAGGCAAATCAGCACTGTATGTTGCTAATGCTGTTGCAGGCATTGCAAGGCATTTCGGGGGTGGGCCAAAGGTGTAAATGTAAAAGGGAAGATTCCTTGCAGGGTGTAAAAGGCCAAAAGGGGGGGGAAGCAAAAAGGGTTAACTTAGCACTTCAGCTAACACGAGTAAAAATAAAACACTAGCCTCAGCCCAGGGTCATGGACTAAGCAAAAAATCTACAGCTGCTCAGCCGTAAAAAATAAAATAAAAAAAAACTAAATTAAGCAAAACTGCAAAATAGCAGCAAAAACAATAAAAGCAAATAAGGTAGTGATGGTGAAGACCCAACAACAAAAAAAAACCCATAAAGTCTCTGGAGCTGGTGTGTTTTGGGCAGCCAGGAAGGCCACAGCAAGCCAACTGAAACTGGTAAAAAGTACCAGGCACAAAGGGCCCTAAACAACAACACCTCCAAAAAAACCCCAATTGTAAACTCTCCCAAAAGCCCAAGCAAGGTGGAGATTACAGTAGACCCCGAATTACCTGGGACCAAAATAAAACTCCTGTCCACACTTCCCCTCTTCTTCTTATGTTACACCCAAGCTTGACCAGCCATGGATAAAGCACGTGTAAGTATAAAAGAGTATTAGGGCTCAGGAACTAATGCTTTCTTCCTCCCTGTAAGTAATGTGGAAAGCACCCATCACTCTCCAATGTTATTTTATTAATAAAGCTTTAAAATTTAAACCCTTGGTGTGTTTCGTCATCTGCTCCCCAAACAATCCTGTGGCCTCAGCCTGATCACCTGACACCTCAGGCAGATTGGTAACTAAAATCTGTCACAATACTAGGCAAGATGGATCATTATCTGATACAGTATGGCAGATTTTATGTTCTTATGATCCAGTCCACAGAGTGAGTCAGTGTCAGAATTAGGATTAGTGTTGCCCTCAGGCTCTTTCTTGGTACATGAGCCATACAGCCCTTCAAGCTATTGAGTATGGCACCTCCTCGGTACAAGAGGTTGTGCTAGTTGCCCAGCAGAGGAGCTGGGTCAGCCTCAGGCAACCAGCTAGTAGGGAACTTCCTCCCTTGGTAGCCTTTACATCTGTGATTTTGATATGGAGACTTTCCCAAAAATTAAGAGACCTACAGGAAGATTTGCAAGGCCTCAAAGTCCAACCTCTAGGTGCTATGAGAGGGCTATGAATAACCTATGATATTTAGGAAAATCAGTGACAAGATTTTAGTCCAGGGGACTGGGAAAAAAAAATCAGTGAGGCTTATTTAATGAGTTATCTCAGCATCAGTCCCTCTGATAAAAGCGATTTGAGAGTCTGTCAGGTTTGCACGCTGCACTCCCTTACAACATATCAGAGGTCAGTCAAGAAGAGACCCACTTTTATTGAAGAACTCAATTTCAGGATCAAGACATTAATCTCTATTGTACCACTGTAGGAATAGCAAAACTAACTAGCTAAATAAATAAATAAAAAAATATATAGTAAAGTTTTCTACATCACTGTGTGTTATATGATGTAAAAGTCCCAAGCGTGGGTAGTGGTGAATTTAAATAAGCTGCCTGCCGATGGGATTTAACAATCTTATCTGAGGCCTGGTCTACACTACGAGTTTATATTCTAATTTAGGCAGCATTAAATCCACATTAACCCTGCACCTGTCCACACAACAAAGCCCTTTATATTGATATAAAGGGCTCTTAATACGAATATCCGTAATCCTCCCGATGAGGGGCGTAGTGCTGAAAATCAGTATTGCCATTTCGGATTAGGTTAGTGTGGCTGCAATTTGACGGTATTGGCCTCCAGGCGCTATCCCACAGCGCACCATTGTGACTGCTCTGGACAGCAATCTGAACTCGGATGCACTGGCCAAGTAGACAGGAAAAGCCACACGAACTTTTGAATTTCATTTCCTGTTTGCCCAGCGTGGAGCTCTGATCAGCACAAGTGACCATGCAGTCCCAGAATCAAAATAGAGCTCCAGCATGGACTGTACTAAAGATACTGAAGCTGATCTCTGTATGGGGAGGTGAATCTGTTCTATCAGAACTCTATTCCAAAAGACAATAGCCAAAGCATTTGAAAAAATCTCCAAGGTTATGATAGACAGAGGTCACAACAGGGACTCAACACAGTGCTGTGTGAAACTTAAGGAGCTGAGACAAGAATAATGGAAAGCCAAAGAATCAAATGAACGCTCACGGAGGGAGAGAGGGGGAACTGAGGCCTCCAGCTATCCCACAGTTGCCTCACTCTCCAAAAAACATTTGCATTCTTGGCTGAGCTCCCAATGCCTGAAGGGTCCAAAAACATTGTCGCGGGTGGTTCAGGGTATATATGTTGTCAGCCTCTCCGCCTTCCTCCCCATAAAAGAAAAGGGAAAAAAAATAGTTTCTTGCCTTTTTTCAATGTCACTGTATGTCTAATGGATGCTGGTGCGAACGCGGTGCTGCAGGCGCTACACAGCAGCATTCACCTTCCCTTCCTTTCCCGATGGCAGATGGTACAATATGAATGGTAGCCATCATCATCATCCTATGAGTGCTCCTGGCTGGCCTCGGTGAGGGTTGGCAGGGGGAACCTGGGCAAAAATGGGAATGACTCCCGGTCCATTCCCTTCTTTAAAATTTGTCTCCTGTAGGTTCAGTCCTGCCTGGAATACATAGTAGTGGAGGCTGCCTCCCCCCCCGCCCTTTTATCTCTACTTGAAGATGCAATAAAGTCAGTGTTGTTTCTTCATGCATTCTTTAGTACTTCATCACACAAACGGGGGATAGCTGCCACAGTAGCCCAGGAGGGGTGGGGGAAGAGGGAAGCAACAGGTGAGGTTGTTGCAGGGGTACACCCTAGAATGGCATGAAGCTCATCATTTCTCTGCTGGATGTCTGGGGCTCTGACCCGGAGCGGCTGTTTGCCTCTCTGGTTGTTTAGTAGACTTGCCTGATATTCTAGGCAGGACTGACTCTCCCTTTAGACAAAACTTAAAAAAGGGAATGACTTGTGGAGTCATTCCCATTTTGTCCATGCGCCCTCGGACGACCTCACCAAGGCCAGCCAGTAGCATCCATGACAGCAGCAGATGGTACTAAATGACTGGTAACCGTCTCTGCTACTTTGCAAAGGCAAGTGGATGCTGCTGTGTAGCACTGCAGTAGTGCGTCTGTCAGCAGCATCCAGTAGACATAGAGTGAAAGTGAAAAAAGGCTAAACAGGTTCCATGGTTGCCTGCTATGGTGTCCTGCCAGGCAATCCAGGGGAAAAGGGTACAAAAATGATTCTTGCCGTTGCTTTCATGGGAGGGAGGATTGACTGACGACATTTACTCAGAATCACCTGCGACACTGTTTTTGCCCCATCATGCATTGTGATCTCAACCCAGAATTCCAATGGGCAGGGGAGACTGCGGGAAATATGGGATAGCTATGGATAGCTACCCATGTGCAATGCTCCGGAAATCGACGCTAGCCTCGATACATGGACGAAACACCACCGAAGTAATATGCTTAGTGTGGCCGCGTGCACTCAATTTTATACAATCTGTTTTCAAATACTGGTTTCTTCTGCAAAATCGGAATATCCCATAGTGTAAACATACCCTGACATTTCTTCATTCAGAGTGACTGTGGTTCATAAAAATCACATGATCTGTTTCCTTTACTAATCTTCCCTCATTAACACAGCTTTTCCATTTTCACCAACTGGTCCAAGGTGATATATTGGCATAGTTCTAACTCCAGCAAGCTACTGCAGTCTGTAGTGGAGTAGTCTGATTTTCCATAACCTAAATTTTATATCGAGATTCAAAAATAAATAATTTAGGATCACTGTAAAAATCTCACAGTATCATTGAAGAACACATAGATTGCATATGCATCTTCAAAACAGCATTCCAGCAACTGCCTTTCATGAATATTCATTCACAAGAATGCTAGCAATTTATGAGCAGATGCCAAGAGTGTTGTCAACTGATATACAGCCTTCAGCAATGAACAGAAGCCAAAAAAATTCCTGTCACTTGTAAGCATTCTTACTATTTTTTTCTTTCTGGTTTCCCCTTTTAAATATGTGGACCCCATCAAAGAGATAAATATACACATATTTTCTTTAAAATAAATCTTTATAATCAGATTAAGGTAATTGGTTTCTAACAGGAAAGGTCCTTTGATCCACCTCATAAAAGGGCACTCCCAAAACATATGAGCTATGTAACACCAAGGGAGTGGTGCATTTACAATAGATGTCAGCATTTATGGAGGCTCATTACCGTTAGCCAATATGGGGACCACTTATATTAGAAAAAAGTGTCTTTTGGAGAATGTCATTGTCTCAGGGTCTAAAGTTGCTTTTTCAACATTAGATACAATTGTGTTCCAAGGGTTAGAGATATTGTATATTCCAAATGTTCGATTTGAAGCAAACTCTCAAATTATCATTATAATTATTAGCAGAATTTCTTGAGCCAGAAAATCATAAAAGGATACTGCTAGCTGAGTAAATCCTGTAAATTTCCTCCAAAAATAATAAAAGTTCTGGAGGTTATGGATCTCCTAATTCATCCAGTTCAAATACATGTATAAGTAAATGCTTTACCTGAAGATAGTTCCCATGATCCAGCACACAGCAATCCAATTTGTACTGAGATTAACAAATGGTGTACATTTTATCATTGTCAATTAGCTAGTGACACAGTCATAATTCCTTTCCTCCATCGACATCGGGTTTTGTCACACTATTTTAAGGCTAGAATTGCTCCATAGGACTGCCTCTACATGGAAGAATGAATGGAAGCAGAACTAAATTGAATGGAAGTGGAATAAATGGATGTAAGCAGAACTAAATTTGTCCAATTTTTGTGGAAGTTCTGGAGACATCAAATCTATAATATTTGATCCTACCGTGCCTGTAAGGAGGAGAGTGTATACCAATTCTCATTCAATCTAAACTCAAAGTAGAGTCTGTTCAATTGTATCTGGCAGCCACAAAGATGCCTGGCTTCACAAAAATGTGTATGATAAATTCCCAAGCTGAGAAAAACTAAATCCCTCCAACAGATAGGCAGAGCTCTAATTTGTTCAGACCCATGTTTCTTACCTGTGCCCCCAAAGGAATGGTCTGAAAATATTATTGAATTTCTTAAAATAAGTTTGAAAAGTAGAAATAAGGAGACCTCTTAGGTCAGATAAAATTCTAGGGGAAAAATGATTTTAGTATGTTAGTTTAAAAACTCAGTTGTGGGTAAACAAACTCCATCTCCACAAATAATTAGCTACTTGGGCAATAATTGGTTCTGTATTTATCATAGGGAAACCCTAAAGATTATTGGGAATCAGTGTTCTTAATTATTTCATGTATGAGCATCTCCACTGAAAGTCCCAATTTGAGAAAAGGACTTTAAGGGAATATTTGTTAAGGTTTACGATTTCTGATTTATCCCAATTAATTTTACCTCCTGAAAGATGACCAAACTTACAAATAATGGTTAGAAGGTTAGGAAAGATCAACTCATGCTTATATATAAATACAAAAGCATCATCTGCATAGACCATAATTTTATGCTGTTTGACTGATCCTGATGCCAAGAGTATGTTGGTTTCCTCAGATGGCAATGGCTAAAGGAGGGACTTGCCTATTATTCTATTTGCAGTGTGTAGCAGAGTAAGGCCTTTTCTTGTTTGGTTCCTAGGCACTTTCATAAGGATAAACCAATTAAATCTAAGTCTGCTGATTTTTCTATCAAACATCATGGGCATGAGAGTCTCATAATGTGCACATAGATATATCTTGAGCACAAACAAGATACACATAATTTGTAGGGCTATCAAGCAATTAAAAAAATTAAGCATGATTAATCGCATGATTAATCGCATTGTTAAATAATAATAGAATACCATTTATTTATTTTTTTGATATTTTCTACATTTTCAAATGTATTGATTTCAATTACAAAACAGACTACAAAGCCTACAGTGCTCACTTTACATTTATTTTGGATTATAAATATTTGCACTGTAAAAAAACAAAACAAAATAGTATATTTCAATTCACCTAATATAAGTACTATAGTGCAATCTTCTTATAATGAAAGTTGAACTTACAATTGTAGAATTATGTACAAAAAATAACTGCATTCAAAATTAAAACAATGTAAAACTTTAGAACCTGCAAGTCCACTCAATCCTACTTCTGGTTCAGCCAATCGCTCAGACAAACAAGTTTGGTTACAATTTGCAGGAGACAATGCTGCCCACATTTTGTTTATAATGTCACCTGAAAGTGAGAACCGGTGTCCACATGGCACTCTTGTAGCCGGCATCACAAGATATTTACTTGCCAGATGAGCTAAAGATTCATATGTCCCTTCATGCACTTCAACCACCATTCCAGAATACATGCTTCCATGCTGATGACAGGTTCTGCTCGATAACAAGCCAAAGCAGAGCAGATTGACACATGTTCATTTTCATCATCTGAGTCAGATGCCACCAGCAGAAGGTTGATTTTCTTTTTTACTGGTTCGGGTTCTGTAGTTTCTGTGTAAGAATGTTGCTCTTTTAAGACATCTGAAAGTATTCTCCACCCCTTGTCCCTCTCAGATTTTGGAAGGCACTTCAGATTCTTAAACCTTGGATCAAGTGCTGTATCTATCCTTAGAAATCTCTTATTGTTACCTTCTTTGCATTTTGTCAATCTGCTATGAAAGTGTTCTTAAAATGAACATGTGCTGGATCATCATTTAAGACTGCTATAGCATGAAGTATATGGCAGGATGAGGGTAAAACAGATTGAGAGACATACAATTCTCCCCCCAAGTTGTTCAGTCACAAATTTAATGAATGCATTATTTTTTAATAAGCATCCTGAGCGTGGAAACATGTCCTCTGGAATGGTGGCCAAAGCATGAAGGGGTATATGAAAGTTTAGCATATCTGGCACATAAATACCTTGCAACATTGGCTACAAAAGTGCCATGCAAATGCCTGTTTTCACTTTCAGGTGACATAGTCAGCAGGATCTCCAGTAAATGTAAACAAACTTGTTTGTCTTAGCAATAGAAGAAGAAGTAGGACTGAGTAGACTTGTAGGCTAAAAAGTTTACATTGTTTTGAGTGCAGTTATGTAACAACAAAAATCTACATTTCTACACTTTCACGATGAAGAGATTGCACTACAGTACTTGTATAAGGGTGAATTGAAAAGTACTATTTCTTTTGTTTATCATTTTTACAGTTTAAATACTTATAATAAAAATAATAATATAAAGTGAGCACTGTACACTTTTATTCTGTTTTGTAATAGAAATCAATATATTTGAAAATGTAGAAAAACATCCACAAATATTTATTAAATTTCAATTGGTATTCTATTGTTTAACAGTGTGATTAATCATGATTAATTTGTTTAATCACAGTTAATTTTTGAGTTAATCACATGAGTTTACTGCGAGTAATCGACAGTCCTAATAATTTTATTTTATACTACACCTCTACCTCGATATAACGCTGTCCTCAGGAGCCAAAAAATCTTAACGTGTTATAGGTGAAACTGCGTTGTATCGAACTTGCTTTGATCCACCGGAATGTGCAGCCCCGCCCCCCCTGGAGCACTGCTTTACCGCATTATATCCGAATTTGTTTATATTGGGTCACGCTATATTGGGGTAGAGGTGTATTTAATTCAATATATCAAATATAACAAGAAAAAAATACATAAAAAGCTACAGATCATTGTAACAAATAAAATTAATTAACATCTTGTTATCACAAACAAATGAATATATTAAAATGACTGACTTATGGTCCCTTTCCTGGACAGAGATCCCATGTGTGAGCTGTAAAGCTTTGGAGTTTAGCAGGTAGTTGTAGGATTTGTTTCCTAAACAATTCATTTCTTTATAAGTCTCCTACAAACTTTCTGTTTTTTATACCCAGTCATACTTGTTATTTGTGAATAGACTTTATGCCTTTTTTTGCCCCTTCTCCTTCAAATTATCATACAGCTACTGGGATATCATTCTAAAGAACTGAAACTGTTCTTAATATGGACACATGGCAATTAAAAAAATTGGTTTTTAATTCTTCTTCCTTACATCACTGTCACATCTCTAAACTAGTTCACAGACTATATTTAAATATATTTTAGATATACAGCATGATTCTAAGCCTACTGAAGTTAATGGGCTCTGGATCAGGCCCATATGTTTGTAAACTCTGTGAGGTAAGGACTTCCCTTTAACATGTGTGTATAAAATACCTAGCACAAAAGGATTTCAATCCTGATTGGGGCATTTGGGCACTACTGTAATATAAATAATAAAAATAAAAAATGTACAGTACATTATACTATGAAAGAGCAGGAAAAAATTCTGAGTACAATTGCATGACCGGGTTGCTTGTAATGGTAGCTAGCAGGGCTCAAAAGCCCTGGGGCTCTCTTCCCATTTTTATCTTATGTTCCCAAAGCTCATGATTCAGAGTTTCAGATGGCTACAAGCAAGGGGGCCAGGAAAGAATTTCGTCCCCACATCCTTGTCTCAGTGTATTCTGGGAGGTTGTTGTATATTTTTAAATCTCCTTTCTCTGAAGGATTGCCATGGCTGGAGATGTAGATTTGGATGGGGAGAGTCAGGTGGCACCAAGCAGGTTTTTGCTCACATACTCAGGGTCTAACTGATTGCCATATGTGGGGTCGGGAAGGAATTTCCCCCCAGGTAGGATTGACAGTGTCCTTGGGAGGGTTTCACCTTCATGGCTGATGTGTGAGTTCAAGTCACATGCCGGGATTAGCTGGGTATATCTCACGTTATCTTCCCTGTCATTGGCAGGGTCTCGTGTGCTGGTACACTTTAGTCTGTCCTATTCTCTGCCTGTGGCACAAAATAGCTGAGTCTCCTGTGGGTTGTAATATTTGGTTCTTACTTCCGTTATTTAATGTGTGAGTGTTGTTAGTGGCCTGTGATTTGAAGGAAGGCAGATTCTGGTGGTACCTGCTGGCCTTTAACTCTGACTCAATGACCCCCAAAATTGTGTTGTGACTTTCAGGCATTTTGTAAAAAAGCAAGGCAGAGGAGGCACAAAATGAACACAGGAGGTGAGGCTGAAGCCCTTTAAAGCTTTGGTCCAATCACCTGGGATGGGGGAGATCTGGTAACCTTTCTTCCCTCTGCCTGATATGAAGAGGAATTTGAAATTGAGTCTCCTGCAATACAGTCAGGTTCCCATGCCTGTATGGGATGACAATGGGATAGCATGGTATGGAGGTTTCTCAGTCTCTCCTCTTGAAACTGTTTCACTTTTTATAAATAATTAGTGGAGTGGGGACTTGAATTTTATTTCCCAGATCCTAGTTCTCTAACTACCAGGCTTTAGAATTATTCTTTCCTGAACCCCAGCATTATTCACTGACAACATGAATGACTAGGAATTGCCAGTATGAATGAAAATGGCTAATCATTGTGCCAAGGAAAAACACTGTAATGATTCTACAGCTTGGTGGTCAGAGTGCTTGCTAAGCCTATATTAGATCCAAGTTCAAGTCCCAGCTCCAATGATGTTTTTAATTATTTGTAACACTTTTGCCATGTGAAGTCAGCTGCAACAATGGCTGGGATCAATATCTAGGAATTCCTCTTAATAAGACAAAACAACCAGCTCAAGGTCTGACCCAGAATCTGGGAAAATGTAACTCCACTCCAGGTGCCTCTGAAAGGTAACACTTCCCCACTCACAGGCATCGAGTCTGTGTATAATAAAAGAGAACTTTTATTAAAAGGAAAAGTGAACCCAGCATTAATTTGGGAAAACACTACAACCACATTAAAAAACATACAACCATAAGCAAACCAGACTTCACAGTGTGTTGGGTAATGATCTTTGCCTCAGTTTGCCTCTTTGCCTGTGGTGGGAGAGTCTGATAAACAAATGTCCCTTTAACACATCACTCCCTTCTCACTCTATTGCACCCCATTCACAAATAGCAGTCCTTGATTAGCGAAGACCAGAGTTCAGAGGTGTGGTCACAGATGTTCACCTCCCACTCCAGAAAGGAGGGTAGGCATTGAGCAACATCTCTTTGGTCACTGTATGCCTCTGCAACTGGTTGTTTTCTGTTGCCTCTATTGACTCTGGACATTTCTGCAATGCCATGATCTGGGGTTCTACCTCTTGACCCACGTCTTTAGTGATTTGAACTCTTAGATTTTCTGCTACCCAGTGAAGTCACTCAGTGCTAGTACAGTCCCTGCACTGTCTTTCATTTCTCCTCTATCCCTAAACCAGTCACAGACCTTCGACCTGCCTATCAGTGATTTGGCTCTGGTAATCTCTAAACAAAAACTAGGCCTCTCAGTTGAGTGTAAGCAGCTCTCTCTTTAAACACTGGAGAAGGGTATGGTCAAATAGTGTCTAGGACTCTTTAAACAGAGTTTACAGTACTACTGATCTTCACTAAGATGTGGCATCTCTACTCCCTGCTTAGCAAACGAAGTTCAGTTTAGGGTGACCTGCTCAATCAGGACCTGCTAATACATTCTGTTGCCCTTTACGTGTACAAGAAAAATAAGAGCATTTCCACTATATTCAAACACTAGAGTGATTTTAACCCGATACCAGCAAAAATTGATAATTTTCACAAAGTGGCTCCATCTGCTACACACTTAGGTAGAGTAGATGTGTCTATGCAAACACAGTCTGCTTCGGAAGTCTTTTCTCCCATGTTTATCATTAGATATGAGGAGAGAGCTCATTGAGACCAGGCTTAGATATTTATAAGTGGAACAGATTCAAAAGATTACAAGGTCAGTAATTACTGCTACCATTTCCACTCAAAACTTGACTTTTCAATTTGAAGAGGGGAAATGAAAAATATCATTTTATGTTTCAAGCAAAAAGGTTTTGATTTTTTAAACTTCTAGCAAACTGAAAAATCTATTATTTCCTAGCTATATCTAATCCATTTCTTATTCTATCTGATTTTAAAGTCTTTAATTTGCCAAAGCCTTTGTGAGGCTTTTAACAATAAACCACAAAAACAGAATTTTCTCCTACTCCTTGGAGATGTAGCAAACAATCAAACAGTTATTGGCAATTGTAAGGTCAACCCTTCATACCAAACATCTCATACTGATATTTGTCAGTCAATAGATCCTTGTGAAAGTCTTTACAGAGCCCATTTTAAGTGAGTTATATCCAAGCAGAATATTTTTTCTTCATCACTAGTGTCAGAAGTTATTTTCAAGTTTATCTGTGCTAGTTCACCAGAGTATTGATGAATCTCTTTTTTTTCAATATCATGTCTGTTTTCTTCTCCGTTACACAAAGTTCATTTTTAAGTATCTTTTTTTCGCTTATGCTAAGTTTACTCTTTCTGCCATGTCCTTCTCTGAAACTGTACCATAATCCTTTAACTCATGTTGAGTATTTAGTTGAATGACTCTGAACTTTTACACTCTAGAGCAATGTTCCCAAACTTGGTTCATGGCTTGTTCAGAGTAAGCCCCTGACAGCCGCAAGACATGTTGTTTACCTGAGTGTTTGTAGGTACGGCTGTTTGCAGCTCCCAGTGGTTTAGTTTGGTTGTCACAATGGGAGCTGTGGGAAGTGGTGGGCTGCCCCGCACTGCTTTCCACAGCTCCCATTGGCTGGGAACAGCGAACCACAGCCACTGAGAGCTGCGAGCAGCCCTACCTGTGAATGCTTAGGTAAACAAAGCATCTCATGGCCCACCAGGGGCTTGAACAAGCTGCGAACCAAGTTTGGGAGCCCCTGATCTAAAGTGCCAAAACAAAGCAAAATCTCATTAGGTCTTTCTTTGAGTGCTAGGCTGTCCTCCTTCCATTTCCTTCTTCTGTTTACTCATATTTCTGTTCCTAGGTCTTTTCCACTTCCTTCAGATCTTTTGAATAAGATCATGTTCCCATGTCCCAAACTTCATCCTTCCCCAGATCCTCATGCTGTCCTCAATCTTGGTTCAAGCTTTCTATACTCTAGCATTGACCTGATGCTAATTAAGTTGCATAATGGAGCACTTGAAATGTTTGTTTGGAAATCATTTCCTTGAAAAAAAAATGGCCTTTTTCTGGAAATAAGCTTTTGTTTAAAAATAAAAAGTAAATTTTTCTGTGAATAACACACAGCCACCATTATTTTTAGTTTTTAAAACAAAAAACAAACATAGTTTTTGTGTGTGTTTGTTTTGTTACCTTTATCAATTATTTTTGGCCCCTTCTCTCTTTCCCACCCATTTACTCTTCCGCCTACTGTTTCAGTGGCAAAATTGAAAGTGGAAAAAAGAGAGAGGTGAGTGGGCAGGAATAATGGGGAAAAACAAGCCTTTTCAGTTTGGTATTTTTATTGGAAAAATTCAAAATTTTATGTGAAATATATTTACTGATTTTGACCAATTCTTTTGCAAACTATAAATAGAAATGAGCTTTTTTTATATGAGGGCCACCTTCTTTGTTGTTCCCAAATCCTTCAAACCTGGTGATAAAATGAGTGCATGTCATTATAGTTATGGCAGGTACTTATCTGTGGGACACTTTAAAGGTGAGTATGTGTAGCTGATTTTACTAACATTCCCTGCCCCTTTTGGGGATTTTGGAAGGAACAGAACCATGCATAGACGGTGAGAGTATGCTACAGCAATTCATGCGGGGACGGGGAGGGGGAAGAATATGGCCTTTCAAAACATAGAGGATGTGTCTTGAGTCTATAGGACTATAAAGTGAATGTGATAGGAGGTTGAGAAAGGAATCAGAAGAACTAAAAATAGACTGTGTGAACTATGCAATCTAGAAGAGTAAAATAGCATCTTTGTAAGTAACCCTGAAGTGGCTTTCTTTGAGGGAGTCTTTAAGAGTCTTGTGGTACTGCCTAGGATTATAAATGATGCTAAAGAGGCAGTTCTTCCCCTTGCATCAGGTCACATGCTGGGCTATATTGAAAACTTAAACACTAGACCTGCCTCTTCTGAAATTGGGTTGCTCAAAAGAGGCTTTGGGGAGAAAAAAGCTTGTGCAAAGTGTATCACTCGAACTATAGTATACTGAAAATCAACATTTGTTTAACTTAGACATATGTTGGCAAACTACTAGTAATGACAATTTCTGTTGCTGTTTAACCATGTATCATATGTGTTTTGCTCTAACTAGATATTAGTTTAGTCTGGTTGTCACAATGAATTTCAATTTTGTGCCTTTTTTTGTCAGAAGTGCATCATATGGGGAAAATCATATGTTGGAAGCCATATGGTGTTTCTATTTTCTTCCTGTGCCATTTGATCAAGATGGTTCACGGAAACTATTTTCCTGTGATTGGTTTTCTACAGAGACAGTGTATGTTTGATGAGTTCGCCAATCAAGTGGGGGGGGAGGGGAGAAACAAAACCAATAAAAATAAGTAAGTTTGTTTAGCCTCTGGATTTGTGTCTGACAGGCAGTGGCTTAGTATGTTAAGTTATTATTTATTATGTTTTGACTCACATAATCAATGTTACTAAATCGTGATTCTATTGCAAGTCTTGTAATATTTGTTGTTTCTTTCAAAGCTCCAGCAGCCGGAATAAAGAGATTCATTTTTTTTTAAGGTAAGTTTCTAGTCCTTCTAATAGCAGGGAAAAGATAGAGAATATGAAGGGAGTGCTCCCTAAAAGCTCAGAAACCAGATAAAAAAATAAAAAAGAACCCATCATTTATTATAATTAAAAAAAAATCAAAAACATTATTTTTAAACCCATCTCATGATTTTTGGGCCCTGACTCATAAATTCTGAAAACTTGGAGGTGACACTACTGCATAATAATTGTACCTCTGTTTTATATAGGCAGATCTGTTTTCTCGAGATTGGAGTTTTTTGTTTAATTGAAATTGAGGCATAGATCAACTTCTGTTTCTTAGTGAGTCTGTGAACCTGTGAGAATGGACATGAACCTATCAAAACTGAGCCTTTCCTATAGGTTGCAAGAATATGTGACCTTTGAGAAAAAAAGTGTATTTGAACATAAGCTATTTAAAATTTCAGAGTGTGCAAACACATTCAAACCTGTTTTAATGCAAGACAACTCCAAATGTGTCTTCAGAGGAACTTTAATTTGTTTTCATACTGCTAAGCATACCACTTCCGGGTCCATATGCCTATGGTTTATCATTCTTCATTTACAGAGTACTTCAGGCCATACTAGATGAACCTTAAATCATTGCCACTGTTGTCTGACTAGCATTATGAGTAGCTATCAGTATCACTTTATTTTCTAAATTATTTGTGTTTTGCCATTGTAGTGCTAATTTTTTCATTTGATTACCACATAATAGTATATCATGCAATAGTCAATTAATTTGTGTACCTGAATCTTTTAGTTGATATAAAATGACATATGATAGCACATCTGAGGGATTTTTTCGAACATAGTAATCAATACCAACGAGCATAGTAATCAAAAAGAACTCTGGAATCATAATTTAAATCAATCTTAAGGGCTTTTTCTTGATGGTTAGCACTTAACTTACTCATGTAGGTCCATTTACTTCAATGAAATTACTTCAGCAAGTAAGCGCTAAAAAAAATAAGAAAGAGATGCAAAATCTAATCCTAAATGACAGTTATTCCAGCTCTGAGACACATATCCATTCACAGTTTTGAATTATCTTTTTAAAATCTATCTATCTATCTATCTAGATAGATATAAAATATTTACAACATTATGTTAATCAGCAGGAGTTTCATGCAAAAATTGCAGTGACCCTCTAATTCTAACAACCAATAATAACTAAGAATATACTGTATGATCCAGAAATCAAGCTAGAAAAGCCATAAAAGATGAAAAAGGTGTCAATATCCAAATCTATCTACATCAGGAAATTCATAACCAAAAAAGTTCATATAATTTTTTTTTTTCAAAATGGTTGCCAAAAGATTACTTATTTAGGCACTTGGCCATATTTTCAAAACTGGTTACAATTAATGGGAGTTGCTGAGTGACCTACATTTTTTTAAATCATGCTGCTTATGAACATGCCTAAAAGTTTACATAAGAACCTATATTTGCCCACCATTTCTGAAAATTGAAAATCAATGACTTTTCAAATTGTGAAACCCAGAGCAGCTCTCATTTGCTGATAATTAAAACCTTTACTTAGATGCTAAAATATGGAGATTGGAGCATAAATTTAGGAACCTGTTTTTGCAAACCTTAATATTCAACAATGGCCATGAAGTCCAGCTAACCTGTCATAAATAAATAAATAAATAAATTACATATATTAACCCAATTAAGAAAATCCAGCCAATTGAATGTAAACCTTCATCACTAACTCTCACCGTACCTGACTTAAACAGCTAACCCAATCTTAACATTATCTGTGAAAAAAACTTTGAAAAATATAGACAATGGTCAAGTTAAAAAAAGTTATTATCAAAGGTTTTGTTTACATGCACTCTTTAGAAGACAGATAAAAACCTACTGCTAGCAAGCTGAGAAAATAGTCTCCATTTTATAGCTGCAAATCACTGTAGAGCTATATGTCACTAGAGATGATAAAAAGAGGGCTTTCTGATAATATCAGATGTGAAATATAGCTGACTTCAAATGTAAGAGAAACTGAGGATCTTTTTTTCTTTGACATTTGTCATTTAAAGTGTTGTCCTTTTAAATGTCTAACGGTCCCTCAGCTCCAGTTTCAAAATTAATAGTAGCAGTTCTTGTTTGTAGTTCTTGGGATCTGTAAGTACCCATGACCCTATCTGGTGCCTTAAAAGCTTTGTTTTTTCTGTAAAATGACTATTTTTATTGAGATAAGTAATTGATCAAATAACGTTGCTCATGAGTATTACATAAAGAAGTATCTTTATATAAATGTAGGGTACATCCTTTTTTAATATAAATAATTAATCTAAAAACTCGTCCCTCTAGGTGGAGTGTATTGCTGGATAAATCACCTTCAGATATGTTTTTAATAGAGTAAGGCAGTAAGCAGCAATAATGTGGTAAAAGTATGTCACTGAGGTCTAACTTGTCAAATCCTTACCCATGTTGGTGAGCATGGACTCTCACAAGCATCTTGTTACTTGTTTGATTAAGTGCTCACCTATTTAAAAAAGTGTTGCACAATATTGCTAAATATATCACCAATTGTTTCACTGAATGAGCGTTTTGTTATTAAGAATGTTTAAGAGACCAACTAACAAAATGTAGCCAAATACAATGTCTAAAGACAAAGCAGTGCAACACAGAAAGGAATGAGTTAATGGTTTACCAGTTCTTCTGGGAAACAGTTCTCATAGCATAGTTCACCTTACACAGAAGATGTTCTCTGAAATATGCATTCAAAACCAGCCATATTTGTAGCATGGTTGTTTATGAATTTAAAACACTATGATCTACCCATGCCTAAAATTCACCAATCAGGTAGCTTTGTACCTTTTTCTGGGACCGTAATATCTCCTTATCTCTATTTTGGATACTGAATTCCAAACCAATTGTCCATGAAGGTACATCCCAACCCATACCAGGACAGAGCATAAATATATCTTGTCTTTGGAAGGTTTTGTATTTTCCAATGAAAAAGCTGACTTCAAATTTGTAGGGTATTCTGAGATATATATCTTGACAGAAGCAAACAACATTTTGTGACAGACATAATATACTTCAGTTAACATAACTTCCCACATGCTGGGTATAATGAGGTGTGCACTATGTCTAATATATATGTATTGGCTCACAACATTCTAGCCCTGACTTAATGGGAACTGAATAGGAACAGCAGGCAAGATCTTCAGAGGCTGTAAATCAATACAATTCTATTGACTGAAATGGACAAATAATGCCAGACTGGAATTTGACCTTGTGTCTTTAAATTTGTGAGCATCAGATAAAAAGTAAAGGTTATTACCTCAAGCTTTAACTTGGCCAGATTATGCATGCTTTCTTTGCTATGGTATGTGTTGAGCAGCATAATCATATAGTAAAATATACTGTATATTTATCAGGAAAAATTGTGAACCTATAAAAAATAAGTATATATGAATTACATAATGAGGCTCAGGTAAGGTTTTTGAAAGAATGTTGGATGAGATTGGCTGAACTTTTAAGGGTACAGCCACATGGCAGCTAGGGGTATAACTTCTGGCTTTTGTAGACTTACCTGTGTTAGCTTTTATCAAGATAGCATAAAAATAGTCAATAGCTATTAAAAATAGTAGCATAGCTGCTGCTGTATGAGTGTCAGCATGGGCTAGCCACCAGATTACATACCCTGGATGTTGGGCAGGATTGTATTCAGGTGGTTAGCTCATGCCAGCTCCTACATAACTGTGGCTGAGTATAATCCTGCCTGACCACCTGGGTATGTACTTGGGCAGTTAGCCGAGCGACCTTCTATATAGCGGCTGCTACACTGATGCTTTTACAATGGCAGCTCAATCAGACCTAGCATGTCTATCTGAGCCCAAAATTACACTTGTACAGTAAACTGTAGAAATACACTTAGAGGGATAGAGCAGCCTAGGGAGCAGAAAAATAGCTAAGCTGGCTTTAAGCTCCCATTTTCCCTTCCTAATGCTAGGTTTATCCAGAGACAATGTGTTCTTGAGGGAATTTTGCGCCAAAAAATAAAAATGGTGTGCATAACATTTTAAAATTCTGCAAAATTCTGCATATTTTATTTGTCAATAAATAGATGTGGAGGCCCCAGCATGGCAGTGGTATCCTCTCCTTCCCCGACCTCGGGACATGGACTCAGCAGACAGGGTGCAGCTGACCCTGAAACCCTGCTCCTCCACACCAGGGACATAATGGTAGAAAGTGAGGGGGACAGAGTTTCACATGCACGCCCAGCAGTGTCCACTATTCCAGGTATGGGGCAGTCAGGCGCAGCCAGGCAGGATCCAAGTGTGGAGAGGCTTGGTTTGGGGGGATCCAAGTGTGGGGTGACAGGGTTCAGTGTGGGGCAATCGAGATGCGGATGGCTTGGTGGGGGGTGGTCCTGATGCAGGGGGCAGCTGATGTACAGGGGCTTATTGAGGGTTCCAGGTGCAGGGAAAATAGGACTCGCATGGGGAGTCCAAATGAAGGCTGATAAGGCTCAGCCAGGAGGATCTGGGTGTGGTTATTTAGACAGGGTTTTGGTGCTAGGGGAGTGGGGCTTGGTAGGGTAGGGATCCAGGTGCAGCTGGTTGGGGCTCAGTGAAATGGTGTTCTGTGTATGAGGGCCATGTTAGACTGGTCCAAGTGCAGGGTGGGTGGGGCATGTGGGGGTTCAAGTGTGGAGGGCTCAGCAGGGAGTGGTTGGGGTGCAGAGGTGGGGTCTGGATGCAGGGGAAAGCGCTCAGTGGTGGGTTCCGGGTGAGGATGTGTGCTCAGGTGATAGGTCAGGGTGCAGGGGGACTCTGGATGCATAGAGTTAGGCTCAGCAGGGTGGGGATTTGAGTGCAGGGGCCTCGGCAAGGTGTGAGGCTCAGTGTGGGAGTCTGGGTATAGGGGTCTAGATGCACAGAGGAGCAGCTCCCCATACAGTGAGACCTCCCTCTGGAGCTGAGAAGTGATGGGGGCAGAAAGTGAGGGGAGGAAGTAGGTAATGCAGAGCTTACCGGGAGGTTTCTGGGAATGGGCCTAACGTGGTCTAACTTGCTGAAGTCCAGGTATATTATATCCACCATATTTCCCCATCCACTCAAACTAGTTATCTCATCAAAGAAGGAAATCAAGCTGGTTTGGCATGATTTGTTCTTAGTAAATCCCTGCTGGTTGCTAGTGATTCAGCCCTGGAAGCTAAATTTGCCCCATCCAGAACACAGTGCTAAGCAAATAACTAACTGTACATTAAAATTGTTGAGCTAAGTCCTCTGAATCACAGGATCTATATGAGACAGTTAAACTCACCACCAGTAGTCAGGCACTTCTGTGGTTGCAATGAACACCAAACTGCCACACTCCTGAGGCTTGTCAGGCCTGGATGCAAGCCCTTAAAAGGGAAGAATTCAGTGCAGCCTTGATGACACTCAGAAGCAAGCAGCGCCAGGTATCAGAGTTCCCAGACTGGCGACCCTATGGCACTAACAGACCTATGGCTTACAAATACCTCATGCCTAAGTCCTCTGAGGAAGAAGACAGAATGGGCTGTTATTTTTTTATTTCAATACTCTCATGACTAAGCCCCAATCTTTATTTGCACTGAGTAAGGGAACTGAGACTGCCTTCAGGGTCTGAGAGACTACTTGTCTTTTCCTTGCACAAGGGAGGGAGTTGGGGAAGCATTTTCCGTTTGCTTAGACAGCTTTCTATCCCCCAAGACTGGGGGACTAGCTAAAAGGTGTAACCCTTCTGCCAGGTGGGGCTGGCAGCAACCAGGGCTGGATTCAATATCTGGGGGTTCCTTTTCAACAACACAACACAGAACCTTGGAAAATTACACACTACCCCTGTGTGCCTCTGAGAGGCAATACTTCTCAACTCACAAGCAGAGTCTGAGCGCAGAAAATAAACTTTTAATGAAAGAAGGGAAGTCACCCAACATTAATTTGGGAAAATGCCACAAGCAGGATTCATAAACATAAAACTGTGAGCAGGACACCCACTCCAGAGTACATGGGGCAGCGCCTTCCACCTCATGTTCTTGAATTCTACTACCTTTACTGTTCCCCCCCTTCTTCCTCATCATACCCCACTCACAGTGGTTGTCCCTGATCAGTGAAGACCCTGGGTTTAGAAGTGCTTCTCTGTGAGTTCACCTCTCACCCTATTATAAGAAGGCACCTGGCTTGCTTAACCATCTAAGCACTTGCTCTGGCTGACTGCCTGGCCACCCCACCAGACAAATGTTCACCTCTTTCACCAGCTGCTCCTGCCAGCTGATTGCTTACCACTTTTGCTGGCCACATGTCAGTCACCTTCTATTGCCACCTGCCTCTCTACTGTAACATCTGTAGGTCTCTTTGTGACTTTTAGCTCTCAGTAGGTTGGGCAGAAACCCTGCCCCACCAAAAGTGATTTCAACTCTCATTGAGTACTTAAAATAACAAAAGGCTCCTAATGAAGCTTATTTAGCTCCAGCTTTGACCAGTGAGAAGGAACACATTAAACTAGTCTAGGGACCCTTAGGGAAAGGCTATATCTCCTGGCTGAGAAGCCTGTCCTCATACCTTTTACTTACACAGGGATCTGACATTCGAGCCCCTGCCTTAGCGAATTCCTTTCAGCTGAGGGTGACCCTTCAGTCAAGACAAGCTCAGCACAGTTCTGCTCCCCTTTACTCGTGCAATAAAGATAACATTTCACTACCCTTGCATTCAGCACTAAAGTGATTTGTAACTCAACATCAGCTATAGTTGAGCACTTTGAGCAACATTGCTCTATCTGCTGGAGATCTAGGCAGAGCAGGTGTGTTCACGTAAATACAGTTCACTTCTGAAGTCTCTCCCACTCACAGCTAGCTGTTGGGGAAGAATTCATTCAGACCATGCTTACAAAGACAAAAACAGAGAGGGCTGTACCCCATACCCTAGAACCAGACCACAGGTTTGTGCAACCCAGAACGGTAAATGAAGTCCCCGTTCTCACCCTAAGGGAGTGACCTGCAGCTGTTAACCTACAACGGGGCCCATTTTTTTCCAGTGCTTTCTTACAATGAGTAACACATAACCATCTGAGTAAATCATGTTTATTGGGCAGGCAGTGTTGCTTAGTGGATATAGCACTGGACTGGGATTGGCTTCTATTCCTGGCTCTGCCATGGATCCACTGGTTGACCTTGGGCAAATCACTTTGCAAATGGGAAAAAGGACAGTGCCTGCCCCTGTAAAGCACGTCAAGATCTACAAATGAAAAGTTCTAGGTAAGATGTAGAAGCACTAGCTTGTGTTCATTACTACAGAAATCCTGCCAGACTGCATTCCTTAGATTAAGGGCAGGATATACTGTGGAGTGAGCTTTGCTGTTCATCTGAAAAGGAAGGCTGTGCAATAATTGTAACTTACAGGCTAGGCCAGTGTTATCGCCTCTGGTGACTTTACTGTAAGTCACATGACCCTTCACTTTTCTTAACTCCCCAGATCCTGCAGTCATGAAATTAAATGAAAATATCAACTTTGATTTTTATAAATGTTAAGTTTCCAGTTTTCTTGTTGACAGAGACGTTTGAAAACATGTATCTGTCTCAAAAACCAAAAGGCAAATAAAAAGAACCCAAATTGTATATTTTTTTTTAAATCTCATTTTTATGCCAATCTTGTGATCTTTTAGGGCCTAATTCAATATTTTGAATGTTTGGAGTTGGCAATCCTGTTAGCCAACAAGTGATATAAGCACACTTAAACCCAGGAGATACAGGGCTCGCTTCTGTAGGACACTGAGAAGTGGGGTTTTGGAAGTGATGAGCCATGTTGCTCAGAACTCAGTGGCAGCAGAGCAGCTGCTCATGTACTTCACATGTTGAGCCAGTGTTGTTGTCTCTTCCTTTCACACAAAACCCCTGGAGAGGGATGAAGTCCAAAGTGGGCCCATCCAGTGGCGGATTACCGCACAGGCTAATGGGACCCATGCCAATTTGGGAGCCCTCAGAGGACTGGAACAGTGAACACACCCCTGCTCCTCCACTCCCCTGGGGCCTTTCCCCCCTACCAAGTCAGAAGTCAGAGCTGGGCCAGAGCATCCTAGCCAGCTCAGGTTGCTGTGGGGCCCCCCACAGACCCTCCAACTGCCCTAGGCAGGGGGCTGGGGTGCCCAAGAGCAGCTCTCAACCTGTGCCCCTTCCCCCTGGAACAGGTGGCAAGTCCAGGGGCCCAGTGGCGCTTTAACTGAGGGAGGTTGATCATATGGGGAGGGCATAGCCCTTTTAACAAAATAAACCTTCCTTCAGGACAGGTGAGAGCTTGGAGCGGCACATCAGCGCCAGTCCCTGCTCAGCCGGGACTGGCAGGCTTTGTGTGTGTCTGCAGCTCCCAGCCCTGGCTCACACGTGAGTCCCATTCTGGCTCCGGGAGGGGAGATTTCAGTGTCAGAATGGGAAGGAGATGGATTTAGTTTGAGAAGAGCAATGCTCCCCCCATACAAAGTCAAGACATGGCAGATGCACATGGGGTTACATGCCAATACCCTCACATTTCTGCCAGTGCTGAGCAGCTCTGCTCAGCCTGTGAGGGGAGAGGGGAAGAAAGGAGAATGGGGATGTGGGGGTTGGAGAATGGAGAAAGGGGGTTGGGGGAAGAGAAGGGGAATGGGGGAAGGGAGGTGGAGGTAAAAGAATGGGAATGGGGAGGGGATGAGGTGGGGAAAGAGGCAGCGGGTAGAGGAGAGTGGGGAGAAGAGAAGGGGAATGAGGAGAGGAGGAGCAGGGTCCCATGGCATGAAGTATGAGGGGCCTCAATAAATCTTAATCTGCCTCTTGACCCATCAGTAGGTGGAGTTGGAGTGAGATATAAAACCTAGTACTTAAAAGTTGTGCCACATAATTAAATTAGTTTTGTTATAGCTGTATTGTTCAGTAACAGTTACTTCAAGTCTCTCTTCTTGCAGTAACTCATTGTACAACTGAAAGAACGAGAAGCACTTGTGGCACCTTAAAAACTAACAAATTTATTTGGGCATAAGCTTTCGTGGGCTAAAACCCACTTCATCAGATGCATGCAATGGAAAATACAATAGGAAGATATATATGCGTATACAGAGAACATGAAAAAATGGGGGTTGCCCTACCAATTCTAAGTAGACTAATCAATGAACGTGGGCTATTGGCAGGAGAAAAAAAATAGGTCCTATGATGGTGTCCCTTGAATAGATATGTGGACAGAGTTGGCAACAGGCTTTGTTCCTGAACCTATCCTTGCAACAAAGCCCGTTCCCAACTCTGTCCACATATCTATTCAAAGGACACACCAAAGGACCTAATCACATCAGCCACACCATCAGGGGCCCAATCACCTGCACATGTACCAATATAGATGCCATCATGTGCCAGCAATGCCCCTCTGCCATGTACATTGGCCAAACCAGACAGTCTCTACACAAAAGAATAAATGGACACAAATCAGACCTCAAGAATTATAACATTCAAAAACCAGTTGGAGAACACATCAGCCTCCTTGTACACTCAATTACAGACCTAAAAGTCACAATTCTCCAACAAAAAACTTCAAAAACAGACTCCAATGAGAAACTGCAGAACTGGAATTAATTTGTAAACTGGACACCATTAAATTAGGCTTGAATAAAGACTGAGAGAGGATGGGTCATTACACAAACTAAAAACTATTTCCCCTGTTGTTACTCACACCTTCTTGTCAACTGTTTGAAATGTGCCATCCTGATTATCACTACAAAAGTTTTTTTTCTCCTACTGACAGGGGCGGCTCTAGGCACCAGCACGCCAAGCGCGTGCCTGGGGCGGCAAGCCACAGGGGGTGCTCTGCTGGTCGCCTTGAGGGTGGGAGGCAGGCTGCCTTTGGAGGCATGCCTGTGGAGGGTCTGCTGGTCCCGCGGCTTTGGTGGACCTCCTGCAGGCGTGCCACTGAATCAGGGGGATGGGGAACCTCCTGCCTGCTGTGCTTGGGGCCGCAAAATATCTAGAGCCGCCCCTGCCTACTGATAGCCCACCATCTTCCTACTATATTTTTCACTGCATGCATCTGACAAAATGGGTTTTAGCCCACAAAAGCTTATGCCCAAATAAATTTGTTAGTCTCTAAGGTGCCACAAGTACTCCTCATTCTTATTGCTGCTACAGACTAATACGGCTGCCACTCTGAAACCTGTCGTACAACTGTGGTCAGTGGCAAAACTTAGATATTCTGGAAAGGATAAGTAATAGTACTGTTGTGCTGGAGTTTGAGTGCATCTAGTGGGCACAACAGCTGTCCTTCATTCAGGATAAATGTAACAAAAAAAAATCAAGCTCCTTTATGAAACAGATAGCTAAAACAATATGATCCTCTACCCAAAACAAGCCACTTGCAAAATGGAATAGGATTTGAGCCATGTGGACTTTACCTGGGGTCTGAATGCAGAGGGCTGGGTGTTGGTTGGAGCTGAATGATCAGGGAAGCAGAAGCAGCAGTGTCAGAAACACCACTTAAGCACAAGGAAAAGACAGCAAAGAAGTCCCCAAGACTGTCAGAGAAAAAGTTTGTAGCAGAATCCTGACAAAAATCTAATGGAAATTTTATAAGTTTGTGAACTACAGCCATCTCCAGTAGCTCCAGATTTTTTCTCTCTCAAGCTTCATTGTAATTTCTTTCTATTTTTGAGTAGAGTGCTGGGTGGAAAGAGGCTTGGAACTGTGATCAAAGAAACAGACTTCTGTTATTTGCTCCTACTATTATCAGGGAAACAGGACTTTGAACGTTCTTGGTAAATAAACAGGATTGCATCAAAGAAATACTTGACTTCATCATTAATTAGATTCTCCTTTGAATGGAAACAACCCGCAATACCTTGAAAATGTGCTTAACCACTTGGGCCTAAATGAGTATCCTTTAGGACAAAGGACAGCATAGACAGTCTGGAGATCACCAGGGTTAAGCAAGTACGTCATTCTCTGAGATATGATAGTAAACCAAGCCTGCCCCTGTAATATTTTTTAAAGCAAATGTATTTTGCATTCTGAATGATAAAGTGTAACTTACAGATGATAACAGACATTACCTCAGAGTCCAGATTTTGCAAGTATTACAGTTTTCATTTTTATTTTTCCTAATAACATATTCAATACATGATATTTATTTCTTTTCACTCAGATCTATTCTTTCATGGGATTTAAATACTGAATAAATCTATTTATTCTGCATGCTAAATAAGATCCTTAAGTAGAAAACTGAAAATCGCATAGAATTATTTCAAATTATGGAGAGGTTCTTTGTTGCACTAACAGGTCTCCCCCAGCACAACTATGACATATGTACATCAAATATGAGTTTATGATACTTGGTAGGACTTTTTCAGTATTCATATTAATATATTTACAATATATTTTAGTATTTCAGGATTCACAATTTGTGTGTACTAGCCATGGAGGAAGAAACATTAGTGTAAATGTTTTCATTCATTTGTCTTTTGAACAATCTGGACAAAAATGCTCTTGCAGCAAACCCCAGAGTGTTAAGAGTAAAGCAGTGGTCAGCAACCTACGGTACGCATGCCACCTTTGGCACACGAGCCAATTTTTCCTGGCACGCAGCTGCCAGACGGGGTCCTGGCTGCTGGCCCTGATCAGCCTGCAGCTGGCTGAGTGAATGGAACCACAGGCCGGCAGGAGGCTGAGCGGGGCCCTCGCCAGGGACCCCAGACCAGCAGCAGGCGGGATCCCCGACTTCCACCTCACTGCGCTCAGGTTCTGCGACTCTTGGGAGTGTGAGCCACCGCGGAGCGGGGCCCTGAGCCTGCTGCAGGAGGGACAGTAGCTCATACTCCCGGGAGCCGCAGAGCCAGAGAGTGGCAAGGAGGGAGCCGGGGGTACACAGGGACCGCTGCCTGCATGCATCCACTCTGGGAGCTCCCCCAGGGGGTGGGGCACCGGACCACAGCCCAGGCAGGTGTGCCCCCCAGTTCCCCCCTCACTGCGCTAGGGTTCTGCAGCTCCCGGAAATGTGAACTGCCACCACTGCCCCTCCCGCAGCTCCCCCCCTCCCACTGCCTCAGCACTCCACATGGAGGCAAAACTCCATGTGAAGCCAGCAGCCAACCAGCATGGGCATGGTAAGGGGAGTCCCAGGGGGCAGTTAGGGAGCAGGGGGAGGGTTGGATGGGTCAGGAGTTCTGGGGGTCCTGTCAGGGAGTAGGGAGTGGTTGGATGGGGAGTGGGAGTCCCCAAAGGTCTGCCTGGGGGTGGGGGTATGCATAAGGTTGGGGTAGTCAGCGGAAAGGTAGGGGGTAGGATTCTAGGGGGCAGTTAGAGTGGAGGGGTCTCAGGAGGGGGCAGTCAGGGGACAAGGAGCAGGGGGTCCACTTGGGGTTCTGACTAGGGCAATCGGGGTGGGAAGTGGGAGGGAGTGGATGGGGGCGGAGCTAGGGCAGGGCTCTCCCCTCTTTTTTGATTGTTGAAATATGGTAACCCTAGATGAGGAGGGAGCCAGGGGGCATATGGGGGCTAGCATCCGCATGCATCCACTGCAGCCTGCAGTTGCTCCCCTCTAGCAGCACCGTTGCCTTTGCAGGGCTGCTGCCTCCCTGCACCTCACCGGCTCCTCTATGGCTGGGGCTTGCTGCTGCTGTAAGTGGGACACTCTGGCTCTCCGGTGCCTCCGGAAGGCTGCTCCTCCCTGCCGAGCTGCTGCAGTGGCCCAAGAGTGTTAGTGCTTACCCTATTTCTTGCCCCAATTATCTAAAATGCACTGGGAAGGAAACAACTTTGTGGGAACTACAACCAACTGCAGTTGCTTCAGATGTTCCTTTTTATCTGTCAAGCAAGTTTCATTATAATTACTTTCTACTGAAAAAAACCACAACCTGTTCTAGAATTATAAAAGGCATTGCTAATGTGATATTAAGAACTAAGTCCTTCATTTTAATTAGGGACTGCACACCTGTTACTGGTTCTAATGTAGGCTTACAACATTAGGGGATCTTGTTTGATCCTTGGCTGTCCCTGAATGTTCAGGTCGTAGTGGTGTAGCCAAACACATTTTTCTATCCCTCATTGACAAGAGGAGGTTCTGACCTTAGTACAATTATCTGTTCCTTAATCATTTTGAGAATAGACTACTGTTGTGTTCCCTACATAATGCTAGCTGACCTCCTAATCAATGGTATATGCTGAGACTATTTGGAAGCCAACATTAATGGAAAGTGCTGCTACCCATTTAGTTTCAGATCCTGCAATCAGATGTGCATAGAAGAACTCTTGTGCCCCATTGACTTCACTCTGACACCATGTGGGCATAAGGTTTGCCCACACAGTGTCTAATTGAAGTTAATGGGTACATGAGCATAATAATCTGCCGGCACAGGTGTGATTACAGGATGGGGACCTTAGTCAATGGACAATTATACAGACAGTCCGTTACTATAATGTTCCTCAGTCTGTGCTATCTGACTCTGATATTCTCAGTGGAATTTAAAGTACTGTTTTCAACTACCAAATGAAATTATTACAAGTGTGACCAGCAAACATGTTTTATCAGCTGTTCCCTAACTTAAAAAGAGATGAGGAATCCCTGAATTTGAAACTCACTTCTTCCCACAATTTTGCCAGAGCCTACGTTTGTTAAATTTCTAAACATGCTAAACACTTAATCTCTTCTTTTAAGTATTTGGGAGTGTGAATTATAAAGTTAGGGCACTAACACATATATACCTTTAATTCACAGGCGTAAGTGTTTGCAGGATCAAGATCTTAAATATCAGACAACATGGGAGGATAATTGGTTGAGAGGTCAGTTAAAAAAACTGATGACAAACTAAAGTAGTAATGATGGGTGGACCTTAGATCACAGCTATTATTATATTTTCTATTTATCATAAAATAAGAAAAATTGTAGTAGAGCCGTAAGATGTCATAGCTTTAAAAATCACTCACATTTTCACAATTTTAATTTACACATGTTCAAAATTTTGCTTTTTTCCTAATGGAGGGGGTTTAAATTGGAACAAACATTATTTACAATTTCTTTATAAAGTGATCTTTCTTCTAATAACCCTTGCAAATTTTAGATTAATGGCTCAAAACCAGACTAAGAAATGAACTAGAAATTTATTTATTTTCAGTATGAATTGGTCCTGTTTTTGAGAAAAAATAATCAGACTTGAAATAAGAATTCTATTGTTTGTTTGGTTGTAGGGGAGGGGAGAGTTAAGAAAGTAGTAATGAGATTTCTGGCCAACTCTCATCTCTAGCGACCCACCTGAGTTACTCATTTTATATTACTTTAATATGAAAAGTAATGCCATTTTTGTCTCTGAAGTGTAAATAAAATGAAAATCTTTGACATTTGATTCTATTTTTTCCCATTACTATTGGTGTAACTATGGCATGAGTTCAATCCTTGAGGGGGCTACTTAGGGATCAGGGGCAAATCTGCACTTGGTCATGCTAGTGAAGGCAAGGGGCTAGACTCAATGACCCTTCAGGGCCCCTTCTAGTTCTAGGAGATACATATATCTCCATTAATTTTTTTAGTCCCTTGGCACCACAAAATTCAAGGTGGCTGAGCTCAGAGTTCCCAAGTGACTGAAGCTTCAGTGCTGCAACAAATTCTGTGCAGGCAGACCCCTATTTACCTCAATGGGACTCCACACCAGCCTAATATTATACCATAGAATCATAGAATATCAGGGTTGGAAGGGACCTGAGGAGGTCATCTAGTCCAACCTCCTGCTCAAAGCAGGATCAATTCCCAACTAAATTGTCCCAGCCAGGGCTTTGTCAAGCCTGACCTTAAAAACCTCTAAGGAAGGAGATTCCACCACCTCCCTAGGTAACTCATTCCAGTACTTCACCACTCTCCGAGTGAAAAAGATTTTCCTAATATCCAACCCCACTGCAACTTGAGACTCCTTATTCTGTCACCAGGTACCACTGAGAACAGTCTAGATTCATCCTCTTTGGGATCTCCTTTTCAGGTAGTTGAATGCAGCTATCAAATCCCCCCTCATTCTTCTCGTCTGCAGACTAAACAATCCCAGTAACCTCAGCCTCTCCTCATAAGTCATGTGCTCCTCATAAGTCATGTGCAATCATTTTTGTTGCCCTCCGCTGGACTCCTTCCAATTTTTCCACATCCTTCTTGTAGTGCGGGTCCCAAAACTGGACACAGTACTCCAGATGAGGTTTCACCAATGTCAAATAGAGGGGAATGATTATGTCCCTCGATCTGCTGGCAATGCCCCTACTTATACAGTCCAAAATGCCATTAGCCTTCTTGGCAACAAGGGCACACTCTTGACTCATATCCAGCTTCTCAACCACTGTAACTCTTAGGTCCTTTTCTGCAGAACTGCTTCCTAGCAATTCAGTCCCTAGTCTGTAACAATGAATGAGATTCTTCTGTCCTAAGTGCAGGATTCTGCACTTGTCCTTGTTGAACCTCATCAGGTTTCTTTTGACCCAATCCTCTAATTTGTCTAGGTCTCTCTGTATCCTACCCTTACTCTCCAGCATATCTACCATTCCTCCAAGTTTAGTGTCATCTGCAAACTTGCTGACAGTGCAGTCCATGACATTCTCCAGATCATTAATGAAGATATTGAACAAAACTGGCCTCAGGACCGAGCCTTGGGGCACTCCGCTTGAAACTGGCTGCCAACTAGACATGGAGCCGTTGATCACTACCCGTTAAGCCCGATGATCTAGCCAGCTTTCTATCTACCTTATAGTCCATTCATCCAGCCCATACTTCTTTAACTTGCTGGCAAGAACACTGTGGGAGACTGTACCAGAAGCTTTGCTAAAGTCAAGGAATAACACATCTACTGCTTTCCCCTCATCCACAGACTCAGTTATCTCCTCATAGAAGGCAATTAGATTAGTCAGGCATGACTTGCCCTTGTTGAATCCATACTGACTGTTCCTGATCACTTTCCTCTCCTCTAAGAGTTTCAGAATTGATTCCTTGAGGACCTGCTCAATGATTTTTCCAGGGACTGAGATGAGGTTGACTGGCCTGTAGTTCCCTCGATCCTTCTTCTTCCCTTTTATGAGCTACAGGATTAGGGCCTAAGTAAATGTCATTAAATACCTGCTTTTTGTTTTCCTTGTCATGATTTCTTTGGAATGTGATTTGTTTATACAGTTAATTCATTCAGTGGTAATATGTTTGCACTAATTTATTTACTAACATATGTTAGTATGTGTACTACATTAGGTGTACTACATTTTTAATAATATTTGCTTCCAAACATTTGAAAATGGGTCTGTTCACATTTTTCTCATGCAATTAATAAGGGAGAATTTATTTTTTTTAATTTAAAGGCATATCTGGCATTGTGCGAATGATATAAGATTGCTGTGGCCGTGACCTTTTGAAAAGTAAACCAAGAACAAAATAAATATTAGTGCACAAGGTCATATATTATCTCTGAAATTATCTGATTCCACATGGGTGATTTCTTTTTTAAATTCGATTTTGACATTCACTATTTTGGGCAGAATCAATTTTCTTTCCAGTAGATGAAGACACTGTTGTAACAAATGATTTGGAGTTTGTTTTCAATTCTGCATTACAAAGACGTAGTTTAGACCTTGAAGAGCTGCCAGCAAATTGAAACTTGGTGATTGTCAATGTGTAATTTTAACATGATAAGAAAAGGCATTTTTATAGTGTTCCTTCAAGTGGGGCTTTCCTGTCTCTGTTTTAAAACTGACTTTTCAAGTAATTTTTCCTCTTTTCCTTAACTGACATTCATATGACAGACAGTGTGAAAAGCTTAGTATGTTTGGTCAAGATCAGTGGAAAAACTAACTGCCACAATATTAATGTGGATTTTTCTTCTGACATGCCTTGTGGCATCACTGATATCTTGGAGGGACTATCACTACGTCCGTATATTTCACTTCAACTGCTGATACTGATTTGACAGTTCTTGACTTCTGAGGTAACTTTGGAACACATGTCTTATCTCCTTTTTGCTTCTCTTAGACACTTTTTACTTTCTTCCTTTTCCTCTTTTTTGCCAGCACTCCCTTCCAAAGGCTTTCTTGTGTAAGTGGAAAAAAAGTAGCAATCTACAGGTACCTTTTCATGTGTTTTACATAGATTATATTTGATAAATCTTGCTTTCTCTCAAGCAGATCAGCAAAGCAGAATGTGATTGGAGTTGGTTAAACTATTTTTCACTAGAGATGGTTTGGGATATTTTTGATGTTTTTCTGAGAAAAAATGATGATTCTGGGGGGACAGATCTTACAAATTTCCTGTTGTTTTTTTTAATGAGAAATTTTTTTAATTGTTGAAATATTCTGTTTTGACATTTTTGAGGGGAGAAAAGTTCAATTATTTGTTATTCAAAATTACATTTACTTAAGAAATTCAAGTGCCCTTACAGTAAATGAATAAATTAATAGGCTAATATCAAAATAAACAATTTTAAAATTATCAAAATGAAACATTTGGATTGACACACCTATTATTATTATTATTATTATTATTATTATTATTATTATTATTATTATTATTATTATTATTATTATTATTATTATTCTCTTTTTCTCTCTTTTTTATTTATCTTATTTTTAGTTCATGAACATTTTGGTGATTTTGACTTTTCAAACCAATTTGGAACTTGAAAAATGTTTGAGATTTCAAATTTTCCGAGGATAGGAAAATATTTTCCCACATAGCTCTACTCATTGTGAATAATATTTGTTGTGAAATAATATTTGTTTAGCAAACTGATTGTGATTTTCTTCAAATGTATTTGGTTTTGTTCATGAATATTTCTAAATAGTATGGATGAGTAACTTACGCAGTGTAAAGCAGGGGTTGGCAACCTCTGGCATGCAGCTTGCCAGGATAAGCACCCTGGCAGGCCAGGAAAGTTTGCTTATCTGCTGTGTCAGCAGGTTTGGCCGATCGCGACTCCCACTGACTGTGGTTCGCCATCCCAGGCCAATAGGGGCAGCGAGAAGCCACGGCCAGCACATCCCTCGCCCACGCAGCTTCCCATCGCTCCCATTGGCCTGAGACTGCGAACAGCAGCCAGCGGGAGCCGCTATCAGCCGAACCTGCTGACATGGCAGTTAAACAAACTGGCCCGGCCCACCAGAGTACTTACCCTGGCGAGCAGTGTGCCAGAAGTTGCCGACCCCTGGTGTAAAGTATGCAGCTTGTCAAAAGTGCACTCCAACTTTTACAGAAATTCTTCAGTATTTCAAAACCCGGGTCCACTTTTTTAACCACATTATTCATCTCACGTGCACACACAAACACACACACACACAGGCGTGTGGGCGCACACAGAGGCCAAGGCCAGCAGGATAAGTATGATAAATACCACATCGATAGGACGTCCCTTTCTATTTCTATTAATAAACAATATACAACTATTTATTTTTTCTCTTTTTGTTTCAAGTTCACTACTGGACCTAATAGCTATATTTCACTTGATAGTGTTCGTGGATGGACTGAATTAAATACGAATTAGTTACCTTTCAGATCTATACTCTACACTCTTTGCTCCAAAAAGAGCAAACATATTCTGTGAGCTAAAGGAAATGTCAATTGACATTTAGCATTATGGTTTATATTACCTATGAGACATACTAAAATGTGCCATGATCACACCCAGTTGAACAGAAATGTAAACTGAATCTAGTAGAAGTCAGTGGCACATAGTGAACCCATGCACTGTACTATCTGTCACCTCTCATCTTCCTCTGCTAAGTAGAGCAACAGGTGACAGAAGAGAAGAGGTGACTAATTCTTACCCTACAACGGTGGGGCATGTGAAAGAGACATTTTCAGCTCTCTTTGCTAAAAGGTATTTTACTTCTAGAGAAACCCCATATGTAATCTTGTTTCTACAACAATAAATACATAAAAAGTCACTGTTCTAGAGCTCCAGATAGAATCAGCTCTAGATAGAAATGTTTACTTCCAAAAGCATTTGTGAAATCAGTAATACTTCAGAAAAAAATAAAAGGGAAACTTCATGTTCTCTTTACAAAGGACACAAATTGCACAAAGGAAGATATTTAAGATGACAATTCTGATTTAGCTTACATTAACAAGCCTTTAAGCAGTGCAGGGGGTGTTATCTGGCCTGCCGGGGGAAGAAGTACAGCGTTTTATGGGTGGGAGGTGAGACAGAGGCACAGGAGCTGCTGAAAACATAGGATGGATCATCGTGGTGACTCTAATTCATCCTCCAGGGACCAGAAGCCCTGAGGAGTTGATAAAGGGGAAGCCCAGTGGGAGAAGCCCCTTTCCCCTGGACCAGGAGAAGCAGCAACCACTCTTCCTACCCCTTGGAAGTGGCAAAATACTAGGTTTGGTTGGGATGCTTTGTGGGCATTGCACTAGCCACTCCTTTCTTGGAGGCCTGGGAGGGAATTTTTCCCTCACTTCAAAATTGGCTAAGGTGGTGTTGGTGGGTTTTTTTTCCTTCCCCACAAGTTTTTGATATGGTGAATAGGGAAGGGAGTTAGGCTATGATGTCACTACTCATAAGTGTGGGTCAGATGTCTAGTGCAGGTTCTCCACAAAGAAGGGATACACTGACCAGATAAATGGCTTGCTAAAGGACTTAAAGGAGGTGTTTGTTAAAGGAGAGGAACTGGGGGTCTAGGGAGGAAGGACTCCTATGATTGGCACAGTGGGGAGCCAAACCCCGCCCTTCCTTTATAACCCACTTTAATCCACATACAAGGGGGAGAGGTGGTAAGGTCCCAGCAATGGGTTCGCTGGGGATCAGTATGAAAAAATGTAGGACTGGAGGAAGCTCCCAGGTAACTATTAAAATGATCATGGAGTTACCTGCATTGTACACTTTTATCTGCTGGGTAGTCCCTGACATCTAATAACGAAATTGAGGCCTGATTAAACCATATCCAGTGTCTCCTCACCTCGTTTCAGTATAGTTGGACAATATATAGTGCCAAATCCTGAAAATATTTAAGTAAAATACTTAACATTACACATTGTAAGCAGTCTTCTCACAGATACTCTTTAAGCAAATCACCAAAACAAAGTTCACGCATTACAGCTGAGCACTTTTCTGAAGAGAGTTGGATTTAAGCATGTTCTTCTGTGTTTTACTGAATTGGGTCTTCACTACATAATGAATCACAGTACCAAGTTTCACAGCCTTAGATTGTAATCTATTCAGGGAAGGTTTTTTATGGAAGCGGCGACCAGTACATCCCTCGGCCCGCGCTGCTTCCAGCAGCTCCCATTGGCCTGGAGCAGTGAACCGCGGCCAGTGGGAGCCACGATCGGCCAGACCTGTGGACAGGGCAGGTAAACAAACTGGCCCAGTCCAGCAGGGGCTTTACCTGCACAAGCAACATCCATGTTTGGGAAACATCGAGCTAGATAAATGGGGTCTCAAATCAGACTGAGGTCATTTTTCAAAAAATAAACTTCCAGTGAGAATAAAGCTTTTCAAGTACAGTTGGCCTATTCTGTAAACAATGTTTACCTTTATTCAAACCCATTGATGCAATAGAGCTTTATTTCTTGTAGCCCAAAAATACAAAAAAGTATTTATACTGGATAATTTTCTTACTGGAATATATGTGAATTATCACCTTTAAAACAAAACTCAAAATGTATTTTCCTTTCATGCTTATACACACAAACACATGTTTAATTTATAATATCAGAAAATCCAATGAGTAATGATAGAATAATTGATGGCAAAAATATTTTAGAAAAGAAAATGGTGTTTCAGACCAATCATGAATATTGTAAGGATATAGTGTAGCAAGAAAATTAATAGGTAAACTGAGCACTCTGGGAAATTTTATTGCCCATATATATATGGGTATATATATATGGGCAATATATGAGTATATATATATATATATATATATATATATATATATATATACTCAAATACTATTTAACAGGTCTATGAACCAGTTTTAACCAGCTAGCACACTATTATATGTTAAATGAATTAAATGCTATCTCATTTACATGGACAAATCTCTAATAATGATTAATGGACACAATCAGATATGCGGGATTCAAAAATCTGCAATAATGAAGGGTGGAGCATAATATCAAATGCATTTTCCACCTTTGTGATGACCATCCTATTGTTTATATATAAAAGGAGACTGATCCTCTTAAATGCTAAATTAGAGCTCTGAAAGCATATAGAAAGCATGAGGAGTTGGTGTTAGTAGCTCTAGTGCATGGAGAGCAATGGAGGGAGGAATTATATCTGTAGGATGGAAAGGCAACCATCATAACTCTAGGTATGTGAGGGGAACACACTGAGCAGAGCCGCTTGCTACATTTTCAGAGATCTCTTGACTCAGTGCTAGACTATAAATACTAGTTGATGATCAGGTAACCATGCCCTAATCACCTGGTGATGTTCTGTCTAGAAACCTTCATGCTCCTGCTGTACTAATTTTCCCACATTCACTCAAGAAACTTTCACAGTTGCATTATAGCACCTTGTAATCACTTACACCACCATGTGGAGTAGCCTTAATATGGCACTAAATACATCTAATTTATAAACAACCTTAAGTTTGGAAGGAAAGGGTGGGAGGAATATACTGACTGAAGCAGTCACTTAGCATAATGTCTTTAGATGCTTCTTTACTTCCCTGTCATGGGCTCTCCTATCTGTATTCTCCAATTCTGAGTTTTTATTTTGCTTTGAACCCCTTTAGGTTGTACTGCCCTAACAGTTCACAGATTACCCAAAAGTAAATGTTTAAGGGACCTAAGTATCTCCTCATACCCGCATTAGTCCTCTGCATCTTATTTCCTCTCTTCCTTCTTCTTCAGCCAGCTTTCCCTGCCTCCAGCCACATACATACTTTGGACTGACGTTCTGTTCTTAGGTAGAATGTCAATGAATGACTCTTAAGAAAATTCAATATGGAAATATATCTCCCGTATTAATTTTCCCATTGAACAAAGCACTAAATTAAACATTTATTTAAAACATGATTCTAGGATTTTAACTTTATTCTATATAAATAAACCCCAATATTAAGAATATTTCCTCATTCTTCCATAGTTCTAGATATGGAAAACTAAATCCAGTTAGTATACATTTTATGAGTCTGTGAGACTCAAACAAATAATAATTCAGATTACAAAATACTAGAACACTTACTTTGCAGCAGCATTGGGAAACAAATACTATTTTTCCTCTTTTTTTCCCTCTATGTCTTCCCCATCTCCAGTTCTCTGAAGATCTTGCTTATTTCTGACTAATAAATAAGATTTATGAAATACAAAAAAACCTCTTTTGTCCATCTCTGGGAGAGAAGGAGGGAGAAAAGATAGAAAGGAATAAACAATGCCAAAGGTTAACTTGGGAAAACTAAAAATAAGACGCCATCCAACTTCTTTAAATCTAATTCTATTAAAGTTTATCTTTACTCAAAAGATGTATGCAAAATCAGAACCATATGTGACGGTAGAAGGAGAAGTTTAAATCGAAGGTGATTAGAGAGAAATTTTGTTCTGCTGCTAAGGAAGGAAACTTTGAAAAGACATGAAAAGATTTATGTGAAGACATGAGACATGTTTTTCCCCCTCTGGAAACTCTTAAGATATCTAACCCTTCCAAGGCCTACAACCTAAAGTTATTTTTACTGTTTTGATTTTATTCACATTTTGTCAGTTTTTATTATGTTTATGGAACTTTATTAAAGTTAATGAACTAATTATTCATTTTTATTGCACAATGCTTTTCAGTGCTATGATGGGAAGAGATTAAGCAAAGGCCAATTATTTTGCTGTGGTTTTGGTGGCTTCTAATAATTTCAATCTTTTTTTTAGTTAATATTCAGTAGACTATAATAGTGGTTTTAATCTCTTTTTCCTTCACAGTCTGTAAAAATGGCAGGCTACAGTATTTGCCAACTAATTGTTTTGTAGGTGCTTTGTCTCTATTGTTGAATATTATTGAGAAAATATTTTGTATTTCCTCATTTAGATTGGTATTATGTACATTCTACATTATCTTTCACTCTGACTAGAACAGCATCTTGGGATCTGGGCTACTTTTATGGTTGTAATATCTACTATATACTATAGTATTTTTCTAAGAGATGTGTGTGGGTGTGTTATAACTGGTCCTCAGGAGAGCTCCCTGTGGTTAGGTTGCGGAACAGTGTCAGTTATAACTCCTTATTTTCACACACTCACATCTTTCAATTATGTTCCCCTTTGAAAAAAGTGTGAGTGCCTGTGAACTGCATAGCTACTTAAGTGTGTATTTCATGGTTTAAAGAATTATAATCTTTCCATCATATGGGTATGAAAGATAGCTACGTAAATAGCAGTAGAGCAAGTAACTTAGAAGTAATGCTGTTTGCCATATGATCATGGTAAAAGAGTTACATAAAGTCATTTTCTCCAGACACGGAAAAAAGAACATTATGACTTTATTTCTTTTTCTGACTCACTGTGGAGTATCTACCTCAAATCCCCTGGACTTTTTTGGTTGGTCTTACTACTACAGATTAAAAGAGTACACATATCCTCATATATCCCACCCTAGAGTTTGAGGTGAAAGTGGTGTTCTCATCCATCCTCCCTGTTGAAGGAAAAGGCCAGGAAGGGACCATCAAATTGTGGAGGTAAATATGTTGTTATACAGGTGGTGCCAAAGGGAGGGCTTAAATTCTTCCACCATGGGATGTTGTGCCAGGAAGAAGGATTGCAAGGAAGAGATGGGATCCACCTAATGAAGAGAGGGAAGAGCATCTTCACAGGAAGGCTTGCTAACCTAGTGAGGAGGGCTTTAAATGAAGTTTGCCAGGGTATGGTGACATAAGCCCAGAGGTAAGTGGGGAAGTGGGATACCAGGAGGAAACACAATTAGGATGGTGCAACTGGGGAGGCCCCCTGATTCATACTGAGAAAGTAGGGCAATAGGCTAGTTATCTTAGGTGCCGATACATGAACACGAGAAGCCTAGAAAACAAGCAAGAAGAATTGGAAGCCCAGGCACAGTCAAGAAGCTATGATGTGATTGAAATAACAGAGACTTGGTGAGATAACTCACATAAGCGGAGCACATGACATGGATGGCTACAAAGTGTTCAGGAAGGACAGGTCGGGGAGAAAAGTGGAGGACTTGCACTGCATGTAAGAGAGCAGCATGATTACTCAGAGCTCCAGTATGAAACTGGAGAAAAGCCTGTTGAGAGTCTTTGGGTTAAGTTTAGAGGAGAGAGCAGCACGGGTGATGTTGTGGTGGGCATCTGCTATAGACAAGCTGATCTCACAGACAACAGATTTAAAACACAGGATTTTCCCCTGGGCAAAAACCTTAGTACATACAAGAATACCCAAATTTGATTACTCCCCTAATTGCATAAAGACAAGTTACAAAAGAAAATAAACATAAACCTATTTATTCCTTTATAAAACTTACTACTCTGATAAGAGGCTGGTTCCTTGGTCTTTTTCACTCTGGCTGAAACTGAAATTGACTCTAAACAAAGGAAACTTCCCTCCTTCTTTTTGAAACATCTTGTTCCCCCATTGGTTCCTCTGGTCTGGTGTCAGCTAGGCTAGGTGAACTTCTTAACCCTTTGCAGGTAAAAGAGTCATTAACCTTAACTATCTGTTTATGACAAGAGCACAGGGAAAAAACATATTGATGTGAAGAAAGAATAGAAAATATGACAGGTGACTAGCTTGGTTTAAAAGAGAAATCTCAGTTAGCTTAAACACAAAAGGGAAGCTTACAAGAAATGGAAACTTGGACAGATAACTAGGGAAGAGTATAAACATATTGCTCTATCATGCATCGATGTAATCAGGAAGACCAAAGCACATTTTGAGTTGCAGCTAGCAAGGCATGTGAAAAGTAACAAGAAGGATTTCTGCAGGTATTTTAGCAACAAGAAAAAGGTCAGGGAAAGTGTGGGCCCCTTACTAAATGGGGAAGGCAACCTAGAGACAGATGATGTGGAAAAAGTTTAAGTACTTAATGTTTTTTTTGTTTCTGTCTTCCAGACAAGGTCAGCTCCCAGACTGCTGCACTGGGCAGCAGAGTATGGGGAGGAGATGAGCAGCCCTCAGTGGTGAAAGAACAGCTTAAGGCTATTTAGAAAAGCTGAACATGTACAAGTCTAAGGGGCTGGATCTAATGAATCTGAGGGTGCTGAGGGAGTTGGCTGATGTGATTGCAGAGTCATTGGCCATTATCTTTGAAACATGTGGTGATTGGGGGAGGTCCCAGACAAAGGCAAATATAGTGTCTATCTTTAAAAAAATAGAAGAAAGAGAATCCAGGGAACTACAGCATAGTAAGCCTCACCTCAGTTCCTGGAAAATTCATAGAGCAGGTTCTCAAGGAATCCATCTTGAAACACTTGGAGGAGAGGAAGGTGATCAGGAACAGTCAACATGGATTTACCAAAGGTCAATCATGCCTGACCAAACTGATTGCCTTCTAGGATGAGATAGCTAACTCTGTGGATATTGGGAAAGCAATGGATGATATATCTTGACTTTAGCAAAGCTTTTGATACAGTATCCCACAATATTCTTGCCAGCAAGTTAAAAAAGTAGAGATGAATGGACTATAAGGTGGATCAAAAGCTGGCTAGATCATTGGGATCAACTGGTAGTGATCAACTGCTTGATGTCTAGTTGGCAGTTGATATCAAGCAGAGTGCCCCAGAGATCATTCCTGGGGCCAGTTTTGTTCACGATCTTCATTAATGATCTGGATGATGGGATGGATTGCACCCTCAGCAAGTTCACAGATGATTATAAGCTGGGGGGAGAAGTCAATACACTGGAGGGTAGGAATAGGGTCCAGAGTGACCTAGAGAAATTGGAGGATTGGAACAAAAGAAATCTAATGAGTTTCAACAAGGACAAGTGCAGAGTCCTGCACTTTGGATGGAACAATCTCATACACTGCTACTGGCTGGAGAATTTAGAGCTAGCAACTACAGCTGTTGTCATTACAACTGGGAGCATTTTTTTGAAGAATGCCTAAAAGAGAAAAAGATGTCTTTTAATTTTCTGTGACCTTTTCTCTTAAAAATAACTCAGAAGTAGGATTTACACAAGAGAAGAGGGAAAACTGCTATCAGATATGGCATTATCATCATATAGGCAAAATCTCTTCTTTCCCAAGATCTACCGGAAAATGCTCTGGCTATAAAATTCTTTGAGGTGTGTCTTTGTGGTTATTCTGTAAGGTTTACAGGCTACCCTCTGGAGTTAATCTCCTCTTCTATGCTTGGTCACCTCACTAAAATCTGGATTTGCTCATGAAATTTGCAAATCCCTAGATTATCTCACATGTCCTTTCTAGTGTGTCATCCTTCAACCACTGTAGGACTTTAATATAATTGATGCAGGGGTACAATTTTTCTGTTTAGGAGAGTTCCACTCTCATTTCACTTAAGCCATGGTCTCATGTAGGATTTCTGACAAGGTATGAGATACCAGTAGTGTCTTCCCTGGCACATATTCTGCAGTGCAATAAAGCGACTTGTGGCATCTAAGGGATACCTAGATCTTTGTTTACTAACAGTACACATGACTTTTTTTTATAAGCTTAAAAGTATCAAGATCCTGCAAATATCTTGTGAATTTCTTGCACATCCATTCACATTTCAAAAACTTAACTTCTTTGTTTGGGCATACCTGGTTTAAGTGTTTCAAACCCTCTGGACCAATGCTAATGGCTTCTAATAATTTCCAGATAACTTTTGCCACAAATCATTGTTTTAAGCATCCTATACATAGTATGACATTTTGATGATAAATTCAAGTCATGAATTTGCTCCAAAAATTTATCACAAGTGGTGGTGTTTCTAATATGGCATTAGATTTTTCTGACTCCAACTCTTTTCCTCCTTGTCAGGTACATGTCCTAATAATTGAAGTAAGGGTTGTTGTAGCATACATTTTTGTAAACTACAAGGGGAAAAAGCAAGCTATTTTTTTCATTTTCTAATTTCATATAAAAATGGAAAATTTCAAAAAATCATTTCTTCCAAATATATTTTTTCTTCTTTTTTAAGGCCATTTTTTAACATCAACAACAAAAATAGCACAAAAATGTTCAGCTCTCTTTAGTGTTGAAGATAAGATTCTTATTAAGCAGTGATAAAAGTTTAGACTTCATTCACTTACTGCTTTCCTGACAAACTTATTTGAGTTGATTTGTTCAGTGGTTCTTAATACAGGAAAACAATAAACAAAATGATAAATATGTAGTTTTCTTTCTTCTACAGTTTTCTAATGTTTTTCATTGATGCTGCTTTTTGATATGATGTATATAGGCAGAATTGGAATCTTTATAAACAATTGCATTTTCCATATCTAACTTAGGTAAAACTAATTATTCTAGTGAGGATGACCAGCCTATTCTGGGTGAGACTTTCATTCTGTTCTGACTCCTTTATCTTAGGTAAAATGATCAGAGCAGCATAAAGGGACCATAAAAGCCCTGGTTCTAGCTTGAGAGAAATCCCATGCCACTGGTGGAGGACTCTCCTCATGCTTCCTAGCGTAGGACTATGACTGGGGTTGGGAGAGGTGTATCTGAGCAATCTAGAATCAATAGGGAGTGAAGGCAGCTGAAAGTCATATTAGCTCATATCCCTACTGACGTTCTGCCTCTCAGAGGCACAGCACTGAATCTCACATCTTAAGTATAGGGAAATCTTTTCATACCTCACTTAAGGGTAAAATAAAATGTTAAAAAGAAACTTTTTAAAGATTCTCACTGTAAGGAAATAATTTCATAAAAGATTAGATTTAAATTAGAGCTGGTTGATATTTTTCCAATTTTGAAATTTTGAATTTCATTATTCAAAAAGGTTCAAATTTAAAAAAGAGGGAAAATTAGGATTCCAACACTCCTTCCCTTTTAAAATCAGTTCTAGTTTAAATGTAAAGGCCTAACTGTCTCCTCCACTACCACATTAAGAGGGGAGCCATAGTACATATATGGAGATGTAGGCACAGGGCACCTTCTTGCTTCCATGTCATAGAAACCAACCTGTGGAGATTTTCTGGGTTAGCCGGAAATAGGATCAAGTGAATGACCACTCTTCATAGCATTGTCTCTCCATACAACTTCAGGATACTCCAGAATAATAAGATAACATTGATTCCATGCCATGGGATGGTGACAAACGGCAGTGCAAGTGTCTATGCCTCAGTAATTTCTTGGATTGCCTTGAAAGCCTTTGATCATCTGTATGAGCAGAGGACCACTCTGCAGGAAGAACTCATCCTAACTCAACAATTTAGAGCCTCATAGAGAATCCAGCAGTATTTGTCCCTTTCAATGAGTTTATTTAAAGAGGACTACAGTACAAACCTAACAACCTACAAGAACTTTGGCCAAAATTGTCATACCTGAGGGTGATGACTGAAGTCAATGGAAATTTTGCCACTGTCTTCAGTGGGGCCAGGGTTGGTATGTAAGTGTTAGGAATCTAAATCTATATTTAGACTCTGATCCTGCAAACTTTAATGTATGTGCTTTTGACAATGGGACAATTCATGTGTAACGTTAAGCATGTGGGTAGGATAAATGTCTCTAGGATTGGGGCCTTGGGTACCTCAACAGAAATTGCCTGATTTTCATATGTGTTGAATACACCAAGCTTTGGACATCCAGATTTAAAAAAATTAGCCATGGACACACAATATTTTGTGTTCAGGCTATAAATGCAAGCCAGTTTTTAGAAGTTTGAACAATTTGTAATGTTTTTGTTAGAATATACATTCTAAATGGATGGTGAATTGATCTTTCTGTATTATATGCTTAATTTAGCAGGCAATAAGACAATGGGCCAAAATCATCATTAGGCTCTTGGTTTTGTTGTAATTTTTAAAAATGAGATAAGTTTTTTGCAGTATATTGCTCTAATGTTTATAGTTGGTTCAGCATTATTGTTCCTTGAAAAACAGTTTTGAAAATAGAAGTGGCAGTCAAAAGTCTGGTTCTGAAAATGACCAGCACTGACTGGTAAATGATTGTGAGTATCTACCTTGCAATGTAAGCCCAGAGTTATTTGAACTTGACTCAATGGGCTGTGGGTTAGAGGCCCCAAGGCTTGAATAACCACACCAATTGTCAACCATAGCTTATGAATTTTCTGACCCAGGGACTAAACCTGGGGCTTCAGTGTCCGTACTGTAGATGTAGACCAGGGTTTCTCAAACAGAGGTTGCTGCTTCTGTAGGGAAAGCCCCTGGCGGGCCAGGCTAGTATGTTTACCTGTCCCGTCTGCAAGTCCGGCTGATTGTGGCTCCCACTGGCCTCAGATCACTCCTCCGGGCCAATGGGAGTTGCTGGAAGTGTCGGCCAGTAGGTCCCTCAGCCTGTGCTGCTTCCAGCAGCTCCCATTGGCCCACAGCAGCGATTCTCGGCCAGAGGGAGCTGCGATCGGCCAGACCTGCAGATGGGGCATGTAAACACACTGGCCCGGCCCGCCAGGGGCTTCCCCTACACAAGCAGCGACCTCTGTTTGAGAAACCCTGATGTAGACTCAATCAACCTAGCAGCCTCCCAAAATTAATCACCCTAGCTCTATGTTTGTACTGCAGTGTGGGGAAAATTGACTGTCCACACCATGCGTTACAGGAGGTTTGAACAGCCCACTGACACATCCTGCCAAACTATTATTTTGATCTGCGTGCTCCCAGCAACCAGGGCTAGCAAGGTGGAGGAAACACTCTTTGTAGAACTCCTCTCACTTGCACTTTCACTCCCGTTTCAGGAAACGGGCCAAACTTCCATGAGACACTGGTGAACACATTGAAGGTGTGTTTGCATCTCAGTAGTAATAATGAAATGGAGGCGTTGAACATGACTTGCTGAGCTGCTGTACTAGAACAAGGGAGCATGTGTCTGTGCTTACATTTCCCTACAGTCAATTGGTGACTCTTGGGGAAGAAAGGAAAAATATAGACATCCCATAGGATTGTGGGATACTTTGGGCAAACTCCCATAACCCAAGTCTGTGGGAGGCTGCATCAACATGACGAAGCAATAGGATTTGAACAGTGGGTCCCAGCTTGACTTGAGCTTGAACCTTATACTCTCACTGGGACCTAGAACCCTGGGTTTGAGCCTGAGTCCTAGAGATTTGTGTGTAGGCAAAAGGGGGGTTTTGGCACATACCTGAGGCTGAGCCTGGCCTTACATTGCACTGTAGACATATTCTGAGTTCTTTGAAGGAGATATAGGATATGCAATTACTTTCATAGTAAATGGTGGAGCACTGTAATTTCCAAATGAGCAGACATAAAGATTATATCTAAGAAGAGAACCATTAGCTGAAATACAGTATGTTGCCATTTGAATGCTGGACTTAAATTTATATATTTTGAATATTTTACTTTCTTCCTGAAAGTAACTGCATATTACATCATGCACAGAAAATGCAATATATTTTACATAGAATAAATAAATTGCTGTTTATATGATATGTTTCATCAAACTTCCAGAGAGGTGTTCAGAATAACAACTACCTTGCACTTGCAGAAACACACTTTGTTACGGATGAACACATTGCTACTCACAGAGTAATATGTGGCACATAATACCAGTACAAAGCAGTTGATTTTTTTTTTAACAAAAGAGTGGATTTCCTTGCTTGAAACCTTATAAACCCTTGGATGAATATTCAATTTAGGAACTAAGCATGGAGCTTCCTAATATAACTGAAATGGATTTGTAGACTATATTAGGTCTGATTTCTCTCACAACTGTATAAGGTCTTGAGTCTACAAGTTGCTGAACACTCTGCCTCCAAAAAAAAGCACTTAAATACCTGCATTGATCTATGTTTAGAGTATTGAATATGGCAACAACTGCAAATATTCATAGACATTTCTTTCAGCCGATAAAGTTCTAATAATATTCTCCAACCCCATTTAACATTATTGGTTGCTGTATCTAGAAATAACTATATGTATTTATATTTTACTTTGAAATTATACACTCTGGAAAGAGTTTTAGGACCTGGCTCATAGCAGATATAAAATGGCATAGATCCATAAAACTCACTGAGATAAGTTGGTTTACCACAGCCAATCTATATAGACTCTTGTATTGTACTCAAGATCATTGTATCTGAGAATCTCAGGTCTGGTCCTTACATTAAGGACTAGAGCTATGTGAAGTTTTGTTTTGTGTTTTATTAGCTGGACATACTGAAAAAAATATTGAAAAATTGTTTCATGTTGACCAAAATCTTTTGATTCACAAGAAATTAAACATTTTATTTTGGTTCTGTTTGGATTTTTTTAGCCTTTTTAAGAATAAAATTTAGACAATATTTGAAACATTGTTTTGAAATATTTCATTCTTAAAATGGAAAAATGAAACATTTTGACTTTGAAAAATATACTTTTTTGGCCAAAACTATTGGCCAAATTTTACATGAAGTCATGAATAGTTTCAGTCAACTGTGTATTTGGGTGAATATAATATTTGTCCCAAAAGATTGCCTGCCTCTACTAAGTATCCACTCTTGTTCATGTTTTGTAGCAGTCCAAAGATCAGTCCCATTGGTTTCAAAGGGGTTCAATATTAGGGTAGGAGAATTGGACCATGAATTTTTTTAAAAAATCAAAAAAAAAGAATCAAATTTTGATTTTAGTTAAACCACTGTAAATCTCCAGGTTTACAATGCTAGATCTTACTACAGAATTTGACTTAGAATCAGTCATATTGTGCATAACTAGTTCAGACAAATAGGGCTGCAGTAAGGCATAACAGACTCAACTTTCAAGTCTCTCTTTTTCCTCCTTAAGAGTTGTATTTTTAAAATAATCATTTAGTGTTTATATTTACTCACAATATGAATCTACTTAGTATCATGAGAAATTAGTTTAGAAATTTCGTGTATCAAAATCAATTTATCAGTTTGTACATGTTTTTATTATGTATTGATTGAACTATTATAATTTGCCTATTCTGGACTAATTTGTCTATCACAAAATTGGAAATAGTAGTGAATTTTGCTGTTCATTTATTGATATGATCAAAAGTGCCAGAACACATTTCTGCCATTAATCAAACTTTCTTGGGACACTTTTTTTAACATTAATTTTAATATCTGGTTTTTAATTTGTAAAATATTGCAAAGTATTGATACAGAATATTTGCCAAGCAGAGATTCAAGTTTCCAATTATATTTTTATTACATATCTGTGCTAAGATTCAACCGTTGTTGTATTGAACAGTGGAATGGTACATTATGTAATATTTCTGTCTAACAGTAACTTCATTTGCAGTATTGGAAAATTATTTCCTATGACAGAGCTCAGAAAATGGGAGATCATGATTTTTTTTCAAACAAAACAACAGAGAAAACAAACAAACAAACAATGAAGCTAGAACATTTGATAAAGGAAAAGACTGTACTTTGTCCACTTGGACTGGTGTTCTTAATTTTCTATTTTTGCGGAATGTTTTCTTGTTTAGGGATTGGATATGTGGTTGTCAAGGAATTATGAAGTTTATTTTTAATCTTTTCCATTATTCTCTGTTGGAAATTAGTAATTGTGCTGTTGATATAAAATCTGTGTCTTTCAATCACCTGACTTATAAAACACATTATGGGTAGGATTTTCAAAAGCACTTTTTGTTGACTTAACTCAGTCCCAATTATCATTTAATTCAACGGGATCTGAGTTAGGCCAATAGTGAATGCTTCTTAACATGCCACTCCAAGTTTCTAAAATAGAAATCAAAGCCATTGAGACTCTAATCCTGCAAGTGAACCACTGGACAGCTTGCAGAATCACAGAATAAATCTCTCCCTCCTTTTAGAAAAAGAGGGGCTTTTACTAGAGTGAAGAGTATTTTGTTAACATTTTTAACTTTTACATTTAAACAGGTCAGCTTTCTGCAGGAAATGACTAAAAAGGTTAAAATGATGCTAAAATAATGTTACACTCCTAATAGCAGAGCTTCAGGAAAGCATATCCTTCCCTTGGGTCCTGACTGCATACCTACACAAAGTCAATGTTGACAAGTTAGACAAGTTATTATATTTATACAGCAGGAATTTAACTTTTTTGCTATTTTGCAAAAAAAAAAAATTGTTGACATTTTCCATTTGTTCAGCCTCTACTGAGACCAGATAGACCACAGTCAGCAGCAGCGAAAGCTTCCTTCACTTCACCTTACCAATACATTACAACCAATTATAGTACACATTATATGACATTTTTAAGAGTTAGGGGTAGTTGAGCCTTCATAGCACTGAATCCTTGACTTCTCTGCTGAGACTGTCAATAAGGGTTGTAATTAAAGTGGTGGTTTCTATGCTAGAAACTAAGCTAAGACCAACACATAGCTTTTGTCCTAAAGGAAGATCAGCCTTTGAAGTTGTGGGTGAGTGGAATAAAGGTGGAAAAATAGTGGGTGTTGTTAGGACTTTGAGCGTCTCAGGGGACTCGCTCTGAAATGAAAAATAAAACAAATAAACAAAAAACACCTATGTATTTGTGAACATGCCAAGAAAGAAACCCTTATCATTGTTTGTATCTGACTTAAAACCATTATGAAAACAAAGAAGGACAAAATTAATGAAGATATTGATTTGTTACGGGTCAAATGAGACAAGATAAACTGGAGCAAGAATGGGACTAGTAAACAATTGAGAAATATAGATTAACTAACTGCTAGTCCTGTTGGGATACTTGTCCATGGACATACAATTACATTATGCATTATTTCTAAAGACTCCTCTTGATTCCACTCTACATCTGTCTTCTCTTTTACATAAATGAGAAAAAAAAAACCTGTCTGAAAATAATAAATGGATCATAATGGAACATAACAAGAGGAAAACTTTATTTTTTTTAACCCCAAAAACTAAAGGCTGGAACCCAGACTGTAATCAGAATTTCACAGAAGCAACAAGAGCCTTCCTTCTCTTCCCTTTAATTTGTAGAAGATCACATGTTCTTACATGCAAATCTACTGCACACGCATGTAGCAAAAAGAGATTGGCTAACCTCTGTGTTACTGAATCTTGTAATGTGTTGATAAATGCACAACTCAGTAGCATGTATTCATCCTTCTAGCTATGAGCAATAGCGCTATGCTGCTAATGGATTTTTTTTTCAGTTTGCTTGCAGTTCTGCAAAATTAAAAAAATATTTTGGGTTGAAATAAAAGTTTCACTTTGATTTCAAGCATTTTTTTTTACTTTTTTTTCATTTTTCTTAAAATACAATTGAATGAAAGTCCAGTACAAAGTCATTACTCAAAAAAATTAAAAGTTTCATTTTGAAAATGTTGAAATGAAATGAAATGCTGGGGGGGGGTTTATGAGCATTTCAGGAAAAAACTAGCATGAATTTGCAAAATGTTTTGCTGTCACCAGAAAAATGTTTTCCTGAGAAACATCACCCAGTTATAATGGACAAAAGGCAAAAGTATTCAACATATAATAACAACTGTCCCCTTTCCAAAAACATCTCCCTGCATTCATCCCCCTGCAGATGGATTTTTGCAGTATTCTCTTATGACTAGCCTATCCAGTTATTTCAAATGAAGAAGGGACAGAGAACAAGTAACAAATGTCAGGCTTCTCATGGGAAACTCCCTAACAGTAGCCTTCTTTCTTTTAAACCAAAAGAACTCCACCTCATGCAAGAACACTGATCACAACTGTGGCAATATAGACAGGCAGGGAGTTGGTTTCTCTTGTGTTCAAGATCCAGGTCATTTAAGATATTGCAAACTTTGACAGACACCTTCAGCTAAAGGAGCAGATATAAATAACCTTTGTCATTTCTTCTGTGTAAAGTATTCAGTTACATGTACTGGGCAAGGTAAAATGGAGATATAGAGTCATCAGCATAGTAGATGCACCATAACAGGTGTCTCTTCATTAGCTTTCCTAATAGCCCCTTTATACACTACAGAGAATGACAAGAAGGAACTAAGTTGAATTAACACTTCCCACAATTCTCAGTGTGGACCCAACCCTGCAGTCCTTATATAGACAAAACTCACACTTGATTGTATAGGACATCTTGTCTTCATAAAGACTGCAAGCTTGGGGCCTGAGTTTTCTTCCAGTATCACTAGAGAAAGAACCGTACATCACTATTGCCATTGATACAAGATCATGCTTCTACGGAATCTGAGATAATGTCAAAAAGTAACATACAATTTCCTGGGCCTAATCCTGCAGACCTTTCACAACGCAAAATTGAATTCAATTGAAATTTTGCCTTGGTGAAGACTGAAGGTATTTTTTCAACATTTGCTCTATTTATGAAGAAATATATAGTTTTAAAAAGTAGGAAAAGCCTTTTTATCTTCATCTGAAGAAAAAGTATATGGAAAATTACAATTACATCTGTCTTTTATGTATGTTTCTCTTAGTATGAACTGGGGAGCATACTTTGATTTATCTTTCTATCCTATTTCTATTACATTAATAGAAAAATACAGATCTACAATGGCCAAAATAAAATATCAATGTTCTTATAGCTATTAATATCTAATAACCTTTGAGCCTAGTAGATAAAGTGCCTGTTTAGTAATTCAAAGAGATTAAGTTCAAATCCTGTTGTAAGGTTGTACTTTTATTAAAATTTCTATTAACTTTGCTTCCATCAGTGAGATTATAGATAAATTAATTCTTATCTTCAAAAAGAAAAAAGAAAAAGGTTACTTGATCCAAAATAGTTCAAATTAATATATATATTTTTAAAGTTGAATTGGAAAAATAATGATTTGGCCACATAAACAGCCTTTTTGCAAAAGTTACAGCTTTGAAACTCTTCTATTTTTGCTACTCAATATAGTAGAGGATACATAAATACACCAGGGACAAAAAACAAATGCAGGAAATATAGTTTTAATTTCTGTTGAACCCCACAAACAATTATTGATGTATTTGCTACAGTTTTCTGTATGTTATGCTAATAATCTTAGCTCTTTCTATGGTCCTGGAGTTTAAGGCCAAATGAAGAGATCACCAGATCCTGTAATCTGACTTCCTGCATATCACAGACCATCAACACAGCCAGCACCCAAACACTTCTCTAACAGACTAAATGGTCAATTAAACAAGACATTTTTAGTGATAACTTGGCTTCCTTTCTACTATTCACCAATCTTGAGTATTAACCTTTAAAGAGAGGAAGTTGCAACTAATTTCTGTCTTATTTAATTTGATAATTTTGCATTACTCCTCTTTTCTCTAAATAGACTGTGTTTATCGCAAGACTTTTAAAAATGTTTAGAGATTTTTGGGTGCCTCCGTGTTTGGGTACCCAATCTAACACACCTTAGAGAAACCTGATTTTCAGACCCAGTATTTCCCAGATGTAAGGTTTCAGGGCTGACTGCTGGGGACTGGATTTTCTTTGTAGTTGCCTGCTTTTAACTATGTGTAGTAAAGTTGTCACCCTTGACTTTACATTTATTATATATTTTAGACCCAACAAGGGCAAAGTGTAAATCTCTGTGATTGTGTTTGTGTTACTCCAGTCCTTCTACCCCTCATGTTCTGAAACAAATCAATATTTTATGAGCCTCCCAGGCAGTGATGCAGGACATTCCTCACTGGGTGTCCTAACTAGTGTCAGCAGAAATGCTCATTAAGCACATCCTTATCTCAGCAAGTAGGCCAGGTCAGCAAATCTGCCAGGCAGTGTTCGTGTTGGATTCTGCTAATGTAAACACAAAAAGGTTCTTCCAGTTCCAGGGACCAGCATGCAAAGAGATAGCCAGTGGGTGCTTCCATGCCTGCTTTCTCCAAGATACTGCCCATTTCCTTCCTTTTGTGCCCTGCGTGGAGAAAATATGACTTGGTGTGGCAACTTGCAAAGTTGATCCACCACTCAAAATAGGAGTGCAGCTCTGAGTGCCACAGTGTTGAAGATGTGCTCCTTTCATCCGGAACTTTTTTCATTTTCCCTCATCTTCTCTTCTCCTTCGTATAGAGAGATCTAGCATGATTATTATTATTTATTTATATGTGGTGCTACACAGTCAATATCAGCCCATTGGGCTAGGCACTATACAAACAATATGGTAGGAAATACGGTCCCTGCCCCAAAAGTCTACACCAAGGGTCAACAACCTCTGACATGAGACTCATGGGCCAGTCCAATTTGTTTACCTGCCATGTGGGCAGGTTCGGCCGATCGCGGCTCCCACTGACAACGGTTCACCATCCCAGGCCAATGGGCGTGGTAGGAAGCTGTGGCCAGCACATCCCTTGCCCTCACTGCTTCCCGCCACCTCCATTAGGATGGGACAGCCACTGGGAGCCGCGGTTCATTGAACCTGCCGACGTGGCAGGAAAACAAACTGGCTCAGCCCATGAGGGTGCTTAGCAACCCCTGAGGTTGCCGACCCCTGGTCTACACTGAAAAGTTACAGTAGTGGAGGAAAGGGATGAAATAAACAATCATCCATTTCTGGCTTCCAGCAGCTCCCATTGGCTGGGAATGGTGAACCACGGCCACTGGAAGGTGTGAGAGGCTGTACCTGCAGATGTTCGGAAAAACAGAGTATCTCATGGCCTGCCAGGGGCTTACCCAGAAAAAGCTGCAAACCTGATCTAGCCCAGTATCCTGTCTTCCCACAATGGCCAATGGCAGGCACTTCGGACGGAATACATAGAACAGGGCAAGTATCATGTGACCTGTCCCCTATTGTCTAATCTCAGCACATGGCAGTCAGACGCTTAGAGACACCCAGAGCATTGAGTTGCATTCCTGATCATCTTGGCTAATAGCCATTGATGCACATATCCTCCATGAATTTATCGAATTCTGTGTTGAACCCAGTTATAATTCTGGCCTTCATAACATCTCTTGGCAATGTTTTTCAGAGCTTAATAGTGCATTGTGTGAAGAAATACTTCCTTTTGTTTGACCTGCTGCCCTATTCATTTTATTGGGATACTCCTGGTTCTTGTGTTATGTGAAGGGGTAAATAACACTTCCTTATTCATTTTTGACACATAATTCATGATTTTATAGACATCTGTCATATTCCCTCTCAGTCATCTCTTTTCTCAACAGTACCACCCTTTTTAATCTCTCCTAATAAGGAAGCTGTTCCATACCCCTAATCATCTTTTTTGCCCTTCTCTTTACCTTTACCTTCTAATATTTTTTTGAGATGTGGTGACCAGAACTGCACACAGTATTCCAGGTGCGAGTGTACCACAGCTTTATATTGTGACATTATAATTTTTACTGTCTTATTATCTATCCCCTTCTGAATGGTTGCTGACATTCAGCTATCTTTTTTGATTGTTGCTGCAGATTAAGTGAATGTTTTCAGGGAACTAGCAACAATGACCTCAGATCTCTTTCTGCTTTCTGGATTAGTAGTAGCTAATTTAGACCCCATCATTGTACAAGTATAGTTGGAATTATAGTTTTCACTGTGGATTATCTTGCATTTATCAACGTTGGTTTTAATATGTCTTTTTCTTGCCCTTTCACACAGCTTTTTTTTTAGATCCATTTGTAAGTCATCATTTTGTTCTTTGGTCTTAACTATCTTGAGTAATTGTGTATCATCTGCAAAATTTGCCATTTTACTATTTACCCCTTTTTCAAGATAAATTATGAATATGTTGAACAGATCTGGTCAAAGTAAAGATCCCTATCTCCATTCTGAAAACTGACCACTTATTCCTACCTTTTTTCTGTCTCTCTTTGCTTTGTTTTTCTCTCCTGCTGGTAATAGCTCACCTTAACTGATCACTCTCCTTAGAGCATGTATGGTAACACCCATTGTTTCATGTTCTCTGTGTGTATATATATATATATCTTCCTACTGTATTTTCCATTTTAGCCCACGAAAGCTTATTGCTCATATAAATTTGTTAGTCTCTAGGCCCAGGTCTACGCTAGCGGGGTGGGGAGTCGACCTAAGATATGCAACTTCAGCTACACGAATAGCATAGCTGAAGTCAGCGGATCTTAGGCCGACTCACCTGTCCATGAAGAAGGCGACGAGTTGACTGCTGCCACTCTGCCGTAGACTCCACTTCCGCCTCTCATGAACTGGAGTTCCAGAGTCTATGGGGAGTGCAATCGGAGATCGATTTTGTCGCGTCTACACTAGACATGATAAATTGACCCCTCATAGATCGATCTCTACCTGCCGATCCGATCCGGCAGGTAGTGAAGACCTATCCTAAGGTACCACAAGTACTTCTGTTCTTTTTGTCTCTATCCAGTTCCTGATCTATGAGAGGACCTTTTCTCTTATCGCATGAGTGCTTATTTGTCTTAAGAACCTTTGATGAGAGACATTGTCAAAAGCTTTCTGAAAGTTCAAATACACTATATCCATTGGATCACCCTTGTCCATGAGCTTGTTGACACCCTCAATGAATTCTAATAGATCGATGAGGCATGATTTGCCTTTACAAAACATCTATATTGTCTGATAATTCTGTCCTTTACTATAGTTTCAACCAAAATTATTTGGCTATACTGAAAGAAGGACAAGAAACACTTGATATGTTTTAATGAGACCACAACTTTATTATTAGAAGTCTGGGACTACCCTTCAGATAAAGTGTACATACTCCTATTTTCATTCAAAAACTACCCAGGAGGGTGTCCGCCAGCCCTCTCTCTTTTTCCATCTTGGTCTTCTACTCAACACATTGCTCGTTCCTTACCATCACCCCCTCTAGCGGGGTGTTTACTCCGCTCCTGAAATAAGGGAGTGAGACAGCTGCTGAAAGCTGATTGAGTAGCTGACCACAGGTGTGGCCAGCTCAATCAGGGCCCAGCTGGCCCTGATAAGAGGGGTGGAGGCCAGGAACTACACTATCTCTCTCCAGCCTTGAATAATAATTGAATCCCTCATCTTTACTACCCTGTGTCTTCCTACCAACTGGTGTTTCCTCCTTTGGAGGGGTATCCTCAGTGTGAGAAGATCATCTGGAAGTAGGGTTCCAATTATGGGATCATTTCCTCCACTCCAGTTTGATGTTCTCCTTACCTGAAACTTTCATCCTCCTCAGCAGCACAGAGACTGTGAGACTAGGGATGAGACTGCTCTACTGTGTCCCAGAAAGTCTCATCTATGTACCTCTTTGTCTCCCTTAGGTCCTCCAGTTCAGCCACTCAGGCCTTAAGGGCCTGTACTCAAGCTGGTAATTACACATTCTGCATTCAGTGCAACAAACTGGATAGCCCCTACTCTGCTGCTGGACTTCTGCCTGCATTATTTTTACTCCTGCAGGTTTTGGTTTGGTTTTTTTTGTTTAGTTTGGCAGCGGGTGTGGGTTGGCCCAAGTTTAGAGAATGTTAGCTATTCTGGTTCTCATGTTTCCTCTTAAACAACCTCTCAAAACTCCTGTTTGCTGCTTCTGTTCACTAGCTCCAATGAATATATTCAATGGTTGACCAAGTCTTTTCGATTGAGAAGAGTAACAAGAGATCTATGGTTGGTTACCAGTTTGAAGGTGCCCAATCCACAGAGATATTTGTAGAAGTTCTCACATGTCCATACATTTGTTAGATACTCCTTTCCAATGTACACATATTGCTTTTCTGGTTCTATAAACTGTATAAAAGCAGAAGCACATATAAGTGTATGAAAGCAGTTGGTTTCCACTGAGATCCATGTAGCTTCAACCATGCAGCACCAAGGCCATAACTACTGTCATCTGCATTGACCAGTGTGCATTTGTTTACATTGTAGAGCTTTAAACTGGATCCATTGCAACCATTTCTTTTAATGTTTTGAAAACAGTCTCCTGATTTGGCCCCCATAGCCAGAATATATTGGACCTTAATAGTCCACTCAGTGGTTTTGTCACTGTAGTAAGATCTTGCAGGCATCAGCCAAAGTAATTTACCATTCCTAGTGTGCATCTCAGTTCTGGTACATTTGTTGCTGAATTCAGTTCTCTAATTGATGTTGCTTTCTGAGAGCTAGGCCTAGTTCCATTTTGTTAATTATCTCTCCCAAAAATTCCATTTGATGTTGTCAAAGAAAAACTTTTTTTTTTTAATTTAGCTTAAGTCAGAGGTCACTGATTAAGCTCAGAACTTCACTGAGGGTGTTCTTCCCAGGTACTAAAATATTGTAATTAAAAGGGAGAATGCTGTTTATTTTCTTAAGCAGCTCTACCATCTTTCTTTGGAACATTTTATAGGTGCTGCAGTCCCGAAATGTAATGTTTGAAAGCCAAATTGCTCTGATGGTGTAAAGAATGAAGCAATCTCTTTGGCTCAAGGAATTTGCCAGCAACTTTGTAAGGCATTGGTCCCTGGCCAATGGGTGCTGCAGATCGGTGCAGGACAGGGGCAGAGCACGGAGCCCCCATCGCTGTTCCTCTGCCTAGGAGCATCAGGGACGTGTCTCCACTTCTGTGGAGCCACCTGAGGTGAATGCCAGCCAGATCCGGCACTCCAAACCTCTCCCATACTCCATACCCCTTCTCCGAGCCCCTTCCCACACCCAAATTCTATCCCAGATCCCATGGCCTGCACCCCCTCCAGAAATACCCATTTCTAAAGCTTTCTGGTGGGTAAAATGTCAGATAACACAGATTTTTTAAGGATTTCTTAAGCAAGTCAACTTTTTTTTAATGAAAAATTTCCACTTTAAAAACAAACATTAATTAAAAACATTTTTTTACTTATTCAACTGAATAAATAAAAAAATAGTTACAAGTCAAAAACTGTAAACAACCACCATTTAAAAAATGCACATGACAAATGTGATGGATGTTTTTTTGGGGGGGAGATTAGATTTTTTTTATTTTGAAAAAAATATAATATTTTTTACTTTTGCTTATTTCCTATTGTTAAATACATTTTATAATTTTATGAGTAATCATTTACTGAACTTTTGTTTCAGTTTGTTTTATTAGTTTTTAATTGTCCTTGCTTCTTCACTTTTTTAAAAACCATGATTCTTCATTGTTAAAATAGCAAAATAACACTCCAGTCCAGACAGATGAAAACATGGCACTTTTGCTTTAGGTATCAAGACCAACTTTTCCAAAAATATTTAGAATATGTAGAATATAAAACAAAGGAGTTTACTACATATGTAGTTTGCGATTTCTTCTTCTGGAGACACGCAGATGTAGATTATTGCTAACTTGAGTAGCTCCAGTTTAATGGTACGTCTCACGTGTGTAAAGTTGCATGCTTTCATAAATGTTTGCAGGATCAGGTCCTTAGTAATGCAGCTTAGAGTCGATGCATATAATTGAAAATGTAGGCCCAAATGTGAGAGAAGAACTCTCCTACTGAGTTGCTCAGAGCTTCTTTTTAGTTTGCAGATGCCTTTCTGTATGTTTTATATTAGAAAACTTCAGCAGGCTACCTTGACTGACAGCCAGCTAGTTACCATAGAGTGGAGGAAACATCAGAAAAGACTGCTAGCTTAATTCAGTGATGTTTTAAATCTGTAAAGCCCACTTTTTAGAATTTATACTATACCTAAATATTTACCAGTTGTCACAAGGGCAAAACAATCTGGTAATGTCTGTGGGAGGGGTTGCAGTCCCACTTACATATTTTCTGGTACATTGTAGGGGATAGCCATTATTATCGATCAATTTGATGAATTCAGCATAATCATATCTAATGACTAAGCATTGCACAAACATAAAATAAGAAAAAAAATTACAAAACTACTACCTTAAACCCTAATCCCACAATAAACTCTGCATAGAAAGACCCCTCTGCTCAGGGAAACCTCACTGAAGGATCATTAGTAATTGCATAACAGCTTCTGACTATAATTTGGGAGATTTTTGTGTCTGTTAATAAACATACAACAGATGTAGTATGTTTTGTGGGACGCAATTCAAGAGTGGTAGGTTACATGACTCGTAAAATTCTCCTTTATTTACTTAAACATCTTCTTAGATTTCAGTTCCTTTTTTGTCCATTCTGTAGTTCTTTCCTTGATGTTTGTAAGTGGACAAAACATACGGAAATAGCCCACTTGCTGTTAATTCTGACTGTATAAGGTTTTTAATGTGGATACTTTATACAACTATTATAATTCAGAAACTGTTTGTATGCCTGTTTAGCTATGCAGTGTAAATTATTGTCCAATTGTAAAAGAACGGAGTTTCACTAGCTTTCTGCACTAACTTCTCTCAAGTGTATAACAGTTTTCTTTATTGTTGTTTCTTATTCTAGTTTTATATAATAATACTGATAATTAATTAATTAATAATGTTTTGTCCCACTTCTCCCCAAAATATCCTCTCAAGTCTTTGTTCAACCTTCTGCTAATGGAAACTTGTTTATGTAACTAACTTTCCCATCATTTTTCACACTGTTGAAATTATTAACCAAATAACACATGATGGTATCACTTAGACTGATTTCACTTCTTTCACTTTGGTATGGTTGCTGCACTGAGTACATTAAAAAATGCAGCTCTTCTTCCTCTGTGGGGTGTGATTATTGGATTTTAATTTTATTCACGGTCAGATAAGTCAAATCCCTCTTCCCTAAAGTCAGGAAGTTTTTGCTCCCTTAATCAAATGTCCTGAGTACAAATATAGCAAAGTCAGATTGAAAAGGGCTTGTTTCTATCTGCACCGCTACTGAAATGCTATAATTGCTAAAAGCAGCTGTCCATTCAAGCAGGTGAGAAAAGAGTGATTTTAAATTTCTTATTAGAAACAAAAATGCCGTGAATTAGAGTCTGAGCAGACCAGTAACTAGCCTTTGGGGGGATGGTATTTGTAGGATCTACTAGACCCTTCAATCTCATCCAGAAGCAAAAGGTCAAAATGGCAGACTTTATTTACAGAGCACTCTGCATAGGCCATGCTGCTTCTGACAAATTGGTGTATCTTAGTCCCTGTCAATAAAAGGGATTAAACATCATAGTATTAGGGGAAGGAGAATGATGAATGCTTGAAGCAATTTAGCTGAACTAGCAAACAAGCACAGTATTGCCATGACACAGAATTAAAGGTAAAAACAGTTCTCTACATAAAATTAATAAGACAGAAAAACATAGTATTGCTGCGTGAATGCCTCACCCTATCTTTCATGGAAGCCGAATGACAATTTGCTGCCCCCTCCACATATAAATCATGAAAGGAATAAAGAATCTGTGCCAGGATTAAAAGCAGTGTAACCCCAAACCCATGCCCAAATAAATTTGTTAGTTTCTAGGTGCCACAAGTACTTCTCATTCTTTTTGCTGATACAGACTAACATGGCTACCACTCTGAAATCAAAACTACTTGGAGATGAACCAGTAAGCAAAAATGACAGAGAAGAGTTTACAAATCAATGAAAGTAACTTACATATCAGCCACATGGGAAAGATTTCCTATTCATGCTTGGGAAGTGACAGCTCAGAGTCATTCCTGTCAAGTACAGAAAGGTTCAGAATAAGGGAGCCCAGAATATATCCTGTTGATTTAAGGGATGAGTCATCCAAATCTAATGACAGCAACAACAGATTATAAACAATGGAAGTACAGGAAGTCCAGCAGTTTGATTCTGGGGACAGTGATAGCTTCCAACAAGCAAGATGGATGGTAGATGCCTAAAACAAACAAAAGAAATATGGAAAAGGAATACAAAGTATTTAAAAAGACAGTAGAAGATACCAGTAGTTAGGGTCCAATCATAAAAAGGACAAAAAGCCTGGCAGTAAAGGAAACTGCATCTCAAGCGCGGCTGTTTATTGTTTCCCCAATGAGAATATCAAGCGTTGTGGGCTGAGTGTAAAAATCTTGTCAAGTAGAAATTGGCTCTATACCACAGTAATGCATAGGATTTCAAATAGAAACGATAAGCCAGATTTGTCATAGACAATACAGCTATAATGGGAAGCACATCAATGTTATTTATTTTGTAGGACAAATAAATTCTTGAGAGTTAAGGTCAAATTTCCAAGAGTGATACATTAGAAGGCAGATGGTGGCTGCTTTCAGATCAGCTGGCACAAGACTCTGAATTATAGTTAACAGCCAGTAATATCTTTATTGCCATTACCAATCCTTTATTATGTGTCAAAAATCAACTAAAACAGCTAGAGTTCCAAAAGGGCAAGAGCAAAGTAAACTCCTAAACAAAATAACTCTGGTTGCTCAGCAACAAGAGCTATCAGAACATAGGGCCCAGGTTCCCACAAATTTAATGTGTTAATCATTGAACTGCACTGAGGACATTTGGGCACAGATGTCCCATGTGTGATGAGGAAGATATAGGCTACAGTTCTGTGAGATGGATCCATGCCCTTCATAGCTGATGAAAGCCAGTGGTGAAGTTTTATATCTATTATTGAAAGGATTGTTGATGCTTCTCTATAGGAGGGGAGGAAGCGCACCAACTTTAAACAATTAGTTGTTAGGCCTTTGCTTTAGAAAGTACCTGTAAAGATCGTGCTTGATTCTGCTGACATCCTGCATCTATATTTCATGTCTAGGTATGAAATAGAAACAGCTTGTCCCTATTTGCTTTAGTTCTGTTAACAGTCTTTGATATGTATGACCAGCAGGTGTTACTGACACACACTTAGGGTACGTCTACACTACAGGATTATTCCGATTTTACATAAACCAGTTTTGTAAAACAGATTGTATAAAGTCGAATGCACGCGGCCACACAAAGCACAATAATTCGGTGGTATGTATCCATGTACCGAGGCTAGCATCTATTTCTGGAGCATTGCACTGTGGGTAGGTATCCCATAGCTATCCTATAGTTCCCGCAGTCGCCCCAGCCCATTGGAATTCTGGGTTGAGTACCAATGCATGATGGTGCAAAAACAGTGTCACGGGTGATTCTGGGTAAATGTCGTCACTCGTTCCTTCCTCCATGAAAACAATAGAAGACAATCATTTTGCACCCTTTTTCCCTGGATTGCCCTGGCAGACGCCATAGCATGGCAACCATAGAGCCCGTTTCACTGTCACTGTATGTGTACTGGATGCCGCTGACAGAGGCGGTACTGCAGCGCTACTCAGCAGCATTCATTTGCCTTTGCAAGGTAGCAGAGATGGGTACAAGTTGTTCTGTACCGTCTGCTGTGCCATAGTAAATTGGCAATGAGATGACGGTTATCAGTCGTTCTGTACCGTCTGCTGCTGTCATGGGTTCTCCTGGCTGACCTTCGCTGAGGTTGGCCGGGGGCGCAAAAACAAAAAAAAAATACAATATAAAGGAAAGAATAACCCAGAGGGTCATTCCTTCCTTTATATTGTATCTAAAAATAGAGTCAGTCCTGCCTAGAATATAGTGCAAGTGTACTAGAGAACCAGTGTATCACAGAACCAGAGAGCACAGCCGCTCCATGTCAGATCCCATAGAAATGATGAGCTGCATGCCATTCTAGGGGGTGTCCGTGCAACAACTCCACCCGTTGCTTCCATCCTCCCCCAACCCTTCTGGGCTACCATTGCAGGGTCCCCCCATTTGTGTGATGAAGTAATAAAGAATACAGGAATAAGCAACACTGACTTTTTAGTGAGATAAAATGAGGGGGAGGCAGCCTCCAGCTGCTATGATAGTCCAGGCAGGACATTAAACTGTGGAGGGGAGAGGAGCACAGCATCCCACTGCTATGATAGTCCAGGCAGTACAGTATCTTTTCTTTAGACATGAAAAGGGGGGGGGCGCTGATGGAGTTCAGCCCCCAGTTGCTATAATGAGGATGGTTATCAGCCATTCTGTACCATCTGCCAGGAATAACTGGGAGTCATTCCTATTTTTACCCAGGTGCCCCCGGCCGACCTCACCTGAGGCCAGCCAGGAGCACTCACGGGCTGATGACAAGGACGGTTACCAGTTCTACTGCACTGTACCATCTGCCACCGGGGAAGGAAGGGAAGAGGATGCTGCTGTTCCTTGCCCCAGCACGGTGTCTACTAGCAGCATGCAGTAGACATACGGTGACATTGAAAAAAGTCAACAAACTATTTTTTTCCCTTTTCTTTCATGGGGGGAGGGGAGTAAATTGATGAGATATACCCTGAACCACCCAGGACAACGTGTTTGACCCTACAGGCATTGGGAGCTCAGCCAAGAATGCAAATGCTTTTCGGAGACTGAGAGGACTGTGGGATAGCTGGAGTCCTCAGTCCTCCCTCCCTTCCTCCATGAGCGTCCATTTCATTCTTTGGCTTTCCATTATGCTTGTCACACAGCACTGTGCTGTGGACTCTGCATCATAGCCTGGAGATTTTTTTCAAATGCTTTGGCATTTCGTCTTCTGTAACGAAGCTCTGATAGAACAGATTTGTCTCCCCTACAGTGATCAGATCCAGTATCTCCCTTATGATCCATGCTGGAGCTCTTCTTGGATTTGGGACTGCACCGCCACCCATGCTGATCAGAGCTCCACGCTGGGCAAACAGGAAATGTAATTCAAAAGGTCGCGAGGCTTTTCCTGTCTACCTGGCCAGTGCATCCGAGTTCAGATTGCTTTCCAGAGCAGTCACAGTGGTGCACTGTGGGATACCACCCGTAGGCCAATACTGTCGATTTGCGGCCACATTAACCCTAATCCAATGTGGTAATACTGATTTCAGCGCTACTCCTCTCATCGGGGAGGAGTACAGAAACCGGTTTAAAGAGCCCTTTATATTGATATAAAGGACCTCGTTTTGTGGATGTGTGCAGCATTAAATTGGTTTAATGCTGCTAAAATCAGTATAAACTCGTAGTGTAGACCAGGCCTTAGATTATCTGGTGGGCTAGTCAAGTTGTTCTACAATGGCCTTATCCTGTCTTTCCAAGATCTCTCACAGGGTGGTGTTAGAGAACTGCTCATTTACTTCAATGTCTCTGTCACGTCTCAATTCAAGGGACAATATTAATTAGACTATTGATGTGACCAGCATAGGCACTGACTCTGTGGGTGCCCCAGGGCTGGAGCAGAAAAAAATTAGTGGGTTCTTAGCCCCCACCAACAGCTAACTAGCCCTCTCCCCCCTAGCACCTCCTGTTTGTTGTGATCAGATGTTTTGCAGCATGAAAAAGTGCTGGGAGGAGGGGACAAGGAGCGGAGATGGGGCCTGCTTGGAGGAGGGAGCAGAACTGGGTGGGAAGAGGTGGAGCAGGGGTGGAGTGGAGGCAGGAAGAGGCAGGTGAGGGTGAGGCTTTTGTGAAAGGGGTGGGGTGTGGGCGGGGCCTGGGGCAGAGCAGGGGCGGAAAGAGGTAAGGAGGGGATTGGGGGTGCTGGGGGTGGAGCTGACGTCAGAATGGGGGGTTAAGCACCCCTGAGGCATGTAGGAGGCCGACACCTGTGGTATCCAGTGCCCTTTCCTTGCTTTCCAGTACTGGGACCCAGAGGAGAATAATCTAGATGCAGCTCATTCATCAGTGGCACTTGGCATTCTTTCATTTCCACTTATTCACCTTTAGTCAATTTGTTGAGTGTTTAGGGAGCAATATCATAAAACTCATGGAAGTCTCTCCATTAAATTCAATGGAATCTAGATCAGGCCCTTGGTCAATTAACTGAAACAATCTCATGCAGCACTATTAAATTTAGCTACCTTGTAGTATAAAGGGCCAGGATAAATCTTCTGTTTTAGGTACAAAATATTGATTTCATTTTTAGTCTTTATTTTTTCCTATAATTTATTTTCCCATTTGGCTGACCCCTATATTTAAGTGAGTTCTACAAATGCTAAAACAAAAGTATATTATGCTGTTTTATGCTCTATTCAGTGAATGAGGGCTGATAAATATTGAACCACTTTTACATGTTAAAAGGTAGTATAACCATTTGTTGCATATCTGAGTTACTGACTCAAGATTGTCAAATAACAGGACCAATTAGAATTATTTAATCAAAAGTTATCAGTTAGAGATTAGTACAGCACTATACAGAATACAGAAAGAAATAGTTACATTGCCACCCTTTGTTGTCAGATCTAGAGCTGGCTCGCTATTTATCCTTCAATGTATCTGGAGGTAAGTGCAATTATCATGCCCTTAACAAAGTTGATATACGAGTATCATTATATAGGGTTTTGAAACAAAGAAAACCTCTTTACCAAGAATATTCTCCCAGACACACATCTTCTGATGTGATTTCTATATATTCTCAGTTTACTGGTTTATGTGTAAAGGCAAGATTATTTACAGCTGAGAGGACTAACTCTCAGTGGTCCTTCTTACCTCACACATTCTTTCCTATTGATTCTCCAATAGAAAACATCTGCTGTAACAATTATCTCTTATTACTTTCCCAAGTCTATATATGCTTCTGAAAGCTGTGTGTGTGTGTGTGCGCGCGTGTGTGCGCGCACGTGTGTGTGTTAAGAAGAGCATTTCCAAGACTATCTGGAGTTTTATAGACATGAGGGTACCTAAGAATTATTAAATACTATATAATGAATAAAATTCTTGAATAGGGTTATTTATCAGTGAAGGACGAGTGTTCTGGGCCTTAGCATTCAGACATACTGTTGTTGAAGATACGGATTTTAAGGAATAGCTAAATATATAAATATATTACCAATACACACTAACACATTTAATGTTTTGATTTTCAGTTACCTTTGTTGCTTGTGGTAATGAATTCAAGCATAGCAGTATACTTTAAAAGAAGTCAATACTGTATGTTTTACATATTACACTGCTCTACAGCCAAAATGTTTCTGAAATAAATGTAGTCCACTTTTACTAATTCTGGGTCACTGAGAATGAAAATGATGCTTAAAATTGTTGATTGGCTCTAGTTTTCAAGGTATGCTATTGGGTCAGTATATACGACCCTTGACTTGGGAATGGCGGAGGAGAAGTGAGTTATAAAGGGAAGGGATCTCAATTTAAACGAGAAATGACTAAAATACATCTTTGACTGGATCTGGGAATAAATCTATGACTGGGTTTGGACAATACTTGCTTTTGAGGCAAAACAATGAATGATGCAATCTGAAGCTGGTATTGCGTCATACATGATATGAATTGCATCATGTTATTCCTAGATGTCATGGATGATGCAATCATAAGGAAGCTTACATCACTCTGCTGAACAAAATGCCCTAGATCAGCTCTAGAAATCATACAGTGTGGTGCTCTCTTAATGGTCAGTGTTTGATTTTGCAAAGGGACACATTTCTGTTTAGCCAAAGTGAGCAGAGATGCCTGGTACTTGTGTGAAGAGTGCAGATAACTTCTGCTATGTTTGTGGTGAAGTGACTTTTGCATCACAAAAGCGCAGTCTAACCACTATGGTTAAGAAAGCCTATCACCTTTATTTTGGCTGCCAAATTGGAGATCAGGACAAGAGGTGGGCCCCACACATACGCTGCAAGACTTGTGCAACAAATCTTGGCCAGTGATTGAACAGGAAAAGGAAATCTATGCCTTTTGCAGTGCCAATGATTTGGAGAGAGCCAACAGATCCTCCCAGCAATTGTTACTTCTGCATGGTGCCTCCAGTTGGGAAAGGTGTGTCAAAGAAGAAAAAGTGGACTGTGCATTATCCAAACATTCCATCAGCTATACGCCCAGTACCCCACGGAGAAGGACTGACGCTTCCTGATGCACCAGAATCATTCTCACTTGAGTCAGACGAGGAAGAGGAAGAGGATGAAACTTCTGGTCCTGAACCATCATTGTCACAGGACCCACATTTTCTCCCATCCTCCTCCTCTGAACCACACCTCATAAGACAAGGTGAACTGAATGACCTTGTCAGGGATTTGGAACTACCCAAGAGTAAGGTAGAGCTGTTGGGCTCCAGACTACAGCAGTGGAATCTCCTGGCAGGCTATCAGGGTAAATGGAGCCCATCAATGCTTGCAGACTATTGCTGGACAGTGACAAGAGATGCTCCATTTAATGAATACAAGAGACAAGCCAAGAAGCACCGAGTAGACATTGACTAGGACTAAACTATGTACATAAATTTTTTTGCCTTTTGTTTCATAATCAATGTTATTTATATAACCCTTTTGCTGATTTTTAAAGTGTTACATAAATAGGACAGGTGAAATATTATCATGTAAAGCAACCATAAACACATGAAAAAACCTATTTTTACAATTTAGGATTAAAACTTTACTATCTACACAATATACATAGACATAAAATGTAAAAACTTAAATATCTTAGAAACAGTAGCCAATCAGTTGTTTTAATTGTCATATTTGAATTCAGCACATCAAAATACATACTAAATAGCACATTTTATCTCTGAAGCAGACGACTTCTCAAAAATTGTAGACTAGTGTTATTTATTTTATTTATAACCTTTTAAGATTATTTTCCATTTCAAGTCCTCATTTCATATAAGTTTTAATATAGAATTATTCCAGAACTTGAAAATTAAACAATTTTTTTTGCAGCCTACCTAACCACTGAATAGAGTTCCCCCTTTATTTTTATCTTGTCTTGCTACATCTTCATTGTTAACCTGCTTTAAAATTATTTTTTCACACATTTTATTTGTTCCATCAGTTTAACAGAAACAAAACAGCCAGCCGTAAATTGTACTTGCAGATAAAACTTAATGATAAATAGGTTCTTATGCTCTGCTGCTTCTAAACAAGAAAAGCTATTAACACTGAACTTTTTACTTTACTACTGTACATCCAAAGAATAACAGTAATTGTTATCTAACAATTAGTACACCAATTCATTTGACCTCATTCATATGCACAGTTAGAAGAGTTTTCAGGTAAGTTCTATATTTTTCCAAGTAAAGAGTTTGACTCCATTAAACTCTGTTTTCCTCCCTCCTACACATAAGTGATGATCTCTGAATATAATACTCAATAGTTGCACAAGCCAAAAGAAGGTCACAGTCAAATGGAAAAGTGGCATACTCTGTTCAAACAGCAATTTGTATTATATATTCAGAAAAGAACGACCATTCTATTTGCAGTGGTAACCCCATCATCACAATGCATGCATACTGCATTTACTTTAAAACTCAGCATACATAATGTTTCCTTTCTACTGAAAACATAATTCAGTGTATCATTCCTTTTTTATTTGGTTATTTCATTATTATTTTCTTAAAAGATAGTTATAGGAAAAGTAAAATGGAGACAACAAACTTAGAAATCCACATCACCACTCATAAACAAGGGATGTGTCTGAAGACTATCAAATAAACCACATATTTGTCTGTCCAATATCTCAGAGCTGTCATCTAATCTATTACTGCCTTCTGCCCTCTTTTGGGATGAATTCTTCTACAGCACTGGACAATTAGTTTATGCAAAGGAAATGGATTTCACTTCTCCTTGCACCAGGTCAACCAAATCTGGTTCCAGGAACACCAATATTATTGCAGAGATTGTTTCTTTAAAAAAAAACATACACCACCTCAAGTTATTAAACAGAAAAGGGAAGTTGTTCTAGTGGTGAGGAAATGCAGACTGCATAGTTTCATCAAGACATTACCTGCTTTTTCAGCTCCTTATCAAAGTCAGAGTAATTATTTTGACTGTTAATAGTTCTTTGAGACATCAATACCAGAACTAACCAGGCACAGGTTTTCTGGGTGGGTCAGCAACACACATCCATTCTTTACCCTTATCTAACCAGATGTGCCTTACAATCTTCATTCCACAGCACTGGAATCTATCTACAGGCCCTCAAGATTCCTCACACTCAGCCCACAATATCCCCTAAACACCCCGCCACAGCCCCAGGTCTTCTAATTTACCTTTCATCTCTTGAAAGGGAAGTCCTAATTACCTTTACACTGATTCTTTCCTTGCATCCTCAAGGCACATATTGTGGCCAACTAGCAGGGGCAGGGCATGAAAGCTCTTGTTCACGAGCTAGTACTTTAACTGCATAAAGTCTTTGATTCTCCAAGAGCCAAAATGGGGCTGGATGATCTACTCAGATGTGCCATTCAGAGTTTCCTTTGGTATGAAACAGAACCACCACTTCACTGCAGAGAGAACAGAGGTGGCATCAGATGGCATGCTCATCTACTATCTTGAAGCTTCTCTGCAGCATTTTCCCTGATGATTTGGGTTCTGTTGAAGGGTTACTGGACTAACCAAATGACCCCCTCCAAATTTCTTAATTGCTTGCAACCTCCAGATATCGACAGACGGGGCAGAGGTTAAAGGCTAGCAAACCATCCCTCAGTAAAGACCTGATAAAGGGGAGCAGGCCTGGTGATGTGTGGGTAAAGGATGGTTTCCAGGTAACCTGTGGAGGAGTGTTAGGTTGTTTGAGAGTATGATAAATGAAGGAGGATGGGGGATAGCTCCCTTTTACGGACATTTAGCCATCAGTTAGCTATAAAATCCCTGTTAGTAGCTGTTCTCTACTTGCTTTAGCTATAAAGGGTTAAAAAGCCCATAAGTAAAAGGAAGAGAGTGGACACCTGACCATCAGAGCCAATGGGAGGGCTCAAACTTTTTAAAATTGGGGAAAAAGCTTTCCCTTTGTCTGTTGTTGTTCTCCAGAGAGAAAGGACAGAGCAGAGACAGGGCTGGAGGTATGCTGTAAAAGCTATGGGTCCGGTATGAAAATCACCAGATCATACCTAGAAACTACTTATTTGAAACCCTCAGGTATGTAATAGATCAGGAAATGTCTAGGAAGACACCATTAGGTTTATTTCTTTTATTTCTTCATGGCTTGTGGATTCTGTCGTCAGATGCTCCCAGTGTGGTGCTCTGCTCTGTTCAATGTTGATATCAATTGGCTGCGTGCATATTCCCCCTGTGTGCTGCCCCAGCTCTGCGTAGATCACTAACCCAGCAGACCCCGAGAGAACCCCCAATGACCACAGACTCTAATAAGGTACAAAGGCACCCGGGCCAGGTTTATTGTCGAAGAGAAACACAGTCTCCATCTCCCCGGCATAGAAGTCCAAGGGGCTGCTAAGGTGCTGCTAGCTAGTACTTATGTGCTCCCTGACAATGGACCAGCTCAGTCAGTGGCGGGACTTTCCACTGCCCCCTAGGCCAAAGACACAGACACTGCCCCAGGGATGCATTTTTATACACTGGTAAAAACAAGTTACACATCACTCCTGACGTATTGAGGTGCAACCCCTCTACGTAGCAAGGTACAACCCCTCTACATAGTAAGGTGCCGCCTCTCACCTTGTACATGTTGGTTCAAACAAAACAACTTTATCCATCATATTGGCCCTGTCATTGGGATGGTCAGCTTGTTCCTTGTTATCTGTGTGGAGTGTACAAGTATGCAAATGTTCTGATGTCTGGTGTCCAGTACCTTTTAGGTATGTCTCTTTTTGCAGCATCAGCCCTTTCCTTGCCAGCTTCAGTGAGCAGTGCCTGCCTCTGGCTCACAGCTTAACTTTGCTTTATGTTAGCAAAGTCTTGACCATTACTTTAGTTCAGGCTTTTGAGCTCAAACTGGGCCTCTGATAAGGGTTTATGTTTCAGTGCCTCATCTTACTGCAGACTCCTCTATGCTAACCCACAAATGCTTTTGTTTTGCTTGTAACCATTAAGCTGGATCTCAAGAAAATCATTCTTTTAGCTTAATTATTATATTTGCTCTTTTTAAATCTAGCAAAGCCTAAATTCCAGATGTATTTTCTTTCTTTTTGTTTTTAATGAAATTCACCTTTTTTACCTTTCAAGGGCTTGAGGGTGGAGGAATTCCCAAGAGTGCCTTCCTGGATTCAAAGGGTTTTTTTTTTGCATTTGGGTGGTGGTAGCATCTACCCATCCAAGGTCAGAGTGAAGCTGTAACCTTGGGAGTTTACTGCGAGCCTGGAGTAGCCAGTATTAACTTTTAGAATCCCTGTGGGCTCTCACCTTCTGTACTTGAAGTGCCAGAGTGGGGAATCAGCCTTGATGGGAGGCTCTAATGGATCTGTTCTGATTACAACCCAAAATCTCGCAGATCTCTCAGATCAGTTTAAATACCAGCAATGCTATAATGAGTTCAGAAAATGGCTTCTGATTTGGCACCACTCTAATGACGTGACAATCACCTAGTTTTCTTTTACTTTTCTAACTAAACCCTTTATTTCCAATATTTTGTGATGTTTTCTTTTTCTAGCTGAGAAATCCAGTACCTTAGCCCTTTTTCAGCATATCACTCCTATTATGGGCACTAAGTGTTCTGCCCTTTTGCACTGGTTTTATTTTTAATGTAACAGTAAAGTTTAATAGAAAACTAAAAGTGCAATACGAAAATATAATTTAAGCAGTATATTGCCAAGTACACTTTTTATCTTGTTTTTGGAAGTCTAGTTTTTATACTCTACAAGAGAATTTATCAAATTTGACAGTCTCTGCTACAAAGAGAGTCCTGTAAATGCAAAATGCACTGCAATGTGCCAAGGAAAAAGGATTCCCCGACCATACAGCTACCCCTCAAACAATCCTTTACCCAAATATATTTTTCCATCAGATGATCAACCAAATTTGACACAGGTATTGACAAGGTGATTAAAAATAATTGTTGTATCATAACTAAACATTTCCTATTATTTAATCAAAGCATTGACTCTTTTTCTTGTATGGAAAATACAAATTAGGATTAAAACTGATCAGATAATGAAAGAAATTAATGTGGGCCTGATTCTCATTTAGATGAAAGCACATTTTCACTTTTCTGACAATATAGTAGGATGTTTTATTGGGAGCAAATTACATTGACTAAAATTTAAGTAGTATCATTTAAAGTGCTATCATTGCCAGGGCAATATAAAGGTGCATTAGATTAAAAATCAGTTCCTATTTGAAGAAAACAGCCAAAATTAATCAGCTAAATTATTTACAATAAATTGTTAGACTAGCATTAGTTAAATCTTTCTCCAATCCACCGGCACATTATTCCTGTTCTATGCCATCAATGCTTCATAGAAAACTGCAGTAATACTAAATGATGAATCAGGCTCAGAATTCATTAATTTGTGTATATACGTTTTCCTAGTTTCATGTAGGTATGACTGACTTGCTTCAAGTTACTCTAAACTATCAAGTATTTCAGACACTATCCACCAAATAGAGTGATGTATGGTGCTATTCAATAATATCCAACATTAGAAGAACTTGCATTCACTTCTATTCTTTAGTGAGATTTTCCTCTTCAGCAAGTTTCAGATGAGCCCACTTAAATGAATTTCTAATGCCATCTTAATTTTATATTGGTACAATCAAAAAAAGATGTGACTTTGTTTTTGCTGAAATTTAAAGCATAGAAATTCCAATATTAAAAATGTAAGACTAATATGATGAGTTAATAATGAGTGTCTTTAGGGATGGTATCACAGAACCCCTGAGTCAAAGGGGTTCTGTTCTATCTGGCTTTGTATGTTTAGAATAAATGCCAGAGAAAGAAATATTATAGTACTTGGCTATGCTATTCTCAAGAAAGAGGCTAAAGTTTTCACAATGTATTTCATCTTTATTATTATCTTATAGGATATCACTGTTGTTCTGTAATAAGGCATTTTATTCATTTAGCTTTCAGTGATTCAGTATAAAAAATCCTTGACAACATTTTTCCTCCTGCCAGCTAGCACTTGTCAAAGAAGAAAATTGACTGAAAAATGTATAATAATACTTAAATTATGTGATGGTTTTCAGAGCTTTTCAGGCATTAAATATCCATGTGCAGTGTAAATATCATAGCTTCATTTTACAGTTGAAGGGCGGAGTGGGGGGGAATATGGCAGAGATTTGCTCAGAGACACATGGGGAGTCAATACTGGAACCAAGAGTAGGATTTAGGATATTCCTGGAGATAAACTTTTAAATAAGCGTAGAGGTTTTTTTTTAAATGGAATATGCCTCACATCTTGTTCTAATTGGTAATGAAATTTTACTTTATATTGATATATTTATCTTGTAGATGGATCTGGCAAATGGGGTGGTGAGAGAGGGAGAAAAGTAGTTTTGGTCAAAATAAATCCAAAAAATTCAGCAAAAATAACAAGGTTTCCTTATGACACCTTAGATATTAACAAATGTATTTGGGCATAAGCTTTTGTGGGCTAAAACCCACTTCATCAGATGCTAATGAGTTCAGTGTAATCAAGGTAGCCCATTTCAAACAGTTGACAAGAAGATGTGAGTATTGACAGGGGGAAATTAGTTTTAAATTAGTTTTTGTAGTGACCCATCCACTCCCAGTCTTTAGTGAGGCCTAATTTGATGGCATCCAGTGAGTAAATTAATTTCAGTTCTGTAGTTTCTCATTGGAGTCTTTTTTAAATTTATTTTTGTTAAAAAATGGCGACTTTTAAGTTTTTTGTTGAGTGTCCAGGGAGATTGAAGTGTTCTCCTACTGCTTTTTGAATGTTATAATTCTTGATGTCAGATTTGTGTCCATTTATTCTTTTATATAGAGACTGTTCGGTTTGGCCAATGTACATGGCAGAGAGGCTTTGCTGGCACATGGTGGCATACATCACATTGGTAGATGTGAAAGTGAATGAGCTCCTGGTGGTGTGGCTGACATGGTTAGGTCCTATGAAGTTATCCCTTGAATAGATATGCGGACAGAGTTGACTAGTCCTCACTTACAGACAGCCCCCCCACCTGAAGCAAATACTCACCAGCAACTACACATCACACAACAAAAACACTAACCTAGGAGCCAAACCCTGCAACAAACCCCAGTGCCATTGAACTCATTAGCACTATAAAAGTGATTTTTCTTCCCTTCTTCCCAACTGTTGAGAATAGCCCACTTCCACCTTAATTGAATTGGCTCTTTAGCACTGACCCCCCACTTGGTAAGGCAACTCCCATCTTTTCATATGCTGGGTATTTATATCTCTCTGTATTTTCCACTCCATGCATCTAGTGAAGTGGGTTTTAGCCCATGAAAGCTTACTCCCAAATAAATGTGTTAGTCTTAAGGTGCCACAAGGACTCCTCATTGTTTTTGCTGATACAGACTAACACGGCTATTGCTCTGAAACCTGTCACTATCCAAAAATGTCAGTGACTCAAAAAATCTGTTTTTGGGTAGGATGAAACATGTTTTCTATGACATAAGGTTATGGAGGAAGAGGAGGATGTGGCCTCCCTATAACTTTTGTCTCATGAATGTCCCTGAATTGCCACTATGAATGGAAATAAATAGTCATTGGGCCAGGGAATTTGTGTAAGAATGCCTTTATAGCCTGATGGTTTGAATATTCCTCCCAAAGGTATGAGGCCCCAGTTCAAGTCCCTGTGCTAACAGCTATTTTATTAATTTTATAAAGTGGAACAGCTTCACCAGGAGAGACCAAAAGAAATATGCTCGCGGATATCCCTCAGCCCAGTTGCTAGGCCACATCATACAGGAGACCCAAGTTCAAAACCCTTGTGTATTTCAGGTAGAGAGGGGAATTGAACCTGGGTTTCCTACAGCTTGGGTGTATGCTCTAATCACTGGGCTAAAGGCTACACATTAGGCTGCTACTTGGCAGCTAGGTCATTAAAAAAATGTTCAAAGCTAGTTAGAAAATTCATGTCAAATTTTCAAATAGTTGCAGGTTGACTGGAATGGCATTTTTTAGCAAACAAACAATTTGTCCAATTTTTTTTTGCAGATTTCTATATCTGTAGAGCTCTGTTCATCATACTGCATAAGTACCTAGACATCACAGAAATCCACAGAAAGGAAAGCTTAACCTGAGCCATAGGATTTGGACCTGGAGATGGGTCTTCCCTTGCCCTCCCCCCGAAAAAAAAAACCCACAAAATTGTACAGTCTCACAGCCAGTGTTTCAACTCAAGACACTCTATTAAGTGAAGTTTTCAGTTAGATAATTCACCAGGAAGTTTACAACAGAATTGAAATTTCACAAATGATTGTAGTCAATCTTATATGTATGTTCTTCTCAACCAAGATTTGCTGATTAAAAGTAAAAAACAAACAAACAAATAAAACCTACAAAAAACTTGTTGTTCCATGAACAATGCCTAATTCGGAAGTTATAGATCAGATCAAAATAAATTATCCTACCAGCATAAGGTCACTTGATTTTACTATGATTGCTTTTTTTCTTTCTCTCCTTTTCTCTTTTTGACTGGTCTCTGAAGTTCTTGGTAAATACTTTCTATGTTGTTTAATTGTTTTAGAGATGTCTAAGCCTAATTGTCTTAATAGTGACTGTCTGTCAGAATAAGAGAGCTCTAGCTGCTATCAGAATTCTACATCTGAAATGGGCATTAATAGATATATTCAGTGTATGTCCATTATAAGGAGGATATAGATTTGGGAGTGAACTAAGTGAATTAGAAGTGGTACTGTTAAGAATATCCAATTTTCTTTTCTTCTCAGCTAGGAGTGGACTCTGGAGGTGTCAAGCTATAAAATTCCATATGGTCTTCTCATCTGAAACCCTTGGAAAGTAATCCAATTTATTTTTTGACCAAATCTAGGCTACCATATCACTTTGAGGAATGACTTATAGAAATTAATGGTAGGCAACAAAAGCTTATTTCTTCTGCTTCTTGATTAGACCATTTACTGCATGTTCATTCTATCAGCAAATCTATTTGCGTGTATATGGAATTGCATAAATGTGTAAGGAGAATCAATGAGCCCTATCTGTCAAAGTTTCTTGAATGTAGCTATTTCAGGATCAAGCTCAAGAATGTGCAAAGGGATGAGAAAGGGAATTAAAAAAAGTAGATATTGTGGATTTCTCAGGTTGGGCAGGCTTCTTGTTTTCTCCAGGTCTCAGTTCATTCTTTTTATATAACTTTAATAATAGGTTTTAAACTACTAAAGAGCACGTACTGAATGAAAACTCAGAGGTTCAACCAAAAAACACATTGAGTCTCTGCCTCCACTAAATCATAGAATCTTAGGTGTGTAGGACTGGAAGGGACCACAGCAGGTCATCTAGTCCAATCCATGTACTCAAAGCAAGTCCCCTGTACTCAAGAAAATCTAGACCTTTGGCACACGGCTCTCCAGGGTAAGCCCCCTGGTGGGACAGGCCAGTTTGTTTACCTGCCGCATCCACAGGTTTGGCTGATCACTGCTCCCACTGGCCAAAGGTTAGCCATCTCAGGCCATTTGGGGCTGCAGGAAGTGGCATGGGCTGAGGGATGTGCTGACCAGCGCTTCCCACAGCTCCCATTGGCCTGGAGTGGCGAACTGCGGCCAGCAGGAGTCGTGATTGGCTGAACCTGAGGATGCAGCAGGTAAACAAACTGCCAGGGGTCTAACTCTGGCGAGCCGCGTGCAAAAGGTTGCTGAACCCTGACCTAGATCAAGTGAGTGTGTTGTTACAAGCATATAATACAAGAGCTCCATATTCTGTGTAGGCTAATTGTCTTCCAACTATGATTCAATGTGTTTGATCTACAAAACTGTGCCTGGCAGTGCCGCCTGGGGGTGGTGGAGAATGGGGCAATTTACCCCAGCCCCTGGGCTCCACAGGATCCCCTATAAGAATATAATATTCTGTAGTTTTGCCCCAGACCCCTTGAATTCTCTGGGCAGCCCTGGTGTCAGGTCTGAGAGTCAGTTATTGAAAAGATTGCCTCTTTCCTTATGCCATGTTGGAGAAATTAGTATATACTGGGATAATTTTAATGTTAGCATATGGGAGTTCAAGACTCCAGAACTGGTACGAAGTCATTCTCAATAGTGGATCTGTATTTTTGGAATCTACTCCATCTGGCAGTGCAATAAAGCTTTTGATTGGTGAGTTGAAGTATGTGGTATAAGATGTATCTGTTTGGTCAAATTTAGCACCTAGATCATTTTGGGAAAAGAGTTTGCAAAGGTTTGCAGACAGAATATTTTAACCCTGTATATTTTGAATTTTGTATTTTTAAATTCATGTAAAGCATCCAGGTACTGAGATGAAGGATGCCATTTACAAATTAACAAGCATAATCCATGCCCTGTAGAAGAGGTGACTACAAAGTCAGTTATGACAGTTCTGTTTGTATCAAACATACAGCCCAAGATATACATGATCAGCATTTACATTTATATAGATTTTTAATAGCATGATTTTAGAGGTTCACTGTATGCTGTTGTGTCTTTATACCTAAAAGAAAATTAGCACACTGAGGAAGATTGAAAGGGATGGCATGGTACAGGCAGACTTGTAGTAAACATGAACATTAAAAGGTTAACAATGACATTAGAACACATTTGTTGAAATATCTCTCCTATACTGTTCATAGGACTTTTCTTGATTTTAGCTTTAGAAAGTAATAATAGTCCAAATTACCAAAACTTCCAGCAATATGTGATAAAATCCCAGTGGAAAGTAGCCCCAGAGTTCAAATGTTGAAGTTATGTCCATTTATGTTATTTTGTCACTAAAAACCTGTAGTAATCATGTCACAATCTTATGGTAATCAATTCTATGGTAATGTTTATAGAAATATATCAGACATATTATGTCATCATTAGTAGCCCTTTTCATTATAATGTCAAAGTCAGTGTCTGATAATTTATCTCATTATATGAAAATAGCCCTGTTTCACTAGATTATCACAGGAGGCCAATAAGAAGTTCGAATAGTGCATTCTTAAGCCAGATTTTACCAGGAAGGAGATGTTGACCAATATTTCTGGAATAAATTCAGGTTTGGTTTGAAAACATGAAGGGACACAGCTGCACTAATTTTCTTCCTTCAAATATGGCTATTACATTCTGCAACTTGCAGAATAAGTGGCATGTTTATAAAATAATGTTTTGGCATCAATGCAAAATATACAAATATTAAAAAAAATTGAAGACACAATTCCAGCAGATTCAAGTTGAATGAAGGGTGTCACATGGTTTTGGAGTGACTCACAGCTGTGAGCACCTATCTCAGGGCAGACTGTAAGAAAACAAGGGCAAACACCCCAAAGTAGTGTTATATTCTTTTGTTAGATTTCACCAAGCCAGTAACAAATGTGAACTCCTGGATCACTATATCAGTCTTACCATGGAGTCATAGACCTCTCCAGTCACAAAACTGGATTTTGTGACAAAAGGTTATTAAAACCAAAAACCACACCATATCCAATTTCTCTCAGTCTCAAGAGACCAATCACTTACCCCAAATCAATTGGCATTCCAGCTCTTACACCAAAGATGATGCTGGAATCCAATTATATAGTAAACTAACTATTGGTTTATTAGCTAAGAAAAAAAGAATGACAGTTATTAGGACATTAAAACAAGAAAAATATAATACATGAGTCAAATGTGTAAATCCAAAATGATAGCGGAGATGCAGTAATTTTCCAGTTTCTAAAGGTCTTTTCAGGGCTACTCTGAATAACTCTGGGGATCTCTGTCTTCTTGTTCAGTTATTCTACCCTGTTAGAAACCAAAGAGTCCAGAGATAAAGGATATCTCTTTGAATCAGTATTTATAACTTCTTTTCACAGAAAACAATCTATCAAGTGATTGTATCCACACATAAAGGCCAGTTGCTTTGAATTTAGCACTTTTTTTCATTTCCATTTGATGAGTTATTTAGGGATATACATAATGTAAATGCTTGCCATTACATTATAATATGAATAGAGAAGTGAAAACAATAAAAGTAACATTCCATTATTTTTCATGAAGTTTTAAAACCTGAATACACTCTTACATTAATCCATAATTTGATCTAGGGTTATTTAATTACCCGACATGCGTAATGCTAATGTAGTGTAATAGTAAACAACAGTTATAGATAGGCAAAAACAATAATATTAACATCTCCTTTGATTTTTATTAACACACAAGTAAATTGGCCTGAACATATTCTAATATATTTAATTCCTTTGCTATTCACACACAAGAGAATTGGTCTATGGCTCTGGTCTGAGCTGGTCTGTCAGCATCACAAAAGGAAAAGAGTGAACAAGCAGGGCAACTATTGAAAAGTGACTGTTATGTTGTGCATCTGGCATAAGATCTATCACTTGAGTTTCAATTTAATTTAATTTTTAATCACTGTTATTTTTTAGTTAATTGTGTGAATTCACTAATTTAATTAACTAATTTAAATCATGATGTATTCCATGTGAAATTTATGCATATATTATGTGTGAAATCCTATCTCCACAGTCAACTTGACTTTGACTTGAATGGAGCCAGGAGTTCACCCTATATTCCTATAAATAGGCTCAACTCATATACCCAAAGATGTCAGCAGGAGCAGAATCAAGTGCATAATGAGTATTTATATGATATGAATTCATCTTGGATGAAGAGAGGTAATAGATAGAAGATAACTATTAAAAGATCATCCAGTCCAGGGATCAGGAATAAGTGGCTCACCAGGGTAAGCACCCTGGTGGGCTGGGCCAGTTTGTTTACCTGCCGCGTCAGCGGGTTCGGCCGCGGTTCACCTTCCCAAGCCAATGGGGTGACAGGAAGTGCCGCACTCTGAGGAATGTGCTGGCCGTGGCTATCCACCACACGCATTGGCCTGGGATTGCAAACCATGGCCAGTGGGAGCCGCGATCTGCCAAACCTGCTGATGCAGCAGGTAAACAAACTGGCCCAGCCTGCCAGAGTGCTTACCCTGGTGAGCCACATGCCAGAGGTTGCTGACCCCGATCCAATCCATCTCTTTGCAAATGAAGAATTGTTTCCCACAGTGCATTTTCAAGTGCTTTGCCCAATCTAGTTTTAAACATTCAATTCAATGAGGTTTCCTGCACTTCTTTTGTGAGACTGTCCCCCTATCATAATGGATCTGACAGCATAATAGAATGTGGTGTAAGTTAAAGTGCTATCACAAAACCTAATTCATAGCATGAGCTGGAATCACTGTAACAGGAGTAATACAACACCACAATTGAAAGAAAGTATTCATCCAACATGAAAAAGAACTGAAACAATTTGTAGAACATTTAGAAAGTTTTATAGTTTTTTTGTATAGGAGAGCTGGTCATGCTGTTCACAAAGCAGATTTAGCAGACTATTCATACAGACATGAAATGACAGAAGTAGCCTGTTCTCACTGTTTTTTTCAGCAAAAAGAAGCAAATAAAGATATGCAACATTGACAGCTATGTATTAGAAACCAGTGACTTCAGTTTTGTTTAACCATGCTAAACAACAAGGGTATGCTTAACATGAATTTCCACTATCTCTGAAAATGTTTGCTATGTACCATCTGCTGCTGTCATGGATGCTCCTGGCTGGCCTCTCTGAGGTTGTTCGGGGGCACATGGACAAAAATGGGAATGACTCCTTGGGTCATTCCCTTTTTTATATTTTGTCTAAAAATAGAGTCAGTCCTGCCTAGAATATGGGGCAAGTGTATTAGAGAACCAGAGAGCACAACCGCTCCATGTCAGAGCCCCAGAGATCCCACAGAAATGATGAGCTGCATGCCATTCTAGGGGGTGCCCCTGCAACAATCCCACCCGTTTCTTCCCTCCTCCCCTAACCCTCCTGGGCTACCGTGGCAGTGTCCCCCCATTTGTGTGATGAAGTAATAAAGAATGCAGGAATAAGAAACACTGACTTTTTAGTGAGATAAAATGAGAGGGAGGAAGCCTCCAGCTGCTATGATAGGCCAGGCAGTACAGAATCTTTTCTTTAGACTTGAAAGGGGTGAGGGGGCTGATGAAGCTCAGCCTCCAGTTGCTATGACGAAGAGGGTTACCAGCCATTCTGTACCATCTGCCGAGAATGACCGGGAGTCATTCCCATTTTTACCCAGGCGCCCCCGGCCGACCTCACGGAGGTCAGCCAGGAGCCCTTATGGGCTGATGATGATGATGATGGATAGCAGTCATATTGTACCATCTGCCACCGGGAAGGGGATGCTGATGTTCAGCACTTCAGCACCCAGTCTACCAGCAGCATGCAGTAGACATATGGTGACATTTGAAAAAAGTCAACAAGTGATTTTTTCCCCTTTTCTTTCATGGGGGAGAGGGGAGTAAATTGACGAGAAATACCCTGAACCACCCCGGACAACGTGCTTGACCCTATAGGTATTGGGAGCTCAGCCAAGAATGCAAATGCTTTTCGGAGATTGCGGGGACTGTGGGACAGCTTGAATCCTCAGTCTCTCCTCCCTCCCTCCATGAGTATCCATTTCATTATTTGGCTTTCTGTTATGCTTGTCAGACAGCACTGTGCTGTGGCCTCTGTCTATCATAGCCTGGAGATTTTTTCAAATGCTTTGTCATTTTGTCTTCTGTAATGGAGCTCTGATAGAACAGATTTGTTTCCCCATACAGCAATCAGATCCAGTATCTCCCATACAGTCCATGCTGGAGCTCTTTTTGGATTTGGGACTGCATCGCCACCCGTGCTGATCAGAGCTCCACGCTGGGCAAACAGGAAATGAAATTCAAAAGTTCGCGAGGCTTTTCCTGTCTACCTGGCCAGTGCATCCGAGCTCAGATTGCTTTCCAGAGTGGTCACAATGGTGCACTGTGGGATACTGTCCAGAGGCCAATACCGTCGATTTGTGGCCACACTAACCCTAATCCGACATGGCAATACTGATTTCAGTGCTACTACTTTCGTCGGGGAGGAGTACAGAAATTGGTTTAAAGAGCCCTTTATATCTATATTGTCATAAACAGATGGTTAAGGGTTAATGTCTCTTTTACCTGTAAAGGGTTAAGAAGCTCAGTGAACCTGGCTGACACATGACCAGAGAACCAATGAGGGGAAAAGATACATCAAATCTTGGTGGAGGGAAGTCTTTGTTTGTGTTGTTTGTTTTGTTCATTGTTTGCTCCTAGGGCTAAGAGGGACCAGACGTACACCCAGACTTTCTCAATCTTTCTGAATCAGTCTTTCATGTTTCAAAATTGTAAGTATAGCCAGGCAAGGTGGATTAGTTTTATGTTTGTTTTCTTTCAACTTGTGAATGCTTTTCCTTTTGCTGGAAGGATTTTTACCTCTGTTTGCTGTAACTTTGAATCTAAGGCTGGGAGGGGAGGTCCCTCTAGTCTATATGAATCTGAATACCCTGTAAAGCATTTTCCATCCTGATTTTACAGAGATAATTTTTACTTTTTTTTTTAATTAAAAGCTTTTTTTTTAAGAACCTGATTGATTTTTTCCTTGTATTAAAATCCAAGGGATTGAGTCTGAACTCACCAGGGATTGGTGGGGGGAAAGGAGAAGAGGAAGGTTAATTTCTCCTTGTTTTAAGACCCAAGGAGTTTGGGTCTTGGGTTCCCCAGGGAAGGTTTTGGGGGAACAGAAGTTTGCCAAACACTACATTTTTGGCTGGTGGCAGTGTTACCAGATCTAAGCTAGAAATTAAGCTTAGAAGGGTCCATGCAGGTCCCCACTTTTTGGACGCTAAAGTTCAAAGTGGAGGAAAAAACCTTGACAGATATAAAGGGCCTTGTTGTGTGGATGGGTACCGGGTTAAATCAGTTTAACGCTGCTAAATTCAGTTTAAACTCGTAGTGTACACCAGGTCTAACTGTGGTTTTATCCTGAACAAGTGACTATATAAGTGGCATTGATGGGTACCAGGTTTATTTATGGTGATTTTCCAAATTTCAACCCAGGTCTCTAATTTTTAACCCAGGGTCTGAAAGTAGACTCTATTATTTTCCTCTTTGCTCATCACCCCCACCAATAAAGGCTCTGCAGACCATATGCTGTTAAAAGTGACACCTGCATAAACCAATTGCTTTCAGGAAACTTATACAGATGTAACCGGTTGGAATGTAGTAATCAATTCTGCTGATGATGCACAAAGAGAAATAAAATCTAGTTGTTTCAGCTACATTGGCTCTGCAGGGGTAATAAATAGGCTTTCTTGCTGTTTTTTACATCTTTCACTTCCTAAAATACACTGAATTCACACAACAAGCAGGTCTGTTAAATAAGAATGTACCATTTCTTCAATGTCACTTGTCAAAATGGAACCACACTATAAACAGAAATGGGACTTCACTACATTTTTTTAAAGCAATTCTGCAGAATATAGTGAGATCTCCATTTTAACAGTATTTTTGTAACTGTTTAAAAGCATCTCACGTTAAGACAAGCTTCATCAAATTATGTTGATCTTGGTATCATCCAAAAGTCAGAATTTCACATCAATTTTAATTTTAACTGGCTATGCAAATTTCTAATCACTCTGGGTAAGTAATGTTTTGATAGGCAAATAAAATATACTAGGTGTTTGATTTTTTTTCCATTATCATAAATCATCATGAGAAACAATGGAAATGGAAATTTTGTGCCTGGGCTGATAATTTTTTATGACATTTGTGGTAGAGTCAATCTAACTGAAGATATGTCTACAATACCCGTCGGACCAGCAGGTAGTGATTGCTCTATCAGGGATCGATTTATCACACCTAGTGTAGATGCGATAAAATCGATCCCTGATCGCTCTGCCATTGACTCTGGAACTCCACCATGGCGAGAGTTGACTCTCCGCCATACTCATGGCCAGATAAATTGACCTAAGATACATCGACTTCAGCTACGCTATTTGCGTAGCTGAAGTTGGGTATCTTTGGTCGAACCCCCTGCCCTTAGTGTAGACCTAGTCTAAAATACCAAACTTTTTTCTTTATTTAAAAATGCATATATAATGTCTCCAAAGTTCAGACAGGCTTAGATTCATGATCAGATAACACGAATAAGTCAACCACAGTCTACCTCTTAATCAAAGATCCCCTTTTTCCTCTAAACTCCTGAAGAGATCGAGATGTTTCTTAATAATATTGAACTTCTCTCCATAATGCATATTACAATCCAATTTTTTTTCTGCAAACATGGAACCAAAAGAGAGTGCCTGCCCCAAAGAGTTTACAATCCAAGCTTATGAAAAGGAGGAATATAAGGAAACAAAAAAACAGTATGGTCAGCACAGGTGTCTGTGATTTCCGCACACAAATAGCCAACCCATTCTCAATGGTTTTTTTTGTCCTCATGACAGAAGAGAGTTTTAAGGAAAATGAGTGAGTTTTGTGGATGTTTACAGGGAGGTTGTCCCAGGCACATGGGGCACCATGGGAGAAAGCATAACTCCCATGTGTATGTGTGATGCAATGTATTCTAACCATTTTAATGGTCCCATCATATTTTCCTGTGTGCATCTGATCATAGAAGGCATAGTAAGAAGAACTGGACAGCACTCTGGACCTAGGAGACAGGCAACCTGTATACTATTCCTAGTTGTTATGTTACCTTGGCCAAGCCGGCTCACCTCTCTGTGCCTATGTTTCTTTTGAAAAAACAAACAAAAAAAACATATACAATATACTCATGTTTATCCAAAACCATATTATCTGAACCTCCACATTATCCAAATCCTTTCCTTCTCCCTCACATATCTCATGCTGGGGGACAAGGAAGAGATTCAGATAATGTGGAGGTTTGGATAACAGAGTAGAGACCTCCCCCAGCAAGCACTGCGAGGAGAGGAGGACGAGCCCCAGACTGAGGAGGAGGCTGCCATGCTGATGAATGGCTCTTGTGGCATCCCATGGAGTCCTTTGCAGCCCCACTGTCACATAAGTGAGTAAGTGTGACTGTGACAACAGAGCTGGAGAGGGCTACCTGAACTGCTGCAGGGCTGGCAACACCAAGTCCCTGCAAGCATAAGTTGCAGGGAAGGTTGTGGACCTGGCAGGACAGGACAGTTAGAAGAAGTGCAAAGGCTAGTATAAAAACAATTCCTAGCATGTGTGGAAACCAGTAGTTAGAATTTGGTAAGAGGAATTCTCTTTAGCTTCTGCCTATCATATTATCACTAACCCAGGGGTCAGCAACCTCTGGCATGCAGCTCTCCAGGGTAAGCACCCTGGCAGGCAAGGCCAATTTGTTTACCTGCCGCGTTGGCAAGTCCAGCCAACCACAGCTCTCATTGGCCGTGGTTCACTGTCCCAGGCCAATGGGAGCGGCGGGAAGTGGCACGGGTGACAGATGTGCTGACCTCGGCTTCCCACCGCCCCCATTGGCCTGGAATGGTGAACTGCGGCCAGTGGGATACGTGATCAGCCAAAACAGCTGACGCAGCAGGTAAACAAACTGGGCCTGGCCCGCCCAGGTGTTTACCCTGGTGATCTGTGTGCCAGAGGTTGCCAACACCTGCACTAACCACACTTCATACAACTGTACCAGCATGGGTGAACCCTCTGGACTTCAACGAGGCTCTACACAAGCACATAGATCCCATTACAAGATCAGAGACTAACAGGAAGTGTAGAGAAAAGACAGTATTTTAGCAAGGGCCGCAAATATACTGACTGTTAGTTACACATTTTGTCATGTTCATAAGTGAAAGTTTCATGTGGCAGCAGATGCAGTAGATTCTCTGTAAATTTAATCCCTTTTTGTACTTCTATTAAAACATTTATGATTTTATCACATATTTCTACTCCTGGGCCACATCACTCTATGGCATTTGTATACTAACTATAATATTCAAAAACACAGCTGAAACAATTTGTTTAAACACATTGCTATTTGAGGTTTTTCCCAAAGAAAATCCCGCATTTATTACTTATATTAAAATATGTTGAACTGAGTATGGATGTAAATCAAATATTGTGGCTGTCTCAGTTGAATGTATGCAGAGTGATGCATTTTCAGCACAATGAACACTCTCCCAATTTGCAAAGATTATGTGGCTTAAAGTGCTATGCTGTGCACTGAAAATTGATTCCACAATAACTAGTCCATATCGTCAAAGAGACTGTGAAATGTCTTTTAATTTCTGATAACGAATGATGTTTGCATCACACCACATTATTCCATGCAGTTTCATTTTTAGCTGTATCATATGACTCCCTATAACCTTATTCCAAATGACATTATGTATATGGCCATACAGCATGACAATTCTGAAAAGAAAAACAATGTCCTATCTGAAATTGCTCTGAAAAAGTGGACATTATCCAGATCTCAGAAGGCAGATCTGGTTAAGCAAGTATTTCATGCTCAGGGTATGTCTACTTTTAAGAAGAAAAAATATCCAATTTCCAAATAAAATGTGCAATGATAATGGTACATCAAGCATACAAGAGAAGTCAGATATACAAAGGGGTAGACAGAAGTTCATTATATATGATTGTTATATTGGTTTAAAGCACATATTAATTCTATGTGGATTGTCATTGAGAAGTTGGCTCCTGGAAAGGCTCCAGGGAATTTCATTGCTTCATTACCTCTCTGGGATTGATAATGGCATAGCCCACACCTTGTCTCATTTTCAGGTCCACAAATTTCTGGAGTTCGCACCAAAAGCCAGCCAGGAACCCAGGCAGATGGCACTAGCACTATGCAAACTTGGCATTGAATGGTTGTCAGTGTGGTGCGGAGATCCATTGATCTGTGTATATGGCAGAGCTATGAGAGAAGTTTTAATGATTTCATGCAGTTTTAGGATCAGGAAGGCCAATCAACAATATAGCCCATTACAAAGGAACAGGTGTTCTGATACATGCTGTTACTGGCAACCCATCAACTGGCATCCTCCACAATCTTGAATAACCTTTCTGCCATTACAGTTGTCAGTAGGCTAAATTGTTACCCTGACCCTTGCAGTGGCTTTTTAGTTAAAGGTTTTTGGCTGGGTGGTTGCATACTGGTTGTCCCAGGGTGGATTCCTGTTCTCCCATCATGGTTTACATATTCAGGCATCTTGGGCAGATCCTTGGTGTCATATGACAGGAAGTGGACAGGAAGCAACCTTGTTCAGGACAGCATTCTTGACAGCATTTTGTGGTGCTTTCAGGATCAGTAAGATAGTACCTGCATCTGGTAGGGATTCTACATGAAGAGTTGTGCAACTGCATGATATACAATGGCATGAGCATTCAGTGATATTACTTTTGTGGCAGCCAAAGACAGATCAAGTCGGCCGGAGCGAATCTGTTATCTGTGGGCACAGTATTGTCTTTTGGGTGCATAGGTACTCATTCAGGTTGCCCGAGGGTTTGCAGCTGGGCTTCAGTGATGAAGCAATACGCAGTTCGCATAGAAGGAGGAGCATGTTATGGGATCCACTAATACTGCTGCTGTATGCTGTGCAGACCTGTCAGCTGCCCCCAGATATAATTGTGGTGCATCTTGGGGAAAACAATTTCAGAATATTTAAGAAGGTGAAATTAATGCTTAAAACATGGGGCTGAACTTAGGACTGATCCTTGAACCTTTTCCAGGAGTTAACATTATTTGGTCAGACATGCTTCAGCACAGGGTCTGGTGTGGAGCCATAAGCCCCTCCCTCCATCCTCAGGGTGGCCAAGGAAAAGAGATATGTGAACAGGGAGGAGGCCAAATTCCTTGGGACCATATGAGGGGCAGTAATTTCACATCCAAAAATAATATATGGGGCAGCAGAGTTGTTTCAGGAGGATGGGGTTCATCTGACCAACTTAGGTATTGTCATGTTTTTAACTGATATAAAAGATGGCATTAGGAGATGTCTGGGAATCCAACTGGGTGTGAGGAGGAGGCAGCCAAGCTAATTTCTGGTGACCCCTTGTAGCAGATGTCCAGTGCAGGTACTCCATAGAAAAGGTATACAGTGACCAGACAAATGGCTTGGAAAAGGACTTAAAAAGAGGTGTTCATTACAGGAATGAATGAGGGTGGTTGGGGACTCCTATGGTTGGTACGGTAGGGAGATAAACCCCTATTTTTATAGCCCACCTTAACCCTCTTATGAGGAGAAGGGGGGTGGAGGATAAAGTCCTGGAGATGGATTTGTTGGAGGAACCTAAAGGGAAAAAAAGGGGGAGCTGGTGGAAACCTTCAACCTTGCTTATGGTAAGGTCCTGACAGTGGATTTTCTTAAAAGAGGGGGAGCTGGTAAAAGCCCCCTGAGTAATTATGCAATTAACATGAGGCTATACCTGCACTGTACACTGTTATCTGCCGAGTAGTCCTAGACATCTAATAGTAAAATTGTGGCCTGATTAAAATGCATGTCACATGTCTCCTATCCTTCTTTCGGCATAGTCAAACAATGAATTGTGGAGAACCTTGGTGTTGAGAACTTTGTAGTTCATATGGAAGGCAATAAAGGAATTTTGGAGAAGAAAATAAAATGGCCTCAGAAGTGAAAGAGAAAGATGATTTCAGCTGTGATATATTAGATCCACTAGATAAAGAAATGAAAAAAGGGCAAATAGATGCATTAGCCAGATTCAACAGAGTTACATTGGAGTCATTGGAGTTAAATTTAGCCCTTTGACAGTTACTCCAGTGACAATCATATCTATTTAATCAGTAACTGTCAGCTTTTAATGCACACCTAACAACCTCACTCTTTTCTCATTAAGAGAAAATAGGTAAATAGAAATGAAGAAATAGGCACAAGTATCTGTGTACATTACAGAGCACTCACCTCCAGAGCCTGGAATAGGAACCAAGGCTCTGCATTCCTCTACTATCAGCAAATGTCTGTGAAACCCCCTGAGACTGTGGGTCTCATCCCGCTCCAGTGCTGGTAAACACAGAGAATGACAACTTACCATTGCTAGTGCTTAGTCCATTAATTCAAGTGTCAAAGGTTTGTGTGTGATCTCTGAAGTTTCCAACCCTGTTGATGATCTATGTGGGTTTCAATATGGTGTCACATGATGGAATTTCTGATTTTCTCAGTTTATTTTTTTACATCACACTTAAAAATCACAAGAATCATAAGGAAACATTATTAAGGTTGCAAAGTCAAGCACTGAAAAGTTAGGAAACAACAGAATTAAGGTTGCCTGTGCAACATTAATTTGCTTCCCTTTTGGGTATGCATTAAGAAAGTATTTAAGTAAAAGATCAAATATTTTTTTTCCACAGCTCTGCTTCATTCAGTACACAGGATGAACCTTCTATGTGTATGAATCAAAGTTTTGTAATGAAGGATACTGTTGTCTGTAGGACTCCTGTTTTATTTGTTGCAGAAATTGGAAGGTGTATACTATTTGGGGGTACTGGGACAGGTGAGTCTAGGCCCACCCAAAACTGAAGGCCCACACCCTCAACTAAAGGGATGGGAAAGTACTAGGCTCAGGACATGAGTGAGTATGTGAGACCAGGAAGAAGAAAACAGGAATGGGATTGAAGTCAAAGGTTGAAAATAAGAGAAACAGAAGGTGACACTGAGCTGAGAACCCTGGACAGAGCTCACCTCCCATCAGCAATACCTAAGGAGTCAGTGGACACTGCATAAGGGAACTATCTTCAGAGACATGATTGCATAAAGGAGTGGAAATAAGCCCCACAGTCCCAGAATGCCCCCTCCCAGTCTAGCTTCCTCCTTCTGGTATGTTGGATGGTCATCTTGTGCAGGGCCAGGAGGAAGAGATTGTTGACAGGGTCACACAAATTTGTGGGGCTGCACATGACCTGTGCTAGAATTAGGAGGTGCTGGGAGAAGGGCAGCTAGAACCTCAGTGAGATGTTCTAGAGGAGCTGTAAAAGAGGCTGTGATCTGACACACTGTAGATAGATGTATGCCAGGGTCGCTCTCTCACCTCAAAAGGGAACAAGGGACTGGTATCAGGGGAGTTTGTGAATTGTGCCAGGTAGATGTCCATGCTTATAGCTCCATGGAGAAACCACCAACTAATATTCCCAGTGGACCATGGGATCAGAGTTGAGTTGGACAGTGTATAGAGAATAATAATGGGAATTGCAGGAAGAGAAACGATAATCTCATAATTAAGGCAGTTGAATGCCACATTGGATAATTGGCTTCTATCTCTGTCTCTGCCACATAGTATATATATGATGTCAGTCAAGTCACTTAAGCCAGACTTTTCATAGGTGATCACTAATTACTTATTCCTCATTACCTGGCTTGAGACTTTTGGATCTGATTTGTAGCAATCACAGCTGCTACTGAGGTCAATGAGATCTGTGATTTGAACATATAAAGTAGTAGCAATAAACTATTTGTACCCTAAGCTGTTCATTTTTTCAGTTGACAAGGAAGAAATTAAATCACTTGAACAATTACCTATCAATCTCAAAAAGATATTAGTTTATAGGACTACATTGTAACACTTTGCACTTTATATCGATTATTGAGAGTTTCAGGTACCCAGCTTTCTACCCCCAATTCAAACAAATGGCAAATAAGTCTACAAGTTTCAACCTCAAAAGAAAGGCTGTCCCTTTGAATGTTTAGTCCATACTATGTGCTCTTTTTAATGGTGCTTTTTATGCTATTTATGCTGTTACTGTTGCCTACAGTATTTGCTTTATTCTTTATTTTCTTTGTTTCTTTTTTTCCCGTTATAAGTGACAACACAATTTTATGAAATTAAAGAAACTTAAATTTCATCTGGTACAGCAATAGGCAGCATAGCAGCTTAATTATACCCTATCTGTTTCATTTTAAGACATTCCACACAACTCTTAGAGATAGAAATTTCATAAATAGGCCCCTAAAGATTTTTTTTACCAGCTAACTGCAACATATTGAGGCAGGAAATGTGCAGAAAACCATATAAAATATATTACTGGCTTGGCGTTGCTAAGAAAACTTCTTATAGTTTTGGAAAGATATTTTGACTTAGAAAGTCATCAAGTTTATCTGAGCTTCAGAAGAGACCATCAGGATAACTTCATGAAGAGATTCATTGTAGGCACTTGGCAAACATGAACAAAAGATAATTTTATTTCAATAACACTGAAAGTAATTGCAACTAAACTGCACAGGGATGCTCTTAATGCAATGTAAATGATTTGCTGACAGAATGAACTGTTTCCCAAAGGCACTATAAACATTGAGTCAGCAAAATCCATTTACTTTGGTGGATGAGAATTTGGAAATATTCTGATATAGGTTCTGTAGCTCCCTGTGTTACCGTATAAGAGCTAATTCCTTCCACAATGAGACATAAAATGATAAAAAACAAAACACTAAAAAAAAAATCCTATTACCACAAATCAGTTGTTCTACTATGCTTATATATATGTGTTGTTTAATTTTTCTTTAATTGCATTTTTACAAGTGTTTGTAGTATTATTGATAGCCTAGAGACTGATATCATGTATCCACAGGACAAACAACACAGCATATCTTAAAACTGAACGGGAGTGATTGCATTTAGGAGTTAGAAGGTAGTTCAAACTCCATGTTCTGTCATCCTTGATAACTTTGTGAGAAGTCCAACTGGGCTACAAATTAGTGTTGACCATGATGTTGCTATTTTTGTGATGCAGAAATTGTGCCTTAGAAATTGGAACGAGACCACCAACTCACTTCTAAAATTAGTCAAAATTTCTTGTTTTTTGAATTTGATGATTTTCTCAAATATTTGATTTTTGATATAAAACAAAATATTTGAGAATAATTTTTGGAGGGTTGATCAGCTATAGACATGCTCAAGAATTTTTGATCATCAAAAATTTTAATTAAATATGGACTTTTTCAATTTTTTTTAAAAAATAGAAAAATCAGAACATCAATGCTGCTTTTATTTTATGTTTATTTGTATTTTTTTACTTTCATCAGCTCTTCTCATCCTAGACATGACACCCAACATGATTAGGTAATAACTCTTGGTTATGCCCCACCTTGAGTTGCATTGAACTTTGAGGTTACAGTCTACATCTCTCTTCATCTATCTCCTGAGTCCAAAGAATTAATATTAATTAAGGGATTTTTAAGTCTATTTCTGCCTCAAAGACATCTAACCCTGTCTCTTTAACTCCCTATAAACATTAGTTTTAAAACCTTCCAAGATTTATTCTGATATGGACACATTTTTGTTCAAATTCATGCAACAGATCTCTGCTGTAATAAACCACCATACTAGCCACACTATCAGAAATATATGTAGCTTGAAAAATATTAGATATGTGTCACCCATCTGCCTCAACAGCTGGGGGGACTTGATGGGGCCAGTGGTGAAGGAGAACAGTCCCAGCTGCAAGGGAGGGATACACTCAAAGGACACCAGGTAGTCCTCCCCTTGGGAATCTCTGGCATCTTTTGGCCAGATGGGGAGACGTCTGATTGGCTAACATTCCCCAGATCCCAGAATTTAACTTGGAGTGGGGGCTATGTGAAGACTCTTTCGGCTCTGATCTAGTAGCCCCACCCTACATGCTGTACAAGGAATGGGAGCCAGGCCTGAAAAATGCTACAGGTCTAGCTGATCTCCCGTTTGGGGGTCAGGATGGAATTTTTTCTCCCATCAGCCAATTGGCAGGCCAGGGAGTTTTTTTGCCTTTCTCACAGCAACTTCAGGCCACAGTGGATTAAGTAGGGAGGAACTTAGGTTGAGTTGTTTATTTGTGACCACTTGTGCCCACTTTCCAGTGTGTTAAATAGATAAAATGAACAGCCCCAGAGGTAAAAGACCTGGGATTTTGTTGGTGGGCCTTGGGCTCATGGGTGGAACCATTTGGGCTTTGTGGGCTGAGGATCTTACCCTTCTGCACCCTGTGTCTCCCTCATGGAAGGGAAGGTGTTAGGATTTAGAGAGAGCTGAGTCCTGGGGCATAGGCTGAGGAGAGCTTACCCCAAATTATCGGTTATATGGTAAGGAGCCTGGTAACCCCTGCACTGGAATCATTTAAATGCCTGGTATAGGAGAGTGTGGGTGATGGGTAGGTAGCTCCCCTTCCCTGGGCTAAAATATAATAACAATTGTGCCCGCCACTTAATTTCATGCATATGTCTGTTCTCATTTTGCTGCTGTGTCCACATCAAAATTATACTTGCTAGTACAGGCCACAATATTTATTTTTTTCATTAATGCCACTACAGCTGATTTGAGAAGATGCTAAATGTACCTTAAGTTATACTTAAACAGCATATCTGCTCTATGCAGACCCATAGTCTCACTTACAGTGATAGATATCTATCACTCATCACCATATTATGTTTAAGAGGAAATTAAGAAAATCTGAAAGCTTTAAGAGATTATTTAGCTACACTGTTGACACCATACTCATCCTGTGTAAATAAGCTTCTGTTTCTTTTTCCGAAAAGAAAAGATTAGTACAGAAGTTGGAAACCTCTGGCACACCGCTCGCCAGGGTAAGCACCCTGGAGGGCTGGGCCAGTTTATTTACCTGCTGTGTCGACAAGTTCAGTGGAATGCAGCTCCCACTGGCTGCAGTTCGCCATCCCAAGCCAATGGGGGCATGGGGAAGTGGCGCAGGCCGAGGGATGTGCTGGCCGTGGCTTCCCGTCGCCCCTATTGGCCTGAGACGGCAAACCGCAGCCAGTGGGAGCCGCAATTGGCCGAACCTGCCAATGCAGCAGATAAACAAACTGGCCCACCCTGCCAGGGTGCTTACCCTGGGGAGCCGCATGCCAAAGGTTGCTGACCACTGGATTAGTAGAATCCTGTAATGTAAATAACGAAAGTTCCTTCACCAGTAATGCACCATAATCAAATTTTATGACATGCTTAAAATATGTTAATTTATGGCACAGAAATGTCCAAGGGAACACACACAAATTCTCAAATTCATACAGAGACAAAGTATTTCCTCCACCTCCAAATGTATTGGCATGACCACTTGTATAAAATGGACAGAGCTGGAATCAGCAAAAACTAAGGATGCTGGAATGGCCCCCATTCTTAGGGCTGTCCAACCAGTCATCTGGATGATCATTTCCCCCAGATGTGGCTGTGTTGAAAAGTTAGAAGTTATGTTGATAAAGGTTTTTAGCTCAGGACTAAGCTTTCTAATGGGAAATCAGAGATAATGCTTCTCCAAGCAAGTATCAATTTTTCACAATTTTTACTCTTGTGAAGGGAACCAGTTAGTCCAGCTCCTCCCTTGCATCCCTAGCCAGGATTCTTGTTTCAGCCAGCAATACAGCTGCAAGGAGTTTTTGCAGATGGCAAAAGGAGGCCATAAGAAGTCACATCTATGCATGACCTGCCAATGGTGTTTTTCTCCTCTCCACACTATGCAGTTGACAGGGAGTTTGCTAATCACAGACTACTAATCATTTGAAGACACAGACTTGCCCAAACTTACATGCATATCTTGTTAAGCACAACTTGCCTTATTTCCTATGCATGCATATAACACTTTAATTTCTGGTTTTGCAAAAGTGTGACCACATGAGGAGTCCCACTTTGCAAAACATGTTGTTCTAATTCTCTCTTTCTTATTAGATCATACACATTTCTGAGTGAAGGAGAAAGAGAGAGAGAGAGAGAGAGAAAGAGACAATATTTCATTTAGTTGCTGAGACTGGGATTTGCTGTATCAGGCTAGAATTCTAGTCACATCTCTGTCACAAACTTCTGTTGTAACTTTGGGCCACTCTTCTGATCCAGAGTTTTCAAAAAATGAGGTGGGGATATGATATTTGCCTTCTGTGGTGAGAGTCCTGGTTAAATACGTGAAGTATAGAGCCAGTCAGTGGAAAAAGCTGGATTGTGACAGGTATAGAAAAAACGAAGAAATAAACGTACAAAAGACTGTAGTATTTATGTGGTATTCAGCACAGGCACAAAGTGAGTGAGACAATGCTATATTAGCATAAAATATATTTTCTGATTATTAATCTGATTGTTTAGTTGAATTACATAAAAATATAAATAGGAAAAATGTCTTATATCCCAGTATGCTTGTGCCTTCTTATTTTTTGCCCTCAGATGTTAGAAACATGAGGTTTACAAGCGCTGACATCAGTACCAACCATCTGCTGTTAAATTTGTCAAAGAAGAGAGACATTTAGAGTACTCACCATACAAAATATCACCATTTACTCAGTTACCACATGGTATTTCCTGTTCTAGGTACTATTTATCACTTTTTATCATGATTAATATTGGCTTTATAACGCCTAACTATACTAATGCGAGGAGGAGTTGGATAAAGAAAACCAGTGTGACTCAACATAGGAAAACAAGATTTCCTCTCAGGACACAAATTAGAAGAGAATATTTAACTAGAAAAAGGAAAATTGGCAAATTATGCTTCTCTTTGAAATATACCCTTCCATTAATACAATCAAGTCTTCATTTTAAGTGATTTATTTTAAAAAAAGCTGCAACACTTCAGTATTGATGGGTTCATTTCTCTTCTTTTGCAACAAATGAAAAACAGTCAGAATTTACAGTTCCTCAAAAATTTGTGATGTGTTTTTCATTAGCCTGATTTATATTTTTAATATTTAATCCACTTGAAGCAAGAATTAAATTTATTCTACAATTCCTTTAAAAATCCTAATGTCCTGTTTAACCTAACATATTATTACAATCATATTTGGAGCTCTCATTTGTGAAACCATAGCCCACATCAAACATGAGTAATGAAGTGTGAGAGATAAAGCTATTAATTTAGAAATAAAGCCAAGTGACTTTGTGTTATCTTTGGGAATGACCTTTTCATCTTTAACCTTTACCCCTAGTTGAGGCTATTATTACCATATTAGTTTTGGCAGAAGGACCAACTTTTTTACTTTTATGTTGTTTTTTCTGTTTTTTGTTTTTAAAGTATGGTCTTGCCTTAGAAATAGCTATTACAAATATTATCTATGAATTAGCAATAGAATTATCAAATCAGAGTTTCAACTGGAACTAAGTTTAGAAACTAACATATATACAATAAAGTGGATAGCTTTAATAATGGAACAAAATCATTAAACAAGCAATCAAAATACACAATATTAGCATGACATGTGATCAAATCTTATACAAAATATCCCTGGAAACATAGGGGCATCATCTACTTCCAGCTCTTGGAAATAGTACTGAAGCCCTTCAAAGTTGTCACATTACCAGGTAACTTTCACCTTTGCTCTTTCTATGTCTAATTTTTTCACTGTGATACAGGGTGTATAATGGGGTATACAAACTCCAAACCAGAAAGAAAGGGTTACGGAAGAGCTCTGGGCCCAGGCAGCCCCACCTGCAGGGTCTGCGCAAGCTAGGAGTTTAAAAAGGGAAGCAGAGCAGCTCAGAGGCAGGCAGGCAGCATAAAGGAGCAGATGGCTGCTCTAAGGGGCAAAGTGCTGCCCAGGAGCTCATTGCCTGAGACCTGACAATGCAGACCTGCACAAACCTACAAAGGAGACACAGGTGACTGTGCAGGTGTGCAGATCAGAGACTAGAATGAAGATTCTATGATGCTAAAGGAGATTTAGGAAAGATGTGGTTTGTGCAGCTGCTTAGCATCCCAAGGTGCAGAATGTAGCTCCCACTGTGTCATAAACAGATAGCTAAGGGTTAATGTCTCTTTCACCTGGAAAGGAGTAACCTGAAACACCTGACCAGAGGACCAATCAGGAAACAAGACTTTTTCAAATCTGGGTGGAGGGAAGTTTTGGGTGTGAGTTCTTTGTTCTTTGTCTTGTGTCTGTACCCTTTCGGCTCTGAGAGTGATTTTTCTATCTCCTGGCTTTCTAATCTTCTGTTTCCAAGTTGTAAGTACAAAGATAGTAAGACAATAGGTTTATATTGTTTTCTTTTGTATTTACATGTGTGTAGTTGCTGGAATGTTTTAAAGTATATTCTTTTTGGATAAGGTTGTTTATTCATTTTTTCTTTTAAGCAAATGACCCTGTATTTGTCACCTTAATACAGAGAGACCATTTTTATGTATTTTTCTTTCTTTTTATAAAGCTTTCTTTTTAAGACCTGTTGGAGTTTTCTTTAGTGGGGACTCCAGGGAATTGAGTCTGCAGCTCACTAGGGAATTGGTGGGAGGAAGAAGTCAGTGGGAAAATCTCTTTGTATTAGATTTACTAAGCCTGACTTTGCATACCCTCTGGGTGAGGGGGGAAGAGAGATTAGGTCTCTCGGTACTTCTGTTTCCAGGACTGAAAACAGGGAGGGTGGAGTCCCTCTGTTTAGATTCACGGAGCTTGCTTCTGTATATCTCTCTAGGAACCCAAGGAGGGAACACTTGGAGGGGAGGAGCGGGAAGGGAAATGGTTTATTCCCCTTTGTTGTGAGACTCAAGGAATCTGAGTCTTGGGGTCCCCCAGGGAAGGTTTTGGGGAGACCACAGTGAGCTAGGCACTGTATAAATCCCTGGCTGGTGGCAGCGTTATCAGGTCCAAGCTGGTAACTAAGCTTGGAGGTTTTCAAGCTAACACCCATATTTTGGATGCTAAGGTCCAGATCTGGGAAAAAATGTTATGACACACTGTTGGGCCCCTGCCTGCAGCCAGGTGGAGGGAGCAGGCCTGAGCTTCCCTACACACCGTAGCATTCACAAAAGCATTCACTTTGGGTGAGAATGCAGCTGGAAAAGATTTTGACCATTCAAAGGCACAAGACCCAAAGCCACCTTGCATAAAAGGGAAGCACTGGAAACCATGAGGGGCAGGGGTGCTGAAGGACAGCACTGTATTTTCAATGGGGAGATGAACTTCCAACCCCATGTCTGGCCTCTAGGCAGCACTTTTAGTGGTTGTTCCCTTTCTATATGGTGGTTGACCATTTCTAACTTCCTCTTAACTTGCAAAACAGTTCCTGCAACACTCTTCTATGACCCATATTAAAACAAGGTAATTTAAATAGGATTTATTTAAAATATAAAGTTTGCACACGCTATTTCTTTTGATATTCACACTTGCATTCACACCTTAAAATGTGTAGTGTCCACAATAATATCATGGATGCCTCCATTAAAGAGGAAAAACATTAAAAAAAATACTCAGAGAACAATGTTGGCTCCTTGGTTTTTAGCTTCAAGGGCAGGACAGCAGTTCAAAGAACAAAAATTGTCTTTAAGCCAGCAAGTTTACTTAGACTCTCAGCTAGATAGGCTAGTAATGCATGTGGAGTCTTGGACTCTTTCCCTCTTCCAGCTTCAGGACAGAAGGGGTCTTCTTGGTGTCATGATGGTATAAGAATTACCACATCCTCAGTGTTTCCTTGGACAGTTAAGGTTGCAAGTTCTGGTTTGCTCCACCCTGTGGCATCTCTCCAGAGATTTCATGAGCAAATTAGAGGATTACAGGCCTCTTACCTCAATTACATCAACTAATCAGAGCCAAGAGACAGACAGATTGACCTTTGATAGTCCAGGAAGCGTCATCTCCTTACTGGTAATTTTTTTATACTAAAAATCAACCACAAAGACAGGTGCCCTGTGGATATGAAATCAACAAGAGATGATGTCACAGCTGCAGTTTGCGGCACACCTCCTCTGACATGCCAACTAAGGAGATAGCTGATCTAGTTCCTTTAGACGCCTATACATTCTGTACATAATCAATAACTATTGCTGTTCTTCACTTGGACTTTATGTGTAACAGGGGTCGGCAACCTCTGTCACGCGGCTTGCCATGGTAAGCACCCTGATGCGCCAGGCCAGTTTGTTTATCTGCCGCGTTGGCAGGTTTGGCCGACCGCAGCTCCCACTAGCCACGGTTCGCCATCCCAGGCCAATGGGGGCAGAGGGCAACGGCGCGGGCTAGGGATGTGCTGGCTGCAGCTTTCCACCACCCCCACTGGCCTGGGATGGCAAACCCCGGCCAGTGGGAGCCGCTGTCAGCCGAACCTGCCGACCCGGCAGGTAAACAAACTGGCCCGGTCTGCCAGGGTGCTTACCCTGGAGAGTCGCGTGCCAGAGGTTGTTGATCCCGATATATACACACTCACTATTCTGTGTCTTTACTGCCTTTATTGGGAAACTTTATCATTTTAGCTGGGTGAAAAGTCAGCTCTGTTACTAAGAGATATCTCATGTTCTTACTCAAAGTATGTTTACATCAGATAAGAATGCATTACCTTGGTTGCACTGTGTCTCAGATAGTTTCAATGCATCTGGAAGTGATAGAGAGCACACTCAATAACTAACCTAAGCATGTTGAGGGTGAATATTTTACTTGTCAAATATGCAGTTCTGATCTGGTACAAAACTATTTGCAAATGTATGTGAAATTTGTTTATTTAATTTTTAAAATGGTTTAATAAAACAAAAAGGAAATGAAACATTTAATTTCAGGTCAATGAAAATGTGATCAACACAAAATGATTGTTTCTTCTGATTTTTCAAGCTACTGAACCAAAAAAAAATTGATTGTTTGTGCAACACTACTCAGCATTGTTCACTGCTACATACTTTAACAGGATCCAGAGTGCCCTTCATTGCTATGCCAACTCAGCATTATTGGTTGGTATGAAGGCTCAGCCCCCGCACTCCATCTTCTGAGTTTTTAGTACCACTGCCAATGCTAGATTGTCCTGACATGTAAACTATCGGATTCAAACCCTAGGATTATGACTGGCACTTGCTATCTCTCATTATAGGGCCAGGAGAAAGACATAGGCACATAAGCCCCATTTTCAAAAATGACTTAGGGTATGTCTTTACTGAAACTGAAAAATATAAATTCCAGTTCAAGGAGACATTCCTACGCTTGGTCTGATCAAGCTAATATGCTAAAAATAAATGTTTAGCCACGATATGAGTGTTAGGAGGGACTTGCCCAGGGGTCAGCAACCTTCAGTACATATCCCATCAGAGTAATCCACTGATGGGCCATGACACATTTTGTTTATATTGACTGTCTGCAGGCATGCCTCCCCGCAGCTCCCATTGACCAGGAATGGCAAACCATGGCTTCTGGGAGCTGTGCCTGGGGATGGTCAACATAAAAAAATTGTCTTGTGGCCTGCCACATGGGCTACATGCCAAAGGTTGTCGACCCCTGATTGCCATCCTGAATACTATCTGTCCAAGAAGGTCAGTGTCATAGATAGTCCAGGGTTAATTACTCTTTTACCTATAAAGGGTTAAGAAGTTCACACAGCCTAGTTAACCCCTGAGCACAGAAATCAATGGGGGAACAGGATGTTTTCAAAGAGGGAAATCAGTCTTTGTTTGTTCAGAAGAATTTGTGCCGGAGTGAAGGATCCAGGAATCAACCATCTAACATTTCTTAAAAGTAGTAAGTATTTAGAGAAGGAATATATTAGATTATGTTTATTTCCTTTTGTGACTTCATTTTTGCATAAAAAAATCAAATTAGGTGTCTTTGTGTAACTAAGGTTTTTGCCCAGAGGGACATCCTCTATGTTTTGAATCTGTTGTCTGTGAGAGTAGCTTGCATGCTAATCTCACAGAGGTATTCCTTTCACCCCTTTTCTTTAATTAAAAGTCTTCTTTTAAGAACCTAATTATTTTTTCCTTGTTTTAAAATCCGTGGGTTTTTTGGATCTGGGCTCACCAGGAACTGGTGGGCGATGAATCAGTCTCAATCCTGCCAGGAATAAGGGGATAAAGACTGGGGAAATATTTGTGGGGAAGACAGAGTTTCCAAATAACTTTCCCATAAAAGTTTGTTTAAACTTTTTGGTGGGGGCAGCTACTAAATCTAAGCTGGTAAATAAGCTTAGAGGTTATCTCATGCTGGTCCTCACATCTGTACCCTAAAGTTCAAAGTGGGGGTGACACCTTGACAGTCAGTATTCAGGGTGATTAGTTCCACCTGATGCTCATGTTTCTGTGGTTATACTTCTATTTTCAGGGTGGTATCTCAATCAGAGCCTTTTCCTTTCCTTAAATTTTGACATTTTCGTGGAAAATAAAAAAAGTTATTTGTAGCTGACTTTTTGAAACAGGATGAGTACAATTCCCTGGACCACTTCCCCACAGCAGCCTCCACCTCCTCAACATCTACTTCACCCTTACCTCAGGACTTCCTTGTGCCTGACAGGGTTTGCCCTGCCCAATTTCTCCAGTAACACAGCTTCCTCCTATAGCTCCTGACACACACACACACCCCTAACTGACTAACTGGGAGACTTTTAACTAGTTCCAGCCAGCCCTTGATTGGCTTCAGTTGTACCAATCAACCTAGCTATCTCCACTGCTTTCTAGAAGGATCTTAATTGTCCCCAGGTGTCTTGATTAACCTGGAGCAACTGCCATTTGTTTACCATGGTAACAGGGATTTGTTTAGCCTGGGACTAACATGTCTGTTTCTCAATACTTTACATAGTCATCTGCCCTGGCCCCGTCACAATACATATACCTTTTCACAACCTTGAACTACTTTATTTTCTCCTAATAACTGGATGGATTTGTCTGGTTCTTTGGTAATGTGTGTGGAAGAGGCAGGCTTATGAACATATGATTCTCTTGTCCTTTTTCTCCCACATGCCAACATTTGTCAGTGTTTCAGCATTATCTGCTTTATCAAATTATTTTTTCTAATAATATTTTGAAGGCCCTTTTTCAAGAGATGAGTTTTTGGATTCTGAACTACATCAGCTGGTCAGTATTTTGGTCCTTCTGTACCAAAACACTCCCATTCAATTTTTAGTATACAGAAATGCAATATTAGGTACATAACCTGGAAAAGAGAGAAGATTCCTTGTTCCTTTCGGCATGGCTGCAGGGTTCAGATGTTAGGTTTTCAGAAATCTGTTTTTCCAGCAGCTTCTCCGTCTGCTAAGGCAATGAACCTATTATTTTCCCCGTACAAACATGCACAGAATTTATTTACTTATTTCCTCCAGTGTTGCTGGGAGATTGATTTCTGCTTATCCTATTTGCATTCTTTCAAAGATGTACATTTTTATAGAGCTGTTAAGGGGGAATTTCTTTGGTAGGCTTCTTTTTCACCCTCAGTATTTTCTTGTGATCCATTTTTAATTTTTGTAAATATATGTTATTATCTTTTTTTCAAGTATGAAGTCTTTCTGTTAATTTTAACAGTATCTTTTATGTTCAGTTTCTCTTAATAAACATGAGATGAGAGAGACAGAAATCTTAAAGAAATGGATCGTTTTTTCCTGTAATGGGAATACATAATTCCTATTAGTATCAATGGAAATTACTCGTGTATTGAAGAAAGAATGAAGTCTAAGATTTCTAGCTCATTTATATACTATGCTTACGACTTGGCCTGCCATTTTTTTCATACCAGCTCACTGCTCCTTTTTATCTTTCCTTCTTTTCAATGCATTGTGTGATGGGAAAAAATACTTAATACAGGATCTTTAGAATTATACAAGAACAAACCTCTTGGAAAACTTTACAGTATATAACTGATGAGCAAGTCAACAATGATGACAGAAAATGGAGTCATTATTTTTGTCCCTGTGGACAGTGGCCATTAGACTGTGGAAGCTACTCCCTTCATTAGATTAGAGTTGCCTCTGTAAAGTAGCTTTGATACCACTTTGTAGTTTATCGCCCCTTTCTGTCATGGAGAACCACATTCCTAAGTCAAGTAACACAAGTCCATCACTTGTGACAATATCTTTCCAAGGGAATTAATGCGAGTTCCTTCAAAAACATGAGGAAAATTGAGCACTGGGTGTTGAAGCATACTAGTTTACCTGATCATAAATGAAGTTTAGGGACAGATTTTCAAGTGTTCATCACTTATATATGGGGACACATTTTCCAGAAAGAACAATTTTCAGCCAGGGACCCCAATAAGAACCAGTTTTTCTGTTTTCCAACTAGCTGTGGTTCTGAACAATTTTCTAAATTCTGGCCTAAGTGATCTTGTCCATGGTTTGATACCATAGGAGCCTCCTTTAAAATGTTTAATTAATTTTATATTAAGTAGTAATATTAAATAGTATCAAAATCCTCCACACCTTAGACTGTCAGGAAACAACTTTAAAAATGCTAATTTTAAAATATTTTATGTCAAAGTTATCAGACCTTTGACCAGGAGAGCATGATAGAAAGGTCAAGTGACCCATGAAGAGAGTGTGTATGACATTTGAACATGTTAAAGAAACAAATTTTAGTCTTGCAAATGTGATTACAGTTTTAGTTATGGAGCACTGCTATTATATTCTAATTTTTCTTTCTTCAATTCAATTAGTGGAAAATATAAATGAACACAAAATGTTCTTAGCTTGTTCTCAAAAAAGGAAATAATATAAATCAAGGCATTAAATCAAGACTATTATATATAGACTAGTCAAACAGATGAAGAACAACGTCCTAATTCTTCAAGCACATACCTAATTTAAACATCTGAGTAATCTCATCAAAGTTAGTCATGTGCTTATATAACTTTCTGAAGCACAGATTAAAAAAGCATTTTAAAGACAACGGTTAATTGATCAGTTTATTACTTGAGTTTTAGATGGATATAATTTCATTGAGTAAGGCAGTAGTCCAGGGGTCGGCAACCTTTCAAAAGTGGTGTGCCTAGTCTTCATTTAGTCACTCTAACTTAAGGTTTCACGTTCCAGTAATACATTTTAACCTTTTTAGAAGGTCTCTTTCTATACGTCTACAATATATAACTAAACTATTGTTGTATGTAAAGCAAATAAGGTTTCAAAATGTTTAAGAAGTTTCATTTAAAATTAAATTAAAATGCAGACCTCTGCTCCCCGGGTTGGTGACCAGGACCTGGGCAGTGTGAGTGCCACTAAAAATCAGCTCACGTGCTACTTTTGGCACACGTGCCATAGGTTGCCTACCCCTGCTGTAGTCAATCAGACCCAAAATTGGCATATGTTTTATACACATTATGAAAGTCACATCCTATCAAATTGACATGTATGTTATGGCATGGAGATGACTTCTTTATTTATTGGTGAAATTAACAAATGTAGTGAGTCAAATAGTAACTATTGTGCTTTGACAGGGAGAAAATTGGCTTATTGAAGATAGAAATGCAATAATTGTAGTCTGTATCAAGTCCATAGAGACAATTTCCTCTTTGACAACAAGCTAAATGAAACTTTGTGATAATTATGTTTAATGGGGTTATATGTTAAAATGCAGCAGATAATTTGCACAGTTAACTTCCACAAGATGCCCTATTAATATGCCTAATATAAGTCTATTATATGACTTCCAATTGACTAAAATGTAATAGTCTGAGCAAAAAAATATGCTGCCAATTATCTTGAATATCTTTTATATTCAAGAGATATACAATTTTTTTTGTCTTATTTTTACATTGAAAAATAAATACCAGAGCCTGGTGTTAATAGTTTGTAAAATAATATATGCATGTGATGAATTAATATTTTTTCTTTCATTAGGCAGTTAATACCTTAATTAATCAGATCTTAAATTTAATAGTGATAACATTAAGATAATTTATTATAGAATACAGTTTTATAATGCTCTTTAATTATTTTTTCATACATGTATTAAAAACCTTTCAGAAGTGGCGTGCTGAGTCTTCATTTATTCACTCTAATTTAAGGTTTCACATGCCAGTAATACATTTTAATGTTTTTAGAAGGTCTCTTTCTATAAGTCTATAATAAATAAACTATTGTTGTATGTAAAGGCTATTAAAATGTTTAAGAAGCTTCATTTAAAATTAAATTCAAATGCAGAGACCCCTGGAACGGTGGCCAGGACCTGGGCAGTGTGAGTGCCACTGAAAATCAGCTCGCGTGCCACCTTCGGCATGCATGCCATAGGTTATCTGCCCCAGATGTACAGTATTGAGAGAAAACAGACTTATACAAACAACAAATAATATTTATGTGAATAACTAATTTAGAGCTGGACTGTCTCTGGAGCAAAGTAGTTCCTAGTTAGAATCCTGTTTAAATGACAGATACTGTTTATAGGAAGAATACTGTTTATTGGAAGAAATATGAGAAAATGTTAACATGTAAACCAATAAAATGGTAGTTCTACAGCAAAACAGACATGAGGTTGCAATATGGTGTGGCAGCAGAGATGCACACAGGCACACCAGCCTATGATGCTGGTTTCCTACAGTATAGAAAGATATCATTTCACAAACCAAGGAAGCTGATAGTCCCTGTGCGTGTAGCATTGAGAAAGATAGCACCAAGGATACAATTTTATGCATCTCACTACCAGAAAGATGTCAACAAATTGGAAGGAGTTCAGAAATGAGCAGCAAAAAATGATTTAAAGCTGTGAGAGACCAGTGGAGAGGGGAATTTGCTGTGGAATGAGACAGCAACCAAGTAAATCAAAACCAAAAGGATTTTGCATGTAAGATTAGAGTGGTTAGATGTCCTGATTTGCTAGGGACAGTCCCGATTTTTGGGTCTTTTTCTTAAATAGGCTCCTATTACCCAACCACTCCTTATCCTGATTTTTCACATTTGCTATCTGGTCACCCTATGTAAGATTCAGCCAAATATAACAGTGTTTGGGGGCAAATAAGGCATAATTAAACACATTATTGAAACAATCAAAGGTCTAATGTTACAAATGATTAAGATATTGTATCTCTTAGGTATGTTCATAGATAGACCATTTAAATAATGGTATAAAGGAGCTAGAAATATTTGCATTAGTATCCACTGAGGTGAATGTAAATCTTTTAAAATCAATCACATACCCTGAGTCATTATATAAAAGGACAAGTGATAATGAAGAAAAAAATAAGGAAATTAACTCCACATAAAGGAATTTGAGAGCAGATTTTTTTTCTCATAGGTTTTATTATTGGATAAGAATTGCATCAGAAAGATAATTGCTATCCTATTGAAGTATTTATATTATCTGAAAAGTAATCATTTATATTAAGTCTATGTTTTTCTTACACATTAAGAACAAGGGTATTTGTCTTTAAGTTAAGCTGTTATATTGGTTCAATTAACAGAATCTGTGGAATTAATATATGACATATATTTTACTTTGAAATATTTTGTTTCCTTTGGAGTCCATTTTGTGGGAGCAGACTAGAAAGGGCTGGAGAGATTTACCTGAGTATAGATAAAAATACATATTGCTTGACTACGGAACAACTAAGGGTGAGCGGAAGCAATCTATATGTCTGATGAAAACTACAAGTTACACAGTGTGATGCAGAGGAGCTAACTAGAAGAAATGACATAAAATTTAGAAGTGGAAAATATAGGCTAAGGGCCTGATTCTCCACTGCTTTTCAGTTTAAGTAATCATTGGTAGGTGTGCAAAATACTGCCATTCTGATGTACTAGTGATTTATATCCATTTTGCACAAGTCTGTGCCACACAAGACTGCAAACATTGGAAAAAAGTGGAGAATTAGGATGAAATCAATACTGTCAATGAGATCCATGGCCAAATTGAGCAGAGCAGTCTTCCAAGGGAAGGGGTGAGCATGCCATTGTGTCACAAATTTAAAGTGATATTGGACATAACATTAGGAAATATTGCAAAAAATGGAGCATTGCTACATTTGAAGGAGGAAATATCTGGTGTTAAAATAGCCTTTCCCAATGCTAATCACTATTATTTTGTGAGACAGCTGAAGGTATTAATATTTAAGGATGACTGAAAGAATTAATATGTATTCCCAGCCAAATGGTGTCTCAGGAGGAGATAGCTACAAGTATCATTCATATGCAGACACTAAAAGGAGAGCAGAATTTTTAGGGTGATAGAAGATAGTAAAACTAATGATAGTTGTATGAAAGTATTAAAGGGAAAAATATCCTAACAGTGAAATTCAATATGAAGGCTTTTTTTTTGCAATGCAGTTGATAGACTTGATTCATATAAATTAGACAGGACATTGCATTATAACAAGGGTCGGTAACCTCTGGCACACGGCTTGCCAGAGTAAGCACCCTTGCAGACCAGGCCACTTTGTTTACCTGCCGCGTAGGCAGGTTTGGCCGATCGCAGCTCCCACTGGCCGCGGTTCGCATCCCAGGCCAATGGGGGCTGCAGGAAGTGGTGGGGGGGCAGAATGGAGTTAACAGACTATGGCTAAAATCACTGTGAGGAAATGTTTTACTTATCGTTCATAAAGATATATTGTTCCTGTGTTTTGCCAAGTTGATGCTGTATTCCTTTATTCCCTAATGAAGTTTTCCTTGTTTCATAAAGAGACTAAGTGAATGTGAGAAAAAAAGTGTTGCCTATAAGGGGTCCCTTGTAAGGTTTTTACCCAGAATTGTGGGATAGTGAATAGCTTAATTTAAAAACAAATACGCTTGTACCTAGTGTGGAGGAAAAGCTTAGAATTAGTAAAAAAAGATCATCACTTCTCAGATAATATACATATATCAATAAGATAGCAATTGTCTTTCTGATGCACTTCTTATCTAATAATAAAACCTACAAATTTGTGAGAAAAAAAATCTGCTTCTCAAATTCCTTTATGTGGATTTAATTTTCTTATATATATATATTTTTTTTTCATTATCACTTGTCCTTTTATATATCAAGTTAAGATACATAATTGATTTTAAAAGATCTACATTCAGCTCAGTGGATATTAGTGCAAATATTGTGTGGGTGGGGACTTGAGCTGGTATTTTTGTTAGACTGTACCCAGCCCTCAAAGCTACCTGGCTAAAGGCTTACACATATTTATGCACTTGCATCATTTTCAAAAGTGTTGAGCCACTCAACAGCTCCCACTGTTAACAACTAAGGGAGCTGGAAACCCTACTTATGCCCAGACTCCCACGTTGCAAGTCCTTCCCCCTCCCTCATCTATCATCACTTATTGATTTATTCCCAAGAAACCAAGGAGGCAAGATTAAGTGCAGAACAAAATGACAGATTATTTAAGAACTCTCAACAATTATACCCAAATAACGAGCAGGGAAAACCACTCGGGTGTTAACAATACAAACAGGCTTTAAGCCAAGGTCCTCAAACCATACAACACTAGGGGTGGAAAAGACAAGTAAAAGGGTTAGCACATCACCATTCTTCTCCCTGTTTACACAGGACACTGGATGCGTGAGAACCAAGGACACTACCAGGATCACAGGACATGATGTGATGAGAACCACAAACACAAACATCAGCCTACTCAGGACAAGAAGAGGTAAGCAATCTTCTATCTTCTCAGCTCTTTCCACATTGTCTCAGCAAGTAATAGATGTTAGCATTGGGCTTCTCTATGATGGACAGCCCCCATCACAGGGCACTGCAACCTTTTATCACCTCTACTTTGCACTCAGAACTTCCCAAGTCACATGACCCTTTCCCACTCAAACTTTAAAACTGGCTCCAACATTTCCCACCTAACTACTGTTACTTGGCTGAATTACATTCACAGGGGGAAAACAAGGGGACACAAAATGGAGGGTGAGGAATGACTAACAGAAAACAAGATGGTGAATTGCAGTTACCTTATACACTGGTCTCAATAAGTCATGACTATTTAAAATAATTTCATTTTGAGAGCCATTACATTCAGCAGTCACCATTTATATTTTGCATTTTGCTATATTAATGCAAATAAGACATTCAGAATTACATAATTTAGCTAGGAATATTACCAATAATTGATATGTTAGAGGTAAAAACTGAAGTTACAGTTCAGTGTAATCTCTTAATTTATTTGAAACCAAACTTCTCCACGGGTGTGACATAAATCCGACCGTTATTCTTGAGTTACAGCCCCTGTATATAGATCACTGATTTTGTTGAAAGATATGTAAAACCACACATAGCCCAATAACTCCCTACTGGCTCTACCTGTGTCTGTATGAGAGCATAAGTTGTTCCTTGCAAAGGTAATTCAGTTATACTGACTAAGTTGGCTTAAGGAGTGCAGATTTCTGAAATCTGTACTAGCCTTTTTTTTTTAACTAATTTTGGTTCGACAATGCCCCCTCTTGGAGATCTGACCTCATGAACAGGGAGGGCCAGGGGCTGCGGAGAAACACACTGTGTGAGTTATGAGCAATGATTTTTGTTTAAGAAAGAATGGTAATGGTTGATGGAAAGAAGAGAAAGAGAAGAAGATTTCAAGAGAATGGAGAAAGTCCGTACTGGTATACATATACAAACAAAAATATGACATACATGACATGTCCAAATATTGCAGAATTAAATTGCTGTCCCATTGCATGAAAGTGTTAGAGAGAATCATAGATAGTCATATTATTTGAATAGTGACACCTATTTTAGGAAAGGAGCAGTCTGGTTTTAGAAAAGGAAGAGACGACAGATGGTATGTTCATTTCTAGACAGTGGAGAAGAAGCAGGAGGCAAATGTCAAGAACAGATTTTTTTCCCTTGATTTGGAAAAAAACATTTGGCAAAGAATCAAAATGACTGCTAGTGACTCCATTCTGATATTATGGGGTACCCAGAGGATCTTGTCCAGGTTTTTATAACAGTTCCATGACAAAGGTGTGGACACTCTTTGGTGTAACTGAGGGTTTGGAGGTGAAGGCTGGGCTTCACAAAAGATCAGTGTTTAGTTCATCACTATTCATAATTATGATGGACTTCATAAGAAGGTAAATCCAAATAGAAGGTGGTAAGAAGTTGGATCTGTGAAGATGATATTGTTCTAATGGCTGATAGTGAGGAAGATTTGGTCCAGATGACTCATAATTAGAACAGGAAATTAACAAATTAAGACCATAAAATAAGTAAAAAAGTCATGGGATGGACTCAGACCAGGGGTTGGCAAACTCTGGCACGTGGCTCGCCAGGGAAAGCATCCTGGCGGGCCAGGCCAGTTTGTTTACCTGCTGAATCGGCAGGTTTGGCTGATCGCGGCTCCCACTGGCTGCAGTTCGCTGTCCCAGGCCAATGGAGGTGGCGGGAAGAGGGGGTGGGCGAGGGATGTGCTGGCCGCGGCTTCCTGCCACCACACATGAATATCAACATGAAGGGCCAGAGCCTAAATCAGGCATTTGCTTGTAAGTTCCTAGTTAGTGACAAAAAGAGAAATCAACAGAGAACTGCAAACAAGGCTGCTGAGCAATGAGAATTCTGGTGCAAGATAAGTAGAATGATTTATGTTAAACAGATACTCAGGTTACTTAAGGGAGAACTATGAAAAAAAACATGATGAGACCAGCTCTTCAGAAATACTCTTCAGATGAACTGAAGCCATTGAAATGAGATGTTAGAGGGCAGTGAGAAGGGTAATATTGCTGTACCACAAGCAGAATGATCTCTTCAGGAGTGAGTCCAAGGTCTGAGTTATCAGAGAGAAGCTGCAAGACAAGAAACTGACAAGGTATGGACACATACAAAGGATGGATGAAGGGAATAAGGTTGCCTTTGCGTCTAGAGTTTGTGGGTGAAGCATAAGAAAATAGTAGATAGTTTGTATACAGAAGGACAGAGTGGATGTGGAGTGGGCATTGGATGAGCAAGCCTACAGAAGACTGATTGAGTGACCCAGTCCTAGGTACAGTGGAGAAAAAGGAGGGAAAAAAAAGAATGGTTGGTGTAAACCCCTTGGAGCAATGGAGAACAACAGATAAAAGTCCTAAATGCTGTGCATTGGTTGTGCACATTTGTGTCCCAGGTTTTCATATTTAAGACTGCATGCAAAATGATTTTAATATGAGAGGGATTTTCAAACATGCTTAGAATTGGCCTACATTTGCTCCCATTGAAGTACGTAGACATTTTACCCTTGACTTCAATGGGACTAAAGTGAGGGCAGCACTCAGTGCGTTAGAAAATTCCACATGTAGAGTATAAGTATTCTATGATATCTTTTTTATAATTTCAAGTATCAGAGGGGTAGCTGTGTTAGTGTGGATATGTAAAAAGCAACAGTCCTGTGGCACCTTGTAGACTAACAGGTATATTGGAGCATAAGCTTTCATGGGTGAATACCCACTTCTTCAGATGCATCCTTATAGACTAACAGATGTATTGGAGTCAAGTATCAGAGAAGTAGCCGTGTTAGTCTGGATCTGTAAAAGCAGTAAAGAATCCTGTGGCACCTTATAGACTAACAGACGTTTTGGAGCATGAGCTTTCGTGGGTGAATACCCACTTCGTCAGATGCATGTAGTGGAAATTTCCAGGGGCAGGTATATATATGCAGGCAAGCTAGAGATAATGAGATAGTTCAATCAGGGAGGATGAGGCCCTGTTCTAGCAGTTGAGGTGTGAAAACCAAGGGAGGTTTAATCCTGTTTAATCCTGAGCTGATGGTGTCAAATTTGCAGATGAACTGAAGCTCAGCAGTTTCTCTTTGAAGTCTGGTCTTGAAGTTTTTTTGCTGCAGGATGGCCACCTTAAGGTCTGCTATAGTGTGGCCAGGGAGGTTGAAGTGTTCTCCTATAGGTTTTTGTATATTGCCATTCCTAATATCTGATTTGTGTCCGTTTATCCTTTTCCGTAGCGACTGTCCAGTTTGGCTGATGTACATAGCAGAGGGGCATTGCTGGCATATGATGGCGTATATTACATTGGTGGATGTGCAAGTGAATGAACCGGTGATGGTGTGGCTGATCTGGTTAGGTCCTGTGATGGTGTCGCTGGTGTAGATATGTGGGCAGAGTTGGCACTGAGGTTTGTTGCATGGATTGGTTCCTGAGCTAGAGTTTCTATGGTGCGGTGTGCAGTTACTGGTGAGAATATGTTTCAGGTTGGCAGGTTGCCTGTGGGCGAGGACTGGCCTGCCACCCGAGGCCAGTGAAAGTGTGGGATCATTGTCCAGGATGGGTTGTAGATCCCTGATGATGCGTTGGAGAGGTTTTAGCTGGGGACTGTATGTGATGGCCAGTGGAGTCCTGTTGGTTTCTTTCTTGGATTTGTCTTGCAGTAGGAGGCTTCTGGGTACACATCTGGCTCTGTTGATCTGTTTCCTTATTTCCTCGTGCTGGTATTGTAGTTTTGAGAATGCTTGGTGGAGATTTTGTAGGTGTTGGTCTCTGTCTGAGGGGTTAGAGCAGATGCGGTTGTACCTCAGTGCTTGGCTGTAGACAATGGATCGTGTGATGTGCCCGGGATGGAAGCTGGAGGCATGAAGGTAGGCATAGCTGTCAGTAGGTTTTCGGTATAGGGTGGTGGTAATGTGACCATCACTTATTTGCACCGTGGTGTCTAGGAAGTGGACCTCCCGTGTAGATGGGTCCAGGCTGAGGCTGATGGTGGGGTGGAAGCTGCTGAAATCGTGGTGGAATTTTTCCAGAGCATAAGCTTTCACATGTGTCTGACGCAGTGGGTATTCACCCACAAAAGCTTATGCTCCAATACATCTGTTAGTCTATAAGGTGCCACAGGACTCTTTGTTGCTTTTTATAGTTTGGGAACTCACTAATGGGTCTCCCTGCTTGGTTTGCCAAATGAGTGGGGGCAATCACCCCCAGCAGCTCCCTGGAAGCAGCTCACTGTCCGTGCTGTTGCTTGTGGAGATATGGCCAGGCAGCTCTGCAGGCGCGCTGCCTCCGTCCCTCCTCCCCAAGAGCTAACTTTGCCACTCCCAGCCCATTGACTGGGAACCGCGCTTAATGGGAGCGGCAGGGGTGGTGCCTGCAGATGGAAGCAGCATGCCAGACATGTCACACTCACAAAAAGAACATGGAAATTGGGCTTTTTTGGCTTAATTGGTTTGTGAGTTGCTTGTTGTCTAGTTTTTGGCTTTTAACTTGTTTCTTCTTTTTTTTGATGGCAAGAGCAAGGCGAGGAGAGAGTCAGGGATGCACAGCTGGCTCACCACAGTCCCAGACTGCACTCCAACATGATCTAATCACACAGAGTGTTGGTGTTCTTAGGGATTGGCTTGTTTTGGCCTTGTTTTGAAATGGTGTTAGCTTGATTTTTGGCTTATTGTGGAAGTTGGGGTGCTTATTTACCACGTGAAAATTGGCAACTGTCCAGCATGCCTGCTTGCAGAGTCACCCACCTGTGCCTCCACCAGGAAGAACAGCGACAAGGAGCCACTTGCGAGGAGCCACCAGAGGTGAGAGCTCTCCCCCATCTGGCACCCTGAGCCTCCTCCCATGCCCAAATCCACAGACCCCATGCCCCTCCCATGCCCCTGCCCCTCATCTGCCTCCCACTCCAAACTCCCTCTGAGTTAACCAGCACTTTTAATGTACTGGCACTCTCGTTCCCCAAGCATGCTGGTTAAAATTTTTTTATTATATATAGATACTATAAATTGTTATTTGATACTCACCTGTGTCTGTGTGGTTTCCTTATTTTCTTAATATTATGTGGAGAGCATAAAACATAATACTATCCTTCCTGTTTTATGTATTTATAGAATTGTAATACATATGTATATTGATTTTTCTCAGGATTCATATACTATCCTAACTGTGCAAAATATTTATTTTCCCTGGCATTTTATCAAAAACAATAAAAAGTTACATTTAAAAAACAAGACAATGCATAATTTGATTCCATAACACATAGTATTAGTCTTGCATTGTTTTGGAGTAGAAATCTATATGAATTTAGCTGTCATATTACCTAAAAATCTTTTGTATTGAATAATAAACTGCAGAATTATAGGTTTAGAATAGCAAACTTTTATTGAATTTTCTCCTTAGAAAGACCACAGTGGGAAAGAGCACACTTATACAGGCTGTGTTTTTGGAACATGGCATATACACCACACACTGGCACTAAAAGTGTTAACTAGAGCTGGTGAGCTCAGTTAGTTCACCTGGAGATTGGGCAAGCCCCACAGAAGATAAAGGCCAGCTGAGAGAGGAGTTGGGTGATGAGCATAAAGGGAGGAAACCCTGATGAGAAGAAGGCTAAACTCTGTGAATCACATGTGAGAGTATTATGACATCACTGGGTGTGATATAAGGATCTACCAGAGAAATGCTTATCAATTTAAGGATGAAATTGTTAGATTTAACCTTTTGGAATATGTGTAATAAAAACAGTGGAGATAAGAGAAATAAACAATATACGAGGACTGCTGGGAATTAAATAGGCAAGATGTAACTGGATAGCAGAAACTTCCACATGCTAACAGAGGCAAAAAGTGGGTAAAAGTCTTGAGTGAAAAGGAAGAATTGGAAGAGATTAAAATCCTTAGTAATTGGAAATCAAAGATAGCTTGATGGATGCCTCTCCAGTTATGGATTTGCAATTATATTCTAAAACAAAGGGAACAGCAGGACCATCAAAAATGACAAATAAAATTTATGAGTTTATGCATGGCAAATGAGTCAGCATTGCCAAATCTAAACTGATGGATCTAAAGATGGCAACGTGAATATAATGGGAATGGTCTTTTGTGTCCCTGAATTTGGAATGAACAGATAGTCTATGAGACTCTCCAATTTTGTGGTCATGATGATGTCTGGACTGGTGGGCACACTTCATGTCACTGACCTGAATAAGCAATGAATGTCTAACTACTGCTGCTATTCTATCTGACGTGTTATTGAGTAAAAAGGCAATTAGAAAGGGAGCTTCAGAAAGCAGGAATGATTTAATCCATGAAAAATTGTTCATAACTATGGAGATAGTACAATTAGATATACTGTAGCGGGGCAGTTACCCGGCTCCTGAGAGAAAATGCTAGGCTGACTGAGGAAGCAGCCACAGCTGGGGCCATGCCCCAATCAGGCCACAGTTGGCCCTATAAGAGGGCTGTCAGCCAGGGACTGAGTCAGTCTCTCTCTAGCTGTAGAGAGAGAAGGACCTGGATGCCTGAGAGAAAAGGGTACCTGAACTGGAACAGTGCTGGGGAATAGAGCAAGGGAGTGTGGGAGCTCCAGCCTGGTAAACCCCCAGTGGGGTTGTGCAAGGCCTAAAGAAAGGTACTGGGGTTAGGCAGAGGCAACTAGTCCAAATCCCCTTTGCCAGTGATGAGTGGTTTACAGACTGCAGTCTGCCACAGAGAGCAAGGCTAGATGATGACTGGCAGTAGCTACTGAGGCAAGGTGGGTGTAGAGGGTGAGGGTTTTCTCTAGGAGGGGAGACCCAGAGAGTGAAGGTACTGCTGGGGCAGAACCCTGAGGTAAAGAGCACTGGGGTCTGGGAGGGACACAGGGCCTGAGGTGAGCCACTGCAAGCAGAGGGAGCTGTGATCGGCCAAATCTGTGGATGTGGCAGGTAAACAAATCGGCCCAGCCCACCTGGCAGGCTGCGTGCCAAAGGTTGCCAATCCCTGGAGTAGTGGAAAGGCCTAGAGAGAGAAGATGTACAGAAAGCCTTTGGAGCTATGGGAAAGGGCCTGAAGGAAAGCCAAGGTAAGAAGTAATCCAGGGATGTAATGAGGAGTCTGAAGAAGCAAGACCCTCCTCACAGGGTCCCTGGTCTGGAACCCAAAGGCAGATGAGGGCCTCTGTTTTCCTACTGGCCACAGTATTTTCTTCTGTGGAAAATATCATTGAAATGATATAAATGGGTTTTGGTTTTGGTCCATATATATGTTTTCAGCCTATAAATGTATGTATGTTATCTATCTACCTATCTGGGCTGAAAACAGAAATATTTTGATTTGGAATGCTGCCATGATGCTTCGTGGGAGATGATGTTTGGGTACTTCAGACTCCCATTCTCCTATAAGGGTTGGACTCCCTAGTCACATTGTCTCCCATGATTTTAGTTTGTCTCATGGAGAGGGGAGTTGGTTGCACCATACATATCCCTGGCCAGGGTTTACCATGGAAGATGTAGTCCAGCATGAGAGTCCAGCTTGGATCACCTGGAACAATCGGTCTATAGCGTTCGTTAAAACTGCACCAATCACAACACATCCGCCATTCTTCTCGCATTCTTGCCTTTTTTCTCCACGTTCATCCAAAACATTTAAAAATGTCATCTTCTCATCTTCTTGGAGGCAGACCAGGTGGTCTTTTCTCTTCTCAGAGGTACCACTCAGTAATGATTGCCGTCCACCTATTGTCCATGAACCGCGCTATGTGGCCTGCCCATCGTATCTTATTATATCTGCTTTCCATGACAATATCTTCACACCACTGCATTCTCTAATAATTTCATTTGGGATATGATCCAGAAAGGAAAATCCCATCATAGCTCATTCCATTGCCCTTTCAGCTACCAACAGCCGCTGTTCTTCTGTCTTCGTCAGTGCCCACGTTTCATTGCCATACAGCATGGCTGGCAGCACTGTTGAATTGAAGATATGTATGTGTGGTCTTGTCAATTTTTCCTTCGAGGACGCCCTTGATGGAATTAATCGCACACCATCCTGCCCAAATCCTTTGGGAGAGTTCTCCGTTCATGTCTTGGTGCATATTAACTTTTTGGCCCAAATAGACATACTGTTCCATTTCTTCAATTTCTTCTCCTGTTACCATTATTCAGGCTTTTCATAGGACATCTGATGGCATGTATTTCGTTTTGCAATGGTTCATTTTCAGACCGACCTGGCTGCTTTTCTTGTCGAGTCTTCGTATCATGCTCTGCAGCGGTTGGTGCTTCGGCAATTAGTATGCTGTCGTCCGTGAATCTGAGATGACATAATCTTCTCCATTTATATTTATACCACTCCTCCAATTGATCTTGTTAATAACCATTTCAAGGCAAGCAGTAAACAGTTTTGGTGAAATCGGATCTCCTTACTTTACACCTTTCTCAAACGGGGATGCAAGAGGGGAGTTTTGAGGAGTAGTATGTCGTTGTACATCCAGTATTCGCTTCCTTCAACAAAACTGATGTATTGCATATTAATATTGTGCTCTGCAAGAGCCATTAATATTTCTTTGAACTCCACACTATCAAAGGCCCTTTTCATAGTTCATATTCCCCCGCCTCTTTCTAGGAGTTGGCTAAGGTAAATATGTTTGATCATGCTGAAATTTCTTCAAAACACTGCCTGGTCTCTCAGCTATTATTCATCCAGACTCTGTGAGAGTCAGTTCATTATCACCTTTGTAAAGAGTTTAGAGATATGAACAAAGTAGACATATAGGGCAATAGTTCTTAAGATTTCTCGATCCCACTTCCTGTACAGCAAAATGGTATTGATTCCTTCTAGCTTGATAGTATTTTACCCTTCTTCGAGGTATCACCTGAATCTAAAGTGAGGGCCTTCCAAAGTTTTTTGCCTCCTGTGGAAATCATTTCTGATGTTATAGCATATTTGCCTGGAGCTTTCCCTTCTTTAACTGGTGTAGTGCCTCTTGGACTTTGATGGTGATTTTTGGGGGGAGATGCATTCTTCTGACTCTTGGAGTGTTGGGAGAGGGATGTTGATTCTTGATTTCAACAGTTTTGTATAGAAGTCCTTGCAGACCTCCTCCATCCCTGCTCTGTCAATTACTGTCTCTCCATTCTTGTTCTTCAATTGTTATACACAATCTATACTGCACCAATTGCCACTTGCATGTCCTGAGGTTCTTGCCTGATTCAGCTGTTTTAAGGAGCTTTTCTTACCGGAAGCTCTCAAAGTCATCCTTCAGTTTTTGCCGTATAAACTCGCACAGAATGGAGTACTCGAGGTCGTTATCCAAGCTCCTTTTCATATTTCTCCGCTTCTCTAACAAGCTTTTTGTTTCGTTCGAGATTCTTCCCTTTTCCTTCTTCATCTTTTCAATTTCAGCTGCTTTTATGCAACGTCTCAGCTTGTGAGCAAAGGTATTATAGCCTTCATCACACTTTTCCGTCTGGCTCCAGTCAAACCCAGAAATTGCTTTCTTCAGCTTTGCTTCATCACATGTCTTCAGGTGCTTTTTCCTGTTTGCCATCTGTAAAGCTTTCTTTTCCACTACTTTGTCAAAAATCAACTTTGCTCTAAGCAGGCAATGGTCACTGCCGGTGTTGAAGGGCTGCACCACAGAGACACTTTAAACGATGTTCCTTTTATTGACTAAAATATAGTTGATTTCATTCTTAGTCTTTGTGTTTGGCACTATCCATGTCCACCTTTTTGCAATCTTTTTTTTGTACCAGGTGTTTGCCATGTACAGTTCTTTCATTTCTGTCATCGTTACCAGCCTTTGTCCTCTGTCATTTCTTTTGTCACTGCCATATCTCCTTATGAACTTTTTGCCAGATTTCCCTCACCCAACCTCAGCATTGAAATTTCCCATAGTGACAGTGTAAGTGGACTTTTGCGTGAGGGCTCTTTCGAGCTCTTGGTAGAATTCTTCCACTTCTTCATCCTCACTTGCACTTGTGGGAGCGTAGGCCTGGATGACCTTTAGGATAGCTTTTGACTCCATCTGAAGATGCAGCACAACAATATGTGATGATATTAGATGTCATGATATGACTTTCGAAACCCAATCCTTACTGATGATAAATCTGACTCCTCCAATATTTCTAGCACCATCTACCTTTCCGAGCCTCACAGCGCTTCCATCCTTCCAGTTGACTTCCAGCTCCTTCTTTCGTCAGGTTTCGCAGATACTGAGGCTATCGCATCTTATCGTTTTCTCCTCCATCGGATGGTTTAATGTTTCCTCCCTTGCCGGCAACCTACAAGTGTAAGTACACACAGTGAGGATTGTCCTTTTCCATGTTGGCTTAGCACCTGATATTTTTAGCAACCTCTCATTGCAGTTTCCACTCCACCACCAAAGAACAGTTTGACACGTAGGGAACTAAGACCCATTTACTCATGTTGTTTTAGCCATTAACTTTAAGCCATCCCACTGGCTAGGCGAACAGGCAGAGAATCCAGGCAGCACAGGAACATGGGGATATGAGGCTGTTACCCCAGAATTTGACTGTACTGCAGTCAGCAATTTTGTATGCTCAAACACTTCCAACTGAAAACTAAACATCACATAGCTAGGAAAATCTTAGGCCCTGAAAGGCAAGGCCAAATAACTACATGTTTGCAACCTCCCATTCTGATAGCAAAACTTCTCCAGAAACCTTACAATGTATATTGGTGACAAGATGAAGCAGGCAAGTGAGAAGGTTGAGGGAGAATGAGGAAGCAATAAAATAAACATGTTGCAAAATAAGCAGTGAGTTGAGTTCACCGCTCACATAGCTAGCAGTTGTATTTGAACAACTAAGCATATGCCATGGATGATACGTTGATATATAATGGAAAATGAAAGTTGAGCTTTCACTATTTAGTCTGTAGGTATTTGATTTTACGAGTACAGTGAAACCTTACTATTATTCTCCTGTACGAGCTTGTAGTAACATTTCCTTCTGAAATTTCACTAGAGGTAAGATAACTCAAACCACAAAAATATTCAAAATTATCTTGGATAGAGTTCAAGCTGAATCCACAAGACCCAATGGTTGCTCAACATTTGTTCTTTTCTGTGAACTAAGTATAGGAAAGTTTTGGATTTGTTTGCCTTATACAGATATAGAAACTGCTATAGATAGTGTATTTTAAGTTGGAGACCATTTTTCTGGTGTCATGACACAAAACAAGTCATGTGGTTTTTCTCATATGTCTGTGACTGGTTAACCTATTTCATATTCATAAACTTGTTTTCCTAGTAAATGAGGATGGATTTGAGTTCAGCAGTCCTGATCCACCAGAAGAGTCAGATTTAAAACCACCCTTGTGCTGGGAGGCACTGGCTTCGTACATATATCGTACTTTTCTTATTAGCCTGCTGATATATTATATACTTTGATTTGTGTAGAGTTATAGCTAATTTTTAAAAGGAATATTGCTTTCTTGAGATCAGAATTCTATTCTGCATCACAGATGATGTGCAGTACTGCTTCCAATTCTGGCAAACTAGCAAACGGATACAAAGCAAATAAATATCATGAGTCCATTGAACCAAACCTTTCTTTGAAGTCTACAGTGAGATTTACCATGGAAAAAAAAAAAGGTTTACTTTGACTCTGATTTGGTCTTTTTTTTAATTTAATTTCAAAGCCTGCATATCATATGAACCAATTCTCTCATAAAAAATGTGTGAACCCACTTTCAAGTTAACCACAGAAGAGCTCAAATTACTTAAATTTGACTCATTCGCTTTCTCCTCAAGAAAGTTGCATGAGCTTGATGTTTATATTACAATTCTGTATTATTGGTATTACTGTAGCACTTAGGAGCCCTAGTCATGGGTCAGAACCCAGTGCGCAAGGGCATTGTTAAAACATAGAACAAAAGATGACCCCTGTCTCTAAAACTTTATAAAGGAAGCATAGGAAAAAGAAGTTTAGCATAATTATAAATGGATTTATAGTCTTATGAAATAATATTTAGCACAATGCCACAATTAAAATTTTTCCTGGCCCATTTCATGAAAAGAAAAGGCTTTCTACTAGTCATACCATATGTAAAATAAATATAGAGTAATTGTTAGATAGTATGTTTGTGTCACTCATAATTTACAAAGAAAATTCAGCATGAACGGAATCTGCATACATGCAAGGATTGCTAGATGATATCCATGCATATAATAAAACAATATATGCATGGGAAACAATCTTTTATATACAAGACGGGTATTTTTGAACTCCGGCCATGCAAAATGTTACTTTACTGGCTTTCAGATATACTATTCCTTTAGTTCCATCTGTCCTGGAAACTACAGGGTACTAAAAGGTACTTATAGCTCTAGTTCTACAAACATTGCAGATAACCTATAGTTGTTTCATTTCTATAAGATCAAAACATTTTTGTTTTGACTTTATCATTTCTAATATATAATTGAATATAATACAATAAATTAATAAACTGACACATTGCATTTTATATTATGCTATGAGATTATATAAATTGATATTTTTACTATATTATAAAATTATAACAAGGTCAAAGAATATAGTCTAACGACATTATAACATTTAAACTAAATATTTCAATCTTATCAGAATGAAACGTTTCAATAATTTCCTATAAAAAATGACTAATAGATACATTCCCATAAATGCTTCAATTTCATTGAAGCAGCATTTTACAATGGCAAATTGATCACTGGAAATTTTTTGACCAGATCCAAAAGAAACAGAACATAATGCATAAAGGTAACAACATTTTAGGACAGATCAAAAACTAACCAAAAAGTTTACAGTCCAAACAAGCTTAAGCCATGGAGACAATGACTGTTCTGTTGTATTAGCACACTGTCTCACTGAACAGGAGGCCTTTCCAGATCACAAGAAAAGATATATGGTTGTAATATCCTGTAGCTTTGAATTCTTTGTTAAAATAAACGTGCTCACCTTCTCAACACATTAGGAAATATAAAGCAGGCCACCAATCTACCTGGGTAAAATATTGCAAAGGAAAATCACAGCTCTTTTGGACGCTTAGGGCTCCTCTGACTTACAACCCACTGCAGAGCCCACCAGGAGTTTTTATGCCATTTGGGAATCACTGGAGTGTAGCATATTCCAGCTATGCCTCTTTTCCTCCACAATGGGCTGCCTAAACAGGAGGCTAGGAGCAAAGATGGTATAGAGGCAGCTATGCTGACTCTGTGCTACCAAGGATTTCTCTATGCCAGTGAGCAAAACAGCCTCATTTATCTTAAAGGATCTGCAGTCTCATTAGAGTTTTGGGTAAAAATAATTAGCTGTGGGGGATACAGAGACAAGGCTAGTAGTTTGTTAAGAAAGGATACACAGGGCTCAGAAGTATGCATTTTATGCTGTGTAAATACTATATAGGCATGAACTTGCAACATGTTTTAGTGCCCTTTTAACTCTTATTGATTTCATTGTAAATTGAGTGCAGTTAGCATGTTGCAGATCAAGTGCTAAATTCCCTGTCATGGGTATATGTATCTCTCACTAGCCCAGCAACCAAAGCGTTAATACAGTCACTGCCGGCCACTGCTGATTGGCAGTTGGACAGAAGCTGGAAAGATAAAAGGGTTAGGAAGCAGAAGGATGGGGTGGCTTAATGCAAGCTAGGATATATAAGCTCAGGGCCTGCAACCCCACTTGCCCAAAGGATCCCCATTGCTCTGGGCACCGCCTCACATTCCCCCACCTCATTAAATCAAAATTAATATAAAATTCTGTACACTTTTCTCTGATACTGTTCAAATACCCTTGAAAGGAGGAGCTTGGCTTTCCCCTATTTTGGAGGGACTTTTCATATTATTCCAACAAATGCTATGAAGAGTTAATTTATTTTTAGAAACTAACTAAAGAATGAATGCACATGGAGGAGGTAATAAGACAATCCTGTTCATATTAGTCTTGTGGATAGTCCCATTAACTTCAGTGGCCTTGCAGTATATGCTTATTTGATAATTTGTGAGTTGGCCACAGGACTACCAAGTATTCACTAGTCAAAGATATGGGCCCAAAGAATTTCATTAATAAACCTGGAAAGTTTGTGCAGGATAAAGGTTCATTACAAACTCAAATTCAACCATCTTATTTGCCAAATTTCATTAAACTTGGCTAAACTTGGGAGTTGGATGGAAATAATTGAAATTGAGAGATTGGTTTGGTGCAAAACCATCTAATAAAACTTCCAGCTGAGCATTACTTTGTATTTTGGCATCTTTTCAACCTTGAATATTAGAATGACTTCACTGGGTAGAAACTTACATGAATGGAAGTTTGATGAGACTCAAACAAACCCATGTAACAGAAAACCTCTGGATTTTACACATAATTTCTCATTATGCTGAGCCTGATATCAAATCCAGTAATTTGTCTTTTTGGCCTTATCAGTAGCATTAATAATTTAAACCAATAATGTATTAATCACCACTATAGGTTACAAAATAAGTGATTCAGTTGTTTCTTTTCTTGCATTCCATTGTCCATAGGTCCACACTAAATACATTAACTTCTAAATATAATGAGTTGGGAATGATAATTATTGATTCATAGCCTCTCTGCTTAGAGTGGAATACAATATTTTTTGTCATTGTGTAAAGGTGGCATTTGAATGCCTGAACTGAATAAAATAGCATTCAGTGCCAAAATGAATGTCTCAACATCAAGATACTTTGTTTGGCTGAATTTTGTCAAATATTCTTCAGCTGCTATAACCCTTTGAGACTATAGACAGAATGAAATGGAAAGGAATTTAATTAGAATGTGCTGGGAATGTAATGTGGGACATTACACATTTATTAAAGAAAGCTGTTTTTGAACAACTGTGTTACACATTGGGATTACTGACAAACAAAATGCATGTATGCACAGCTGAACAGACCAAATATAAAGACAATGCATAAAATATTTAACACCATCACAAATTAAAGACCTGATGCAGCATGTGAATATTTTAAACAAAATACATGTATTGCATTTGCCTAGTATGATATCGAGAGTGAGTATTTTTTGCAGTTTATCTCTCTCCTGATTGTTCATTTTTAAACTTTCATAAATGTACTGTAGTTTCATGCCAATTTAAGTCATTGAAATGCTGTGTAGCTATGATTAATTTCAAAGGCACATTGGTCCAGGGTTATTATTAGGTTAGTTTGTTAATGCACAATCTGTCATGAAGGCCTTGAAGTGGAAATATAGCAGCTGCATAACAAGTTCTAGTTGAAAAATTCCTTAAATCACAAAGACAGTAATCATTTTTTTCAGTTCTGTATGAGGTAAAAATATGTATTCTGTTTAACACTGCTTATTTTTGCAAAATTAATGTGGTAAGAAAATTGGAATAAAAATCCCTCTGTATTCACAGCTAATTTGTAAAGATTGTGTACCAATATGCATGAGTTGCATTTGTAGGCCTGAAGCTGGATCTCCACTCTGCTTGCTTTTCACTAGTGTTACTCAATTGGACTTGAGTTTGATCTCCCTAATGTCTGTGTAAATTAGCCTAGATTCTCTCTGCTTAACTATGTCCTTTTCCACATCTTTATTCCTCAACATGCCATGGATGCTAGGAAGATTCAGGGTCAGAGACAGGGCCTGATGTTGGCACATCTGTGCCAGAAGGGAGTCCCCATTACTTATGGCTGTTGTCGAGTACCTTTGTGCTTCCTGGGTAGTGTACAGGGGCTAGAAACTGATTAAGAATCTGTCTGCCAAAGGTAACTGCAGAACTCAGTGGAGTTACACTGATGTAAAAAAAATCAGTATCATGCCCTGTGTGTGTATGCTTGTATTGCATGTAAAGATTGGGAAAGATTCTGTACAACTTTAACAAAAGACTTTAGAAGAACATTTGCATTTCCTTTAAGTGATTCATGTCTGATGAAATATTTCCCTCTGAACTGAGCCTTGCAGGAAAATTGTCTCCAAAAAAACTTAGCATCATACTCTTCGTACTCCTGACCCATTTCACATGTAGGATATGTGCGTCTACACTACAAGTGAACTGTGTGATTTTAGCACGTGTAGGCATACCCAATGCTATCTTAATCTAATCCAACATGGGTAACAATATATAGTGTAGGCATGGTGACAACAGGCTTCAGCAAGGCTAGCAATCCAAGTGCTAACTGAAGTCCCTGGAGAGATGATGTTCCACATCAGGGGTTGGCAACCTCTGGCATGTGGCACGCCAGGGTAAGCACCCTGCAGGCCAGGCCAGTTTGTTAACCTGCCACGTCAGGAGGTTTGGCCGAACCGCACTCACACTGGCCGTGGTTCACTGTGTCAGGCCAATGGAGGTGGCAGAAAGTGGCCGTGGGGGCCGAGGGATGTGCGGTCCACATGTTCTTCTTCACATCACGGAGGGAACAATCAATGTCTTGGTAGAGAAGCTTTGGTGATGGGGATGCACTACTGAGCATCCTCCTCCCCACTGTTTCTCCTGGGATTCTCCTCAACATCGTTCTTCTCGATAATGACAAGACACAACCTGCTCTTCTGTAAGCACTGACCCGATTCATCTCTTGCCTGCTGACAACGGGTCTTTCTTCTAAGTCTAGAGGGGCCCCGCGAACAGGGGGTACGATTAATGGCTCCCTCCCCTCACAATGTTCTAATCTCTGCTATTCCAAAAAGGTATCCTTTAACTTCACCTAAGTCTCTAGCTATCACCCCATCTCTCTTCTTCACTTCACCTCCAAGCCACTCAAATGCACAATCTAAAATTTTTACATTGTTGTATCCTGAATTACTTTACACCTTTTAATTTTGCCCTGAGATTCCTAGGGGACTAGAGCCACTCTACAGAAGGGATGAATTTGGCCCAATATCATTAAGATATTATATGATTTTTAAATGTAGTTATATTTAAGACAAAACCTTCTCTGTGGCTGTTTAGAGAAAACCCTCATTATGAAATTTTGATACAGATGACTAATGCATTGCCAATAATCATTGGTTCTTCTTCCTCATTAGCTTTGTTTCTAGCCACACCATGGAATTCTACTACATACTAATACAAAACAGTTGCATACATGTTTTGGGGTTTTTTATTATTATTTTGCTACAAGATTGATCTTTTAAACAATTAATCCTGTCTTCATCATAGATCAGTGGAGCTGTTGACAAGGAGCAAATCTAGACTCACTGCAGGAAAGATTATTACAGAACCAGAGGCGCTGCCAGGTCCTATTATCTTCATCCTCTGCAAGCAGATTCAAAGAGACAGCAATGGTGTCAGCTCCACAGAAGCTATGAGGTATCCCTCAGGTCATTTGCTTGTCTGTGCCTACACTTATACCCTCAGTACCTTCTGGGCACTGCTTCAGATGAAGTCTACATTGTATATTTAATTTTTTCCTGTCTTTCTTGACAACCAAGTGAGTATATTCAAGGTAAATTGGTTTTGACTGTTTTATCCTAGATTAAACAAAATTAGTGTTTATTTACAGACTAGACCAGGGGTCAGCAACCTCTGGCATGCAGCTTGCTAGGGTAAGCACCCTGGCGGGCCGGTCTAGTTTGTTTACCTGCTGCATCGGCAGGTTCGGCGGACTGCTGCTCCCACTGGCCGCAGTTCGCTCTCCCAGGCCAATGAGAGCTGTGGGAAGCGGTGCGGGCTGAGGGATGTGCTGGCCATGGCTTCCCACCAACCCCATTGGTCTGGAACAGCAAACTGTGGCCACTTTGACAAACCTTTCCTAGTAACCACAGATACGTCCGAGCGTGGTTTGGGAGCAGTTTTAATGCAGGAAGGACCTGATCAAGAATTCCATCCTGTCTTGTTTCATAGCAAAAAAATTGTCTGAGATGGAAAGCCACTGGTCAGTCACCGAAAAGGAATGTTACACCAATATGTATGCTCTTGAAAAGCTGCACCCATGTGTTTGGGGATGGCATTTCCATCTGCAAACCGACCGTGCTGCCCTGTAGTGGCTTCATACAGTCAAGGAAAATAACAAAAAACTTCTCATGTGGAGTTTGGTTCTCCAAAATTTTAATTTTGAAATGCAACGGATTTCAGGAACTTCTAATAAAGTGGTTGAGGCACTCTTCTATGAAATTTTCCCAGAATCAACCAGCTAAAATCATCCTTGAAATGTGGGAAATATTGTTAGTTTTTATATAATCTGTAGTATATCTAAAAGTGTATGTGTCTTATTAACTCTGTTTTCTCCTAGGTCTCCAGGAAGAAATCACAGCCAGTGTGGAACAGGCTGTTCAGCACCATCTGTGATTTCAGGGAGTCATGTCATAAATATAAAGAGAAAGGTAACAACCTTTATGTATGCAGTAATATAAAATCCCTCTTGGCCAGAGGTACAAAATTACTTACCTGTAAATGGTTAATCAGTTCAATTAACCTAGTTGACACCTGATCAAAAGGACCAATGGGGAAGGAATATACTTTTAAATCTGTGGGGGAGAGGGAGGTTTTGTTTGCACTCTTTTGTTTGTGTTACCTCTTGTGACAAAGAGAGAGCAAGCAGGTAATCCAGCTCCTATTGAAATGATACATCTAAAATTACAGAAATTGTAAGTAATAGAAAGGAAATGAATTCAATTTTCTTTTGTTCTAGCTTGTGAATTTTCCCTATGCCAAGAGGGAGGTTTATTCCTGTTTTGTAACTTTGAAGTTGAGCCTAGAGGGGAATCCTCTGTATTTTAAATCTTTTTATTACCCTGTAAAATTACATTCCATCCTGATTTTACAGAGGTGCTTCTTTTACTTTTTTTTTAATAATAAAATTCTTCTTTTAAGAACCTGATTGGTTTTTAGTGTCCGAAAAATCCACCTTGTTAACCTATTTCATTGGCATATTATTCTCAGGCCTCCCCAGAAAAGGGGATGAAGGAGTTTGGGGGGATATTTTGGGGGAGATAGGGTCCAAGTGCGGAAGTTTTTAATCTAAACTGGAGGAATATAAATTTAGAGAGTCTTTCATGCGGGTCCCCACATCTGTACCCCAGAGTTCAGCGTGAGGAGGGAACCCTGACAATATCACAGATAAATAAGCCTTCATTTCAATCAGTATTTTCCCTTTTCAGTTGGGGACACATGAAAAGGTTTTATCATTTATTACCATTATATTTCTGTTTACGTGTTGTCTTGATTTATTTAGGTTTATTAAAAATGCTTCCATACATTTAGCTTTGCAGTTTGGAATACAGCAAATTAGAGGTGATTCCACATTAGAGCAAGTTATTCAAATACCATAAAATGTGACAGTATTTAAATCTAAATTGCTATATTTAGATCTATCTTCCAAAGCCTTTTGGATCTCCGTCATGGAAAAGGATTAGTTTTCCCTTCTAGGATTCACAAATGGAAATTAGACACTGCTTCACTCACTCACGCTTGAATGGGGCTCACTGGGGGTGTTGCAGACTAACCTGGAAGCCCTGTTGAATGTAGTACAGAGGAGATTGACCAGATGGCATGCTCATTGTTGATCCCAAGAAGCAAAGGAGTGGAAACCTTTTGGCGCTGCTCCCAGAAAACAATTATGTTGAATGGTACTCTTGAAGGAAATAGGAGAGATGGTGTGAGGATCTGGGAATCTGTTTGTTCAAATTTATGAATTCTGGATGATAATATAAATTGTTTCTATGAAGAGTGATGTATTATGCATGCTTATGTGTATGCAGATCCACTATTGCTGACAGGACCTGTAGCAGGTAAACACCAGACAGAGACAATGCTGGGTATGAAGAGTTAATGAATATACTTTGACCAGGCAAAAATTATGCTAAAAAGCAGCTGCATCACTGGAAAACCAATGTGTTTTTTTGTTATTCCTCTGGACAGAAAGAGGGTCATAGGAATAATGGTAATTTAGCAGGAGCAGAATTAATACAACCAGGTGGCCAGAATGAGTTTGAATAAGGGAATGCACAAAAAGAAGGTACATATAAGACTTCTCCAGGGCAAATGAAGCAAGCTGACCTGTGGAAGAGAAAGTGTGGCACTCTGTACTTCCAAGCAGCACCATGGAACCCCCATATTCACCCCTGGCATAGAATTATGATATATTTCATACAAAACATGTCATGTAAGATATCTTAGAAAAGGTCATGATCTGCTGAAACCCATTCTTCTCTCAAAATAAGTATATCATTAGTATGTATCAAATTATGAGATTTTGCTGTACGGTTGTTATTGAAATATGCTCTGACTTTGCTAGTGACATACAAAGGAGTTGATCTCCACCCAGGAGAGTGTTCAGCAACCATTAATCAGCAGGGGAGTTGTAATCAAGGGATTTACAATTCAATGACAGTTGCACAAATCCACAGGAAGGGGATTGCTCAACCTGTGACTCAGCAAAAGCACATTAACACACGCCTGGGCTACTATTTTCCAGGCACATGGGCTGAGGGTACAAAATAAGGGACAGAAGCATCATGCCTTTCACTTTTTCCTCCCCCACCAACACTAGAAGCAACAAGAATGCTGAGAAGACAAAGACTACAACTCAGGTCATTGGTCCAGGCTTAAGGTAGAAGCCTGTGTATAAATAACTGTAACATCCATTGGGGTGAGAAAATTATGTGTTCTAAATACCTAGTGAATTAATATGCAAATTAGATACAATTAACTTAGGTTTAAACAGAGACTGGGAATGGTTGGGTCATTACACTAACTGAATCTATTTCCCTATGTTAAGTTCTCCTCACATCTTCTATGGGTCATCTCAATTATCACTTCAAAGGTTGGTTTTTTTCCTCCTGCTGATGATAGCTCATTTCAATTGATTGGACTCTTCCAGTTGGTATGCATACTTCCACCTTTTCATGTTCTCTGTATGTATAAATATCTCCTGTCTGTGTGTTCCATTCTATGCATACAAAGGAGTGAGCTGTAGCCCACGAAAGCTTATGCTGAAATAAATTTGTTAGTCTCTAAGGTGCCACAAGTACTCCTGTTCTTTTAGTGAAATAAGGTTTCAGATTTAGATTGTGTGCTTATCTTTCATTTTCTTTGGTAAGTATGTCGAACCTTTTATGCCTACCCTTATAATCACTTAAAATACATCTTTATGTAGTTAAGAAACCTGTTTTATATTTTACCTAAAACAGTGTTTTAGTTGAAGCACTTGGGAAATCTCAGCTCAGTGGCTCCAAGAGCATTCACACAATCTAGCTGTATGTGAGGCTCCACATGCTGTAGTGCTGAGTGATAACAGTGTCTGGAGGGATTTTCTGCTTATCACTAGCAAAGCACTCTGAGAGACAGTGCAGGCTGGAGAGTTAAGAGGGCACAGCCAGTTCCAGGTTGTACCCTTGAGATCTTGTCACAGAAGGCTCCATGGTCTAGTCTACAATCCACACACTGAATCAGAAGGATTCTGGTCAACACAAGGACACATGACAGATTTTTTACCAAATAGTCACCGAACCAACAAGATGTGATATCATTTTAGATTTGGTACTGGTGAATAGTGAGGACCTCATAGAAGTACTGGTTGTAGGGGACAACCTTGGTATGAATGATCATGAGCAAATTGAGTTTAAACTAAATGGAGTGGTAAACAAAAAATAGATCTGCAAAGAGGGTTCTTGATTTCAAAAGGGCAAACTTTAAAAAATATAATGGAAATAGTTTTGGAAGTGGACTGGACTGAAGAACTCAAGGATCTGAATGCGGGGAGGCTTGGAATTACTTTGTCAAAGTTGCAGAAGCTATCTGAAGCCTGCATCCCAAGCAAGGGGGAAAAATTTTAGGGAAGTATTGCAGACCAAGCTGGATGGTCAAGCATCTCAAACTGATGATTAAGATAAAGCAGAAAGCCTATAAAGAATGGAATATAGGATGGATCAGCAAGGATAGCTACCTCTTGGATGTCAGGAAGTATAAGGATAAAGTGAGAACTACCAAAAGTGAAGCACAATTGGACCTTGCAAATAGAATGAAAACCAATAGTTAAAGGTTCTATAGCCATATAAATAAGAAAGCAATGAAAGAAGAAGTTGGACCACTAAGTGCTGCAGATGGGTTGGAGATTAAAGATAATCAAGGTAGGGCTCAACATCTAAACATATACTTTGCCTCAATTTTTAATAAGGCTAAAGAATAGCTTGGGGCAATAGCAGCATGACTAATGGGAATGAGGATATGGAAGTAAAAAGTACCACATCTAAGGTGGAAGTCAAACTCAAATATCTTAATGGGACTTCATCGGAGTCCTGGACAATCTCCACCCTAGAATATTAAAGGAACTGGGAGCATGAAATTGCTAGTCCCATACTAAGGATTTTTAATGAATCTGTAAACTTGGTGGTCATACTCTATGACTGGAGGATTGCTAATATAGTTCCTATTTTTTTAAGAAAGGAAATCAAAAAGTGATCCAAGAAACTAGAGGTCTGTTAGTTTGACCTCAATTGTATGCAAAGTCTTGGAACAAATTTTGAAAGAGAAAGTACTTAAGGACTGAGAGGTAAACAGTAATTAGGATTAAAATACAATATGGTTTTACAAAAGGTAGATCATGACAGACAGACCCATTCCCTTTCTCTGAGAAGATAACTGCTTTTTTTAGACAAAGGAAATGCAGAATCTCTAATCTACCTGGAATTTAGTAGAGCATTTGATACAGTTCTATATGGAAATTATTAGTTAAATTGGAGAAGATGGGGATTAATATGAGAATTGAAAGATGGTTTAGGAGCTGGTTAAATAGGAGATTATAACGGATCATACAATGGTGAACTGTCAGGTTGGAGAGAGATTACTAGTGCTGTTTTTCAGGGATCAGTCTTGGGACCAATCTTATTTAACATTTTATTAATGACATTGGCACAAAAAGTAGGAGTGTGCTATTAAAATTTGTGGATAACACAAAGTTGGGAGGCATTGCCAATATGGAGGGAATATACAAGATGATCTGGATAACCTTGAAAACTGGAGTAACAGAAATGGGATGAAATTTAATATTTCAAGGACCAAGATCATGCCACTTAGGGTATTAACAAGAAGACTATTTGCTATAAATTAAGGACTTATCAGTTAGAATTGACAGAGTACGAGAAATGCCTGAGTGTATTGGTTAATCACAGGATGACTATTAGCCGCCAATATGTGGTGCAGCTGTGAAAAAGGCTAATGCAATCTTAAGATGCATCAAGCGAGGAATTTCCCATAGTGATAGGAAAATGTTAATACGATTGTTCAAGGCACTGCTGAGACCTCTTCTGGAATACTTTGTGCAATTCTGGTCTCCCATGTTTAAGAAAGATAAATTCAGACTGAAACAGGTGCAGAGAAGGACTACTAGGATGATCTGAGGAATGGGAAATGTATGTTATGAGAGGAGACTCAAAGCGTTTGACTTGCTTAGCCTAGCCAAAAGAAGTCTGAGGGAAGATATGATTCCTTTTGATAAATACGTCAGAAGATAAATACCAGGGATGGAGGGGAGTTATTTAAATTAAGCGCCAATGTGCACAAAAAAACCAAATGGATGTAAACTGGCAATCAACAAGTTTACTCTTGAAATTAGACAAAGGTTTCTAAGGATCAGAGGAGTGAGGTTCTGGAACAGCCTTCTAAGGGGAGCAGTGGGGGCAAAAATCCTAACTGGCTTCAAGACTGAGCTTGATAAGTTTACGCAGAGGATGATATGACAAGACTGCCTACAATGGCACGCAGCTGACCTGCAACTACTGGCAGCAAATATCTCCAATGGCCGGTGATGGGACACTAGATGGGGAGGGATCTGAGTTACTACAGGAAATACTTTCCCAGGTGTGTTTCTGGTGGGTCTTGCACACATGCTGAGGTCTGCCTGATAACCATATCTGGAGTTGGGAAGAATTTTTTCCTGGGTCAGATTGGCAAAGACCCTGGCAGAGACCCTTCCTAGGTTTAAACTAGTGTAAATAGTGGATTCTCTGTAACTTGAAGTCTTTAAATCATGTTTTGAGAATTTCAGTAACTCAGACATATGTTCTGGGTGTAATACAGAAATGAGCAGCTGAGTTTTTGTGGCCTGCAATGTGCAAGAGGTCAGACTAGATGATCATGATGGTCCCTTTTGGCCTTAATGTCTGTGTGTCTATGGGACTCTGACCCTAGCCCAAAGAATGCCCTGGAGTGGTGAGGAAATTGAAGCAAGGAATTGTGCCTAGGGTTTATTCTTTTGTATGCTCTGTATGCTCTCTTGTGCTATATGTGATTAAGTAAAAGAACAAGTGTGTTAGACTTCTGCAAAATCTGTCTACTTATGTCTCTCTTCTACTACTGTGTGCTTACTGATAGTTACACTCTAAACCAGAAGTGTCACATCTTTGGGGGGAGTTTTGCAAGAGAGTGTGTGTGTTTAAATGTGGGGGAGTCTGAAAGGTCAGCACTGCACCCAGATGGGCTAGGCAGCTGGTCAGAGGGTTCCAGTACTCAGGGGGAAGTGTTTAACTGTAGGGCTATCCTCTGAAAATGTGGTTTGGGACCCTGAGTTTGGGGCAATGGCTAGATTTTGTTCAGGCTCTGGAGGCTTAAAGTACCCAGGGAACCAAGGACACAGAGGCTTGGATTCACCTCACAGCAATCATAGTGAGTAGTCATGAGGGGCACTCAATAAATTCTGTGACAGATGGATGCAGAAAGTATGTGGGAATGTGATTAAAATGCAGGATCCTAAAATGGATCTAGACCAATTGACATATAGTTGACAATTTAAATACTGAATTCCAACTTTTGTTAGAATTGGGTCCAGATTCAGATTTCAACAATGCAAAATAGTCCATCTCTGACAACAATTATAACAGTTCCTTCCTTGTATGGATAAACATATATTCAGCTCCCCAAGTCTCTGCATTGTCCTTACTCATTTAGACAAGAAAAAGTTCAAGTAATCAAAAGTGCTGCAAACTTTGGTATAGAACTGAAATCTTTCTCCTAATACTGAAAAGTCCTTGAAATATTTTCACTGGACTTTCTCTTGGCTGATTTAAAACAACCTCCAACAACTTTCTCAGATTAGACTTATATAATGCAATTTTGGGGTTCTAATACAATAGAGAATTTGAAATGGCTAATATAAATAGATCAGTAAAATTAAAGTTGAACAGGTTGCTTGTACCTGTCACAATGATGATTTCCCAGTTGGGAGTAGCTAGGTGTAAAATGTTGAAACTTCTGTGGAGTGTAGGAGTAGAATCAGTCAGTATGATGGTAGATATCAGCGAAGAAAAATATATATGTAATCTGGATAGAGGAGAAAAGGAGTACAAATATTTTCCACAGAATCCCCTTTCCTCTTAAGTTGAAGACAGACAGTTATTTCAGATGCTCATTGTGGGGGTTATTAAGAGTACATACTGTATACATTTCTATGTTATTTTCTCTACAGTTACAAGGTAGTACTATTTCAATTAAATTCTAAAACCAGACCAAACCTGGCCTGATTGGCTTAGGTTTTTTCTCTGATCTGTTCTGAGCGTTAGAAAGATTTACAGTATGATTGGCCTGCATATCTTGCTATCTGAATTTATTCTTTTCATTGTCACAGCATTAACAGATGCAATTTTCCATCAGTCAAGTATCTTGAAAATAATCAGTGTAGTGGTATAAACTCCTGTATTTTATTTAGCTTGTTCTGAGTGTCTCCTTGTAAAAAGAAGTCATTCCATTTTCAATTACATAAGTAGAAAATCTTTATAGATGCACAATAAGAGCTACATTTTCAGCAGAGATTCTGAAGAATGGAATCCCTAACCTTGTTCTTGTTGATGGAATATTAGTCCATAACTTCTTCTGAAATGCTTTGAAAATTAAGTCTTAGATGTACACTTCAGATGAAAAATAATATTAGAATAAAATTAGGAAATAAAAAGCAAATGAGTAGGCAAATTTCCAGAGAGAAATATAGAGCATTAGTAGCAACCTTGAACATAATATCAAGATCAGCCTTGGTGCTTAGCTCTCAAGGTGATAGCATTTTTTTCTTATCCCAGTGAAAGAGCTCCAACAAGCAATAATGTTTGCTTGCAGGTAAATTGATGACAAAAGAAAAGGATAAAATAAGGTAAGAAAAGCAATGTAAATCAAAATTAAGCCTGAACAGAAGCAGTTACCATCATGAGCAAATTTTAAAAGATTCAGAAGCTAAGTTCAGAACTATCTGATATTGAATTTTTTTTCAAGTTCAAACCTTAATGGAATTCCTATCAGCTCTGGCTTCGTATTTCACGGTAGAGCACATTTTAAGGAAGAAGCCCAATTCCCTCCACTTGTACTCTTCTGGATAGCATGTTTTCAAAGCTGGGCTTGATACCTTCATTCTGTATACGCAGGCAGTTATTCTTCAAGGGGGAAATCTAAAGTCTTCCCCAATCTTGTTTTAACAGCACTAGATGGACCACACATTTTGGGAGACATTTCTACTGGGCCTTAAATGCTGATACCACTGAAATTAAATTTTGTCCACTCAAGCAATGGCACACCCCAGAGTGTACTGTATGCCTTAGAGGAGAAAGAGGATTCAGCAGTGGTTGGGACCAAGCAAAGCACAATACACTAAAATGAAGGAAAAGCAGTCAGAAGGAAGAACTCTTACCTGATTGTTCAGGGAAGCTAAGGAGAGGGCCACACGGTATTAAGGGAAGTAAGAGTAACTAGAAAGGGTCACTTTAGCATTTTCTTAATTTCTCTACACCTAGACCAGCAGTCAAAATATACAGCATGTGTCCATGGCTGATTTACTGTACAGCAGCAGAATACTGTTCTGTATAGCTTGGGAGCTTAACACGATGGGGGTCTTAGTGAACTTGGGAATAGGAGGGTTGCAGCAATACCAGGGACATCTGTTTTAGGTTCACGGTGTGCTGGCAAGACAAAGCGGCCATCTTTCAGATTGCACAGGAGCAAAACTTCTCATCAGCTAGAATTAGGACTTCATTGAGTTGCAAGGTGTGCTGCAATTATCCTGGGATCAGGGAGCTGTTCTTTCAGGGTTCAGGAACTTGAAGGACAGGTGCTTTCCTCTACTATAAATCACTGGACTTGACCTCTTTCTGCTTCAGTCTGTCTTTTCAAAGATAACAGCAAAAGAGCAGACTTCCCCTAGTGTGGAAAATACAGAAAGACTCCCAGACACAGAGGAAAGACAAATGGAGCGGTGAGCAAGGTAAGGAGCTGGAGGTTGGCAGAAAAATGGTCATTCTATGGATCAATGGACCCCAGAGATTCATATGCAGTTTTAACAAAAAGCTACTGTGGTAGTAGTAGTAATATGTGTGCTGCTCCTCCAAATTATAAGTGACATGATGGGGCAGCCATTTGTGTTACGTTATATTGGATTAGTTGAAAAGTAGTTTTTTTCCAATTGCATTTTTCATAGTGCTTTCTCCTTGTTGAGAATTTTTGGAAGCATTTCTGTGGTTCTCTGTTATTTTGAATCAGATAAACAATGACCATAGATGTTTTAGTGTCTATTTAAATAGTACATTTGATTTTATTTTGACTTTATTCATAGTAGCTAACAGGTACATTATGAATGGGTATTTGCTAGAAGAAACAAACAGAAACAATGGTGATCATTGTCCACAGTGGTGGTGGTTCTTTTCTGCTCTAGAACTACCATTAAATACTTAAATTCAGTATAGATTTTGCAATATTTCAATGCCATGTGCTGGTCTCCTTTTTAAACCTATTAAAGATAAAAGTGAATAAAATAGAGGGTATACCTAAAACACATGATAATTCACATGATTTCTTAACATGTTTCTTTTCCTTGTAGCACAGATCATTAAATTACGGTATGACAGCAAAACAAATAAACAAACATTCTATAATTTTGGAAACCTTGCAATTTTAGCTATTTTCTAATGGTTGAAAAAGTAAAAGACAGTTTTTTTTTTCAATATAGCCCAATGCACTATTATCCTGTTACATAAAGCCACGGTAATTGCCATACTGAATAAAACCTGTGGTTCATCTGGTCCAGGATACTCTCTCTAGCAACAAATGCTCAAAGGCAGGTGCAAAATAACTCATAACAGACAGATAAGGAATAATCTGACCCCCATATTAGGTCTCCTCCTAATTCTTAGTAGTTAGAAATTGATTTAAATCTTCATAAATGTGTTTAGTATCTCTTTTAAAATTATGTGAGCATTGATTACTGGTATTCTTAATATCCAAAACACTATCCAATCATTTTTTGAATTTGCTAATTCTTGGCCTCAATGACTTCCTGTGGCAATGAGTTCCACAGCCAATCACAATGTAATAGTGTTAGTAGAAACGTTTTTCCCTTTTAACAGCTTTTTCATTATTTCCTTTAATTAATTGAATATAACCTTGTTCTTGTGTTCTGATATAGAGCAAATAGATACTCCTGATCTACTTTCTCTATACCATTCTTTTTTTTTCAGACTCTTGTCTTTCTTATTGTATCCTTTCTAAGGTAAACAATCATCTTTTCATTTTCCTTTAACATGAGAAATTTCCGATGTCCCTAGTCATATTTTTTGGCCTTTTTTGAAATCTTCTCTTCCATATATTCTACAATATATTTTTGAGGACTGAGTGACTAGTACTGCACACTGTTTTCTAGATGAAGTTGCACTATTGATTTATGTCTCATTCTCATATTTTCTCATGCCATTCATTATACATCTTGTTAGCTTTTTTGACTGCAGCTCCGCACTGAGCAGAGATTTTCACTGATACCCTTTGGAAACCTATAAGGAAGTAGTAAGCAACCTGCAGCCTGCAGGCCACACATGGCCCATCAGCGTAATCCACTGATGAGCAGTGAGACAGTTTGTTTACATTGGCACGGCTGCCTGTAACTCCCAGTGGCCATGGTTTGTCATTCCCTGCCAATGGGAGTTGCGGGAAGCGGCAGCAAGTACTTCTCTGCAGCCCGTACTGCTTACTGCAGCTCCCATTGGACAGGAACAGCGCACCATGGCCACGGGGAGTGGCGGACAGTCGTGTCTGCGAACAGTCAATGTAAACAAACTGTCTCGTGGTCCACCAGCAGATTACCGTGACAGGCTGTGTGCGGCCCACGAGCCACGGGTTGCCCACCCCTGCTGTAAGGTGTTTGAACAGTTAGTTTTTATTTTCCTCCAGGCATATTAATTTGCATTTATCAGTCCTGAATTTGTTCAGCACTGTGTTGTCCATTCTGCTAGCATGGTTAGGTCTCTCTGAAGTTCTGCACAGCGCTCTCTGGACTTCATTAACCTATATCACTTTATGTTATCGCAAATCTTGCTATCTCACTACCAGCTCCCCTTTCCTGATCATTAATAATACACAAACCCTCAAATGAACCCTGCTGTTCACCTTTTGCCACAATGAAATTGATCACTTATTTGTCCTCTTTGTTTCCTGACTCTTAACTCATTTTTGTTTTATGACATACTCTGTCCATGACCTCATGATAAGTTTTCTTCCTTGTTCCCCTCTTTTTCAGATATTATCCTCAGCTAAACAATAGTAGCAACAAAGCTCCAAACAAACCCAATTTATCTCAGTATGATGTTAATTTTTGAAGGGTTAAAATCAATGTGCATTTTATATAACAACCTGGTAAATGAATTGTGCCAGCGTTTTTCCAGGCTCAAAGCCCATAGTATGGTCAAGGGACCAGAGACCTAGCACATAGTGATCAGCTAAGAGAAAGCTAGTGTAAACAGATAATCTTGTTTTGCTAAAATAGGCCTGGTCAGCAAATTGCCAGGTGTTGGAGCTAAGAACTAAATAATCGTGTCTTATTCAGAGTTGCCAATTGAACAAAGAAGCCCTGTTTTGGTTGTTAGTTTCTTCTGTAGGGAGACATTCTTCCCACAGATTCAGCCTTGAGTTTATGAAAGGTTGGCACATGTCAGTATAAGATATGGCCTCCTCCCACCTCCCTTTCCCAGGGACCAATGCCTGCCTTAAAACACACAGGAGACAATCTTTATTACTATATACTTTCACTGTTTCTTTGTTTTAACCCCGAGGAATATATCTGCTGGAGAATCAGAGGAGCTACTCCATTCCTATGGACCCCAAATCAGAATTCAACATATATATTTTATACTAATAACATTTTATCAAAGTATTAATTAAATTTTAACTTGCTAACTTGACACCATGGCCGAAGACATTATGTAACCTATTAACCTTTGACTAATGTGCTATCTTGTCTTGCTGCAAAACCTATCTCGGGGTGTGGAACTGCCTACCCCATCACTTTCTCCTGCCCATGAAAAATCTATGTATTCTATTGTAATCAGAGATAGTGTCTCTGAGCCTAATAAGCAAGGTGACACTCTGTGAGCGCTGTGTGTAAAACTCCTATGCTTGATCTCTACATGGTGTGGATTTATATCCTTCAATTTTAAAATTGGATGGATAGTTCAAAAGGTGCTAGTGCAAGTTCTTTTCTTCTCCAATGATTTAATTTATTCATTAGCCTTCATAAGTAGGAATATATGTATAATATTTATATTTACTCTTCATGCAACTCGATCTCTAAATGAAGACTTTCCTGCCATGCTGCATATGTGTTTTCCAGTATATACCAAGAGCTACAGGTACATGGAATTTCATGAACTTCAGCAAAACAATATGAAGAAAAGAACATTTCTCCAATATTTGTTTATACATTTCTACATAACTAGCAGAGCTATTATCATGATGCACAGTAGGATTATATAACCACACAACAAAAGGAAGTTCTACCACTTGTATTATCATGGCAGAACTTCTAAATTCTCCCTCAGTATGGTCTTGTAGTTGTAATGATAGCACTTCTTTTTATATCTTCACTAGTACCTCAACAACCATAAATCTCAATCTATCTTTGTATGTGTGGGAGAGAGATAAATAAATATGAGACTAGTTGCTGAATAAATAATATCTCTGAATCGTAATTTAAAAAATGCCTAAAAGGCTGGTTTCAATCAAGTAATATTGCAATTGGAGAGGTCTCAATCAGGGATTCTCAAACTGGGGGTTGGGACCCCTCTGGGTGTCATGAGGTTATTACGTGGGGAGTCATGAGCTGTCGGCCTCCACCCCAAAACCCACTTTGCCTCCAGCATTTATAATGGTGTTAAATATATAAGAAAGTGTTTTTAATTTATAAGAGGGGGTCACATTCAGAGACTTGCTATGTGAAAGGGGTCACCAATACAAAAGTTTGAGAACCACTGGTCTTAATCCTCAGTAGAGTTGGTGTCTTATGATGAAGATCAAGAAACAGAGAAAGGATAAAAACTCACCTACAAAAAAAATTACAGTAGTTATTATGTGAACAGTAGTCATGAGAGGACTCATCAGTGAAATAATGGTGCCCAGGACACTACCAAGGTGTTCTACGTAAACGTGGACTTTTGTAAATTCTAAATATATGAGATAAAATAAATGTATCCATTTGCAGACTTCAGTAATGATTAATCTGGGCTCTAAATTGGTACTTAAATGCCTTTTGAATTTTTGGGTAAAGCCTAATTTCACAGAAGACAGACATTTCTGGGATGTACAGTAACACTCATACTCAAGAACAGAGATTCTAAAACTGTGGCAGAGTACTTGCTCATGATCTGTGGAAAGCTGTCTGGTTACATTACGCTGATTTTCCTACTTGAAACCATGAATGAACAGGAGGTTGGTGCATGTGCATCAGTGTCTGTGGGTCTCAAGTGCAGGTCTGTGCTCCAATCCTTTGCCCGGCAGCTGATAGACAGACCAGCTGGGACTTGGGTACATGAAGTCCAGTTGGGATGTGAGCCCCACCTCATGCTGTGACTGGGAGAGCTCCAATGCTCCCTATTGGGCATAGCCCCTATTTAAGCCAAAGGAATCAAAATGGAGGTTGTTCATATAACTGGGCTTTACCCTGCTTGGACTGTTGGTCTGGTGTTTACTTGTTCCTCCTTTCTGATCCAGACCTGCTGGTATGCTCACTCAGACTGATCTGTGTTAATTGACTCTTGATCCCTGCCCTTGTCTTTCAACTCTGATCTCCTAGTGTTCCAACCTGGCCTGACCCTAGTAATTGGCTCCCGAACCCTTGGCCCGTGCCTGATGTAAACCCCTAGGCTAGGCTCCCCATACCCCAGACCTGGCAGTGTGACTGTTAATGGAAGTGGAGATGGTGCATCAAGAGCATTTCTTCATTAAGATGTGACACACACTGTAGACATGGTTCAGAACCCTGGAACTAACAATATAACATTTGTAATATTATCTCAATAAACTTTGCTAAATGTTTTCAAACATACTTGCTAATGGTCTGTGGAGACGTGGCTGGTTACATGGGCATTTCTCATGAGCAATCTGTGTGCACTTTATAGTTGAGAACTGTGAAAAATATAATACCAAATCAATTCCCTACCTGAGAGTGGTACCCTTTTATTTTATTGCTATCTAACCCCATTTTAGGCTTATTAACATTTCCTTCTTTTAAAAAATTGTACTCCCAAAGTTTAAATGATAACATGTTGAATGCTTTCAATCTAAAATATTTACCTATTTACAGTCACAATGCAAAAACTATCACCTTTTGTGATAGTTAAGGGCCGTGTTAAAATGTCTCTTTTAATGCTCTTGAACAGGAAAAACAAAGTGCTTCCTTAACAACAGAGACAAGGGTCAATGTTCCTGGAAATTATTTAACATGCTTAATATTAGATGGCTTGCATTTCATCTCACTGACTTAAACGTTTAAATCTTTCAGGGGTTTTACTGTACTGGATTGATGTGCTCCAGCAGAGTTAGCTTATCACTGCAAGCCACACTCTGTTGCAAGGCCTACCTCAAAGAAAATGTAAAATGCATTCAGATGCTTTGATATTTCAATGCCTATTCTGTAATGTGTATTAAAGAATGGAAAATACACTGCATCAGAGTGAATTTTATGTTTAACTCTATCTCAGCTGACAATCCTTACATGTGTCTTGTACACATGGAAAACAGGAAAGAACAGATATTAGTGGATGAGCAATGAAGAAACTTAGCCAACACGAACAACTGAATAATTATTTATCCATGTTCCACTATGTCAAGCAATCTGCATTTTTCTTTCAGGAAAAATCAAGTTATATATTTTACGGTGATCACAGATATCTAGTGCATTTGCTGAACAATCCTGCAGAAATTAGCTGTCAAAATCTTTATTTACCTTATAGTACATTTTTATAGACTTGCAGAGAATGTAAAAAAAGCATGAATTTAAAGTGCAAGTATATTCCATGATCAGCATTCTGCCATAAATGGAAAATGCAGATTAATTCCACAATTCAGCCTGAATACTTGAGGGTCATCTTTCATATGGATTATGACCCTAATTATTAAAAATTTAAAATTAGAAACAGATTTAATTCATCAAAAATCCTGGGTGAATATTTCATTTTATGGACTATTTTCCAGAGTTATGAACATGTGTGAGCCTTGAATAGATTCTTTTTTACGTGGCAGTGATTCTTTATTCAAGTGCATCATTAAGGATCTCCTCGCAATGCAGATAGTGACAAATCTAAATTTCCCTTGATGTTTATCCAAACTTGGCACCCCATCTTGCAACTCACTATGCTGATGCAAGACCCTGTTGATGGATCCACGAGGGCACAGTGGTGCACCTGCTTTCCGTGAATTGCAAGACTGTGCTCTTGTTGTAGATAAGCTATTAGACAGGTAGACCTGTACATTATGAATCCTGGGAATTTCCAAAATTCCTTCTCAGATAGTTGATCCTTATGTATCCACTTCTCTAGAGTCTCTACGCCATTTGGGTTGCAAGATCATAGGGGGATGTTTATCTTCACCCATCACAAATATGTATGAACGGAAAGACACTTTTTTTTAATGAAATCATGTCCATGAGAAACAACAAAGGAAAAGGAATGTCTAAAAAATGTTAGAAACTAACAGCAATCACGAAAGGCATCTGCCTATTTTTTCTAATCTTGTAATAAGAAATGGCTCAGTTTGGGAGCAGAAATCCTGAAGATCTGCAAATATTCACTGGTGGGGGAAAGGGGGAATCACTATCCCTTTGGCTTTTAAAAATAAGCTCAGAGTAATTTTTTTTCCCAGTTCTCCTCCTTCCTTCTCCCTCCACATTACTGTGCTGCAGCTACTGTTTCTATGGCAACAAGCAGCACTCCACATACACACACACACACACCCTCTAGCTCCTGCCTGGCAATGCTCCTCTGCAGCAATGAGAATCTCAGTGTGTGAAAATAAAAAAGCATAGATTTATGTACAGACGCTACTGTGTGAAGCTGTCAATGGCAATCAAGGGTTAATGCCAGCTTGAATACACCTCCTCTTGTACAGGTGCTCTGCAGAAGATAATGAAATAGGTCAGGATAGAGTCAGCCATTCAGGTTCCCCAACAGGACAGCAGGAAACTCCAGAAAAGTGTCTTCTTGGCAGAGGAGAGAGGGAAATGTCTTGAAGGGCTGCTGGTCATTTAAAATAAGATTTGTGATGAATTGTAGACTTTATTTTTTGGGCTAGAAAATAATTTGCAAATCAATACTGATATCTGTGACTAAATGTGTTCTCTACCAGTTTTCCCAAAATAATTAAAATGAATCATTTGGGTTCTTCACAAAGTGTTCATTATGACTATTTTTATTCATTGTTCATCATGTGATTGGTCACTTCAGTCATATGGTATTGCATCTACTGTTGTGCATGTCCAGAGCTAATTATTAGACAAGAGTATAATGAATAACAAACATTGTGCATACATTTCAGGATCAATAAACATTTGTATTGAAATTTATGAAAGTTTTGGGATTTGCAAGTATTTTCACCAACATGCAGAAATCACTGGATTATTGTAATGTATATAATGAGAACCTTGTCCGCAAGATGTGCCTCTATTAATGTTATTATTAAATAGATAACAACAAAACAAGAACATTCACCAGTAGCTGGTTGCCTCTTCATCCCTGAAAAAAACATACTGTAATGGTAAAAGGCAAAATTCACCCTCGTGTGATTCCAATGAAGTTGATGAATTTGGCCCAATTACTATACATTATGTGATATAAAATCAAAAGAGTGAGCAATTTAGGATTTCCCTTTTTTAAAAAGCCCTTATCGTAATTGCCCAGAACACTGTACAACAATAAAACAGTGTTACAGAACATCACCATACATTACTACATTAATTTGTTATAAGGGCTGACTTTCCCCCTAAGTAGTATTTATCTATATCAGGGATTGGCAACCTTTGGCATGCAGCTCACCATGGGTAAGCATCCTGGTGGGCCGGGCCAGTTTGTTTACCTGCTGCATCCGCAAGTTTGGCTGATCAAGGCTCCCACTGGCCGCGGTTCACCGCTGCGGGCCAATGAGGGCTGCGGAACGCGGTGTGGGTCAATTGAAATCATTCAGAAATCATGTCAGCTCTCAAAAAAGCTTGAGATTTTGGAAGATGACAAAGTTTGCATTTCATTTCATTTTATTTCTGTTCTGGTTTCTTAGCTTTCAGGGTGTATCCTGGTCACATTTTTGAGCTTTACTGCACTATCGTTTAGGCTAGAAGCTTAATTTAAAAAGTAATAATTACGCTAAGATTCTTAAATTATTGCATGTCTCCAGGATCTGGGCTCTAAGAAAAACACCGATTATCACAAGTTTTGTGATAAAATTGCAAGAGTGGGCACTGACTGAACTGGCTTCATTGTTTTGTTGTTGCTGTTGGGGAGTGTCTTATTGCTTCTGAGTTCTTTCCACTGATCTCCTCTAATTTCAGGAAAATAGTTTGGTTTTTTTTCCTCTAACAAACATCCAGATATTCCGAAGTGACTATAAATTCTTTTCTTCAACTGCTTTTTTTGCTTTTCTAGAAAGCAAAACTCTATCTTATGTTTTGCTTACTACAAGTCATTTAACCACATATTAATAAAATTTCAAAAACTTTAACAATAATAAAAGTTTTATCTTAAAGCTTTATGCTACAAAGTAAAAAATCTACATCTTTACCATACTACTCCTTGTATTTTAACACGGCGGTATTTTTATTAGCTCTAACGTGGGTACAAAAAGTGAAGAGCAATAGTCAACATGGTTTCTGTAAAGGGAAATCGTGTCTTACTAATCTATTAGAGTTCTTTGAAGGGGTCAACAAACATGTGGACAAGGGGGATCCAGTGAACATAGTGTACTTAGATTTCCAGAAAGCCTTTGGCAAGGTCCCTCACCAAAGGCTCTTACGTAAATTAAGCTGTCATGGGATAAAAGGGAAGGTCCTTTCATGGACTGACAACTGGCTAAAAGACAGGGAACAAAGGGTAGGAATTAATGGTAAATTCTCAGAATGGAGAGGGGTAACTAGTGGTATTCCCCAAGGGTCAGTCCTAGGACCAATCCTATTCAATTTATTCATAAATGATCTGGAGAAAGGGGTAAACAGTGAGGTGGCAAAGTTTACAGATGATACTAAAGTACTCAAGATAGTTAAGACCAAAGCAGATTGTGAAGAACTTCAAGAAGATCTTACAAAACTAAGTGACTGGGCAACAAAATGGCAAATGAAATTTAATGTGGATAAATGTAAAGCTATTCTGATGGGTAGGAAAGATAGAAAATGTGGCAAAAGACCACCTTGGCTTAACCACAAGATCTTGCATGACCTACAAAATAAAAAAGAGTCATATAAAAATGGAAACTAGATCAGATTACAAAGGATGAATATAGGCAAACAGGAATGCAGGGGCAAGATTAGAAAGGCAAAGGCACAAAATGAACTCAAACTAGCTATGGGAATAAAGGGAAACAAGAAGACTTTTTATCAATACATTAGAAGCAAGAGGAAGACCAAGGACAGGGTAGGCCCACTGCTCAGTGAGGAGGGAGAAATAGTAACAGGAAACTTGGAAATGGCAGAGATGCTTAATGACTTCTTTGTTTCGGTCTTCACTGAGAAGTCTGAAGGAATGTCTAACAAAGTGAATGCTTATGGGAAGGGGGTAGGTTTAGAAGATAAAATAAAAAAAGAGCAAGTTAAAAATCACTTAGAAAAGTTAGATGCCTGCAAGTCACCAGGGCCTGATGAATGCATCCTAGAATTCTCAAGGAGTTAATAGAGGAGGTATCTAAGCCTCTAGCTATTATTTTAGGAAAGTCATGAGAGACGGGAGAGATTCCAGAAGACTGGAAAAGGGCAAATATAGTGCTCATCTATAAAAAGGGAAATAAAAACAACCCAGGAAACTACAGACCAGTTAGTTTAACTTCTGTGCCAGGGAAGATAATGGAGCAAGTAATTAAAGAAGTCATCTGCAAACATTTGGAAGGTGGTAAAGTGATAGGGAATAGCCAGCATGGATTGGTAAAGAACAACTCATGTCAAACCAATCTGATAGCTTTCTTTGATAGGATAGCGAATCTTGTGGATAAGGGAGAAGCGGTGGATGTGATATACCTAGACTTTAGTAAGGCATTTGATACGGTCTCACATGATATCCTTATCGATGAACTAGGCAAATACAATTTAGATTGGGCTACTATAAGATGTGTGCATAACTGGCTGGATAATGGCTTCTAATCCTGCTGGAAAGGTATAACAAGTGGGGTTCCGCAGGGGTCTGTTTTGGGATCGGCTCTGTTCAATATCTTCATCAACGACTTAGATGTTGGCATAGAAAGTATGCTTATTAAGTTTGCAGACGATACCAAACTGGGAGGGATTGCAACTGCTTTGGAGGACAGGGTCAAAATTCAAAATGATCTGGACAAATTGGAGAAATGGTCTGAGGTAAACCACATGAAGTTCAATAAAGACAAATGCAAAGTGCTCCACTTAGGAAGGAACAATCAGTTTCACACATACAGAATGGGAAGAGACTGTCTAGGAAGGAGTATGTCAGAAAGAGATCTAGGGGTCATAGTGGACCACAAGCTAAATATGCATCAACAGTGTGATACTGTTGCAAAAAAAGCAAATGTGATTCTGGGATTCATTAACAGGTGTTTTGTAAACAAGACACGAGAAGTCATTCTTCCGCTCTACTCTGCGCTGGTTAGGCCTCAACTGGAGTATTATGTCCAGTTCTGGGCACTGCATTTCAAGAAAGATGTGGAGAAATTGGAGAGGGTCCAGAGAAGAGCAACAAGGATGATTAAAGGTCTTGAGAACATGACCTATGAAGGAAAGCTGAAAGAATTGGGTTTATTTAGTTTGGAACAGAGAAGACTGAGAGGGGACATGATAGCAGTTTTCAGGTATCTAAAAGGGTGTCATCAGGAGGAGGGAGAAAACTTGTTCACCTTAGCCTCTAATGATAGAACAAGAAGCAATGGGCTTAAACTGCAGCAAGGGAGATTTAGGCTGGAGATTAGGAAAAAGTTCCTAACTGTCAGGGTAGTTCAACACTGGAGCAAATTGCCTAGGGAGGTTGTGGAATCCCCATCTCTGGAGATATTTAAGAGCAGGTTAGATAAATGTCTATCAGAGATGGTCTAGACAGTATTTGGTCCTGTCATGAGGGCAGGGGACTGGACTCGATGACCTCTCAAAGTCCCTTCCAGTCCTAGAGTCTATGAATCTATGAATTTATAATGCACATTGGAAAAAATAACCCCAACTATACACACAATATGATGGGGGCTCATTTAGCTACAACGAATCAGGAAAAAGATCTTGGCGTCATCGTGGATAGTTCTCTGAAGATGTCCATGCAGTGTGGCGACGCGGTCAAAAAAGCAAACAAGATGTTAGGAATCATTGAAAAGGCGATAGAGAATAAGACTGAGAATATATTATTGCCCTTATATAAAACCATGGTACCCCCACATCTCGAATACTGTGTACAGATGTGGTCTCCTCACTTCAAAAAAGATATTCTAGCACTAGAAAAGGTTCAGAAAAGGGCAACTAAAATGATTAGGGGTTTGGAGAGGATCCCGTACGAGGAAAGATTAAAGAGGCTAGGCCTCTTCAGCTTGGAAAAGAGGAGACTAAGGGGGGATATGATAGAGGTATATAAAATCATGAGTGATGTGGAGAAAGTGGATAAGGAAAAGTTATTTACTTATTCCCATAATACAAGAACTAGGGGTCACCAAATGAAATTAATAGGTAGCAGGTTTAAAACAATTAAAAGGAAGTTCTTCTTCATGCAGCGCACAGTTAACTTGTGGAACTCCTTGTCATAAACAGATAGCTACGGGTTAATGTTCTTTTACCTGTAAAGGGGTAACAACAGTAACCTGAAACACCTGACCAGAGGACCAATCAGGAAACAAGACTTTTTCAAATCTGGGTGGAGGGAAGTTTTGGATGTGAGTTCTTTGTTCTTTGTCTTGTGTCTGACCCTCTCGGCTATGAGAGTGATCTTTCTGTCTCCTGGCTTTCTAATCTTCTGTTTCCAAGTTGTAAGTACAAAGATAGTAAGACAATAAGGTTTATATTGTTTTCTTTTGTATTTACATGTGTATAGTTGCTGAAATGTGTTAAATTGTATTCATTTTGGATAAGGCTGTTTATTCATTTTTTTTCTTTTAAGCAATTGACCCTGTATTTGTCACCTTAATACAGAGAGACCATTTTTATGTATTTTTTCTTTCTTTTTATATAAAGCTTTTTTTTTAAGAGCTGTTGGAGTTTTCTTTAGTGGGGACTCCAGGGAATTAAGTCTGCAGCTCACTAGGGAATTGGTGGGAGGAAGAAGTCATGGGGAAAATCTCTTTGTGTTAGATTTACTAAGCCTGACTTTGCATACCCTCCGGGTGAGGGGGGAAGTACTTGTGTTTCCAGGACTGGAAACAGGGAGGGTGGAGTCCCTCTGTTTAGATTCACAGAGCTTGCTCCTGTATATCTCTCCAGGAACCCAGGGAGGGAACACCTGGAGGGGAGGACAGGGAAGGGAAATGGTTTATTCCCCTTTGTTGAGAGACTCAAGGAATCTGAGTCTGGGGGTCCCCCAGGGAAGGTTTTTGGGAGACCACAGTGCACCAGGCACTGTATAGATTCATGGCTGGTGGCAGCTTTACCAGGTCCAAGCTGGTAACTAAGCTTGGAGGTTTTCAAGCTAACACCCATATTTTGGACACTAAGGTCCAGATCTGGGAAAAATGTTATGACACTCCTTACCTGAGGAGGTTGCAAAGGCTGGGACTATAACAATGTTTAAAAAGGAACTGGATAAATTCATGGTTGCTAAGTCCATAAATGGCTATTAGCCAAGAAGAGTAAAGAATGGTATCCCTAGCCTCTGTTCATCAGAGGATGGAAATGGATGGCAGGAGAGAGATCACTTGATCATTGCCTGTTAGGTTCACTCCCTCTGGGGCACCTGGCATTGGCCACTGTCGGTAGACAGATACTGGGCTAGATGGACCTTTGGTCTGACCCGGTACAGTCGTTCTTATGTTCTTTTGAGAGAATGTTGCAAGGAGACTCCTTCACACTGGACTATGGTCTGATTACAGTGGCAATCCTCCCCGGCTCTACCTCCCAGACTCTTCAGATGGGATGAGAAGAACCCTCCCCTCCCTCCCCTTCCAAGTCAGCATAAAAAACATCCTGCACCCTTCATATGGATAGGGCACCTCCTGTGCTCCTGTCTGCTTCCAGATGTGCTATGTATGTAAGGTCTTGTCTACACTACACAGTTTTGTTAGCAAAAGGCAGCACTACAATACTCCTCTTGCCAATAAAACTCTCCTGTTTTGCCAACAAAATAAAACCACCTTGATAAGAGATGCAGAACTTTTTGCTGCAAACTTGGAGCTACAAAGCATCAATGTAGACACTGTGTTTGTTACATTTTGGTAACTGGCCTCCAGGAGGTATCCCACAATGACTGCTCTGCTCATTGTTTTGAACTCTGCTGACCTGCATCCAGCTACACAGACATATGCTCCTTCCCTTTCAAAGCCTCAGGAAGTTTTTGAAATTCCTCCGCTTTGAGAGCTCTACTGCCCTGCTGAGCATGCCTGCTCCTGGCAGCAAAGGCACTCCTGCCTGGACTACAGGGGAGGTGGATCTCCTTCGTCCATGGAGAGAGAACTCTGAGAGAATCACAGAATCAAAACATTAACACAGAATCGTACTGTTCCTGACACTGGAGGGCCGGAGGGGACAGATGTGCTGTGCAGAGATAGGGAAGGTAGGCAAGGGCTGATGTCAGGATGTCTGCCTCCCCCTGCCAGTGTTCCTGTCTCCACTGAGCTGCAGTGAGGGGACAGGGAGACACCAGCTTCTGCCTCAGGATTGGTTGTTTCCAGCTGTCTGAACTTAAAGAGACACCAGGCCGACACACTCACTCTCTCACAAAACACATACTCCCTTAACACTCTCTCTCTCTTTCACACACACATACTCCCTGTCTCACACACTCCACCCACAACACACACTTCTGTGGGCTTGTCTTAGTGTTCAGCAACGTCAGTTTGGTAATATTATTGAGCGCTACATTAAAAAGTGATTCAAAATGTGTTATTTTTTGTGCTCACACAGCAATCATTATGAGGTTCATAGCACTGTGCAAACAAACAATGCCAGGCTCAGCATACTACAGCAATATTGGCTCAGTGTTAATATGTGTTCCTTCAATGCATTTCCCATCCAAGTAGCCTGCCATTGGGCTCCTCTTATAGCTTTGTGTTCATAATGCACAGCATAGTACTGAACAGCAGTGCAGGATCCATGCTTTCTGACAGAGATGGCTGGATTGCAGGGTACCAGGGCAGTTGCAAAGCTGTTAGCACTCTAGTAGGATGCCCATGGAATGATGGTACCTACCCCCATGGGGCCTTCCAAACTCTTTCCCAAAACACCCTGCGGCCAGTTGACAGTGGGATAGCTTCCCTGCAGTGCATTGCTCTCTCTGTCAATGCAAGAGCTGCTGTTGTGGTTGTGCTCCACTGACACAAGGAGCATATCATGGACAAGCAACATTGGTTTAATTAAAGCAGTGGCTGTATGTCGGCTTAACTTGCATCGACAAAACTCCATAGTGTAGACAAGGCCTAAGTGTTCCCCGCAGTCCAGTGCCTGGCAACAATTTAGGCCCACAAACTTTAGACATAAATCTTTTATGCCTCCTTAGAACAGCAAAGTTTTTTGTATTGACTTTGTCTTTTTTCCCAAAGAGCTTTATTTTTCAATGGGAGAAGGGCATTGTGTGGTACTGTTAACTTGTGCATACTTACACAAAGTTTGGCTGCATTCAACTCAGGAGAAAGTATGTATCTCACAGAAGAAATATACATAATGGAATTGTCCACATGTGTTTTGAATACAGAGATACCCATCAAAAAGGAAAATGTTCCGTAGTTGTTCAACTCAGTTCAGAATGCATTATGCTGAAGAGAGTAATCATGAATAGCTGGGACACTCATAGTCTACTGCCTGTGGCAGTAAGGAAAGTAGATAATTCACTTCTTCTCCCTGCAATAACATCTTTTATGAGGCACTTTATTGGCTTAGGGTCTGAGTTTGAAACACTCATGCACATTAGTAACTTTACTTGTGAATTGTCATGGGGAATTAATTCATATTAGTATAGCTGATCCAATGTGTCAGTTTGTGATTTTTTTAAAGCTTCAGTCCCTTAGACATCAATTATCAATTCTCTTGTTGGTTTAAATGGTCCTTGCTCCATCAGTCAGTTCACATAACTCAACCAAATGCCTAATCAAATATATTTGACTCAAAACTAACATCCACCTAAAACTATTTTCATTTGTCTACCTCCCCAGGATAACCAGGGAGAAGCTTACTGTGTTAAATTGCATTATTGTGTCCATGGATAACTGGCTGTGTTGTCAGAACCTGTGGGGCTCTTTGCCCTCCAAGGAAGAGGAGGTAGACTTAAATGTTTGCAGCTAAACTGAGAAAGGAATGTTAACAGGGTGGCTTGCCCCATGGGCCACAGTGCTAGGGGTAAGACAGCCTTGATTACAGGATGAACCACAGTTGTGTTGGATCAGGTGATTCCCAGAATAAAAAGAGCAGGAAGCTACAGTAAAAGGAAGAAGTCTAGGGGAGCATAGCTACTGTTAGGAGTGAGACTACTCCTGTATTATCTTCAGTCAGCAGGGGGAAAAAGGTCTCCAAGCATGGAGGTATGGGAAAAACTCTGTCAAAGCCAGGAAGAGATGGTGAAGATTAGTTGTAATGAAGACTTCTTGAGTGTGTTTTGTTATTTTGGGTTAATAAGGAGAGAAACTTTAAACTTACTGGGTGGCCTAGAGGGCTGATATGTATCAGAAGATTAAGTAAATGGGATCCCTTGTAGGGATTGTTTGAACTACCTTTGAACTGTAAGCCATTAAAAGGTAGTGAAGGAAGGAAAGGCAGGGTGCTACAGAGTGACTTCAAGCCAGGAGGGGGTGCTTGGGTGGTGACTGCTCAAATATTACAATAATAAAAGAAAAACAGAGGTGGGGGAAACAAGGACAGGATGCTGAAATTGTAAAGCCTTCCCAATACACACTTTAGTCTATGGGCTTGATCAGTTTCAGTTGTGTGAAGAACTTTATACAATGTGTTTTTTTAATAGTTGCTAATTGGAAACATGCATGCTTCTGTTGACTTTAAGGTACAAAAACACTGATAAAATACTGGATTCCCTATTTAACTAGATACAGAACTTTTTCATCTTAACTGAATGGTACTTAAGCTTCAAACCCTCCTAATTTAAACAATCAGTATCACCAACAGATTTCAAATTAGGGGAGTGGTGTTAGAGGTGTCCAGTCTCTCACTTATACATGCCCATTAAGAGGATTTAAATCAACTGGATTATTTTGCCTCTGTTCCCAATTGCTGTTGTCTGCCACCATGTAATTTTATCTATTACCAAAAAAGGCAGGTAAATCAAAGCTATTCTACTTGATGGATCAGCCAACAGGGCTGCTTTCAGACAGACAGCTGGTGTGTGCCTCAAGAGACACTGTGCCACCTGTGCAAATTATTCAGCCTCCACTGGCCTTGTGCCAGGCTACTTCCCAATCTGCTTCTTGCAATTGTTAGTGCATCATGCTATTTGTACTGTCCATCCTCCAGGCATGTAATTTTGTAAGCCATCCTCTGAGCTGAACCAGGAATCTAACAGTTAATATACAATGAGCATTGTCAGGGCTCCCTGTGACTAAAATTGCCTTAGGGCCAATTCTACCCCTTTGTGATGACTGCTAAGCCAGCCTTGTTCCTCTGTATTAGTTCAATCTGCTTCCGATGCAGGGGAATCAGGATAGGTTTTCAACTACAGAAGGCAATGCTATGTTTAAGAGGATTGGAGTACTATGAGAAAAATCAATAATTGTTCAAACTCCAGCTTGTAAATGGTTCCTTTTTGTTCTTTGTGTGGATTATCTTCAAAGATAGTGCTTATTCAGAAATTTTTCTTCTGGGTGGTCTATCTCCAAAGATGAAAATTTCCTCTTGGACAAAATCTCAAGGAGAATTCTCAAAACTATACTGTATTCTTCCTTCCCATACCAAAAACTGGTTGAAGCTATTTATCTGTACTGATGGTTAGACTTGATTCTTCAAGTTATCTTGTTTATTAAATAAACATCAGTATAAGTGAGTTACATCCCTTCATCTCTTCCAAAATAAACAATCACAATTTGATCTTAAACATGAATAATGATCCTTTTCATTATAAAGGCTGGTGTAATACTTTCACATAAGTAATTTAGGCAGGATTTTATTTTACATTAATTAAAATAGAAATTACATTTTAATAATTAGTAATATTTTGTAACTGAGAAATGCCTGATGAATATGATGATGGGTCAAATCATGAAAAGAACTGGAGTTGCAGGTGCTCAGCAGGTCTCTGGGTTTGGTCCAGAATAACAAAATATGGAGATTTTGAATAGTAAATTATTAATTTCTGGGCCAATTGCAACCAAGAGTTGAAGCACTCTTTTTTCCTCATTTGTATTTCTCTCATGAGATTCTGATTCTATTGGTATGTCTTCACTACCCGCTGGATCGGCAGGCAGTGATTGATTTAACGTGTCTAGTCTAGACACGATAAATCAACCCCAAGCACTCTCCCATCAACTCTTGCACTCTACTGCCACAAGAGGTGCAGGCAGAGTTGATGAGCGAGCAGCAGCAGTTGACTCACTGTGGTGAAGACACTCTGGTAAGTCGATCTAAGTATCTCAACTTCAGCTACGTTATTCACTGAGTTCCTCATAAGAGTTCCGCAGTTCAAACCCTGCCTCCTGCTTGAGAAGGATGAGGGATTTGAACAGGGTTCTGTCACCAGCCAGTTGAAGGCCCTAATAGCTGGTCTATGGATATTTGGGGGGGAGGGGAGTAGAAGATGAGTACCCTCAGTCTCTCCTGTTGATGCTATGGCATTCTGGTTAAATACCTAAAGAGTTATTTTGGTCAGAGAGAGAGCAGAAGCACAAGGATGAGTGGCTCTAGCAGGGAGGGTTAAATCACACCCTAGGATCTAGTCTCCCTGCTCCAATGACTGTTCCCAGTTCAAATCTCTTCTCCCTTCAGGTAGAGGGGGACCAAGTGAGTACCCTAACCACATGGCTAAAAGGTATGAGTGAGGTGATTGGCCCTCTCCCTGGCTTTTTAATGAAATGGCATAAGCACTTAACTAAGATAGAACTCATAGCTGAAAATCACTAGGAGAGATAGGTGCCTACATCCAGGCTGTAAAGAGGCACCTATCTCCCTGAGAGGGGAGGGACTTAGCTCCCATCCCTCCAGTCAGCAACTCCCCTTGCCTAACTTATGCAACTCCTTGCTTAGTATGCTGGCTTTTGTGAATCAGTCTATAGTGTCTTTGTCTCCCCATTTAATTGTATAGGAGCTGAGATGCTTACCTCAGATCTTGTGAATTGCAGTGAATTTTTCTAGGTATCTATAAATTAGGCATTGTAACATTCAACATTGCCACACCTAAATCCTTTTTTGCACCCAGATTGTCATGTCCATTTTCAGAGTTTTCAGTTTGTTTTTAATCTTAATAATCTAACATTCTATAAAACACTTTCTTTCAGTACCCTGAATTAAAAAAAATCAACTTAATATCACTTTTGTTCAAGTTGTTAAAATAAACTTACTTCCATGCATAGTAGATCTTTTAGGCCACTCTTCAGCCAAAAGTGAATTTATATGGCAGAGTCATAAATCTCTGGGATATGAAGCATTCAGCTTGTTCAGGCTGTGTCTACACTGGATCTAGGTGAGGGGTGATTCCCAGGTTCAATAAATATACCCACACCAGCTTTGCTTGAGCAAGTGTGCTAAAAACAGTTATTCACAACCCCCTGGGCTATCTGCTCAATTCACTTTTTACTCTGTGCCTGAATTTAAGAATCCAGATAACTTATCAAATAGTTTTACATTGTTGTAAATTAAAATTCAAGTAAAATCTTGATGTAAAATAATAATCCTCAATCCCATACACCCAGATAAGTTACAGATGTGCATATATAACCCTTTAGCTTCAGGGCATAGAACTTCTAGCCACAGCGAATTAATGCAAACTTCTCCTTCTACTCATCCAGGCAGGTTATTCCATAATTGTCCTGATTTTATGGAACATTAGGGCAGATCCTATTATTTCATTACTACTGGTATAGTTCTTCAACTGAAATACATGGAGACAAATAGCTAGTAAAGAAGAAAATATTTAGGAGATATTGGATTTAATTTTCAAGATGGTTCTAGGGGATTAAGATGCCTAACTCCCATTGACTCTGACAGGGAATTGAGCATCTAAATCCCTTAGGCCCTTCTGAAAATCTCAGGCAATTTCTTCAGTAGTCATCTCTACACTATCTCTTATGTAGTCATCTAGAGGATATAGCTTTTTAGGATCAGACCTGGGCACTGAAATGTCAATAAATTAACCCAGTACTATGCCAGTGCATCCTAGATCAGAACCTTGCCCATTTACAAGAAGCTAATTCAGTTGAGTGTTTGAGTTGTTGTGATCATTCAGGCAGCTGATTAATGTTTACAGAAATGGTGGAGATACATGAAGTTTTAGGAATCTTGGTGAGAATGAGCATGTGATATAGCCAACACCACAGGAATTGAGACCACCAGAACGAAAAAGCATGAGCTGCTACAGCTGGAGCTAAAGAATCACACCTTTCTAAGTGTCTGCTGTAATAACACACATCTTTTATGTATCAGATGTAGTGGGGCACCTATAATACACACTTACTAATGGGTTACAATTGTGTAAAAATTCACTAATTCTTAATCTGTTTTTGGTGGGAAAAGTTCCAATCAAGCAGCAGAAACCATACCAGGGGACTTATGCAACTAAGCATACATCACAAATAACAACCCCTAGACTTTAAATTGTTGGTATAACTATTAAGCAAAGACTTTAAAATAGGGGTAGATTGTAGCTTGGATTGTGTAGGTAGGTGGAGCTTTACCAACCCAGGGAGAGCCATCAAAGAAGCTGTATCACAGGTGAAGGAGCTGCTCTGTACAGTTGGGTGATTACCAGTCTGCTTCATCTCAATGGTTGGGACAAAATTCTCTTTTCTACACTCCAACAATGTGCTAGCAGAGAGTGGTGAAACTAAAGCACCACATTCACTTCTCGTTCTGCTGCTTGTTAGCATTTGGTGAGGAGCAGGAGTGAGCAATCTCTGATATCTCCAGTGTGCAAGGATTGCTATTATGGAAGCCCCTTCTACAGCCACACAAAGGGGGAGGGAGGTTTCTTGTGAGTTGCTCTCACCTTCTGGCCCATTAACATAATCATTCTTGATTGTTATGACTATGAATGCGTCAGACAGAAAATATCTGCAATAGATATTAATTGCAGTGCCCATCTCTAGTCAGCTGTTGCAATTATATTAATTTGCCAAGGCTCCTTTTGGGGGGAAAATGAAAACATTGAATTGTTCCAAATAAGTTTTCTTCATGTGTGTCTGTACATCTTGTGTTGGCACCAAGATCTGGACCTCCCTCTATGCCTCCCCCCCGCACACTTCTGAGAGAACTTTTTTCTCTTTTCTCGTGAGGCTCTGAGGAACTATTGAAGTTTGTAAGCCAGTGCAAGAGACTGAACAAGTTGTGGTGGTTGCTAGATAAAAGAGATATTCTGTATCGAAGAGGGAATATTTATCTTCCTCAACTTTAGCCCTATGATACAGATCAAAAGCAAAGAATTCAAAGAGTTGGAACAAAGCTTTATAAAGAAAAGAATAAAAACATTTCTTGTTCCTAGTGAAACTTTGTATTATTTATAGGAACATTTTCTTATTTGGGATCTTGATGTGTGTATACCACACTATTAAAAACGGAGAGGCTCCTAGGTAGTAAAATAATAAGTTGGGGCCAGAGACACTGAGCACCAGCAAAACCTGTTGAAGTCAATAGGAGATCAGCTTGCTTTGAAAATTAGATCCTGGGTTTCATATAAATATTGATTTCTATTATGCATGTTTTGTTAGTAGCCAGCCTCATTTTGTGGTAATACACCTTTCCCTTGGTGTTGGTGTACAAAAGGGATCCATTCAGTGGAGGAATTGGGGATGGTAACTCAGAACTGGATCCTCAGATTTCTCATTTGTTACTTCTGACAGGACATCCTGGAGGAAGATGATGTATTAAATGACTTGCTTGTAACTAGGAAGAAGAGAAGGAGACACCTGGTTAGACTCTCTAGCATTAAGCTCTTTTCTGACCTACCATTTGGGGTCCAGGGAATAGAAATGCTGAATGTAAGGGACACTACATGGACCAAGAATAGGAGTTATTGAGCAGTTAGAGCCTTCCAAGTCCTACTTATCTCAGCTGGCTGTGTCCTATGGCCAGTATATTCAAATTTGAAGGGTGGCATATTTTCAGCAAAAATAGGCTTTTACCTGTATCCATTCAACCCCTTTTTTGTGGGTTAAACTTGTGAATTCATCCTGTCCTCTTGCCAATTGTTTCTGCCAACTAGTGGCCAATTAGTAGTCCCTCATCACCTGGTTGGAATTTCTGAGTATAGACTGTTGTAGCTAAGACTCAGACATTGTGGTTTACTGGTAACTGATCTGACAGGTGAGCCGTGGTTGTGCCAAACTATGATCAGCCTTTTCCCTACATCACAGAGCTACACACACAGTAGAATGATTGATTGTGTAAGCAGCAGCTGTAAGTTAAAGCTTCATTACAGACTCTAAACATATACACTCTACAAGAAACCCATCCACTTTTGTAAATGACATCTCCTTATTACTTGGCAAGTTTTTTCATGACACAGGGCTAAATCCAAGTGGAAGAATTCCAAATTATACACATAATTTGAAAAAGATTTATTTAACCACACAGATAATAACTCTGATTCTCCTGTTGTTGAGATTACTATAGTTAGGATGCAATTCTCTCAAAGTTCCAGTTGATGAATACTCAGAAGCCCATTATGAACCCAGTCCTGTTCCCTTAAAGTTAATAAAAAATTTATCACTAAATTAAAAGTATGCAGTGGTGGAGCTTTTGTGTTTGCCCCAGGATATCAGAGAGACAAGTTAGGTGAGGTAATATTTTTATTGGATCAACTTCTGTTTGTGAGAGAGACAGACTTTCAAGCTTACACAGAGCTCTTCTTCAGGTCAGGTGGTCTCTCTCACCAGCAGAAGTTGGACCAATAAAATATATTAACTGACTGTGTCTCTCTAACTTAAATGGTCATGATCAGCTTTTCTTTGCACAGCAACTTTACACTTACACAATGCTATTGGGGTAACAAAAAGTGAGTTTTGTAACTGAACACTGACTGTGGAGAGAGGAAGTGAAAACTTCCAAAGCCATCCTTCAGCCAGATCTCCTACACCAATATTTATAGGGTGGAGACAAAGGAATATTCCCAATGAGATTGTCTGGCCTGCTAATGTGCACAGATGTCTAAGCAATAGGAACATACCTAGCTGGATCCCCCAGCATGTGAGGGAAAGTGAAATAATACTGTTAGCAAATGTTCTTAGCCTTTGAAGGGTTTCTTCATCAGAGACCCCAGAGCAGTTTGCTGCAGCACTAATCTTTATTTGCTGCTAGTACTAACTGAGTCTTAATCTCTGAAGATGATTAACTTGCTTGATTTTTCTCCCCCCATAAGTATGTAGAGTTGAAATAAGAAAAGCCTTTACTTTAGAGAAGTCATTGCTTCATTTTGCAGATATCCCAAGATCTCTGCCTCACCCTTTAGGAAGTGCAGTTTCTGTCCTGTCACTTAAAATTTTGCTGGTTCTCCGGGCCTCTTATGCGTAGAATGGAGAGTGGACTCGCATTATAATACGCATCATCATGTCAGTAACTGCAAATATTACAAGGCATCTTTCACTGAACATGATATTTTCTTCTGATTTCTCAAGGACTTGGGTACTTAGACATCAAAAAGTTGCTGCATCCCTGATTCTAATGTGAGGGAACCAGGGAGACATGTGAGGGAGCTGAGCAGTGAAGGAACTGCTTGCTGCCCTTCCTCCTACTCGTTTCTAGAGAGTGGAATTCAGAAGAAAGTAATTTTGTGTTTTGGTTGGGGAGATTAGATTGGGTGATTTGAAAGGGAGTAAAATAGGATTGGGCTGGTCTGGACTGGAGAGGACAACAGATAATGAGGACTGTTTAGAAGGGAATCTCTGGGGGCTTGTGGCTGTGGGAGGAGAGAAGGTGGTTTGCACAATGATTTAGGATTGATCATTTGTTTAGGGCAGGGATCGGCAACCTTTGGCATGCGGCCCACCAGGGTAAGCTACCTGGTGGGCTGGGCCGGTTTGTTTACCTGCTGCATCTGCAGGTTCGGCCGATTGCAGCTCCCACTGGCCACTCCAGGCCAATGGGGGTGTTGGGCGGGTTGCCGATCCCTAAGGTTGCCAATCCTTTGTTTAGGGTAAGAGGAAGTATTCTTCCCTGCTAGGACTGTACAGCTGCAAGCTTGGCTCCATTGCCTATCAACAAAATGCAAACTTCAGTTAGGACCCAATATGCAGTAACTGGTCAGCCCTTTGATACTCCCACACCCGAGGATGATTAGACAGCAAGTGTGAAAAATCAGGATGTGGGTGGGGTGTAATAGGAGCCTATATAAGAGAGAGATCCAAAAATTGGGACTGTCCCTATAAAATCAGGACACCTGGTCACCTTACCCCACCCACAGAGCTCACTCTTTCACTGATGTTATGGAGGTACTGAATCAGTATTCTGCTACAATCTGTGTTAAACCCTTGTTAGCTGGTGAAGGCCAGCCAGGGGGTGTTAGTCCATATTTCCTTATGGGGACTGAGTACCAGTGGTACTTAAAGAAGACGCTGTAAAGCCAAAGCTTTAGGCACAGATTCTTCAAGCTGACATTCTTACTAATGATCTTATGCAATTTCTCAATTTTAGAAAAAGTTATTAAGGAAATTGTCAGGGCAACTCTGGGGTTTCTTGGATGGTAGACAAATGGGTTATGGGCCTCAGTATAGGGTAGAAACTGTACCGATTGCATTAGCTGATGATCACTGTGCCTATGCTAATTCTTTTAGGGGCTGTTTTTGATGCTTCTGATCATGAGGTTCTGAAGTCTTAGTCAATGGCAGGTAACACCTATACTGTTTTGTTGGCAAAAAAGAATCCTTGTGCCTAGTACAGCAGTTGGGAAACTATCAGAAACCACATTGTAAGTTTTTTTTTGAGTTTAGACTGTTTTGAACTCAGCGTGCTTGATTTTCAGATGTTTTGGGTACACAGAGCAAGCTACACTGAATCATTTTTGCAATACTGGTCTAACTACAGTTATGGAATAAAACACAGCTGCTATTATTAGTATTATACAAGATATAAAGACAAAAGTCAGCTAAGATGAGATGTATAGCATCCATGCTTATGAAAATCTCCATTAAAGGAGCATATGTGAAACTCGCAGCCCAAATCATTTTATTTGGGTAACCATAACATGGAATTTGATTGCATTTGTAAGTTTAAGATAAAAGGATATAATCTTTTTTTAAGGTACAAGAAGCACTGTGGTGCCTAATTCTCATTGGCTTTCAACTGGATTTAGGTGATTAAATGCCATTTAAGCCTCTAACATATATGTTATATCCATGTGATTATTTTTACTTTGTTCTGGTATTGTGCTTTTAAAAAAAAAAAAGCACTGAATACTATATCTTCAAGATTTATTTTTTTAAGTTCACCATAGCACATTGATATACAATGTAAGGACAACGAACACTTCTGTTCTAGATAGTTGTATTTTGTTCTATTCCTTACATATTAAGATATAGCTTTGTCTCTTTCTTTCGTGAAACAGCAATGCTATAGGTCCATTAAATATGCTTTTGGCTGTTGTGTGACTAAATATGAGATAGAATATACAATCTATACATGACAGTTAAGCATTTTAACATCAGCTCACATAAAAATACTCTCTCATTGTTCCCATGTAGTTCCATTATCGTTTGCACAATCTTTTTTTAATTAAAAAAAAATGCTTAAAATAATAGTTGTGAGAAACCCAATCATTTTACTTAATAATTAACAATAATGATGGAGCAAATGTTGGAGATATGGGTCTTCTATATAATCACAAGTCCTCTACAGTAGACATTTGTTCAAATTTCATGCTGACTATATATCAGTTCTCTTGTTCTTCACCTGGGAGGACCATACACTCTAAGAATTTGAGGTAATTAAGTTTCAGTCCTAAAAATGCCTTCACTGAGAAGAAACTGCCAATTCAACCATATTGTGCAGAATTGTATAAAAAGATGCCAAAGATCTTCATAAGCTTTTTGTGCTTTTTTTAAAAGCAGAGTACATTTTGTACAGCAAAAGAAAATTTCTGCCTAAAATTATATGAGGTGATTTTTTTTCTGAATAAAAATGAAGAAAATCCTGTCAAAATAAGATGTTTTCCTTTAAGCTTTCAATATGAATGTTAAATATTGCAGTAGGAAGAAAACGAAATTATTTTGTTGTTTAGCCAGGATTCCATTTCAGCTTTATGTTCTGTATATTGCCAGGGTGAATTTGGCTCTTTGGGTTTAAGTTGTTGGGTTTTTTTATGGCTTTTGTTACAATCATTTCTGCAATTCCTCTCTCTATCCCCCAAAAGTTGCTTCTGAGAAACGTGTGTGTTCCATATCACATCACCCAATGGCCATTTAAGTAGGATCAACAACTTATTTTCCTGGCCTTCAGCCTTTTTTATAGTTACCCACTTCCAGTGAGCAGTGGGTTCAAATTAAAACAATACAACTCAATCTGACCTATTCCTTGAGTTCCTTCTCTCCACAGTCTATTCCCTACCATCCTCATCCATCTCTTCCTTCCATCTATATTTACACAAATACTCAGCATAGCTGGGAAATTAGCTTTGGATTTAGGCAGCTAAGACAGTAGTTCACATCAACCTTTATTTTTAAAATTCCCTCGATATAATTCCCTCTATATAATATAATTCTTCTTGTTCTTCACATTCATTACTCATGTTTTAACTATTCTTCCTTGGATAAGGAGGAATAAAATGGTTTCCTTTCAAAATTTAATAAATGTTGCTTCTGAATATTGCTAGCTTATATTAATGTGCAGTGAAACATTTCTTTATACTCTGCTCTCAAGTTGATGAATGGGCCAGTCTTGGTCAGTAGTACACAACAAAACCTGGAAGCCACCAAGTAGGCAGCATGTGATCAAATCTTATCCTGCCAGCTGGCTTCCTCTGAACAGCACAGGTAATCTTTTTATGCTCATATTGGCGTCAACAAGTGATCGTTGATGCTGACAGCAGCTATTATGCTGCCACTTCAGCCACAGAGCAAATGTTTCTTTAAACATGAGGTGGAGGGAGACTTGAGTCTATTTTTCTTCAGTGGCTTAAGATGAAATCTCTATAGCAATTTTTAAATCCAAAAAGAAATCTATTAGACAGAAGAGACACCTGCCTAACTGATGCAAGACAAAAAATTGAATGTACATTAACTATTCCACAAAAGACTATCACTCTTATCTCAGTCTTCCTCTGTCACATTACACTTTGTCATGGGACATACTGTATATGTTAACTACAACACAAATGAATTCATATATATTTGTGCAAAACCAAAACCGTAATACATCAGTAAGTCTCCAGAATTATTCAGTGACAATATAATACAAAATACTTGACTTATTTTTTAAATATGAAGGCTACTTCCTTTCCCAAATGAACATTATATTAGACAAATATCAAATAGAGATTTGTGTCTCATTTTCTCAGTAAAATATGAGGCAATTAATCAAGTTTAAAGCAGGCAAACTTTTTTAGTTTCAAACATTTTTTGACGAAAAATAGTCTTTTTATAAACTGACTTTCAACAAAAAAATCTCCAGAACAAACTTGGTTATTGATTTTCTTGTCGGAGTGTTTTAAGGTTTTTTGTTTTTGTTTGTTGGTGTTTTTTTACTCCTTTTCTTTTTCTCATCCCCTTATACATTTTGCATCTGAAAATGGAAGGGAAAGGGGATGGAGAGAACACTTTCCAGAATTTCAGCTTTGCTCATCAAAGGAAAAAATGAAAATGATTTTTTGAGGAAACATGTTTGCCATTTTTAACCAATTCTAGTTGAAATGAAATCAAACCTGAAGCTTACACTAAATACATGTCCAGACTCTTTTACTTCACTCACATAATAAACCAGGGATCAACAACCTTTGGCACATGGCCCTCCAGGGTGCTTACTTGCTGCATTTGCAGGTTTGGCCGATCGCGGCTCCCACTGGCCACAGTTTGCCATCCCAGCCCAATGAGGGCTGCGGGAAGTGGTGCGGGCCGAGGGATGTGCTGGCTGTGGCTTCCTGCAGCTCCTATTGGCCTGGAGCGGCGAACCACGGCCACAATCCGCCAAACCTGTGGACGCGGTAGGTAAACAAACTGGCCCTGCCTACCAAGGTGGCATGCAGTCTGGCAGGGTAAGCAAAGGTTGCCAGTCCCTGTTAAACATTTGGAATATCTTACATCCAATTTGTTATATTGAATTTTAGTGCATCTTGCAAAACTATGCATATGGGCTTAACCTTATGCACTGTGAGTAGCCTCAGTGAAAAAAGTGAAACTATTTAGAGTTCATACAATTAAACCCATGTAAGTCTCTGTAGGACCAGAGTCATGGACAGCAATGTTATGTCAGAGTAAGAGGGATTAGTGGGGATGCGTGTAGAAATTATGATGTGTCTTGATCAAATGACAAAGGTTGAACTGAATGGCAAATTTAGAGAAGGGAAAGTATATTCCCATAATTAATATTTGTAGGCACTTCCATTGGTTTTCATCTTCTTTGGAGAACTGAGGAGTAGTCATTTGTTAAGGTCATCTGGAGCCTGAACCTCAGCTAGGACAAACTGGCCAAGATCCAGTGACATCAATGGAACTAAGCTGATTTGTCTCAGCTGAGGCTCTTGTCCCAGGTGAGCATATTCCATGCTACTGTTTCCTTGTGATTCCGAGGGTTGGCTTTGGTTTACCCAACACTCTCCATCTGTTTGTTATCTTGTTTGAGGATGTAAGTTTTAAAGCCAGTGCTTCCCAGGGAGAACAAATAAGAACATGCTTACTTAACAGTTGTGCACAACTCTAAGTGAAAATGATACAACTCACTTTCAACCAATTTATAAAAATGGAGGGAAAAATGTCCATGTTTCTCAGCTAAACTCACCCTTCACAATCTGAGCTTTCAAACAGATTTCATAAATATAGTATTTTATGTACTTAAGACATTTTCTTTTTTCTGTTTAGTTTGACACTACTTTTAGGCTCCCAAATATTTACATTTTAATCTTTATCACACACTAGTTTGGAGAAAAAGGATACCAGGGCAACTTATGATCCCATACTTTTGGTAGGTAGAGCTGGATAAGCAATTCAAGGAAAACAATTAGTTCAATGAGTTGTTGTTTTGTTTTTCTGTTCCCCTAAACACTTTGATATTTACCAGTTTGTGATCTGAAATTATTCTATAAAGGTTTTGGGTAAATCAAATATACACAGGATCTGCATTCTGCTTTTATTCACTTTTCAATATCATTGTGTCTCTTTAGTCAGGTTGCATTGTTTCTGTTTGACTGGATGAATGTTGCTACAATAGAGGACGATGTGATCAAGTCACTGGGTTCTTTAGTTTCTCAGAGAGATGATGGAAACAGTTCTAGTAGTTAAGAAAAGCTTCAAAGTTTTCCTTTCCAGGCCATGTCTTGTCTTTTTATTGAGGGCATCTAATCCCTTTTTTAGCCAGATATACTGATAGTGATGGAAACCCAGCTATGGTTGAGTGGGGTATAGCAGAAACAGCAAACAGGTACAGCTAGAAAATGAACAGGCAGCAGCATCAGAGCAAAAAGAACTGAGATTTGCTTTTCTTTAGTTTGTAATTTTTCATGTGTCCCTTCCTTTCATGAGGTAGCAGTGCTAGAGAAATCCAGCAATCCTTCAATTGCAATGCACAGCAATAATAGCACCAACATGGATTGCACCGGAAATACTGAGGACCAGATCCATGAAAGGATTTCAGCATTGTGATATGAAGGTTGCAATATTTTACTTTTAGGCACCTAGAAAATCACAGAAACGACACTACAATCCACATGCCATCTGGTGCCTAGGCTGCTATGAATGGGAAGAGATAGGCATTTCAGATAAGCCACAGAAGATGACATACTTGGTGGGGAATTGCCTATGCTAGTCAATCAGAGATGCCCATGAGAGGCATGTGTCCTAAGCCCTACACTCTCACAGATAGCTGTCTATGTCCAGGCAGCAGGAAGGCACTTCTCTTCACTAGTAATCCACGAGTTGGGGAAAGAAAGGCATTCACTCGCATGCAGGACCTGATCTTGTATGTGTCCTCAAAAGGCCTAACTCCATACATGAAAGAAGAAAGGAGGGTCTCCCTTAATCTTTAGCCCAATCTTTAGGTAGTCCCCTGGGACATGGAAGACCACTGGTTCAGGTTCCCCCTCTGCATGATGAGAAGGGGTTTGCTCACCCACAGGGCTATGGAATATTCTGAGGTGAGTCTCTCTCTCAATGTCTCCTAATAAAGTTGCTCAACTTTAATTGACTAAGTAAATATTAATTAGGACAGTACACATGAGCATCACATTTTAGTCCAGTGGTACAGCAGTGGCAGATGGCTTCCCATCAGGCAGAGGGTGGACTTAAATTGGTGGTCTCTCATAGCCAGCAGGCTAACCAGCGGGCTAAAAGTTGTAAGGAAGATATTTCCTTTTCTTCCTCCCCACCCTTGGCTGCCTTCGGCAGATTAAGGCAACCTCTGAGTACACCTAGTTTATTGGGCTCTGCATGAAAATTAAATGGGTAAACACCAGTCTTCCCTGGGTTCATGGATTGCTCTAGGACTTAGGTGGGAGATTTTTCCATTCCCTCTAGGCATTCGGCCATCTATCTTATGAAAGGAAACTCAAAGAACTTTGCTTGCTGTTCTAATCAAAAGAAGGGTGATGAAAGATATGAATGATCTCTATAAATACAACCAAACATCTGATGACAGTAGGCAAGATACATGGAAAAAATTCTCAGTAGTAACTCAGAGCCCTCCCCATCTAGTGTCCAATAGGCCACATGCCATCGTAGGCAGTTCCATCATACCATCCCCTTCATCAGTTTAGGCTCAGTCTTGAAACCAGTTAGGTTTTTTGCTCCCACTACTCCCCTTGGAAGGTTGCTCCAGAACATCACTCTTCAGATAGTTAGAAACTTTGCCTAAGTTTGAGTCTAAACTAGTTGGCCAGTTTATAGCCATTTCTTCTTGTGTCCACATTGGTGCTTAACTTAAATAATACCCCTCCCTCCCTGTATTTATTCCTTTGCCTTTTCCTAGCGATCATATGATTCTCTAGCCTTCTTCCTGTTCTTTCTCGCTATGCATCCTCTTATCTTTTTTTAATCTCCCTTTTAATCTTCTGCAAATCATCCTATATCCTCCTAGGCCTCTGAACTCTGGGTATCTCCATTAGCTCTCTCCCTCTTCTTACAGGACGAGCCATTCTTCTCTTCTTCCTTGTCCTCCCTCCTTCACTTACAGCCTACTGTGACCCTTCTTCATTATCCACTCTGCAAACCTGTTCCTGAGCTCGTTGTCCCTCACTAGCTGGCCTTTTCCTCTGCCTGGTTCTTGTAGTCATGTTTCCACTGACTAGATTCCTCACCCAGCAGTCTTCCCTCAGAGTACTTCCGTCCAGCTTGCACTTCCAGGTCTCGACTTTTCCCTTCAGCCTCCTCTTGCCTTTGCTCTATCTTCAATTTGAAACCCCTTTAAAACTCAACAGCAGTTTCCACCTGCAGCTCCAAGGCTCAAATCTTCTCTTCCATCAGCTCTATATAGCAGCACTTCATATAAACAAAGCCTAAAGAGCCTAAAGCCCTACTGATGTCCTAAGTACCTATAGAATTTGCAAGCTAGATTTTCCTTTGCAAAATTTAGTTTAACTATAATTACAACAGCCAATATTTTAATAACATTCCATGAGCAAATTGATGTGTGGCTTACTCTAAGTGTATTGTCTTTTTATTAATGGAGTGAAAGCATTTTAAATTGGAAGTAGATTAACTGCTGCACCTCTGTTTTTGTTTGCTTTTTTAATCTGAAATACCTGACCTCCTTTGTCAAGATAATATGCAATATTTATTGATTTATTTTGCCTTTATTGTGTGCATGGTGATAAGCATTTTCTTACTTAAAACTACATTCTTTAGCAAAATGCATTAAATAAATCTTTAAAACACACCTCCAGAACTTCTTTCCAATTCCCAATCTCCATTGCCAACTGTATCATATTCCACCTCCCTCCTCCCCACCTCATTCATGCCCTCCAGAATAAGCCTGGGGAGTCAGATGAATCCAGTCTGAGATGATCACACTTCACCCTGGACTTCTTTTAGAGAACAGCTTTCCACCAGTCCAGGAAGGTGCTAAGCTATTAGAATGCCTATATAATAACACACACAAGCAAATAGACTGATAGCTTCATTCAATTATACAATGATGCTATTAGCTCAAAAAGATTGTTTGATCACAATGTCACAAGGCACTAATGCTAATGCTCAGAAAAAAGGTCTTTTTTTTAGACTGTTTCATAGATGACTGGTGCTTCCCCATACTGGGGTGTGTGAGGGGGGACAATCTAAAGGGGAGGACATGTGACTGCCCCATGTGTCTCCACATTGCCCCCAACTCCGGGCCCTTGTGCTGTCCCCATCCCATGTTACCTGCCCGGCGGAGGGGGGGGGTCTATCATCCCGCTACGCTGGCTCTCCTGGCAAGTTCAGCCACTCTTCCTGGCAGTCGGGCCCAAGGCAGGGAGCAGAACAGTACTGGTCCCGATTGCTAGAGAGAGAGATTGGAGAGAGTCTGGCTGGGGAATGGTGGCAGCCTGTTCTCTGCTTCCAGGGACAGAAATAAGCATGCTGGTTTGGAGGGGAGGGCTCTGGCTCACTTGGCTGCTGGTTCCAGAATCTGAGGCTAAGCAGGGGACAGCTTGCTGCTGCCACCACACCCAGGCTCTCTCCCAGGCAGCTGTTGTGCTGCAGTGGGCAGTGTCCCAGGGGCCAGAGGAGGATTGGGTCCCACCCCTTCTGCTCCGGCTCTGGTCCTGCCCCTCCCACTCCCCACCCAGGCCATCTGCTGGGGGCCCTTGACCTCACATGGCTCCCTGATGTGACACCTCTGATTTGCCTATACATGGGAATAGTATCCAGATCACACCACATATTCAACTTTATTGAACTACATCTATGAAGGGTTGTGTTTTAACTCTGAAATATCTCTAGCTTACCATTGTGCTTTCAATCAAACCTCTGATTTGTATCACTGTCCAGCAGTCTTCTGGACAGTGAATAATTCCAATTTCATGGAGGTAAGCCAAAGTTATTCACCTTCACAACCATGAACTACAAACTGCTATTGTTAGCTATTGCTTATAATGTCCCCCTTAAGATAATGGAGCCTATTGCACATAAAGCTGTTTTATAATGTGTTATCAAACACATCACAAACATCAGATTGACTTTCATTACTTCCTTTCAGCTCTAAAAAACCACTGTAAACTCAACTCCAAAAAAACAGCTTATGCTGCTCTTGAAACTTTTTCTGTTTTGAAACTAAATTAAAAGTCTTTTTTTATCATTTGGGCTCTTAAGTTGCCATGTAGTTCAGATTCTATATCTTTAACTACTTTAATGTAATTGTTGATGGAAACAATTACAATTTTATGTTAGGTTACTACAGCTGGAGTTCCCTGGAATTCTATTCTGTGGGTCATTGCTGATCACAATGAACATTAATGACCTACTACTTCATTGACAAGGGCAGGGACATGCATGTATGCAGATGACTTCAGCTTTCATAAAACAAACAAACTCAGTTCCTTGAACTGTTAAATATGCATTACATAAGTTCATTGGCTGTTGCTAACATGGTCTTTCTCACCTCATAGACTCATAGACTCTAGGACTGGAAGGGACCTCGAGAGGTCATCGAGTCCAGTCCCCTGCCCTCATGGCAGGACCAAATACTGTCTAGACCATCCCTGACAGACATTTATCTAACCTACTCTTAAATATCTCCAGCGATGGAGATTCCACAACTTCCCTAGGCAATCTATTCCAGTGTTTAACTACCCTGACAGTTAGGAACTTTTTCCTAATGTCCAACCTAAATCTCCCTTGCTGCAGTTTAAGCCCATTGCTTCTTGTTCTATCATTGGAGGCTAAGGTGAACAAGTTTTCTCCCTCCTCCTGATGACACCCTTTTAGATACCTAAAAACTGCTATCAGGTCCCCTCTCAGTCTTCTCTTTTCCAAACTAAACAAACCCAATTCCTTCAGCCTTCCTTCATAGGTCACGTTCTCAAGACCTATAATCATTCTTGTTGCTCTTCTCTGGACCCTCTCCAATTTCTCCACATCTTTCTTGAAATGCGGTGCCCAGAACTGGACACAATACTCCAGTTGAGGCCTAACCAGCGCAGAGTAAAGCGGAAGAATGACTTCTCGTGTCTTGTTTACAACACACCTGTTAATGCATCCCAGAATCATGTTTGCTTTTTTTGCAACAGTATCACACTGTTGACTCATATTAAGCTTGTGGTCCACTACGACCCCTAGATCTCTTTCTGCCATACTCCTTCCTAGACAGTCTCTTCCCATTCTGTATGTGTGAAACTGATTGTTCCTTCCTAAGTGGAGCACTTTGCATTTATCTTTATTGAACTTCATCCTGTTTACCTCAGACCATTTCTCCAATTTGTCCAGATCATTTTGAATTTTGACCCTGTCCTCCAGAGCAGTTGCAATCCCTCCCAGTTTGGTATCGTCCGCAAACTTAATAAGCGTACTTTCTATGCCAACATCTAAATCGTTGATGAAGATATTGAACAGAACCAGTCCCAAAACAGACCCCTGCGGAACCCCACTTGTTATACCTTTCCAGCAGGATTGGGAGCCATTAACAACTACTCTCTGAGTACGGTTATCCAGCCAGTTATGCACCCACCTTATAGTAACCCCATCTAAATTGTACTTTCCTAGCTTATCTATAAGAATATCATGTGAAACTGTATCAAATGCCTTACTAAAGTCTAGGTATATCACATCCACCGCTTCTCCCTTATCCACAAGGCTCGTTATCCTATCAAAGAACGCTATCAGATTAGTTTGACATGATTTGTTCTTTACAAATCCATGCTGGCTATTCCCTATCACCTTACCACCTTCCAAGTGTTTGCAGATGATTTCTTTGATTACCTGCTCCATTATCTTCCCTGGCACAGAAGTTAAACTAACTGGTCTGTAGTTTCCCGGGTTGTTTTTATTTCCCTTTTTATAGATGGGCACTATATTTGCCCCCTTCCAGTCTTCTGGAATCTCCCCCGTCTCCCATGATTTCCCAAAGATAATAGCTAGAGGCTCAGATACCTCCTCTATTAACTCCTTGAGTATTCTAGGATGCATTTCATCAGGCCCTGGTGACTTGCAGGCATCTAACTTTTCTAAGTGATTTTTTACTTGCTCTTTCCTTATTTTCTCTTCTAAACCTACCCTCTTCCCGTAAGCATTCACTATACTAGACATTCCTTCAGACTTCTCAGTGAAGACCGAAACAAAGAAGTCATTAAGCATCTCTGCCATTTCCAAGTCTCCCGTTACTGTTACCCTCTCCTCACTGAGCAGTGGGCCTACCCTGTCCTTAGTCTTCCTCTTGCTTCTAATGTATTGATAAAATACATTTACACCTCCAGCTCCTACTCTCTCCATCTGATGTTTTTGTTGTACAGGGCAAAAAGGTGCCTGTAGAACACTTCTTTGACAGAGCTATACATCAGTAATTAGCACAGACAAAAAAATATCTCCTCACATGCCCTGAGCACAGTATTGTATAATTATCATATAGCCTGCAAGTAAGTAACCATTGAATAGATAATCACTTTGACTTAGTGGTAAAGATGGTTAAAAATGCCAGTGGAAATATCTATACAAAAACTTATTTTCCCTCAATTTCTATTAACTTTTTTTTTTCCATTTTAAAACAGAACAACGATCCTCATTTGTTAGGAAAACTCAGAGTTTACTGACACATTTCTGATTTTCAGTCTTTCTTCAAAAAACACTCCAGAGAATTTTAAAGCAAATTAAAAATATTGGTATTTATTAATACAAGAGAGTACAAAAGCAACTCCCCTCCTGCTGCTGGTGTTTCTGCTACTCCCATTTTGTTTTCTCCCAGATCCAAGAACGACACATCCATGAACTTCCTCTCTGAGTTACTTCCTGGTCCCTAAGAGGCTGTCTGCATATGCACCAAAGAGTCCACTCACCTATTAAGTGTAGTAATTGTTAGAATATTCACAAATACACTGTTTTGCTATATTTCTCATTTTATTCATACATTTCAGAAATATTTCATCTTTCAAGCTAAAATTCTTTTCTTGGTTTAGTCCTAAGGCTTAATTTTTAGAAAGTTTGAGCAAAATCCCCTCATCGTGTTCACTGGGCGGCTGTGCTTTAGACCTCTTTTTTTGTCTCCTTGAGTGCAGTTTCAAGCAGCATCAAATTAAAGTGAACTACAGAACTTTTTGGTGTATGATAATAAAGTCTACACAGCAACTTAGTGCACAGCCAGTTAATGTGCTATTGATTTGCCACAGACTAAATCTCCATATAGACAAGCCAACCCGAGGTGCAAAACACACAGAGCAAATGATAGAGTACATTACACACAGTTCTCCTTACCTACTCCTTAATCTTTCCTTAAAAGCACTGTAAATTCATCTGAACAAAAATAAATCTCATCTCTGGCTGGGAGAAGCAGACTGTCCTGCTTGCAGCATGTTCTCTCTGTCTGTGTCATTCTCGGTAAGTCTCAGTCTGCTAATGACCTCCTCCCCCACCCCTAGAGCAGAATCTTTAAGATTTTAGAATTCCCTTTGATCCTGGCATTTTGGTTTGGGAAGAATATACCTTGCCAAACTGGTTGGATCCAGGCAAGGAGTCTTCCCCCAGTTAATAGTTTCCTCACTGTTTCCTCAAGGACTCTTGGCGTACTCTATCATAACACTTGTTTTTGTAGTTATTTCCTTTCTCATTGCGTTCTCCCTGATAGCCTCATTTGATTTAACTCTGCATTCAAACAAGGTAACAACACATGTAACCCGAGGGAAATATAATATATAAAATACACAAACTCTCATTCTCCACAGCCTTCAGCTATTTTTTTTATTTAAAAAGGGAAAAATAAATACTGCCAGAACAAACTTACTTTTTCCAGCTCAGCTTGTGAGTTCTTGATTTATATAGCACCAGTTACCATGGTGTATTTTGAATGCTCAGCCTTAACACTGCAATAATTCCAGATGAGATGGGGGAGTGGAAACAAACTATCATACTTGCTTGTGTTTGTATCCTATCAAACTTTAAAATCTTTATTTTCTTATTATTATTGTACAGAGGAAACTTCTCTTACTCGAACTCTTCCCCTTGATACGATCTTTTCAAAAGAAATTAGGAAATAAATTCTATAATTAAAGAAATGTTCCAGGTTTTTTCTAATAAACAAGTAGTTCAAAATTTGCAACCCTGAATAAACTGACAGAACTATAAAAAGAAGAGATTTATACGAAACCTATTACCACTTCCATCATCCGCCAAAAATAAAAGGCAAGGTGTTTAGCATTAAGGACATTTTAAAATATAGTTATTAAATTAAATACAATGTCCATACTACTTTCTTATCTGACATCTTATGAAGTTCAATGTAATGTGCTTCTGCCATGTGTTCACTGGATGAATAATATTACTGGCTCACTAGTATAGAAGGGTATCACTTGGTCAGAAAGGACAGATGGGGAAAAAAGAAAGGTATTACACTGAATACCAAAGATGCAGTGAGACTGAGGTAGGAAGGGGAGGTAGACCTGTTGAAAGTTTCTGGGAAAGGATAAAAGGAGTTTTAAAAAAAAAAACCAAAAAAACCCACCCAAGGGTGATGTCATGGTAAGCATCTATTGTAGGCTGCCTAATAAGGAAGAAAAGATGGATGAGACTTTTTTTAAACAACTAAAAAGGATAATCGAAAGCACAAGATTTGTTGATGACATGTGTTTGGGAAATAACACAGCAGGGCACAGATTACCCAACAAGCCATTGGAATGCCTTAGAGACAACTTTATTATTATTATTATTATTTTATTACTATAGGAGGTAGAGAAAGCCTTGAGGGAAGAGACTAATCTAGATTTGATTCTGACAAACAGGGAGGAAAGTGTTGAGAGTTTGATGTAGAAGGCAGCTTGAATGAAAGTGATCATGAAATGATATAGTTCACAGGTCTAAGGAATTGTAGAATGGAAAACAGTAGAATAATGACAATAGACTTCAAGAAGGCAGACTTTAGCAAATTCAGACAATTGGCAGGTAAGGTCCTGTGGGAAGCAAATGAAAAAAAATCAAGAGAATTGGTTTTTTTAAAAAAAATATTAAAGGCACAAGATCAAACTATCCTAATGCATACGAAAGATAGGAAGTATGGGAAGAGACCACTTTTGCTTAACCACGAGATCTTCAATGAACTCAAAAAAGAATCATACAAAAACTGGAAACTGGTCAAATTATGAAGGATGGATATAAAAAACACCAACACAAGCATGTAAGGACAAAATTAGAAAGGCCAAGGTATGAAACACAACTAAACTAGCAAGAGACATAAAGGGTAACATAATGTAAATCTGTCTTGTGTGTTATCCAGAAACAAAGTGTTTAAGATACAGCTGCATAGCAAATATATGATAACATTGTTCAACAGATCATAACTTTTCCAATGATACCTTCCAAGGTATACTTTGTATAAGATTCATCACAATTATGCATCAGTGGTGATACCTTAGTGTAATCATGGTCACCTTTCTGTGTTCACTCCTTTACGTCACTTCTGCAATATAAAGGGGTAGAGATTTAGCCTCCTATGGAAAGTCCCTGACCCCAGCAGTAATACAGAGACACCAGAGGATATCCTCCTCTACCAGAAATGTGTTGGTGTCATGATGGGGCATACTTTAAGCCAAAGAGCTTTAAACTCGGGCTAGTCTGTATTGTGGAGCAAACAATAGCTAGTCACACAAGGAGGTTCTCTAACTTATTTTGGAGTCTGCACCAGGCATCCCACAGAAGGTTGACCACTCTTTCCTTTTCCTGCCTGGGTTGCATTTTCTGAAAGAATATGGCCCTTAAAACTTCACTATGAACATAATTAGATAAAATATATATATAAAATCAAATGTGAAAAACATTCAAGAGACATTGTGGAACAGCAGGGGAGGGGCTAAAGCAGGCTGCCTGCCTGTCCTGGCACTGTGCTGCATGCTCCCTGGAAGTATCCAACAGGTCCAGGTTCTAGACCCAGGGTAGGGGGAGGAGACTCCGCACACTGCTCTCACCACAGGCACTGCCCCTCACAACTACCATTAGCCTGTCCCCAGCCAATGGGAGTGCAGAGCTGGTGCTCAGAGTGGGGGCAGTGCTCAGAGTGGGGGCAAGACTCTGAGCCCCATTGCCCCCTGCCTACCAGTCAGACTTGCTGGCTGCTTCCAGGGTGCAGCATGGTGCCAGACAGGACAGGTAGGGACTAGCCTGCCTTAGCACCGCTGACCAGACTTTGAATGGCCCAGTTGACGGTGCTGACCGGAGTGACCAGGGTCCCTTTTTGACTGAGCATTCTGGTCAAAAAAACAGACATCTGGTCATCTTACCTCTAGGCACTACCACATTATAAATGAAGACATTGAGCTAGATTCACTGGCATGTTTCAGTTGTTTTAAATCACACTGGTGGCACAAATCATTTGTGAATATCACTGTGTTGGCTGCTTAAATCAGATTTACAGATATTTTTCATCATCAGATAGGCAGAAAGTGGATAGAGCAGTCAATAACTCTGGCCCACAATCACTGCCCCGAAGAGTTTATAATTGCGTGAACAGGCAACAGATAAACGCAGGAGGGTTGGAAGAGGAAAGAGGGAAGAAAATATTGAATCAATAGCTTATGTTTTGTGTGCTTGTGTATGTGTCCATCCACCAATCCTTCTACCTAATCACAGTTGATTAGGAAAACTAGAAGGAGACGCATGTAATGACCATACAGATTAACCCAGGGATACTTATTTAGACCGAGTCCTATTTTTTTAAGAGTTTCCTTCTGAGAACAAAACAAAAATTACAGACCTATTGGTCATGCAGATATCAGCTAGCTGGTTTCCCTAGCAAAAACATCAGAAACCATTATTTCTATAACTTTGAGTTATTCCAATGGTGCAAATGCTAAGTGCTTAATGCATATTTATTATGCTGGATGAAAACCATGGGAGCACTAATTCACCATTGCCATATGCAAAGCAATCAATACCCCAGTTCACTGACTATCAAAATTATTTTCAGGCAATTTGGTATATTTTTTTCTAAATCCTATAAGCTGGTGTACTTTAAATACTGCTTTACTACCACCAACCTAGTTAATATATTAATAAATTGTTCTTGAGGAGGAATAAGGACATTTCCTGCAATCATATATACATAGAGTCTCAAACAATATTTTGGATCTTGTCCAACTTGCTCCTAATTTCACTTCAAAAGAGTTTTCTGCCTCTCAATAGTTTTGACCCTTTTTAATAATTTTATTTCCTAAGGTGTACTTTGTACCTAACTACATTTCAGGGAGGATCCATAAACTGTGCACAGTGGCATGTCTTGCTATGTATGCATCTTTTTTTTCAAAGTGATTTTTCATTTTTCCATAATGGTAATAATCAGAGTTCCAGCATGCATTTGTCCTTAGTCAATTAGATATCTCATTTGAATATTCTGTGTACAGAGACTACAGAACGTTTTTATGGTCATGAGTCTGAGATGTCCACAAGGGATGAAACCACTACTGAGCTGCACTAGCAACCTTAAGTAATACAAATAAAACCATTGTATTGCACCATGTATTCTGTATAAGCCACAATTTTTTTAAAAAATGATTTAAAGGGATTTTTAAAGCTTTTTTGATACTACTGTTTGTATCCCTCTCTATTAAAATCAGATTCCACTGTGTAGGAACAGGAGTGAGGAAAAAAAAATCACATTTTACAAGATCTTCAAAGTAAACTTAACTCATTTTCCCAGGCATAATAATACTACAACATCTTTGTTCTATTATCTTGGAGCTGACCAGGACTGTACAGCCAGTCATATCTCTTCTTTCTAACATCATGATTAAGTTCTTATGTCTAGCACTGAATGGATACTTTCAGATTTTAAATCTTCTCAGGTCAATGCAAATTGAAGGGAAAAAAAGGGGGTGTTGGGGAAAGCAAAAGATTTTCATGGAAAGTGGATTCAAACATCAACATGGAAGCTTTTTAAGCTTCTCAAAGGCTTGAATTATTCAAAATAGTCCTCATAGAGTTTACACAGCAGAATGTGTGTGGCATTCCAAAGTGTACGAAAAATACAGTCTAGGTTTGATGATCTATGTCTTGTTCTTACTACAGCTGTCTGAGTAATTCAAATATTATGTGAACATGTGTTATAATTTTGAAATTAATTCTGTGCGGTCATAGAAGATCAGGGTAGGAAGAGACCTCATGAGGTCATTTAGTCCAACCCCCTGCTCAAAACAGGACCAACCCCAACTAAATCATTGAAGTGAAGGCTTTGTCAAGCTGGGCCTTAAAAACCTCTAAGGATGGAGATTCCATCATTTCCTTAGGTAACTCATTCCAGTGCCTCACCATCCTCCTAGTGAAACAGATTTTCCTAATATCTAACCTAGACCTCTGCCACTGCAACTTGAGAACATTGATTCTTCTTCTGTCATCTGCCATCACTGAGAACAGCTGAGCTCCATCCTCTTTGGAACACCCCTTCAGGTAGTTGAAGGCTGCTATCAAATCCCTCCCTCATTCTTCTCTTCTGCAGACTAAATAACCCCAGTCCCCTCAGCCTCTCCTCATGAGTCATGTGCCCTAGCCCCCTAATCATTTTCATTGACCTCTTTTGGACTCTCTCCAATTTGTCCACATTCTTTCTGTAGTGGGGGACCCAAAACTGGATACAATACTCCAGATGTGGCCTCACCAATGCCAAACAGAGAGGAATAATCACTTTCCTCGATCTGCTGGCAATGCTCCTGCTGATTCATCCCAATATGCTATTGGCCTTCTTGGCAATAAAGGCACAATGTTCATTCATATCCAGCTTCTCATCCACTGTAAACCCCAGGTCCCCCACTTAGCCAGTCAGTCACCAGCCTGTAGCGGTGCATGGGATTCTTCCATCTTAAGTGCAGAACTCTGCACTTGTCCTTGTTGAATTTCATCAAATTTCTTTTAACCCAATCCTCCAACTTGGCTAGGTCCCTCTGGACCCAATCCCTACCCTCCAGCATATCTACCCCTCTCCACAGTTTAGTGTCATCTGGGGACTTGCTGAGGGTCACTACCTGTTGAGCCCAATGATCTAGCCAGCTTTCTCTCCACTTTATAGTCCATTCATCCATCCCATACTTCTTTAACTTGCTGGCAATTATACTGTGGGAGACCATATCAAATGCTCTGCTAAAGTCCAGGTATATCACATCCACCCATATTTCCAATATTCACAGAGTGAGTTATCTCAAAGAAGGCAGTCAGGTTGGACAGGCATGACTTGCCCTTGGTGAATCCATGTTGACTGTTCCTGAAAACCTTCTTCTCCTCCAAGTGCTTCAAAATGGACTCCTTGAGGACTTGCTCCATGATTTTTACAGAGACTAAGGTGAGGCTGACCAGTCTGTAGTTCTCCAGATTCTTCTTCTTCCATTTTTTAAAGATAGGCATTAGATTTCCATTTTTTCAATCATCTGGGACCTCTGGCTCTGCAATCACATCAGCCAGCTCCCTTGGATGCATTAGATCTACCCTCAGGGATTTGTGTATGTCTAGCTTTTCTAAATGGTGCTTAACCTGTTCTTTCAATATTGAGCTCACCTCCTCCCCAAACTGAGCTTAAGCAGTCTGGGAGCTGACCTTGTCTGTGAAGACAAAGGCAAAAAAAAATCCCCCACACACATTGACTACTTCAGCTTTTTCTACATAATCTGTCACTAGGTTGCCTCCCTCATTCATTAAGGGTTCCACACTTTCCCTGACCACCTTCTTGTAGAAATCCTTCTTGTTATCCTTCACATCCCTTGCTAGCTGCAACTCCAATTGTGCTTTGGCCTTCTTGATTACATCCCTGCATGCTCACACGATATTTTTGTACTTGTCCTTTATCATCCGTCCAAGTTTCCATTTCTTGTAAGCTTCCTTTTTGTGTTTAAGCTCATGGAAGATTTTTCTGTTAAGCCAAGCTGGTCGCCTGCCATATTTGCTACTCTTTCTACACATCAGGATGGTTTGTTTCTGTGCCCTCAGTAAGGCTTCTTTAAAATACAGTCAGCTCTCTTGCACTCCTTCTCCCCTCATGTTAACCTCCCAGGGGATCCTACCTATCAGTTCCCTGAGGGAGTCAAAGTTTTCTTTTCTGAAGTCCAGGGTCCATATTCTGCTGCACTCCTTTCTTCCTTTTGTCAGGATCCTGAACTCAACCATCTCATGGTCACTGCTGCCCAGTTTGCCACCCACTTCAACTACTCCTACCAATTCTTCCCTGTTTGTGAGCAGCAGGTCAAGAGGAGCACAGACCCTAGTTGATTCCTCCAGAAATTGCACCAGGAAGTTGTCCCCAGCAGTCTCCAAAAACTTCCTGGATTGTGTTTGCACTGCTGCATTGTTCTCCCAAATGATATTAGGGTGACTGAAGTCCCCCATGAGAACCAGGGCCTGCAATCTGGAAACTTCTGTTAGTTGTCTGAAGAAAGCCTTGTCTCCCTCATCCTCCTTGTCTGGTGGTATATAGCAGATGCCCACCACGGCATCACCCTTGTTGATCTCGACTATGAAGTTAATTCAAAGACTCTCAACAGGCTTTTTTCCAGTTTTGTACTGGAGCTCTGAGCAATTATATTGCTCCCTTACATACAGTTCAACTCCTCTGCCTTTTCTCACCCTCCTATCCTCCTTGAACACTTTATACCCATCCATGAAAGTGCTCCAGTCATGTGAGTTACCCCACCAAGTCTGTTGTTCCAATCACAGAATAGTTCCTTGACTGTAACATGACTTCCAATTCTTCCTGTTTGTTTTCCAGGCTTCTTGCATTCCTGTACAGGCACTTAATATAACTAGCCAATTGCCCTACTTTCTCAGTATGAATCAGGAAGCCTCCCCTGTTGCACCCTCCTCCTTTTGTTTGCTCCTAGTATCCCAATTCTACACTTTCCTCAGGGCTTAACTCTCCATCCTCCAGCAAATCTAATTTAAAGCCCTCCTCACTAGGTTAGCAAGCCTGCCTGTGAAGATGCTCTTCTCTCTTTCTTTGTTAGGAGGATCCCATCACTTCCTAGGAATCCTTCTTCCTGGCACAACTTTGCATAGTCACAGAATCCAAAGCCCTCTCTCTGACACCACCTGCACAACCATGCATTTACCTCTACAATGTGAAGGAAATGGACCAACAACAGGGAGGATGGATGAGAACATGACTTGCACCTGAAACTTCCTTATCTTTCTTCCAGAGCCACATAGTCTGCAGTGACCCAATCAAGGTCATTCTTGGCAGTATCACTGGTGCCCACGTGGAGAAGTAGGAAGGAGTAGCGGTCCAAGGGCTTGATCAGTCTCGGCAGACACTCCATCACATCCTGAATTCTAGCTCCAGGCAAGCAGAACACCTCACGAGTTTCCCAGTGTGGACAAAAGATGGATGATCCATCCCTCTTAGGAGGAAATCCCCATCTACCACACCCATCTCCTCCTCTTGGAAGTAGTGATCTTGGAACTCCCATTCCTAGTACAATGCATCCCATGCCTTCCGGTCGATGGGTTCTCCCTCTGATCCCTTCCCTCAGATAACTCTTCCAAACCACTCTCTGCCATAGTTCCTGTGCAGAGAGCCTGAATACGGTGTCTTACCTCTATCAGAAAGAGGAGAACCCATGCACACCCTATGCTTCTTCTGGAGGTCACATGCTGCCAATTTTCTTCCCCATTCTGCACTGCCCTCTCTGATTGTTCAGCATGCTATGCCTGCAGAACCAAATGCTGACTTCTATCCAGAAAATCTTCATTTTCTCTTTAAAACAAGGTTGATACTGGGGTCTCTAGTCCTGTAACATTCTCTTTCAATATGGAGACCAGCTTTCACTTCGTACAGACAAATACACTTCTAACCTCTGGGAGAAAGACAAACATGGCACATCCTGTGCAGGTCACAACAGCTGATCTCTCACTATCCATATTGTCTTCCTTCTAAGAGCCTCTTCCTATGTTTTATTTACTGCTAACAGAAGCCTAAAAGGAAAAACAGAAACAAAAAACATTCTGTGGGAACTCCCCACAGGCAAACTCCCTCTGTTTGCCTGTCCTCTGTTTGCTCACTTAGCTGGGAACTGGCTGTTTTTTTATAAGGCTGCTGGCTCGAAGTTGTTGGCCTGGCTCCAAGCCTTCCCTCTAATCAAACACTCAAGGTCCACCTGGAACAAAGCACTCTCAATTCACACTTTTCAAACAAACAAACAAACCCATGGTCAAACAAATAGTCGCAGCAGATAGACACTTGGCTATTCACCCCACCAGCTCACAACACAGCCTCCCTAATGCAGCACTCAATGTAGCTCCTCTCGGACAGTTCCCAGGCAAACTTCTTCTGTTTGCCTGTCCTCTATTCACTGCTCTGTTCATAGACTCATAGACTCTAGGACTGGAAGGGACCTCAAGAGATCATCGAGTCCAGTCCTCTGCCCTCATGGCAGGACCAAATACTGTCTAGACCATCCCTGATAGACATTTATCTAACCTACTCTTAAATATCTCCAGAGATGGAGATTCCACAACTTCCCTAGGCAATTTATTCCAGTGTTTAACTACCCTGACACTTAAGAACTTTTTCCTAATGTCCAACCTAAATCTCCCTTGCTGCAGTTTAAGCCCATTGCTTCTTGTTCTATCATTAGAGGCTAAGGTGAACAAGTTTTCTCCCTCCTCCTGATGACACCCTTTTAGATACCTGATAACTGCTGTCATGTGCCCTTTCAGTCTTTTCTTTTCCAAACTAAATAAACCCAGTTCTTTCAGCCTTCCTTCATAGGTCATGTTCTCAAGACCTTTAATCATTCTTGTTGCTCTTCTCTGGACCCGCTCTAATTTCTCCACATCTTTCTTGAAACGTGCTGCCCAGAACTAGACACAATACTCCAGCTGAGGCCTAACCAGCGCAGAGTAGAGCGGAAGAATGACTTCTCGTGTCTTGTTTACAACACACCTGTTAATGCATCCTAGAATCACGTTTGCTTTTTTTGCAACAGTATCATACTGTTGACTCATATTTAGCTTGTGGTCTACTATGACCCCTAGATCTCTTTTTGCCATACTCTTTTCTAGACAGTCTCTTCCCATTCTGTATGTGTGAAACTGATTGTTCCTTCCTAAGTGGAGCACTTTGCATTTGTCTTTATTGAACGTCATCCGGTTTACCTCAGACCATTTCTCTAATTTGTCCAGATCATTTTGAATTTTGACCCTGTCCTCCAAAGCAGTTGCAATCCCTCCCAGTTTGGTATCTTCTGCAAACTTAAGCATACTTTCTATGCCAACATCTAAGTCGTTGATGAAGATATTGAACAGAGCCGGTCCCAAAACAGACCCCTGCGGAACCCCACTTGTTATACCTTTCCAGCAGGATTGAGAGCCATTGTCATGGTAATTGTTATCCTGTCCCTCCTCCCCACTTCACTCCAACTGTTTGTTCTATGTACTAGTTGCATCTTAAATCATATTATAAACTCCTTCTGGGTGGAGACTATGAAAGTTTCTTTGCACAGTGCCTATTCTGATTGTGACCTATGAGTGCTACCATACATGTATATAAATATAGGAGAGAGAAATTAATATCTCTCTCCCTCTCTGACTCACAGTGTGGTCCCTGATCTGCTTCATGTGGCCAGTGAATTACATGCTACTCCTTACTCAAGGTTTGTGGCAAAGTCACAATATACTCATTATAAATGAATAAGAATAGCGTTTTCACATTACAATATGCAGAAAGTCCTTATATTGTGTGACATATTGGGGAAAGCTACAGGAGAGTGAAAGACAGTGGTGGTAATTCTAGCATTAGTCACTGTCACACTTTCAATTTCAGAATTCTAGACACTACTGGGAAGTATAACACAGACAAAAGCCGCCTTAGTAGCCACACTGGTGCCATTGATGAGTCGTTCACTTGGCTGAGAGACTTGGGGTATAACTTTGTAGTTGATGACACCCTTGCAATTTGTAGCATGAATCAGGCCTGTGTATAGTTGAATGATAAGCAGTAGCAAGTATGATTGTAACTGCATATAGCACAAGCTAGGCCTGCCTACATACCTCATCCCAGGGTACAGAGTCATGGCAAGTGAATCTGTTGCACAGACAGCAGACCAGCAGCTGCTGTAGCATTATATCAAAATGCTGATGATGACAAAGCTGATGCAGTTGATGCTCGTTACTTTTGATTGTCTGATCATCTCTGATTGTTGATTAGCGTCATGCTTTAGCAATAGAATGCTGCACAGTTCAATCAAAAATTAATCTCACAACACCCACCTACATTTTTAAACCAAGTTATGTTTTTGTTACTCTGTTTTCAATTACAGCATTTTTTTTTTGACTCAGAAATCAAAAGGGCCCCCTAAACGTTCAAAGTGGCTTCCATAGGACATTTTTTGAAAACATTGTGCAGTGAAAGGTGTAACTTTCACTCAGTTTTACTGTCACCAAATGAAAGCAAATAGGCTTTTTCCACATCTGGGTACTTCCATCAACTATAAACAAGGCAACATAATAACAGGAAAGGAAGACTGCAGTTGTATAGCAATCTTCCTTTCTGTTTTTTTTTTTTCTTGTTGATTTAACCAAAGCTTCTGCCTCTCTAGTATAACTGCTTTTATCTACTAATATCTGCTTTTGGAACTCAGGGAAACAGCTCAATAATCCCAGCCTATGTCTCTTAGCCAAGAAAGATTTGTAGTGATTACTCCATTGTGGCACAGAGTGAAATTTGTCTCCATTGAAGTCAATGGCAGAACTCCTTTAGACATCAGTGGGGCCAGGATTTCACCCACGGCATTTAAAGAGAGTTTAATCAGAAGTGCTCAAGAAGACATCTCACACATTTGCCACCTTTAGCAGTGCCCTGCTTGTGGGCCACTTTCAACATCAGGAGTGGCATTTTCAACAGTGCTCAGTGTTGCGACTGACTTCAGTGTGGGCAGAGTTAGGTCAAAGGCAAGCACTTCTGAAAGTTCCCTGGAATCAGTCTAGGCTTTTTTACTGCCCCAATCACCAGAAATTCTGACTGTATTATTAAGGGAAATCGTGTTTCACTGTCACTTTGAGAGTTACGAATTTAGTTTAATCTCATTTTACACATTTAATAGGGCTTCACAGGTGACTGTTGCTATTTAAATAGCTAAATCATGATGAGCACGGCATTGAAACCAGCCAAGCTTCGTGAAGCACTGTAAAGCAGAAAAGCTACATGGCATTACAGGTTACAAAAACTGAAAAGTTCTCCTGATCTTCCACTGCTAACTTCAATTTGAATGTTTGATTTTTTTTTCATTGTTTAAAAATCAGATGTGACTCTAAAGCTGCAATAAAAATTCTAATGAATGTAACATGGATACTTAGATGATCTCTCTGCCACTTAATGCGAATTTTGACACAAGGACTTAACATTAGGGTGCAGCACTTATGGAAATAATAGCACTATTCAATATTTATGAAGCTCTAGTTGTCTCTAAATACAGCACATCACTTGAACTACTTGTCACAATTGGAAAGTTACTACATTAATGAGAGTGGTAAATATTGGGGGAGGAAAAGGTATGGAGAGAGATCAAAACTGCAAACCTGTGTAGTTATTCTCTAAGGATCTGATTCCTGTGTGTTCAAAAGTGAAGTAACCAATTATTCACCCTTCTCCAGAAGTGGCCCCAAGATAAGGCAAAAGGGAAATGCAGAGAGTGTTGTCCCAGGCCTGGTCCACACTACACTGTTAAATCAATTTTAACAGCGTTAAATTGATTTAACGCTGTACCCGTCCACACCACAATGCACTTTAAATTGATTTAAAGGGCTCTTTAAATTGATTTCTGTACTCCTCCCCAACGAGAGGCGTAACGCTAAAATCGATATTAGCGTATCGATTTAGAGTTAGTGTGGCCGCAAATCGAAGTTATTGGCCTCCGAGTGGTATCCCACAGTGCACCAGTGGCTGCTCTGGACAGGTAACTGAACTCTAATGCACTGGCCAGGTATACTTTTGAATTGCATTTCCTGTTTGGCCAGCGTGGAGCTCTCATCTGCACAGGTAACAATGTAGTCTCCTGAGAATAGAAAAAGAGCACCAGCATGGACCGCATGAGAGGTACTGGATCCTATTTCTATATGGGGAGAGGATTCAGTGCCAACAGAACTGCATTCCAAAAGACGAAATTAAAAAATTTTGAAAAAATTTCCAATACCATGAGGGAGAGAGGCCACACCAGGGACTCAGTGCAATGCAGAGTGAAAGTGAAGGAGCTCAGACAAGCCTACCAGAAAACCAAAGCAGCAAACGGAAGATCCGGATCAGGGCCAAAAACATGCCGCTTCTACTCTGAGCTGCATGCAATTTTAAGGGACTGCGCCACCACTACCCCTCGCTTATCTGTGGATTCTGAGGTGGGGGTTATAATCTCAACCATGGATGAGGATTCAGCGGAGGGGGAAGATGACGAGGAGGAAGAGCTTGCAGAGAGCACACAGCACTCCATTCTCCCTAGCAGCCAGGAGCTTTTTGTGATCCAGACGGAATTACCCTGCCAGCCCTTCTAAGCCACTAGCCCAGACAATGAAGCCATGGAAGCGACCTCTGGTGAGTGTACCTTTGTAAATATAAAACATGGTTTAAAAGCAAGCGTTTTTTAAAGATTGATTTGCCATGAGGGCTTGGCATGTATTAGCAGGCATTAAAGTTACTGGAACAGTTTGTTAACATGTCTGGGGATGGAGCGGAAATCCTCCAGGGACATCTCCATGAAGCGCTCCTGGAGGTACTCTAAAAGCCTTTGCAGAAGGTTTCTGGGCAAGGCAGCCTTGTTCCGTCCACCATGCTAGGACACTTTATCACGCCATGCATGTAGCAAGTAATCGGGTATCATTGCATGACAAAGCCTAGCTGCGTATGGTCCCGGTGATTGCAGGCATTCAAGAAACATCCGTTCTTTATCTCACTCTGTTATCCTCAGCAGAGTGATTATCGTTCATGGTAACCTGGCTGAAATTAAGGAATTTTATTAAGGGGACAGAGATGGCCTTTTTCCTACTGGGCTGCTTGCCTGTTGCTTAAAAGAAATCCTTCCTTGCAGGTAGCCAAGCGGAGGGAGGTTAATGGCGCTGAGCTTTTTAGCGTTTGGTCAGCAGGAATCTTCCCAGCTACCAGCCACGTGGGGGGGGGAGGAGAAAGGGGGGTGATTAGCAGTGATCTTCCATTATACCAGCCATGCGGTGGGGGGAGGGGTAAAGCAATTCTAAGGTTAGGGTTAGGCGTCTGCTGCTCCTTGTTAAAGAAGCAGCACAGGGAGAAGCTATATGCCTCTTTGTATGGCTTATCATGACCGCATGCAAGCTGAATTGTGTTGCCCGGACCTGCGTCTGTGTTGATCTGTTACACCACAGCCGCAGGCACTCAATACTAAAAAAATCCAAATGCGACCTTGTAGTGAAATCACATGTGCTATGTAAGGTGAATAGTGTTGTTCACTGTGAAAGAGTATAAGCATTCTTCTGTGAAATGTATCTTTTATAATCCTTCTATCACTATTTTCCCCCACTCATGCAGCTGCAAATTTTTCAAGCCTCCCTACTCCATCCCAAAAGCTAGCTCAGATAAGGTGGAGGAGGAAGAGGACACGAGATGAAATGTTCACAGAAATCATGGCAGTAACCCGCAATGAAAGAGCTCATCTGGGGGAGTGGAAGGACATGGTAGCAAAGTACAGGAAAGATGCCAGTGAACATGAGGATAAGAGAGACGCCCGAGATGAGAGGTGGCAGCAGGAAGATCAGAGATGTAGGCAGGAAGATCAGCGGTGGCGGGATGCAACCCTGGAGCTGCTGCGTGATCAAACTGACATCCTCCAACGTCTGGTGGATCTTCAGGAGGAGCAGCGGGGTCACAGAGTGCCTCTGCAGCCCATGTTTAACCACCCTCAGTACTCACCATGTTCCATATCTTCCACATCCAGACTGTAAGAACGCATGGGGGACACGCCACCCCCGTAGACAGTCCAACCAAAAGGCTGTCATTACATTGAAATGTGCTTAATGGCCTTTTCCTTCCCTCCTATCCTCCTCCAAAACCATTCCCAGGATACCTTGTTATTTCTCTTGCTGTTTTTATAATTGCATGCTTTTTAAATGAAGGGGGAGGGCGTGTTGCTTACAGGGAATGACTTTTAATAAAAAATACATGCTTTTTAAACGATAGTAACTTTATTTCCATAAGCAAGCTGTAATCGAAGAGGGAGGGTGGGTTGCTTACAGGAGGAGTCAATAAAGGGGGGGGAGGGTCATGAAGGAGAAACAAACACAGCAGTCACACCGTACCCTGGCCTGTGATGAAACTCGTTTTCAAGGCTTCTCTGATGCGCACCGCTTCCTGGTGTGCTCTTCTAATCGCCCTGGTGTCTGGCTGTGCGTAATCAGCGGCCAGGTGATTTGCCTCAGCCTCCCACCCCGCCATAAAGGTCTCCCCCTTACTTTCACAGAGATTGTGGAGCACACAGCAATAACAAAGGGGACATTGGTTTGGCTGAGGTCTGAGCGAGTGAGTAACGTTCTCCAGCGGGCTTTTAAACAGCCAAATGCACATTCTGCCACCATCCTGCACTTGCTCAGCCTGTAGTTGAACAGCTCCTGGTCACTGTCCAGGCTCCTGTGTATGGCTTCATGAGCCATGGCATCAAGGGGTAGGCTGGGTCACCCAGGATAACGACAGGCATTTCAACATTCCCAACTGTTATATTCTGGTCCGGGAAGTAAGTCCCTTGCTGCAGCCGTTTAAACAGAACAGTGCTTCTGAAGAAGCGAGAGTCATGAACCCTTCCTGGCCATCTCATGTGGATGTTGGTGAAACATCCCTTGAGATCCACCAGTGCTTGCAGCACCATTGAAAAGTATCCCTTGCGGTTTATGTACTGGGTGCCCTGGTGCTCCGGTACCAAGATAGGGATATGGGTTCCATCTATCGCCACCCCACAGTTAGGGAATCCCATTGCAGCAAAGCCATCCACTATGACCTGCACGTTTCCCAGAGTCACAACCTTTTGAAGCAGCAGTTTAATGATTGCTTTGGCTACTTGCAACACAGCAGTAGATTTTCCCACTCCAAATTGATTCCCGACTGATGGGTAGCTGTCTGGCGTTGCAAGCTTCCAGAGGGCTATTGCCACTCACTTCTCCACTGTGAGGGCTGCTCTCATCTTGGTATTATGGTGTTTCAGGGCAGGGGAAAGCAAGTCACAAAGTTCAAAGAAAGTGCACTTACGCATGTGAAAGTTTCACAGCCACTGCGAATCGTCCCACACCCGCAAAACTATGCGGTCCCACTAGTCTGTGCTTGTTTCCCTGGGCCCAAAATTGGCGTTCAATGGGTAGAACCTCCTCCATTACCAGCAGGAGCTCCAAAGCGCAGGGGCCTGCGGTTAGGGAGAATTCAGTGTCCATGTCCTCATCACTCTCGTTGCCGCGCTGCCATAGCTGCCTCCTCCTCTCCTGCGTTTGCAGTTCATGGTTCACCATAGACAGCACGAGAATGCGCAAGATGTTTACAACGTCCATGATTGCGCTATTGAGCTGAGCAGGGTCCATGCTTGCTGTGCTATGGCGTTTTCTCAGTTCACCAGGAAAACAGGCGAGAAATGGCTGTCTGCTGTTTTCAGGAAAGGAGTGGTGAGGCTGTACCCAGAACCATCCACGACAATGATTTTTGCCCCATCAGGCACTGGGGTCTCAACCCAGAATTCCAAGGGTTAGTGAAGACTGTGGGAACTATGGGATAGCTACGGGATAGCTACCCACAGTGCAACGCTCTGGAAATAAATACTAGCCTCGGACCATGGACGCACACCGTTGAATTAATGTGCCTAGTGTGGACGCGCACAATCGACTTTATAATATCTGTTTTATAAAATAGATTTAAGCTAATTTGAATTTATCCTGTAGTGTAAACATACCCCCAAGATCAAGTTTTGGGGAATGAATATAAAATAAATGAGATATACAGAAATTTCTTAATCTTACACTGCAGAAAAAGTTGGGTTGGAGGGGACAGAGAGATGGCGAGACAGGCACTTTAGGTTGAAAAAGATCCAAATGGCCTGACCTTCCCAAAAGAATAAGAATTAAAGAGTGGAACTGATCAAACCATTGTATTCTGACTATATGACGTTTCATAAAGAGAAACTATTGTTTGTGTAATTTCACACATCCAATCAAATATCCAGGTCTTGTGAACTTTACTGGCCTAAAGCCATACGTAAATAATCATAGAAAGATAAACACTCATGGGTGAATTACATGCCTGTCAGTAGATATATTTTGCCACTGCAAGCTAGATCTCACCTTGACCATTTGTAAAGTCATGAACTACCACGTGAGTTAATGTGATAGCCTGTAACTGGGCAGACTCACTCCCGCAGCGCCTCCTACTGGTCGTCCTCAGGAATTAGCTCAAACTCCAGTTCGGAGCACCCTCTGCAGGCCAGTGATCTGCCTTGTTCTCAGCTACTGGCCCCGTGTCCCTCCCTGGACCCCAGTGCCCTTTTAATTGGGTCTCCCCCCTCCCAGGGGAAACCCTCCCCACTTTGCCTCAGTATTGGCTACTGCTCAGTCATTGTCTAGCCCCACACCCTGGGGCAGACTGCAGTATCAGCCACTCATCATAGGCAAAAGGGTTTGGGCCTGGCTGCCTTTACCCACCCTCTAGCTGCCCCTCTGCAAGCCCAATACCTGGGAGGCCTAGAACTAGGCCCTGCAGCCTGGGGAGTTGCTAGCCTAGGGCTTCCCAGCTCCTAAGGCCTTTCCCCAGCTCTGCCTTCCTCTAGGCCCCTGGGTGAGTTCCCCAGCAGCCAGGCCTCTCTCCCTCTCAAGTCAGAGAGACTCTCTGCTGCTTCTGGCTCCCTGGCCTTCTTATTAGGCCCTATGGCTCAGTTTGGGGCATGGCCCCAGCTGCAGCCGCTTCCCCAATCAGCCTAGCTTAAAGGCTGCTTTCTCCAGCCCCAGCCCCTTCCCCGGGCTGTTTTTAACCCCCTCAGGGCAGGAGCAGAGATCCACTCTGCTACACACCTCCCCCCTTAAAACCCCCACCCCAGGGAATCAGGGGGCCTTCTGGGCTGTGCGACCCAGAGGTGTCCCGCCAGCTGCACCTGCTTCTCCTCACTGTCTCACAGTTTGGAGGCCAGGGCTTCCTTCTCCTGGCAGGCTTTTTGCAGCCCTTCCTGTGCCGCCTGCCAGGCCTGCTCCGCAGCCTCTAGCCGCGCCCACAGGTCCTGGTCCCCCAGGCTCTTTTCCTGACCCTTTACACTCAGGGTCTGGGTTCCCACCCCTACCTGGTCCCAGCCTCCTGCTGAGCCCAGTCCCTTTGGGTCTCCTTATCGATGACCTCCCTGGCGATGGTCTGGGTCCCACCCTCTCGCAGGGTCCCCACCATCCCACTTACGGTCTTTACCACCTCCCCTGGGTGGCCCATTTGCCGGTCAGCCACTCCCTCGGCTGCGTTGCCCTCCGCACTAGGGGGCAACCTTTCTTCAGGTGGCCCAGCTCCCGGCAATGTCGACAGGCTCCCCGCCTCCATGTTGCCCGGGCCTCCTGCTTCTTCCCATTGTCCCTCCCTGGGCCAACCCTTCCTGGCTTGCCCTGGGTCGTGTTCCTTGGGGCCAGGCAGTCCCGCCAAAGATGGCCCCACCTTCCACAGGCCCAACACGCCCGCTGCTGCCAGGATTCCCTTACCCAGCATGCCGTCCGAGGGACTGGGTGCTGTCCCAATCCAGGGTGAGGCACCCTGCCCCCAACCCCATATGGACAGTCCTATTTTACATGCCCGCTCCTGGCACAAACATAACAAGTCCTTTGTTCTGCTCCAGGCCTCCTGGCTCTAGGTCCAGGCTCCTCTCTTGGCCCTAGGCGGTTCCTCCTGAACACCTGCCGCAGGAGCTTCCTCAAGGCCCGCTGTTCCTCCACCAGCTGGGCCATCTGTCCTTGGAGGGCCCATTGCACCTCCCACAGTCCCAGTGGGTCCTCAGTCCCATTCCACTGGAGTGCTGACTCCAAACCCCACCCATGGACTATGCCTGGAGTCTCCGCAAACAAGACCCCAGTGTAACAGGGATCCATCACTCCTTGCCTCAGTTTCTCCACCGTCTCAACATCCAGGCTTTAGTCCTGCTGTCCTCTCCTTGCCCCTTGTATCAAGGACAGACCGCACATGCCTGCATTCTCCACCACGTGTAACCGGGCAGACTCACCCCCGCAGCACCTCCTACTGGTCATCCTCAGGAATTAGCTCAAACTCCAGTTCAGAGCACCCTCTGCAGGCCAGTGATCTGCCTTGTTCTCAGCTACTGGTCCCATGTCCCTCCCTGGACCCCAGTGCCCCTTTAACTGGGTCTCCCCCCTCCCAGGGGAACCCCACCCCACTATCCCCATTTTGCCTCAGTATTGGCTACTGCTCAGTCATTGTCTAGCCCCACACCCTGGGGCAGACTGCAGTATCAGCCATTCATCATAGGCAAAGGGGTTTTGGCCTGGCTGCCTTTACCCACCCTCTAGCTGCCCCTCTGCAAGCCCAATACCTGGGAGGCCTAGAACTAGGCCCTGCAGCCTGGGGAGTTGCTAGCCTAGGGCTTCCCAGCTCCTAAGGCCTTTCCCCAGCTCTGCCTTCCTCTAGACCCCTGGGTGAGTTCCCCAGCAGCCAGGCCTGTCTCTCTCTCAAGTCAGAGAGAGACTCTGCTGCTTCTGGCTCCCTGGCCTTCTTATTAGGCCCTGTGGCTCAGTTTGGGGCATGGCCTCAGCTGCAGCCACTTACCCAATCAGCCCAGCTTAAAGGCTGCTTTCTCCAGCCCCAGCCCCTTCCCCGGGGCTATTTTTAACCCCCTCAGGGCAGGAGCAGAGATCCACTCTGCTACGTAGCCCATAACATCTTTTCATCTGATCATATGCCCTGGAAAGAGAGGAGGTGAACAGCATTCCAGGAGGAAGAGCTTCACCCCCCTTCCCTGCGTATTTAAAGCAAGTTCTACACTGCAGAATCACTTTGGTATAACTATGCCGCTCAGGGGTATGAAAAATGCACACCTGCAAGTGACGTAGTTATACAGATCTTAACTCCCCATGTAGACAATGCTATGCTGGTGAGAGAGCTTCTGCCACCAACATAGGTATCACCTGTCACAGAGGTGGAGTTATTAAGCCAACAAGAGAGCTCTCTCCCGTCACCTTAGACTGTCTTCACCAGAAGCACTACAGTGGCGGCAGCTGCATCAGTGCAGAAGGACTGAAGCAAGTTTGTAGTATAGTTCTGCCCTAAGTTGTAGGGAGGCAAGGAAGTTTGCGGGTAGAAATAGAGAAATACTTTTTTCTTACAACAAATGTTTCCATGGCCTTGTATTTCTGTCCAATACCCTCATCAAATTTTCTAAATTGGCTGAAAAAAATTGTCAAAATAGAATCAAAGTCTTAACTGCTTTAAAGCAAAAAAAAAAAAAGCCTATGAATTCATGTGCCAACAACCCTCTTAGGCTTTGTGTTCACTACACAGTTTTGTTTACAGAAGTCAATTTTCACCTACAAAACAATGGACATGTACACACTGAAATGCTTCTCCCACTGATGTAATTCCTCTACTATACTGACATAATAAAAACACCTCAACCAGCTTTTAGAAATTTAATTAGAGCAACACAGTGTCAGTGTAGGCACCTCACTTGATTGTCACCTAATTGGCCTTCAGGAGGTGTTCCATAATGCTCATCATGACTGCTCTGGTCAGCAGTTTGAACTCCGCTGCCCTGAAGATACATCAGTATGCGTCCCTTCCCATTTATTGCAAGTGGAGTGCCCCAGGAGTCAGTCCTAGGGCTTGTTTTGTTCAACATCTTCATTAATCTGGATGATGGGATACATTGTACCCCCAGCATGTTAGCAGATGACACTAAGATGGGGGAAAGGTAGATATGCTAGAGAGTAAGGATAGGGTCCCGAGTGACCTAGACAAATTGGAGGATTGGGCCAAAAGAAATCTGGTGAGGTTCAACAAGAACAAGTGCAGAGTCCTGCACTTAGGCCGGAAGAATCCCATGCACTGCTATAGGCTGGGGACTGACTGGCTAAGCTGCAGTTCTGCACAAAAGGACCTGAGGATCACAGTGAATGAGAAGCTGGATATGAGTCAATAGTGTACCCTTGTTGCCAAGAAGGCTAATGGCATATTGGACTGCATTAGTAGGAGCATTGCCAGCAAATCAAGGGAAGTGACTATTCCTTTCTATTTTGGCACTGGTGAGGCCACATCTGGAGTACTGCATACAGTTTTGGGCCCCCTACTACAGAAAGGATGTGGACTAATTGGAGAGAGTCCAGCGGAGGGCAATGAAAAACATTGGGGGATGGGGCACATGATTTATGAGCAGAGGCTGAGGTAACTGGGGTTATTTAGTCTGCAGAAGAGAAGAGTGAGGGGGAATACGATAGCAGCCTTCAACTACCTGAAGGGGGTTCCAAAGAGGATGGATCTAGGCTGTTTTCAGTGATGGCAGATGGCAGAACAAGGAGTAATGGTCTCAAGTTGCAGTGGGGGATGTCTAGGTTGGATATTAGGGAAAACTCTTTCACTAAGAGGGTTGTGAAGCACTGGAATGGGTTACCTAGGGAGGTTTTTAAGGCCCGGCTTGACAAAGCCCTGGCTAGGATTATTTAGTTGGGGTTGGTCCTGTTTTGAGCAAGGGTTGGACTAAATGACCCCCTGAGGTCTCTTCCAAACCTAACCTTCTGTGATTCTATGATGTAATAGCCTGGATATTTTTGAAATTCCTCTTCCTATTTGAAATTCCATCTTCCCAGCTGACTATGCTGTCTTTATGCAGCAGATGTACTCCTGCGTGAAGCACACCAGAGCTGTTGGATCTGCTGAGCATATCGGGAGAGGAGGCTGTGCAGTTGCAGCTTTGCACCAGTCATAGGAATTTTGATACTTGTGGTCTGATTGCTTGTCATGTGCTTGTCATGTGCTGCATGAAAGGGATACACAGCAGTGTCAGCTAAAATGAAAGAGCTGAGTCAGGTGTATCAGAAGTCTAGGCCAGCCCTTGCTGTGGTGTGGCACCAAAGACATGTCACTTCTATAAGGAGCTTCACACCATCCTCTGTGTCAACCCCACCTCCCCCATCAAAAGGCCTGTGGATACTTCAGGAGGCAGCGGACTCATCTCTAATAAGGAAGTGATGGATGAGGAGGTGGAGCTGAAGGAAGATGTGGAGCACACGGCAGGGTTGGTCCAGTTTCACGGTGAATTAGGATCTCTTTTCCACTCTGGAGGTGTCTAGTCAGTCCCAGCGCTCTGGCTGTGTACTGGATTCAGGAGAGGGGAGCTCTGGTAAGTGCTCATTTTGCTTTGATACTGCATGGTGAATGGAGATTGAGCTCTGATGTACTTTGTTATATGGTAAAGGAGGGAAAATGGAGAGAAATTAACCACAGAGCCTGTCCATCTACACAGTGGGGTCATGGTGGAAAAGTTTGTTAATGTGCACCAGGATGTATCTCTAATCCTTCAAAGTGATGTCTAGGAAACTTTCCTGTGGGTATTCTGCAATCCTCTTCCAAAGATTCTTTTGGAAAGATGCCTAGTTTCTCCCCGCACTATGGGAATCTTTGCCATGCCACCTGGCAATTATTTATGTAGGGAACAGAGTGGCACAAACTGGAGCTAGTCTCTAGCCACATGCATTTCTATAGCCCCAGGCTAATTGGGCAGGCAGCTATCTACCATTCAACAATTAGGAGCAGGTTTTCTCTAGCCAGCTCCAATTTACTTCTGTAATGGGAGCTGGTGTGACAGAGACATGGGTCAGCAGTTATTGCCCAGCACTCTGTCACAATGCCCTTGAGAACACTCTCCTCTACAGTGGCAAAGCACCTCCACCAGATGAAGTGGTGACCTAGAGGAGTAAGGAGGATATGTTTAGTGAAATGCTGCAGTCAACAGATGTAGCACATAGTGAAACAAGTGTGTGGAGGGAGACAATTAATGAAAGACTGAGGCTGGATAGCAAGGAAAGGGCCTAGGGGCAGGAGCAGAGGATAAAGCTCCTGGAGCACCAGACAGAGATATTTAAGGCCCTCGTTAGTCTGCAATCAGAGCAAATCCCTGCCCAACTCCCCCTCCAGCCACTACAGAACTCTGGGTCCATGCCCTCCCCAAACTCACTCACCATATGCATCACATGTTCCCTGTTACTCACAGTACCCCATACATTCTGTGCCTGGGGACTGGTTTTCCAATGAAAACTGGAATTACACCCAGCTGTGAGAGCCCTATGTGTGAGAGCCCTAACTGTGAGACTGTTCCTCATTTTCATGTCTTGTTTGTCCAAAAGTTTGTGTTTTATCCCATTATTAAATTTGAGTCTTTGAAATAAAATGAGCCTTTTTTTGTGGCATACACATCGCTCAATACTAACATTGAATCACAGTGTCTATAGGTAGGAATATTGGCTCCTTGCAGTTAACACTCAAGAACCAATCACTGTAGGGGTAATCTTTGGTGGTAAGCAAACATTGCCTGGCCAAATGCATCACATAAAAAGACATTTTAGTGTGCCCATTTAATTACCATTGTAGCTGATTGCTCAAAACCAGCAGCCAGCAGATCAGCCTCAGCCATCTCTGAGGAAACTTTTCCCCCTTTGATTTGCAAATAATATTCAGAGTAGAGCAGGCTGTATTGACAATTAAAATATTTTCCTCCTTGAGGTTTAAGTAGCCAAAAAGACGGTACCAGCAACCTTTTAATTGGCCAAAAATACATTCAATGGTCATTCAGCACCTGCTGAGCCCATGTTTGAACCCTCCTTGCTGCTATCTAGCTGCCCAGTGTAAGGCTTCATGATCCATGGGAGCAAGGATTAGGCGAGATCTCCAAGGATCAGTATGGGCATTTGGACATCCCCCATTGGAATCACCTGGTCTGTGCAGATTTCTGTACAGACCAATGTTCTGAATAATGCATTCATCATGAACTTTCCCAAACCAACCTGCACTGATGTCAGCAAAACAGCCCCAGTGATCCACCAGCACCTGCAACACCTTGGAGAAGAATTCCTTTCAGTTCATGTACTCTGTTGCAAGATGGTGTGGGGCAAAAATTGGGATGTGTGTGCCATCTATTACCCTGCCGCAGTTAAGGAATCCCATTGCCACAAAACCATCAAGTATTTCCTGCCCATTGCCGAGAGTCCTTCACAATGGAAGGCTATTAATAGCCATAGACACTTACATCGCCGCAACCCCCATGGTGGACTTCCCAACCCCAAACTGATTTGTGACTAACTGGTAGCAGTTTAGAATTGCGATCTCTACTCTCTTTTACACTGTGAGAGCAGCTCTAATTCTGGTATGCTTGCGTGGCAGGGCAGAGATGAGCGCTTCACACAGTTCTAGGATGGTGGCTTTGCACATTTGAAAGTTCTGCAGCCACTGCTTGTCATCCCATACAACACGATATGATCCCACTACTCGGTGCATGTTTCCCAAGCCCAATACTGACAGTCCACTGTGGCAAGCTGGTCCGTGAATGCCAACAGCAATCTTGAATTATTTGTTTCCATGGCGGGCATCTGGGCAGACATCACCAATTCGCTCTCTGTTTCACAGCTCATGAAATATTGCAAGACCAGCTGTGTTGTGTTCATATCATTCATCACCAGAATGATCAGCAGATCAGGATCCATGCTGTCAAGGAGAGATGGTGGGCACACAGTTTACAAGGATTGTTGAAAAATAGCACAAAATGAAGTAGAAAGCCTATGGAATGATGAGATGGAAAGAATTGCATCATGGGATGGTGAGCACATCCCCATGATGCACCACAATCTGTTCCCAGAGCTCCAAGAGGCAGAGGGTGATGAGTTGCACTGTGGGATAGCTACCCATGATACAACGCTCTGTCAATGAAAGAGCAATGACTGTCGACTTGTTCAGCTGACACAAGAAGCGTTGTGTGGACAAGCTCCACCAATGTTGTTAAAGCGACTTATAATCATTGACAAAACTTAAGTTGACTTAACTCTTTAGTGTAATCATGATTTTAGTGTGTTTAATTGTCAGCTGTTAATGGCCCATTAAGTTCAATGGCACCTATTGTCCTCAACCTTTGCTGTACTGGGTAGGCATGATCTGGTGATTAATCCTTTCCCACTGGGAGATAACATGTTTTTAAATAATGTATTCTTATTTTCATATTGTCATATCCTTTGCTACACAATATTATATTTGTGAGGTTTTATTTTGTTAGTTGTAAAGTCCCCTTCCTATGCCTTCTTTACATGCAGATTTCACCATTTTAGCAGAAGGTTTGCTTTTAAACCAATTTAGTTAGACAAGAGCAAGTCTGAGGTTAAACACTCTATTTATTTGCATTGCAGTTACACCCTCAGTCACAGACCAGGACTCCATTGTGCTAGGTACTGTACAAACAAAGCACAAAAAGATGGTCCCTACCCCAAAAACTTTAACCTAAGTAAGCCACATTTAAAAATAAGAGTATATACATGCAATATTGCTTTGGTTTAACAAAGGGCTTCTCTATACACAAAAGTAGTAGTCATTTAACTATGCTGATATAGTAAAAACAGTAACCACCCATTCTGCCTACCTCCCCTTCTACTGCTCCCAGTGTAGATGAAGTTATACCAGTACAGATGTGCTTATATTGGCATAGTTTATTACCATATGGGAAGCAGAATAAACTATACCTGTATAAGTCACCTTCATATTGGTATAATTGAGTCCACATTAGTGGTTATCCTGATAGAACTGTATTGGTAAAAAAATTAAGAAATACAAAAACTGAGTGTATCAAAGGCTTAAACCAATTTTAAAACACACCTTTAGTTAAGCTAGTGTGTGCAGATAACTGCATAGTTTCATTAGCAAGGATAAAAGAAGGTAGCACCTTTTCCCCCAGCCTTGCAGGGGACTGAGATTTTGGGATTGTATCTGTGGGAGTGGATCTTGTTTCAGGTTGGGATTCATTTAGGGAAGTTAGAAGCCTCCCAACCTGCAAAGGCCCAAAAGGAGGATAAATATGAGACCCAAATGGCATATGTTTAGAGGGATTTGGATTTACCCCCTCATTCGTCTCATTTAGAGAGACCCTCATTTTGTGTTGAGATGATGCAGCATATTTAGTGAAATCCTTTACAAACTTTGCTCAAGGTCATTCCCCAGGTACATAGTTACAGCAACTACTTTCCATTCGTAGCATCCTGTTCATGAATGAAATGGGTGGGCAAAGCTGCCATCAGGGTGTAATATAGATGACTCATGAGGGACATCATTTCTAGGGGTTTGAGTTTCTCTGTTTCTGCTTTGCTGGGCGTGACAGGCAAAAGGAAGACATGCATCCAGATACTGTATTGTACTCATTGCTAACCGTTATTAGCAGTAGTAAGTTACAAGCAAGATTTGTGAATAATCAGTCTGGAAAAGCAAGTATTCAGAAAAATACATTGACATCGGCAAAAGTTTAATGAAAATTAAACAGCAGATACGTATTCATAGAGTGAATAATTGAGGCTGACATGTGACTGCTGCTATAACTTTTGAATCTGGTCACAGGTCACTGAAACCCTCTTGGGATAAAGTGTAAAAGGAAAAGGAACTATACATGCAGAAAAAGAAAAAAAATGGACTTTCCATAGAACTTTGGTTACCTGGGGAAAAATTAGGATCACATTTTGTACTGATTTGTGCCTCATCCAGCTCTGAATTTAAGTGGGGTTGTATGTAATATAAATTAATGCAGAATGTGACCCCCAACAAGCACTTTACATCTTAACACTAATCAGATGTTTCGGTCATAAGAATACAGACAAAGGAATCCTCTCCCAGAAGAGTCCTGTAAAGGCCTTTGGTGACACAGACATAAAGGAGAAACCTGAGGACCAAAGGGAAGACATGAGTTGGACGAGGTAATGGCACAAAATATATTCAGTATTGCTCATTATAATTTGTGATTTTTTGGGACTATGTGTGATCCATTTGTGCCTGTGGGTAGCTCTATCTAGGGAGATGTGAGCGGGTTTCTAGGGCTACAGTTAATCAATATTTTATTGTTATAGGTGAAATGAGTGATGGTATAAATAGCAGAATGGCTGTTGGGTGTTATTGAGCTTATGCCAAAGAAATTGTTTTACCTTCTGGATTTCCTGAGGGTTTAAAATAGAGTTTTAGTCATGCTTGTTCTTCTAAAAATCAGAATGTTTTAGATAATATCAATGCCACAATCAGAACACTTCAATAAATGTCAATATAAAAATCCACAAATACTATGTACTGATCTGTTTGATATATGGAAGAAAGAAAATGCAAAAGATTAACCAAACAGTCTTTGAATTGTGTTACAGTCAAAGACTATTCATTTCTAGTTAAAGGTCAAGATCAGGGGTCAGTAATCTTCAGCACACGGCCCATCCGCTGGTAGGGCCACGAGACATTTTGTTTACATTGACCATCTGCAGGCATGGCACCGTGCAGCTCTCAGTGGCTGTGATTCACTCTTCCTGGCCAATGTGAGCTGCAGGAAGTGGAGGCCAGTATGTCACTGCGACCTGCGCCACTTCCGCAGCTCCCGTTGCCTGAGAACAGCGGACTGCGGCCACTGGGACCTGTGGTGGGCTGTGCCTGCGAACTGTCAATGTAACAAAATGTCTCAAGGCCAGCCAGCAGACTATCCTGATTGGCCACGTGCTAAAGGTTGCCGACCCCTAGTCTAGATTATGCCTAAACCAAACTCAGCCCATCAGAAGCGTGGGGCAAGTAAGGATTCTTCCCCCAGCTCACTTGACTGTGGGGCCCGATCCTGCAGCCTTTCGGAGAAGCCACCTATCAGATCATGCCTTACACAAAACAACACTGTACTACAAGCCCCTTTTTTAATTTTTAGCCAGTGGTTAAAGCACTCATCCAGGAATTGGGAGTTCTGTATTCAATTCCCCTTTCTACGGAGAAGGGATTTTGAAATGGAATCTTCCAGAAGAGTTCCCTGTCCACAGTACTACAGAGTATTGAGCATTGTGTGTTCGGGGAGAGATGCCTCATCTCTCCTGTTGCAGCTGTTTCATTTTTTATAAATAATTAAGTATAAAGTGGAGCAGGAAGGCTTTGACTTGGACTGTCCAGATGAGTGCCCTAACTAGTGGGCTATATGGTCATTCTCCTGTGTGTGCTCACCCAAGTAATATAATTACTTTTTACACAATGGAACACCTTCAGCAAGAGAGACAGAAAACCCCATATCAGAATGCCCTGTGATCCCAGTGGTTAAGACACTGTACTGAGTGAAAAACAAGTTTAAGGCCCTTCTCCATATCAGCCAACGGGAAGATGTCTCATATCCTGAGGAGTGTTCTAACCATGGAGCTAAAGTTCATACAGGTGAGAGAAGTGTCACTATCTCCTTCTCGAGTTAGGTGCCTAAGTCCTCTTTTGCCAAAACTGAGAAGAGAGCTCATGGCTGGGAAGAGGCGGAACTCTGTCCTTTCCAGCATTTCCTATTGGCTAGTTTAGGCAGTTCCTGGCTCAGTTTGCTCGCTTTTTATGGATCCCATTCTTAAGTACCCAACTTTCCCTATGTTTTGTATAGGAAGCCTGGGCACCTAACTCAGGGCTGTGAATTCCACTAAGCAGAAGGACATCTAAAAGTTTGGCCAAAATTTACAATGCTAAGTCTAAGTCTCCTTTGTGAATCTGTCCCTTGGTATAACTTCCACAGTAGTACTTTGGAGTAGGGATTTTTAGATGAAAAGCTCTTTCTGGATTTCAGCATCTAGAGTGATGAAGTCTGGCCATGCCACGAGCATCTTATTTTGTCTCTTCTTGTTATTGAAGGCATTCTGCCTCTCTGATTGTGGGGCAATCCCAGCAAGGTAGTACAAGGACAATGTTGGAGTTTGTTTCAAAGGCTTGTGCTGATCTTACAGGATTGATTGAGTTCAGTATCAATTTTGTATGCATGGCTCAATTGTGACTATACAGGGAAGAGTACTCCACAGCCGAGCATTGCAGGATGAGACTGGTTGCTCACAGTGTTTTAGGATTTGCTCCCCATTTTAAATTCATCAGTTTTTGGAGAACACAGTTCCTGGGGTTCAGTTTTTAAGCTTCTTGATGTACCCTTTGGATGTCAGGGGCTGTGTTTGTTGACCGGTCAATGCTTATAACACTCACAACCATCATGCACTCCTATTGAAACTAGCAAGAATTCTGAGAAACAGCAAGATGCCTAGGTCATCTCCTCCCTCAATGTTTGTTTGTCAAGATGGATGTTAGAAAAGTTGATGGGAGACTCTATGGAATACGTTTCCCCAAGGATCAGCATTGCTTACTGCCTACACAAATGACCAGCCAGAATTTCCCAATGTGCCAAGAATCATTTAAGAAGATTTTTCATCGCAATGCAGTAAGAAGGATTTTAGTACATTCTAACTAGCTCCCTGCATTTTCTTGAAGAATATTATTGCATACAGCTCTTGAATGCCAACCCTTCCAAGACACATGCTTCCATCTGAAACATTGTCAGGCCCAATAAAACTTCAGATATCTCTCCTTGAGAATGATGAGCATCTGGGGTCACACTAGACTGAACTCTGAAAACTGTGAAGTGCATTGACAAAACTGTTGGGAAAAATTACTATTTCCCTGTCTCACTTTGTAAACACTACATCAAAAATGTGAAAAGAAAATCCATTACAAAATACTGATGGGGATCAAAAATTGTGCAAAAGCAATTTTTGCATATCCCTAAAATATTACTAACTCCATCAAACAAAGATAAACATTTAATATATTTTAAAGCAATTTTCTTCCTAGGAGCTGAAAAGCATTTTATATGTAGTGATTGTTCAGCCTCTAGGGCACTGTAGAAGCTGAAAATTTTTCAAAAATTCCTTTAAAAAAGTTATTTTGCCAAGACGCATACTGAAATGTGTAAACAGCTATTTTTCTACCAGTGAGTAGTTTTAAACATTTACTATATTTCACTGAAAGTTAGATATCTCTTTTTCACGGCATGACTACTGCCTGCAGAAGACATGGAAGCAAAGAAAACATAGGCAACACAAAATAAAGTGGACAGCATATTGAAAGAATCTCAGATTTGTTAGTGCACTGAAAATTTTTACATGAAAAATAAATCACACTAGTACTTCAGAAATGGAGCAAAAATAGTAATTTAAAAAAATGCATTTAGGAGAGAACATTTTGATCTTGTGTGTCATAATTCAGCACCTTCTCAGATGTGTCTCAGAATCCAAAGGTAAATACAACGGGAGAGAATACAGAAAAGTTACAAATATGTAAGTTTTTAGCTCTTAAGGAGAATCTATGAGACAGTAACTGAATGTAGCAGAGCATTCATCATTTAAGGCCTGATACAACATCCATGGAAATCAATAGGAAAAAAAATGACTTCAATAGAGTAAGATTGGACTTCAGATCTTAATTGCTAAAATTACAGAAATGTTGTCCATAACAGAAAAGTAGCAAAACAGTATATCCATAATAAAAATAAAAACAATATTTGGAAACAAAGGAGAAGGAATCTCATTAATCTAATTGTAAATACATTAAAGTGCCTACCTTTTTGAGCTAGTCCTGCCACCTTTACTCTTGCAAATAGTTCTAATCAAGTAAGGGTTGTAGGACTTGGCCCTTTCATTATATTTTATCAAAATTCAGAGGGAATCTGACCTGTGGAATGACACACTGGGGGTACAGATACATTTGAACTGGATGGTGTTATTCACAGCTTTCTTAAGTGTAGCTCTTCTGCAGCTAGCATGCTAAAAAAAATAGCAGAATAGCTGGGGTAGCACAGGTGGTGTCTTGGGCTTGCATCCTGAATATGTAACCAAGGGGCCCAGGTGGGTTTGTACATAAGCAGCTAGCCAGAGCGGCCCCCTATGCTATCTCAGCTGCATGGATATTTTTAGCATGTTATCTGGAACAGAGCTAGAATGAGTATATATTGCATATTTGGAGGAAAAAAAGGGGAAATTGTTTCCATCTGCAAAACATCTGCATGATCCAAAAGTGGGCAAAGTCAGTGGTGAGGTTAACAAATGCTTTCCAACAAAGCAGTAAACAAACTACAGGAAAAGCTACGTAAAGTTATTACTGTTGAGTCACATTAATTACCATTTACCCTCATTGACTCATTTTTTTAAAATTAGTTTTATTTTCCTTATACCTATTTCTAGATTTAGATGATTACCTAAAGGGAATGGTCTGAACTGTGTGTTTTAGTAAATATGTATTTACCTATGCTTTGTAACAAAAAGGATAGATTTCCATCTTTTGCACACTGGTGTAGATATAGTGATGCCTGTGGAGCCACACCGACATACACCAGCTGAGGATCTGACCCAAAATTTCCACCTGCATCACCAAATCTTTTAATTAGTTTTTAGTAAAGCATTTTCCTTACAGTCCATTTTATTTCCATGCTTGCTATATGGAGTTTTGTCGTAAACAGTACAGACTAAATATCTGTTAGAAAAAAACCATGCAGACATTTGCCAATTTTGCCACAAGGGGGAAAAAATCGTTTCCGAACCCAAACGAAGTTTGACATTCAGACTTGCCCTGGCATCATCATATCAGGCTTACTAAATAAGGGTGGGTAGAGATCAGACTGGAATAGAGAACAAAATGACCACTCAGCAGCAAGAGCAAGCTAAAGCCACCCAGGCAACATGCCTCCATCATGGCCCCACAGTCCAATGGCAGCAGGAGTGGGTATCCAGATAATGAAGCCTGTCCCAACATGTGAGATACCCTTGCTGAACCCTTCCCAGCAGCATGTGGAGAGGGGAAAATGGGGAGAGAACAAGAAAGAAGCAACAATCTCCTCCTCCATAAGCAAATACTGAAGGGAGAAGAAGGGGGACCAGAGGAAGCACAGATAGCAATGCCCCAGCTGCTCTCTCTTGGGATCCCCCTTCCAACTCTTCCCAGGAAGCAAAGGGCATTTCTCGATCATCTCCAGACTCATCAAAGACACACCCTGACTAGTGAAGTGAACATTTCACACAATTGGCACAGCCCTGATGAACTGCAAATATCTGCACTCAGGGCACGGAACTGTGATTTACTCCAGTCACAGGAACAGCATTGCAGTGAGACTTTACCCCACACAAAGAAATTATTATTGTGCACCACTTTCTAACCAAAAAAAAGTCAGCAATATCTAAGGCAAAACATTTCATGAGTCTTTAGAGCCACAGAGCCACTTTAGAGAAAACAGTTCAGGCATACAAAGCTGTGACATGAATAGAATTTTAAAACAATTGTGTTAGAAAAGCTTAGCCATTCAAATAACTAACTTGTCTTCCAAAACACTGTTGACTACCTTAAAATATTTCAAAATATCTGTCCTCTGTTTTGATGACAGGACAGATAACCATCAACATATTGAATGTTTTTTGATTAATCTCTAAACATTTTTAGCTTCTTTATTTTCATTTTCATTTATTTTGTTTTTATTTTCCTCATCAGAACTTTTACAGCACGTTTTCCTACCAGGGAGAAAAAATTCTACATCCTTCCTGGATGTGTGCCTTTATGTCCTGTCTAACCCACCACCATCCACTCATATTGCATCTCCCTTCATTAAATTGCATCAACTTTGTATCCAGAACCATAGCCATCTTGGAATCCTTACTGCAAACACTTAATTACATAAATAAGGCCATTGCATTCATTGTAATTCTATTAATCACATAAACAAGAGTTCATAGCATGAGGTTACTTGCTTCTAAAAAGAAGATGTGGGATGGGATTTGCTTTCAGGTAGCTCTTCAGTGCTGTTCCTAAATCAGCCAGAAGCCAGACATAGTTTGGGAAATTAAAGTTTGGTGGTGGGACTGAGTTCAGGAAATAAAATAAAAAAACAACCACCACCACACACTCAGCAATGAGTTAAAAAAACACAAACCCCTCAGCAATGAATCGTTGCAAACTGACTTTTGCCTGCACCTGGCTGCACTGTGAAAGTTTTGCACGCATGCCCTGTGTTCACAATGATAATGTCATTATCCCAATTCATATGACACCATGTCAATGACTACTGAAATAAGCCTAAAAATAAGTTCTCTGTGAAAAGATTTGGCTATATTTGGACACTCTTTTAGGAATTATTCATCAGTTTCTTTTCACATTGATTACAATTTTTAGTTCAAGAGCATTGTTTTCATGGGAGTGCTGATTATTGTTATCTCTGTTGACAAATACACAAACAGAAATATTGCAGATATAGATGAATTTAGCTTTTAACTATTGCCTAACATGAGATGCTCTGTACATATTTATGAAGTTGTGCATCAGTGAATTATGATATCTATACTCTAAATACACTTCTGAACATACACATTTTAGGGACTGGTGCTTAGATTCAGCAGACTACATGCTCATTTATGTTGGCTGGCGTAGCTCTATTAATTTCAATAACAGCATGCTGACCTGCAACCATCTCTTGATCCTGCATAATAACTCTTTGTCATCAATGGGGATGCACCCGCCAGAATCTCTTTCTAGGACTATGGGAGTGCAGGGCAGCTGGGGGGCAGGGTCAACATGTTGATTCCAGAACATCAATGAGGAATTAAGAAAAGAAAAGAATTTAGCTAAGTTTTAAAATGAGAGTCTGATTAAATTTAGTACAGCTGAAATCAGTTGTGTTCTATAGAAATGTAGCAAAGTCCTATAAACATTACTGTACATGCCTATAGAATTTAATAGTACATGATAGCCTGGGAAAGGAAAAAAAGGAAAAGATGAAAACTCTTTAAAAAAAGGTGATCAGAGAATATTGCAGAAAGAGGGCTGAATTACCCTTTCCTGCTGCACAAACTAGGACCTGCCACATGGGAGACACATGATTAGCGGAAACTTTAAAGCAAAGTGGTACGGCAGGTAAGACATTTGTCATCAATGGAACAAAATGGGAGCTTTACCGGGATCAAAATCTGTGATTTAGATAATAAAATAGAAGGTATGGAGAATTGTTTAGTCTTGGTTGAAAAACAGGTGCAATGCCAATCTGCCAGAGATCGGGGGCACCGTGGTCAAGGAGGATGCCTTGGTCAAGAGGCAAGGAGCAGGGCGTGCCTGGGATGCAAGGCTATGGAAAGAAGCTCAGGCCATTGGTGAGGGAAAGGCAGCGGGGCCCAGGCACAATGTGGGGGAGGCAGCAGGAGACAGAGGGGTGTATGGGGGGGCAGGGACCAGACATGCCAAACCCACAAAAAAAAAAGCAGAAATTGGGCTTATTTTGGCTTAATTGGCTTATGAGTTGCTTGTTGGCTAGTTTTTGGCTTGTAGCTTATTTCTTATTTGGCTTGTAGGTTGCTGCTTGTTGCTTCTTTTTTTTTTATCAGCTCCCAGCAAGCATGGGCAAGAGAGGGCAAGCAGGGGCAAGGGTGCAAGATAGTCAGGGGTGCACAGCGGGCCCACCACAGTCCCACACTGCACTCCAGGGGGATCTAGTCACGTAGAATGTTGGGGTTCTTAGGGACTGGCTTGTTTTGGACTTGTTTTGAAATGGTATTATCTTGATTTTTGGCTTATTGTGAAAATCAGGGTGCTTATTTACCACGTGAAAGTTGGCAACTGTGCCAGGGGCGCCAAAACACAAGTTTGCCTAGGATGCCATTTTCCCTACAACAGATTTTGCTGAAACTGCGGACTTTTCTGTAAGCAACTGTTTCAGCCTTGAGCAACTGAAACCTGGTCAAGAGCAAATATATCACATTTTGGAGATGTTTGGTGAAGTTTTTTAGCAAAGAAATAGTTGTTTTTGTGAAACAAAAAATTCCCACTGAGTTGGGGCTGGACTTTTCACATGACTTTCTAGATACAGATGGCTGGTGAAGAATTCCAGTTATGTCAAAGCAGAAAAAATGCAGATGAGAATATTCTAATTGCAGTGATCAAAGAAAAGTGAGACATTTTAAGAACTGGGAGAAAAAATATAAGTTTGTTCTCAGTCCAGTTACTCAGAAGAAGAAGAAAAAGCTGGCTATCCTCAAAGCTTTTCAGCATGACACTATAATGGTAGCTGTGCTATCCCATGCTAAATTCACTGTCCTCATGAAGAGGAAACTTTCCTGTTTTGGGACACTGACTGCTTCTAATTTGCTGGGCTACTTCAAACAGCACAACGCTTAACCACTGGTGGAATCTTAGGAGAACTCTGATTAATTTACCCCTATATCTTGGATTTTTGTCACATCAGTTTGTAAACGGGAATACTAATTAGCTCTTACATACTGTTTTCTCTGGAAGATAGGAATTGCTATCAAACCATTGAACCATCTACCTCAGTATACAGGCTTTGATGGCCACCAGCACTAGTTATGTATTACTTTTGCAAATCACATTATTAGGCAGCTACGGGATAATTTACCCATACGAAGCTCTAAAATATAGGAATCTATTCTCCCTCTTTACGATCAAATATATATTTTCTCTGCAATATGTTATTTTTCTGGTTTTTCAATAGTAGTTGGGTAAGATGGTTAGGAGTTTTGGTTACGCAGGGGTTTTGAAAATGGACGAAAAAGAGGAATGCATGGGAAAGACTTGAAATGATTTCAAGGATTAGTATTTTGTTTAAAGCAAACTCTGATCATCTAGAAGGAACAGACTATTTTTTCTCATTGCTAGCTATAAGATAATAAAGGAGTCAGCAACCTCTGGCACGCGGCTCGCCAGGGTAAGCACCCTGGCGGGCCAGGCCAGTTTGTTTACTTGCTACCTACGCAGGTTTGGCCAGTCACGGCTCCCACTGGCCGCTGTTCGCCACTCTTAGCCAATGGGGGTGGCAGGAAGCAGCACGGGCCAAGGGATGTGCTGGCCGCCGCTCCCCGCTGCCCCCATTGGCCCGGAGCAGTAAACAAACTGGTCTGGCCTGCCAGGGTGCTTACCCTGGCGAGTCACATGCCAGAGGTTGCTGACCCCTGAGATAATACATATTTTTGTAATTGATTTAATTGAATTCTGCTGCATTAAAAATAAATCTAGTCTGTCTCATTGTGGCAGAAAAATATCCATGGGTTTGTTTACAGGATGGAGGACTATAATGTGGTAAGTAGTGACTCTGAATACAACTTGAGGTTATTGTCAATCACCTGAACATAAATATCTAGTGTAATGCTGTGACAAGTGGCTAATGTGATCCTTAGATGTATAAACAGAGGAATATTGTGCAGGAATGAGGAAGTGATATTGAAACTGGATGTGAAACCAATGAAATCACTGTTGGAATACTATGTCCAGTTCTGGTGTCCTTATTTTAAAAAGGATGTAGAAAAATTGGAGTTTACAGAAAGAACTATAAGAATATGTGTGCTTTGGAAAACACTTTGCAATGAAAGACAATAGATGCTTAATTTACTTTCTTTATTGAAGAGAAGTACACCGAGATTTTTCTAAAAGTACATACAAAAGGAGATAATATATGATACTATGAAGCTCTTTAAATTAGCAGACAAATGCATAACAAGACCCAATGACTGTAAGCTGAAGTCAATGAAGTTAAAACTGGAAATGAGATTCAAAATTTTAAACACTGACAGCAATTAACATTGGAACAGATTACCAAAGGGTTGTGATAAATTCTCCATCTCTTGGACTTTTTAAATCATGATTGGACATTTTTATGAATCATATATTCTAGTTCAATGATTAGTTATTGGGCCAGATGCAGGAAGATACCAAACTAGATAATATTATATTGGTCCCTTCTTGAATTAGAACCTATGGGTCCCACAGTGAAGCTCTGTGACCTTATTTTTGGAACATCCACTGTCTAAGGCTATTTTTTTCTCTCTTGCTCTGCTCCTAAAATCCTCTTTATATGTGGATATATACCAATTTCACAGAGCTGGGGGGGAACCTTGGAAGGTCATCAAGTCCAGTCCCCTGCCTTTACTAGCAGAACCAAGTACTGTCCCTGACAGGTTTTTGGTTTTGTTTTTTTTTGGTCTGGTCTTTTTTGTGCCCCCAAACCACCCCATCAAGGATTGAACTCACAACCCTAGGTTTGAGTAGGCCAATGCTCAAACCACTGAGCTATCCCTCTCCCTTGCCCCTCTTACTTGCTCATTCCCCTTCTCTATGAGCCTGCTCTTTCCATTGACAAGCTTTAGAATTAGCCCAGATGACTCTCATGTTCTGCCTTCAGTAACCATTCATTTTATCTAATGTACCACTCTTTTTCCAAGGTTTCATCCATCTCACCTATTAGTCATATTCAAGGACCTAGTTTCTATTGACGACCCAAAGCTTTAAATTTCTGAGCTTAAGTCCTGAAAAATTCTCTCCTGTGGGTCAAAATCTGCCCTCAGATGCACACATGCCATTCTCATAGATTTAAATGAAAGCAGTGCATTGCCAAAAGTAAAATGTTCTAAATGGAGATCTTTAGTAAGGCATTTTTATTAAATAATGGAAGCACATTCTTCTCTTTCAGTTGTATTATCTAAACAAGTACGTAAAAAGCTTTGGTGCAAAAAAACTATCAAAAGACCTCACTGAGCATTTCAAGAGCAATCAATGATTATCAAAAATAATTTCAGACACAATCTACTATTTCTTTACTGTCTGGTTCTTGATAGCTTTGCTTTAATAGTACAGTAACTCCTCACTTAAAGTTGTCCCGCTTAACGTTGTTTCATTGTTATGTTGCTGATCAATTAGGGAACACACTCATTTAAAGTTGTGCAATGCTCCACACTTAGGTTGTTTAGCTGCCTGCTTTCTCCACAGCTGGCAGCCTCCCTATGCCCTCCCTCCCCCAACGCCTCCCTTCCACCAGCAGACCCCACGGATCAGCACCTTCCCCCTCATCCCCCCACCTCCTGCCTTGGGCAATCAGCTGGCTTGTGGCATTTTGGAGGCAGGAGAGAGGGGGAAAGAGCAAGGACTAGGCACACAAGCTTCCCCTCCCTCCCCTGCCTCCCGAACGCCACAAGCCAGGTGATTGCCCGGGGTGGGAGGTGGGGCTGAAGGCATGGTGGGAAGGTGTGGGAGCCTGCCCCAAGTCCTCGCTCCTCCCTCACTCCCTCCTGCCTTCAAAATGTTGCAAGTCAGCTGATTGCCCGGGCTGGAGGGAGGGAGGAGGAGTGAGGACTCGGCACACCTCTTCCCTCCCTCCCCTGCCTCCTGCCGGTGGCAATCAGCTGGCTTGCAGTGTTTTGGAGGCATGAGAGAGGGGGGAGGAGCAAGGACTCAGCACACAGGCTCCCCTTTCCTCCTCTGCTTCCTGAACGCAGCAAGCCAGCTGATTGCCCTAGGCAGAAGGGATGGGGGAGGAGCAAGGACTCGGCACGCCTCCTCCCTCTGTCCTCTGCCTGCTAAACATGGCAATCAGCTGGCTTGCAGCGTTTAGAAGGGAGGGGAGGGAGTGGGGAGGAGCCAGGATGCAGCATGCGAAGTGAAGAGAGAGGAGGTGGTGAGGGAGAAGAAGTGGGTTAAGGGTGGAGGCTTGGGGGTGGAGGCTTGGGGGAAGGGGTGGAGTGGGCAGGCTGAGGGTTGAGCCTCTTGCCCCTGGTGCTTGCAGAGTAGGAGAAGCTGCCCTGGAACCTAATCCCCACAGTTACATTGGAAATTGGATTTGCTTAACATTGTTTCACTTAAAGTCGCATTTTTCAGGAACATAACTACAACGTTAAGTGAGGAGTTACTGTATTCCAAGATGGCTTTTGTGGACTGGAGAATTTATATTGATTCCAACATTGATATTTCCTCTGCAAAAGAAACTTGTCATCTCTTGTTTCAGTAACTACATGTGATTTGTTTTATCCTGTTCTCATCACATTTTTAATTACATTGAGTTTGAAGGTCCTTTTTAGATTTGGAGCTATGTAAGATCAGGTCTGAATAAAGACAATCTGATATTTAAGGAATGACACAGAGCTCCACCCTTGGGGGCCTGTATCTTAATCACAGCCCTCCTCTATTTAGAATTGAAGATACAGAAGCCCTCCTTCCATTCCAGAGAGATGGGGTACTAATCTGGAACTTCCTTTTCTTCCTCAGGAGCGGTAGCAGGACCTCCTAATATTTTCCCAGCAGCTGGAATGTATCCTCATAGATGGATGGGCTAGGTCTGCTGCATTCTTCTCATCCTGCCACACACAAAACCCTCCATTGGGGCAGTGCAGACTCCTGAGATTCATAAATCCTGGAGCTAATACCCTATTCTGGAGCAGTTCACACCTCTCAAAACTGTTGTTTCAGTTTAACTACCTCATTTTCACTTGCTTCATGTTTTGAAGCTTTTCTCTGCAAATATGAGGGCAAGGAATAGATTTGTTTAAAATCAAATTTGAAATTCTGATGCAATCACATGAATCCAGACCTGGGGCATGAGATACATTTATTTATTTAATGTGTGCATAGTCGTCTAGCCAAGTGATGGCATCTTCAGTGGCATGATACAGTTCTTCTAGGCCACCACTGAGCCTAGGACATATAATGTCTCATTTACTGAGTTATGCCAGGCTGGTATTGTCACCACACTCTTCTCCAGCGCTTCCTGGTATTTTTCCCAGTAGGCCTTTCAGAAGTTTCACCGCTTCTTTTTGGAACTCTTTTGACAACAGGGAGCTGTAGCCTGATTTGGTTTAGTTATGGTCTGTGTTGGCTGCATGGAAAGTTATCCATATGCAGCCTCGTCTGTGTTGAGCCACAGATGCATGAAGGGCAGTCATGAAGGCCCCAGCGATACTGGTTGGCTGCACAGAGACCTTGCCCAGTCTGGAACCTGTTCAACAGGGACCCTTGGCAATGGGGCAGATGAAAAGCAGGTGGGCAAATTGTGGTGTCGGCAATAAGGGACTAGTTGGTGATTATAACAGATATCCATTCCTCTCGCCAGAGTGATTCCACCCTAACATCCTGGCATGGCTGATGAGACCAAAATGGGCAACATGACGGCAAACATGCAGGTGGTGTTTTAAAAAGGTCATTGTGCAGCGGCAGGCTTGAGTTGGCGTGTATTTTCTCCAGTAACTTGAGAGTGGTAATCTCTCTTCTAATATGAGGAAGAGCAATATTGCTCAGAAATGGAAGCCATAGGAGTGGAGTCGGATGCAGGGTGCTGGAAATTATGTGCATGATGGCAGATAACTGTGTATCCACCAGTTTGGTGTATCATGATTGACTCCAAACTGGTGCGCAGTACTCTGCCACCAAATACGAGGTGGCAAGAGCTGGTATCAGCAAAGTTGGAGCACTAGCACCCTATGACAAACCTACCAGTTTGCTAAGAAGATTGTTGTATATGTTAACTTTAGCTGCTGTCTTCTTCAGGTGGGCATCATAACTCAGCGTGCAGTCTAAGGTCACACCTAGATAGACCGGTTCTACTTCATGGTTCACATTCTGACCATTCAGATAAACATTCAATTCTTGGGTTGCGCGGTGTGATGAATCTGAAACAAACTAGAGACTACTTTTATGATGCTTGGCTGGAGGCACCAAGGCTTACAGTAGTCAGCTAATTTTGTCATGTCCCGGTTTAAGGTGGCATCAAGCTTGTGGAACGTCTGGGCCTGGGTACCACAACAGATGATGTCTGTGTAAATGAACTTTCATGACCCCATTGTTGGAAGATCATTGATGTAAAGGTTGAACAGGGTTGGAGAAAGTGCAGAGCCCTAGAGTAACCCATTGTTCTGTCATCTCCAAGCACTCTTCTTCTCCCCCACATGGACTCTGAACTGCCTATCTTAGAGGAACAGTTCAATGACACCAGTGACCCAAAGTAGGAGGACTGATGATACCTTCACGAGCAGGCCAGTGTGCCATACCATATTGTATTCTGCTATTAGATTGACGAAAACAGTGCCTGTTTTCAAGTTTCTCTGGAAGACATTTTCAACAAATGTGGTCAGTGTGAGTGCTTGGTCACATGTGCTATGGCCTCGGTGAAAGCCGGCTTGGTCAGGGCTCAAAATTCTCTCCAAGTCAGTAATATGCACTGTAGGGCCAAGCACTCCAGTGCCTGGAAGCATACCAACAATAATGATATGGGATCATAGCTTGATGCTTGATTGGTTCCTTTCCAGGCTTTAGGAGGCCAATGACTTTTGTGGTATGGCCATATCTTCAGTAGCCTACCTTCACTGATGACCTTGGTGAAGAATTTCATAAGCGAAAGCCAAGCACGGGGGACCAATATTTTTCAGGAATTCTGGAGATACGTTGTCATAGCCTGCAGCTGTTCCACACTTGATGCTACCCAGTGTCTGTTCCATCTCTTTTATAGTGAATATTTCCGGGCAGCTTCTGATCTGGTGTACACGTTAAATATACATCATTTGTTCCTCATTTGTCTTCGCGTCTGTTTCTCCAAAGGTGCTCTGACCACTTTAAGTAGGTGTCCGGCTACCTGGTTGGGTGTCACTGAGGGTTGGCAGAGTGCAGGTGGAGCACACTCCAATACTTGTGGCTCATGGTCTCGGACACCTCCTCCCATCTGGTTTGGCAAGCAGTGTCCAATGATTCAATCAGATGGTCAGTGACATCTGGATTACAAGATGCTTCATACTGCTTGAGCAAGGCAGCACTCTCCTTGTCGAGATAGGAGATGTGGACTGGGCAGCAACCGCATGGGATAGCTCTGCAGGCTTCTTTGCAGATAGCACCATAGAAGTGCTGGTAGGTCTCATTTACTGGTATGGTCACCACACTCTTCTCCAGCACTTTCTGGTATTTTTTCCCAGTTGACCTTTTGGAAGTTCCACCACTTCTTTTTGGAACTCTTGACAACTGGGAGCTATAGCCCGATGTGGATCAGCGGTGGTTTGTGTTGGCTGTGTGGAAAGTTATCCAAGATTTGGCATGTTGCACTGGAAGGAGGGGGAAGAACTGGAGCAGGGAAAGGCAGAGCAAGGATGAGGCACACTTGGAGGGAGGGGGTAGAGTGGGAGTGGAAAGATGTGGGGAAGGGGTGAAGCCTCTGGGGAGTGGAGAAGTGGGAGCAGGAAGTGACCCAGGCTTGCCCACTACTCTGGGTCCCAACCCAAGGATCCTGCAGATAGCAGCGTACTGCTGCTTTTTTGTAACCTTCTCTCCATGCTGCTACAAGTCCCTTCCTCCATGGCCTCATTACCTTCTTTGCCCTCATGTCCAGTCTTAACAGCCAGCCAGGAGCTCCCTCTTTCTCCCCAGTCCCTTCCAGCAGCTGCCCTGTCAACGGTCCTCTAGCTCTTTCAGACTGCTAGTCCTCAATCCCTGACTCCCAGATGCTCACTTGCCCTGCAGCTCCTTTTATGTGAGCTTGCTGGGCCCTGATTGGCTGCTCATTGCAGCCTCTCTCCCATTCACTGTTTCCCTTGTAGCCTCTCTGTGGTCCTTGGAGGACTCACTTCCACTGCTCCACTGTAGGGCAGGGCACAGTTAATCCCTTCTACATCTGTATGGGGCAGACATCCCATCACAGGGGCATTTTAAAAAAATAGCACTTTTTTTTATTAGATTTTGATTCTAATCTTCAAAAGGAGTCTTAAGTAATAGCCTATGGACATGTTCCTCAGCAATGCTACTATGACTATGTTTCTGCAGATTCTCCTTCCCTGAGTTTAAAGCCATAATGACTTATTATAATTGTTTATTCGTTATTATTATTAATAATAATATAATATTAATGTGATTATATAATTAATACTTTGTACTCCAAAGGACCTTACCACTGATAATCTCTAGGGCCCACATTTTCAAAGGTATTTAGATGCTTGACTATGATTGAAATCAATGGCAGTTAGGTGCCTAAATACATTTGAGGAGCTGAGAAAATTTACCGTGCACAAATTAATTAGCTAAACTTTGTAACACTCCAATAAGGTAGCTAATATTTTCTTCATTTTATATGTAGCACCCCCATCCACCCGGTTACCTCTTTTAGAGCCAATCAATTATGGGTTTTGATGGACAGGCCAGGAATCTTCTGAATCATGCCACCCACTCAGCAGGGTGTAATTTCTTTTCCTTTGCATATCAATTTCTTTTGCAGTTCCTCCATCCCCTTTGCTCCTTCCTGGCAGAGTCACCAGGGCAGCTTGAGAGGAAAATTCTAATCATAGCGAAACTCACACTTACTTGCCAGATAATTGGAGACTTCCAAGACATAATACAAACACATACGATATATTCAACACAGTAATTATATTAAACAGGAGATAATTTTAACATAACTGGGAAAAACATAATACCTGATAATACCTCATGATAATACCATGAATTTCACCAATTATATATCCTGATATAGCAAAATTAGTGTCCCACAATAGTTCCTGTGCAGCAGTTAGCAATGTGACTGACTGGGTTCAGTACAGTCCAAAAGACTCACAAATGGGATAAGGTGGTGAGTCCCTCTGCAGTTTTATTAGGCAGCAGGTAATAAAATCCCCAAATCATTACTTCTCAGGGAGTAATGGGTCTCTCTCAAACAATTTTCCTGAAGTAGCTAACTAAAAGATGATGCAATCACAACCCTGCAGTGGATCCTTCTCAGGTTCAGAGATGGCTCTGGACTCCTCAGTCACTGTGTAGCAGCCAGAGCAGTGCCATGTGGTGACTGACCTCACCTAGAGAACTGGAGGGCTAACTCAGCCTGGCTGTGGGAAGATTTCCCAACAAAACCCTACAAAGTGGGAGTCCTCTTGGAGAGAGAAAGGGCCAAGCTGAGGGATCTTGCTTTCAGGTCCCCAGAGGCCAGTTCTGAGGGGGGACTCTGCATGCATGCCTGGAACCCACCAACTCCCCACACAGCCAATCCTGCCTTTTACCTGGCTGGCTCCAGACAGCTCCAAAATGACTTCTCCCCTTTCCTGAGCTCTCAGGGAAGGGTATCTCACTCCCTATTGGTTGCTGAGCAGACTCTGAGTTTGCTCTTGACTCCCCCTCATGATCAGCGACAGTGTTTCTCTCCCTGAGTTACCAACACACAGAGGCCCAGGAATCTAGGTAATCTCCATGAGGAAATACCTTCTTTCTCACTTCCGATTATATAGTAATTTAAAAGTGGTTCACTTTGTTTAAAATGGTGGGTACTGTGAGGTGCTATGCCTTTATTCATAGATTCATAGATTCATAGACTCTAGGACTGGAAGGGACCTCGAGAGGTTATTGAGCCCAGTCCCCTGCCCTCATGGCAGGACCAAATACTGTCTAGATCATCTCTGATAGACATTTATCTAACTTACTCTTAAATATCTCCAGAGATGGAGATTCCACAACCTCCCTAGGCAATTTGTTCCAGTGTTTAACTACCCTGACACTTAGGAACTTTTTCCTAATGTCCAACCTAAATTTTTCTTTGCTGCAGTTTAAGCCCATTGCTTCTTGTTCTATCATTAGAGGCTAAGGTGAACAAGTTTTCTCCCTCCTCCTGATGACACCCTTTTAGATACCTGAAAACTGCTATCATGTCCTCTCTCAGTCTTCTCTGTTCCAAACTAAATAAACACAATTCTTTCAGCCTTCCTTCGTAAGTCATGTTCTCAAGACCTTTAATCATTCTTGTTGCTCTTCTCTGGACCCTCTCCAATTTCTCCACATCTTCCTTGAAATGCAGTGCCCAGAACTGGACACAATACTCCAGTTGAGGCCTAACCAGCGCAGAGTAGAGCGGAAGAATGACTTCTCATGTCTTGTTTACAACACACCTGTTAATGCATCTCAGAATCACGTTTGCTTTTTTTGCAACAGTATCACATTGTTGACTCATATTTAGCTTGTGGTCCACTATGACCCCTAGATCTCTTTCTGCCATACTCCTTCCTAGACAGTCTCTTCCCATTCTGTATGTGTGAAACTGATTGTTCCTTCCTAAGTGGAGCACTTTGCAATTATCTTTATTGAACTTCATCCGGGTTACCTCCAACTATTTCTCTAATTTTTCCAGATCATTTTGAATTTTGACCCTGTCCTCCAAAGCAGTTGCAATCCCTCCCAGTTTAGTATCATCTGCAAACTAAATAAGCATACTTTCTATTCCAACATCTAAGTTGTTGATGAAGATATTGAACAGAGCCTGTCTCAAAACAGACCCCTGCAGAATCCCACTTGTTATACTTTTCCAGCAGGATTGGGAGCCATTAATAACTACTCTCTGAGTATGGTTATCCAGCCAGTTATGCACCCACCTTATAGTAGCCCCATCTAAATTGTATTTCCTAGTTTATCAATAAGGATATCATGCGAGACCATATCAAATGCCTTACTAAAGTCTAGGTATACCACATCCACCACTTCTGCCTTATCCACAAGACTTGTTATCCTATCAAAGAAAGCTATCAGATTGGTTTGACACGAGTTGTTCTTTACAAATCCATGCTGACTATTTCCTATCACCTTACCACCTTCCAAGTGTTTGCCAATGATTTCTTTAATTACTTGCGCCATTATCTTCCCTGGCACAGAAGTTAAACTAACTGGTCTGTAGTTTCCTGGGTTGTTTTTATTTCCCTTTTATAGATGGGCACTATATTTGCCCTTTTCCAGTCTTCTGGAACCTCTCCCGTCTCCCATGACTTTCCAAAGATAATAGCTCGAGGCTCAGATACCTTCTCTATTAACTCCTTGAGTATTCTAGGATGCATTTCATCAGGCCCTGGTGACTTGCAGGCATCTGACTTTTCTAAGTGATTGTTAACTTGTTCTTCTTTTATTTTATCTTCTAAATCTAGCCCCTTCCCATAAACATTCACTTTGTTAGACATTCGTTCAGACTTCTCAGTGGAGACCGAAACAAAGAAGTCATTAAGCATCTCTGCCATTTGCAAGTTTCCTGTTACTGTTTCTCCCTCCTCACTGAGCAGTGGGCCTACCCTGTCCTTGGTCTTCCTCTTGCTTCTAATGTATTAATAAAAAGTCTTCTTGTTTCCCTTTATTCCCTTAGCTAGTTTGAGCTCATTTTGTGCCTTTGCCTTTCTAATCTTGCCCCTGCATTCCTGTGTTGTTTGCTTATATTCATCCTTTGTAATCTGACCTAGTTTCCATTTTTTATATGACTCCTTTTTATTTTGTAGGTCATGCAAGATCTCGTGGTTAAGCCAAGGTGGTCTTTTGCCACATTTTCTATCTTTCCTACCCATCAGAATAGCTTGCTTTTGGGCCCTTAATAGTGTCCCTTTGAAAAACTGCCAACTCTCCTCAGTTGTTTTTCCCCTCAGTCTTGATTCCCATGGGACCTTACCTATCAGCTCCCTGAGCTTACCAAAATCCGCCTTCCTGAAATCCATTGTCTCTATTTTGCTGTACTCCCTTCTACCCTTCTTAGAATTCCAAACTCTATGATTTCATGGTCACTTTCACCCAAGCTTCCTTCTACTTTCAAATTCTCAACGAGTTCCTCCCTATTTGTTAAAATCAGGTCTAGAACAGCTTCCCCCCAGTAGCTTTTTCAACCTTATGAAATAAAAAGTTGTCTGCAATGCAGTCTAGGAACTTATTAGATAGTCTGTGCCCCGCGGTGTTATTTTCCCAACATATATCTGGATAATTTAAGTCTCCCATCACCACCAAATCTTGGGCTTTGGATGATTTTGTTATTTGTTTAAAAAAAAGCCTCATCCACCTCTTCCACCTGGTTAGGTGGCCTGTAGTAGACTCCTACCATGACATCACCCTTGTTTTTACCCCTTTTATCCTAACCCAGAGACTCTTAACACTTCCGTCTCCTATGTCCATCTCCATCTCAGTTCAAGTGTGTACATTTTTAATATATAAGGCAACACGTCCTCCCTTTTTCCCGTCTATCCTTCCTGAGCAAACTATACCCATCCACACAAACATTCCAATTACGTGTATTATCCCACCAAGTTTCAGTGATGCCAACAATGTCATAGTTGTATTTATTTATTAGCACTTCCAGTTCTTCCTGCTTATTACCCATACTTCTCACATCTGTGTATAGGCATCTAAGATACTGGTTTGATCTTGCCTCCCAGTTTTTCCCTGACCCTCCTTTCTCTCTGCCATTATAGCCCACGCTCCCTCTTGTTTCCGACCCATCTCCCAGGTCTTCATGTTCCCCACTTACCTGTGGGTTTTGCTCACCTTTCCCCGTCGAACCTAGTTTAAAGCCCTCCTCACTAAGTTAGCCAGTCTGTGTGCAAATAGGGTCTTTCCCCTCCTCAAAAGGTGAACGCTATCTCTGCCTAGCAGTCCTTCCTCGAATAGCATCCTGTGGTCGAGGAAGCCAAAGCCCTCCTGGCGACACCATCTTCGCAGCCAGGCATTCACCTCCATGATGCATCTGTCTCTGCCCGGGCCCCCACCTTTGACAGGAAGAATCGAAGAGAATACCACCTGCTTTCCAAACTCCTTCACCCGTACTCCCAGAGCCCTGTAGTCACTCTTGATCCACTCAGCGTCACACCTCGCAGTATCATTTGTGCCCACATGGATGAGTAGCATGGGGTAGGAGTCAGAAGGCCAGATAATCCTCGAGAGTGCCTCTGTAACTTTTCGGATACAGGCCCCCGGCATGCAGCATACCTCCTGAGATGAAATGTCAGGGCGACAGATGGGAGCCTCCGTCCCCCTCAGCAGAGAGTCTTCGACCACCACTACCCTACGTTTCCTATTTTCAGTGGTGGCAGCAGACCTCCCAGCCTTAGGGGTACGAGGCTTCTCCTCCTTTACTGTAGGGGGTGATTATTATTTATTTATTTGTTTGTTTAATTTGTTATATCAGGGAGGCATATAGGAAGGAATGGTGAAGGTTTTAGAAAGACATTGTATGGTAAGGAGAAAGAAAAAAATAGGTATTTTTGAAAATGTTGGCCATTATCCCGAAAGCTAAGTGCCTGCATTTATTACTATTGAAGTTAATGACATTACTCCCATTAACTTTAGCGGTGCAAGATCATTCCCTAAGTGACTTAAGAGTCTTATTTGAAGACAATGGGACTTTGTCTCCTGGGGACATATCCACAACAGTATTTAGGCATTGCAATGCTTAGCCCTTATGTACCCTGCCACTTAGTGGAATTCTCAGCCAAAACTTAGCCACTCAGGCTCCCCATATAGTGGGTGTAGAGAGTTAGGCAGTTAAGAAAGCCAGCAATCTGAGAAGGAATTGCCTAGTCTATTCAGGAGTGAAAGGCAAACATAGGATCCTAAGTCACTTAGACATTTTTTGAAAATTTTGTCGTTTAGATATAGATCCTGCGTATAGATATCTAATAAAGTTCCCTGTTCTGTGTTACAAAAAAGCAACTCTTTTCATGATTCTTCACCATTGCCACATGACAGATAGTGTGTGTTGGTCTACAGTGGTACACAGATGAGACCAGGAGTCAGCAACCTCTGGCACGCGGCTCGCCAGGGCAAGCACCCTGGCATGCTGGGCCAGTTTGTTTACCTGCCGCGTCAGCAGGTTCGGCAGACCGAGGCTCCCACTTGCCATGGTTCACTGTCCCAGGTCAAAGGGGGTGGCAGGAAGCCGCGGCCAGCACATCCCTTGGCCTGCAATCGCTTCTCAACGCCCCCATTGGCCTGGGATGGTGAACCACGGCCAGTGGGAGCCACGGTCAGCTGAACCTGCCGACGTGACAGGTAAACAAACTGGCCTGGCCTGCCAGGGTGCTTACCCTGGTGAACCTCATGCCTGAGGTTGCCAACCCCTGGACTAAATATTTGGCTATCTATGCCCGAATTTGTAGTACCATAAAATAAGGTAGAAAGGTAAATATCTGGGGAAGAGCATGGAAAATTAAAGCAGAGACAAAGGAGAGACAAGAGCGAATATAAAGGGAAACCAAAACAGAATCTTATAAGTCTGTATACTAATGCAAGAAGTAATTGGAATAAACAGGAGAATAAGAAAAACCTCTGAGGACAGGACAAGAAGCAATGGGCATAAATTTTAGCAATGGCAGTTTAGGTTGGACATTAAGAAAATCTTTTTAATTATAAAGGTAATTAAGCACTGGAATAAATTTCCTAGAGAGGCAGTGGAATCTCCGTCATTGGTGGAACTTTAAGAACAGGTTAGACAAATACCTGCCAGAAATAGTCTAGTTATTATGTAGTTCTTCCTTGAGGGCAGTGGGCTGGATTAGATGACCTATTTTGTCCATTCCAGTCCTACATTTCTATGAGTCTATGACTCTATATTAGGAAAATCTTTCTAAGTACAAGGATTGTTATCTAGTGGAATGGGTTAGCAAGGGAGGTTTTTAAGAACAGGTTAGGTCTGAGTATGCTTGTTCCTGCCTCAGATGAACTCTTGATATTCCTTTTAGCCCTGCATTTCTATGATTTTGTTTACTTAAATATGGATCCCAATACAATGTTAATTTCAGGAGGCCAGAGCTAACTAGAGGAAGAACTCCAGTTTTTATCATATTCCAGATGCAGATTTTATACTCCCTAAAACTCCCTCCACATTTGAATTTCAACTTCTGGGTTTGATTATACTAAATTATACATAGTTTTAAATTGGTATATTAAATTATATTAAGTTTTAAATTGGTACATTCTTTTTATTTAAATTCATGTCTTGCTTGATTAAGAAAGCATAGCTGGTATAGTCTACAGTTCCTTTAGATTTTATTTATTTATTAGGATCAATAATTAGGATTTATTTATTGGTATTTGGGCTTTTTTAATGTTGTCTGTATATCTGATTATTCAACATTAAGTCCAGCATTACTTCATCTCTGCAGATAACGTGGAAATACTTTATATCAGGGATTCTAAAAGTTGATCTCTGCTTTTTTAAGAAGATATCAATGCATTAAAACAATACAGTAATCTAATGATCTATGCTCTCAAATTCATGATAAAGTTGCACAGATATCATTGACTGGCACTGTTCCTAAAACCAAAAATATATTTATGCTCAGTTAAATTGATTTCACTTCAAAACTGTGACTTCTTTGATATTTTTCATTTACTATACTTGTCAGTTCTAACATAATATTTTTCTCTTTATAAACATTTTGACAAATCTATTCTTATCTTTTCTTGAACATAACATTGAGGCTACTATGACTCATTTCTTTGTCCTCTCTGGAACTAGATTATTTAAGTTTTTCTCCGGTAGCTATCCTTCACAATAGCATAAATATATTACAGTTGGTTACAAACACTGCTGCCTTACTACAAGTAGGAACTCAAATTGGTTTGATTAACTTTTATATGCACTCTATGTACCAATATGTTTACAAAGTCATTAAGTATACTACTAATAGTGTATTTTCCTCTTTTTTCATAGTCATCCTCTATCCTTTTTGTTTTTCTGTTTTCTAATATCCCTACTAATAATTGCTTTATCTTTAAGGAGTATTGGGCATTTGCAAACTATGAACCCAAAGTATTATGTAGAATTTGTTATCACAGAAAAGAGCATATATAATTAGGGAATAACTCATAAATTGCTAAACTATGACTAAAACAAATCAACCATAATAAATGTTGATAAAGTCTTGCTACCACTCCATTTTCTCATGCATTCTGTATGTATTTTACAGACAAACTGTTTTGTTGTAATATTTTGGAACGTTCTTGAAAAAAAAACCTTGTTAGGCCTAATTTGATCCCTCGGTCTGTAAATTCACATGCCTTGGCAGCCGTGAATTGAACAGCAGTGTGAGAACCATAAAAATCTCTAAAAATTACTTACACAGAGTTTTCTATACCAAAAATATTGTGACTATAAATAAATAATAAATAAAATATTGTGACAATAAGTATTGTGGATATAACTTGAGAAAGTCTAAAGCTCAGCAAGAATGTCAGGTGTCCCATTGGGAACGGATTCTTTTTCCATTGCTAGAAATCTCCTGGCTTTAGCCATTCAAGATTATGTAATATCAGATTTCAAATCTGTGACTTTTTTAAATTGAGGAAACTTGTTCCTCGTCCAGGATTCAATTTTCACCATCCTGAAAACTGGACAGCTATCACCGTAGAGGAAAAATCCATATTTAGGGAAACCTTTCCTTTGGGAGATAGATTTTCCAAAAACAGATGATGCTCAAAAGTTTGGAATGTTAGAATAGGTCCCAGAGAAGGTGAGTTAGTAGGCCAAGAGCAGATGAGGTGGTCAAAATTGCATTGTAAATGCACCTATCACATAACTCTGCAGTTTAACCCATGACTGTAACCTCTTTATATGTTCTGGAGACAAAAGCTATGTAATGTGCATGCACTGTTCTCTGTTTATGACAAGGCTTAATGGAAAAGTCATTGAACTGAACACAGTGGCAGATGTAGCCTCGCTATGCATAGGTTGCACTCCTCCTACACCAATGCTGTCATTTCCTCCTTGCCCTGCCAAGGGGGTATCAACCATGTGCAGCTGCCCCCTCCATCCTGGCATTGCATTCCTATTCCTGGCCTGGGAGAGAGGGGAGGCCCCAGGCAGAATGAAGTGGGGAGAAAGCCAACTCCTCACTTATCCAGCAATGCTGGCTTTTGAACCATGGGGTTGGGTCCAGCTCCTGTCTTTGGGCATTGTGGCCTCATGTGCCACACCACACAATGAAATTTACTCTTCCCCTTCCCCCACCCAATCATGATGCACCATAACAGAATGGTGCTGTGACCCCATATGCCATATTTGCACTGCAGAGAGGAGCCAGATTCAGCCCTGCAGTACAGGAGCCATCACTGCCAAGTGAGCATGCGCAGGGCTTCTGCTCCAGCTTCTTCCCTCTGCACTAGGCCAAGATTAGGGCTGAGGAGGGTATATTATGATACTACTAATGTTGAGCTGAATAAAAAACGGAAAGGTAAGGAGAGAAGGTGAGAAACCGTAGTTAAGTTGCTAGGGCAATAATAATTCAACAACATTATATAGATCCAATAGAATGACATTGGTGGCAGTGGCAGATAAGTGGAATATAGAACTAGTTGGTGGAAGGTACTTACAGACATGCCTAACTAACTTTAAGTATATGAGTAGCTCAGTTAACTTCAATGGAACAAGTTGTGTGTGCTTATAGTTAAGCGTGTGCTTTCAGTTCTTTGCTGAATTGAGTTTCTGGAGACTAATTGCACCCTCACCCGTTAAAAAAGTAATTTGAAATGTTAATTTGCTTAATGGGCATTTGTATTTTTAATTAAATGTTAAAGCCATACCACACAATTGTTGAGAAAGGGGCTTTGTCATTAACCAGTATGACATAAAATGGGGCAGCTTTGTTATTACCTAACTAAAACCCATTTTGTTGACTATGTTCAACCACTTAGTCTGTTCATTGCTGTCATATTATTACAGGTATTATGGTCCAGATTGCATAAATTGCTTCTCCCATATTTAGAAGTATCCTAGCAACTCTCCCTCTTTCTCTACTCCACTCTTCCATTTGACTTGTGACTCCAGTGCACATCAGCATTTCAGGGAAGCTGCATGATTTTTCTATTAAATTAATCCCCAATACACTGTCTTTTGTAGCTGAATGTCAACCAAGAAAGCTAATTTTCCTCTGGAAACGTCAGTGTCAAAACAGCATCTGAATAGAAAATACTGAATCATCAGGAAAAATAACCGCAAACATTACTAAAAATAGGCAGTTGAGCCAGAGATTAAATCAGATGTACCACTCACCACATACTTACTTCAATTTTATTATTTAAAAGCTGTAAAAATTGAAGGCCAGATCCTCAGGTGATGTAAATTTACACCGGCTGAGGATGTGAAAGTTATATTTTCCCCCATAGCAGAGATGATACCTTTAAACTAGATATCAGAGGGGTAGCCATGTTAGTCTGGATCTGTGAAAGCAGCAAAGAGTCCTGTGGCATCTTATAGACTAACAGATGTATTGGAGCATTGGACTCTTTGCTGCTTAAACTAGATAATGAGACAAAAGAGCTTGTGATTATTTTTTTTAATCAGAAAAAGAGAACCAACAACATTGTTTGAACAGTGTTTCAAACAAAAGACTAAATTCCAATGACCACATTCAGGCATTATTCCTGATGAATCTCAGTAAAGCTTCAATTCAGAAAAGTTAGGCCCTATACAAAAATAGTTGAACACAAATTTGCAAAACTGTCTTGAAAGTTTGTAAGGCAAAATACACTGTATACTATCGTACATGATGATGAAGGTGAATTTTTTTGCAACAACGAAAACAACACATCTTTCCTCAGGTGTAGAACATAATTTTGTAAGGCTATGTTGCGGGTATAGGGGGGAACATTGACTTAGATCTATAACCATGGCAGCTTTGTGTTAACAAATGCAGAAGTCCTACTATCAGTGTAATGGAAATAAGAAAGGTCTTGTGTCAGATCCAATCATTTCAATAGGATATGCACTTAAAATTTATATACATTTATAAGAGAAAAAACATACCTGACTTGTCACATCATCTGATTTTGAATAATCTTCATGTCAAGCCACAATGTCCATATATCGTAGCCTATTCCAAATAACTTTATTTAATATTTAAATGCAAGAACTGTAGATGTAAATAATCTTGAAATGGATTATCCAGTGATATCTCAAACTAGAGAAGGCTTCCTCCCTCTTTCTTTTAAAGCAACTCCCTCTTTCTTTTTAAGCAACTCAACTTTAAAGTGTTAAAAAGAATCTCCTAGAGCAGTGTTTCCCAAACTTCCCAAACTTGGGATGCCACTTGTGCAGGGGAAGACCCTGGCGGGCTAGGCAGGTTTGTTTGCCTGCCACATCCACAGGTCCGGCCGATCACGGCTCCCACTGGCTGCGGTTCGCTGCTCCAGGCCAATGGGGGCTGCTGGAAGTGGTGCGGGCTGAGGGACGTACTTACTGCCACTTCCATCAGTGCCCATTTACCTAGAGTGGTGAACTGCGGCCAGTGGGAGCCGCAATCAGCCAAATCTGTGGATGCGACAGGTAAACAAACCTGCCCAGCCCACCAGGGACTTTCCCTCCACAAGCCGTGTCCCAAGTTTGGGAAACACTGTCCTAGAGAAATACAATTGAATATCAGAGAGAAAAACTTACTCTAAACTCTTTTTGTTTTGTTCTTCTTTGTCTAAAGTGATAGAGAATGAGCTATGAGAAAACAATAGCCCATTGACTGGGGACTGATTTCTCAAGCACTTCAAGGAAAGACTCTAGACCCAATTCCCTGCCACTTATGCCACTTTTACATTGGTGTAATTTTATTGATTTCAGTGTAGTTAATCATGATTTACATTAATACCAGAGGTCAGAATCAGGTCCTGAATCCTTTCCAGGGGAAGTAACTCAGAGGATAACTCCTAAATTAAAAACAAAACATTAAAATATAGGAATCTAAACCCAGAAATCACTGCAGTAAGAAAATGGTCAAATACAAGGAAACAAAGAAAAGAATAAAATTGCAAAAGGGGTGAAATCCTAGCTCCATTGAAGATAGTGGCAAAACTTCCATTGACTTAATGGGTCCAGAAATCCACTCACTGGCAAAAAAAAAAAAAAAAAAAAAAGGCCGGACCTGTTAAACCTAGCTTAGAGGGGAAGTGAAAGCATATATATATATTTTATAAAAAATATAGCAAATGTAAAAAAAGGGACAGTTGATATAAATGAATACAAATTAGAAGCTAGAAATTGTAGAAAATCAATAAAGGAAGGAAATGGACACTAGGCAAACTCTATGATCAGCAGACTTAAGGACAATAAGGAGGATTTTATTTTTAAATATTAAGTTCAGAAAGAAGCCTAAAAATTATATTGGTCCATTGCTAGATGGAAATGGTAGAATTGTCAATAAAATGAAGAGAATATAGAAGGGTTCAATAAATATTTATGTTCTGTATTTGTGAAAAAATAATGTGATTCCAACAGTAACTCAGGAGGATGTTAAACAATATCTACTAAATTCAGACATTTAAAATCAGCATATCCATTGAGATAACTTGTATCCAAGAGTTTTAAAAGAGCTGTCCATGGAGCTCACTGAACTGTTAATATTGATTTTCAATACCTCTTCGAACATGGGGGAACTTTCAGAAGGATGGAAGAAAGCTAATACTGTGCCCATATTTAAAAAGAGTAAACAAGATGTCCTAGGTCAGGGGTCAGCAGCCTCTGGCATGCGGCTCACCAGGGTAAGAACTCTGGCAGGCTGGACCAGTTTGTTTACCTGCCGCATTGGCAGATTCGGCCAATTATGGATCCCACTGGCTGTGGTTTGCTGTCCCAGTCTAGTGCGGGCTGTGGGAAGCAGTGCGGGCTGCGGGATGTGCTTCCCACTACCCCCATTGGCCTGGGACTGTGAACTGCAGCCAGTGGGAACCACGGTTCCCTGAACCTGCCAACGCGACAGATTAACAAACTGACCCGGCCTTCCAGGGTTCTTACCCTGGTGATCCGCATGCCAGAGGTTGCCGACCCCTGTCCTAGGTAATTACACTGCTCTACAGCCAAAATGCTTCTGAAATAAATGTAGTCCAACTTTACTAATTCTGGGTCACTGAGAACGAAAATAATGCTTAAAATTGTTGATTGGCTCTAGTTTTCAAGATATGCTATTGGGTCAGTATATATGACCCTTGCCTTGGGAATGGCGGAGGATAAGTGAGTTATAAAGGGAAGGGATCTCAATTTAAACCAGAAATGACTAAAATACATCTTTGACTGGATCTAGGAATAAATCTATGACTGGGTTTGGACAGTACTTGCTTTTGAGGCAAAACAACGAATGATGCAATCTGAAGCTGGTATTGCATCACATATGATATGAATTGCATTGTGTTATTCCTAGATGTCATGGATGATGCAATCATAACGAAGCTTACATCACTCTGCTGAACAAATTGCCCTAGATCAGCTCTAGAAACCATACAGTGTCCTGCTTTTTTATTTGTCAGTGTTTGATTTTGCAATGGGACACATTTCTGTTTAGCCAAAGTGAGCAGAGATATCTCGTACTTGTGTGAAGAGTGCAGATAACTTCTGCTATGTTTGTGGTGAAGTGACTTTTGCATCACAAAAGCGCAGTCTAACCACTATGGTTAAGAAAGCCTATCACCTTTCTTTTGGCTGCCAAACTGAAGATCAGGACAAGAGGTGGGCCCCACACATATGCTGCAAGACTTCTGCAACAAATCTTTGCCAGTGGTTAAACAGGAAAAGGAAATCTATGCCTTTTGCAGTGCCGATGATTTGGAAAGAGCCAACAGATCATACCAGCTATTGTTACTTCTGCATGGTGCTTCCAGTTGGGAAAGGTGTGTCAAAGAAGAAAAAGTGGACTGCGCATTATCCAAACATTCCATCAGCTATACGCCCAGTACCCCATGGAGAAGGACTGCCACTTCCTGATTCCCCAGAATCATTCTCACTTGAGTCAGATGAGGAAGAGGAAGAGGATGAAACTTCTGGTCCTGAACCATCAATGTCACAGGACCCACATTTTCTCCCATCCTCCTCCTCCTCTGAACCACACTTCGTAAGACAAGGTGAACTGAATGACCTTGTCAGGGATTTGGAACTACCCAAGAGTAAGGCAGAGTTGTTGGACTCCAGACTACAGCAGTGGAATCTCCTGGCAGGCTATCAGGGCAAATGGAGCCCATCAATGCTTGCAGACTATTGCTGGACAGTGACAAGAGATGCTCCATTTAATGAATACAAGAGACAAGCCAAGAAGCGCTGAGTAGACACTGAATAAGACTAAACTATGTACATAATAGTTTTTTGCCTTTTATTTCATAATACATTTTATTTCTATAACCCTTTTGCTGATTTTTAAAGGGTTACATAAACAGGACAGGTGAAATATTATCATGTAAAGCAACCATAAACACATGAAAAGCCCTAGGTTTACAATTTAGGATTAAAACTCTACTATCTACACAATATACATAGACATAAAATGTAAAAACTTAAATATCTTAGAAACAGTAGTCAATCAGTTGATTTAATTGTCATATTTGAATTCAGCACATCAAAATACATAATAAATATCACATTTTATCTCTGAAGCAGACACTTCTCAAAAATTGTAGACCAGTGTTATGGGCCTGTCAGTATGACATTGATTGTGGGCAAAAAAATGCAATGACGAATACAGGACGTAATAAACAGTTAAAGGACGGTAGTATAATTAATGCCAATCAACATGAGTTTGTCTAAAATAACCCTGTGAAACTAACTTGATATATTTTATGATATTTCAAATGTGATTGATAAACGTAATAGTATTAATACAATATCCTTAGATTTCTGTAAGATATTTAAATTAGAAAGATACACAATCCACAATGCACACATGAAATGCAAAGGATTCTAATACAATTACACTTTAATTAGGTAAAAAAATTAAACATTTTGTCACTCAGACCCTTGGTGCCAACTGGCAAAAGGTACAGGGGATGTACAACGATTTTAGAGGGATCCTCTGAGTTGATATCTGCATAATAGTTCACCATAGGGTGGCATGTAGGGACTGTACTCTGAGAGTAAAGACAAAGGATTGATCTGGTACATCTTTGGGAACAAGAAAACACAAGGTATCCTTCACCAGAAAGGCAAACTGACAGCATTTTTATCTCCTGAAAGGAAGATCACAGCCAACCGGGCTATAACACATTATTCTGAGTGAGAAATACTCTAAAAGACATGAAAGTATCTTGTTGATTAAGTCTAAATTTCTAAAATGTCTGATGTTAGAATGTTATGACTTGATTTTATATGTAACCATTTGTTTTCAGGACTTCTATTTCAGAGATGGTCAACTTTTGCTTCACACACAGCACTTAAATTTGTTTACAGAGAAATCAAGTATAATTTTATTTAAGAAAACATAGAGAGTCAAGTAGTAGCGATGGACCCATGATTGGCTGAACCTGCGGACGCGACAGGTAAACAAACCAACCAGGCCCACCAGGGAGCTTACTCTGTCGAGTCGCGTGCCAAAGGTTGATGATCCCTGTTCTACTTGCTACTACTTGACTATGTTTTCTTAAATAAACTTATACTTGATTTCCCTGTAAACATATTTAAGTGCTGTGTGTGAAGCAAAGCTGTAATCTGACATGGAACTGTGTGGTTTATTGTTTCTTTGGAAGTAGGAAATCTGAGTGTACTGCAAGTGACCAATGAACCAGAGGCTGGGCACTCCAGGGAGATGCTTGGAGGAGTCGAATGTTGGGCTGTGCCAATCACTAACCTATATAACAGTAGGCCTGTGAGGCCTAGAGGGTAATGCTTGTATTGCCCGTGAGCAATGGAGTTGGGAAGCTGACCCGCAACAGGCACAAACAAGGCTTCCTCAAACTCAGCTAAGGCAAGCCAAGCTAAGGCAAGGTGATAGTGAGGTATTTCCAAGAAACATCACACATCTATATACCATTCCCCTCCTCATTTACCTCACTCTTGCACATTCTTTGGGATTTGGTCAGAGTCCTTGAGTGTGCCCAGGATTTCCCTCCTGCATCTGGCTTCTCCTCTAAATAATAGCTTCTCTTTCTCCCACCTCCATTTGAAGCCATTTTCCTTCAGCTCTTTCTCCCCGAAAATGGGAATGAGAGTCCCTTTACTTTATAAAAAGTGACAAAGAGTCCTGTGGCACCTAATAGACTAACAGATGTATTGGAGTATAAGTTTTCATGGATGAATACCCATTTCATCAGATACATGCATCAGACGCATCAACGCTACCCTTCTCTCTATCTGAACCAAATCTGAACTACTTTTTTCAAAATTTGAGCTTCATTTCACCTGCCCAGCTGTCTTAGAGCCAGGAGCAGGAACTAGGAGTCAGAGCCAACAGTCAGAACTGGAATGAAGAGCCAGGAGAGAAGTCAGAGTTTAGAGCTGGAGTTAGAAGCTGGACAAGGGAGCAAAGCTGGAGCAAATTGGATTGGACAGGAACTAGGAAGGAGCGAGTACAGCTGAGAACAAAGCAGGTACAGGAGAGATCACAGCTCTGTAAGCATTGAACAGTCAGCTATCTGCCACTGTTGAGCTTAAATGCAAATCTGTTGTCTCGTTGCAGCAAATTGGGTGGGTCAGCCATTCAGATTATTCTGCTGCAGCCTAGCTAGGAACACTAATTGGCCTAAGAGCTGAGCTGGCTATCTCAAGGCTCACCTGAGGGGTACCTGTCAGTACCCCTCCTTCCCTTTCAGGGCTGCCTTCTAGGGGCCTCAGCCTAGAATTCTCCAGATGGGCTCAATGAAAGTCCCATATTAACCTTGCTGCATAAATGTTTTTGGCCTGTTTCCACAACTGGTCATCAAGACTTCCCAGTCCACCCAGTAATAAAGCTTGCCCTGATCTTCTTTGGAGTCATGAATCTATTGCACAAGGTATTCTTCCTGCCTATGGGCTGTTATGGGAGGTAGCTGCAGGTTGGATTGACTCAGAAATGGATTCTTTAGGTAAGGTTTAAGGGGGAGATTTGGAACATAGGATGGGTCTTAACTGATTCTGGTAATCAAATCATGAATATCACCTTAATCTGTTCAAGAATCATTTAGGGACTAGATATCGGTGGTCTAACTTAGCCTATGGTCAGGGGTATTTGAGATTCCTGGTTGATAACCTGACCTTGTTCCCAACACTAAAGTTAGGTGTGGCCTGGCAGCCTCAGTTGGCATGATGCTTGTGGATTTCTTTCCCAGCCTATAGATGTTCCATAAATTCTTGTTGTATGTGTTGCAGATTGGTGACAAGGTCTGTCATAGCAGAGACTGGAGAGTCTATGTGGAATTATGGGTGAGAACAGAGATGAAAGTCATAATTGGCTTAGAAAGGGCTCTGTCAGGGGAACCATGAATTAAATTGATGCAGACAAACTCAGTATGTAGTAGCAGGGAGATCCAATTATCCTGGTAATAATTTGCAAAGCAATGGAGATATTGCTCTAAAATGAGGTTTTCCATTCTATCTGTCCATTAGTCTGTGGGTGGTGTGGTGCTGAGGAAAGGAGTTCTATGCCCAGGAGTTTAAAAGTTCCTGCCAGAAACAGGAGACAAAATATAGCCTAAATCCCACACAATGCCAGTCAGCAGTCCAAGGAGCCAGAAGATGTTCTCTAGAAAGGGGCAGGCTGTTTGCAGGTTGTGGGGAGGACAAAGTGTGCTTTCTTAGTTAAGAGGTTAACTCTGACTACACCACTGTTCAACCTTGGGAGCAATTATCAGAGGGGCAGCCGTGTTAGTCTGGATCTGTAAAAGGAGCAAAGGGTCCTGTGGCACCTTATAGACTAACAGAAGTTTTGGAGCATGAGCTTTCATGGGTGAATACCCACTTCGTCGGATGTATCTGTTAGTCTATAAGGTGCCACAGGACCCTTTGCTGTTTTTACATGGGAGCAATGTAATTCTAAAAAAAGTCCAGGGACACTGTGGACCAGGGCTGAGATGGGGAGAGAAACAGCTGGAGGAGAAAGAGTGACTTCCAGTGGAGTTTCTTGCTCTGGGAACTCAAATAATAGAAATTAATGTATTTCATGATTTCAAGTGCGCACCCACCCATCAGAAGTTATGTGAAATTAATCTTGTTCTAGTATGTGGGGGGAAAACTTTTTTATCTCATTGGCCATTGACTCCAGAAAAAAATCAATTGCGGGCCACAGACAGCTGTGCGGAGAGTGGGGGTGCCAAGGCTTGGGGTATCCTGCCCATGGTGGGGCAAGCTGGAGCTTATAGTTCCAGCCCCATGGGGGGCACCGAGGCTTGAGGATTCTGGCCAATGGCACCAAGACTTACCACAGGCTGGATGAAATTAAGCAACAGGCCAGACCCGGTCTGTAGAATGTAGGTCTCTCACACCAGTTCTAGTTTGACAAAAGTGACTATCAAGCAGCAAGTTGTGACATAATTTCAGAACTTCAAGTGTAGGCTGGAGATCTGGGACATAAATTCATTCCCCATGGTAGAAGATCCCATTCCATAGTCAGAAACCTAAGCCAGGTTGGGCATGTATGCTGCCTATGGTTTGGCAAATCTGAACAGTGAATTGGTCATGAGGCAGCAATGACTGAGTGTTGGATATTATGCTCCTATCCACAGTTCCACTGATAACATTACACAGCTTAAAAGATATCCAAAATGGTTCTCTGCACAAAATGACATATTCATCCTTGCATCTATTTTTCCATTTCATGTACTTGGGTAGTACATCACAATAAACTTGAATCGAGAAAAATGATCAATGCATCTGGTGCTGGTTTAGGTTTCTGCCTGTGCTGGGAGACTCAAAGTTCTTGTCTTCCTTTTAACCTTGGTACTGCCATTCTTCAAAAGCTGCTTTAATCACTAGCAGCTCCTTGACCCATATGTCATAGTTTCTCTCCAACCAGAGTTAATTTTCATGAATAAAAGGTACATGGGTGGAGTTGGTTATGGGGTCCCATTTCATGAGATAATACAGCATCTATGGTGAAGTTTCAATCATTGGCTTCTATAATGAAGGGTTTGGTGGAATCTGGATGGATGAGGATGAGAGCAATGGTGAACATCTTCTTCAGTTGGTCAAAGACAGACTGTTAGATGACCAGACAAACCAGACCCCTTCCAAAAGAGCACTATCAAGGGATAATGATAGCTACTTTTATTGCTTCGGACAAAACAGACATACACAGAAGGGAGAGAAAAGATAGACTAGTAAAGGTGGAGAAAATAGGGCTTTTGTTGATATTGTTAGGATGTTGTTAGGTTGCTGGTTAGTCATGGACAGATGTTTTGGCTTGGCAGGTCAGCCATTGCAACATTTTCTCTGGACTCCAGCTTACTTCCTTGGTTAGGGACGTCGTTTGATTGGTGTGGCTCAGTGCACATAATTGGTGCAGTCCCAGAACTGATTCACAAAGACTTTAACAGAGAGGGTATGTCTTACACTGCACCTCATTTTCAATTTGGGATTCATTCCAGAAAATTTGAGAACTCAGTCTCTACCTGGTGATAGAAGGAAATCATTTGATTGAGCAGTTCAAGGTAATAAGACTCTTAAGGCGCTAATGAAGTGTGAGGCTGAAGAATACTTAATAAGTCCCTCTGTTTATAATTTTATTGCAAATCCTTAATGTCTGGTGACCTGTCCTGAACAAGAAAATGTACAATTGTTATGAAAAATTTTGATGAGATGGTATTTACACTAGAGCAGGGTTTCTCAAACTTCATTCCACTGCAACTGCCTTCTGATAACAAAAATTACTACATGACCCCAGGAGGGGGAACTGAAGCCTGAGCCCGCTTAAGCCTTACCTCCCTGGGCAAGGGGCAGGGATAAAGTCTAAGGGTTTCAGCCCCAGGCAGGGGGCCTGTAACCTGAGTCTTGCTGCCCAGGGCTGAAGCGGCAAGTGGGCAGTGGGGCTAGGGCTTCAGCTGTGGCCCCAGGTGGTGGGGCTCAGGCTTCGATTTGGCCCCGAGTAGTAGTGCTTGAGTTTCGGCTTTGGCCTCAGGCCCCAGCAAGTCTAATGCCAGCCCTGGTGACCCCATTAAAATGGTGTCATGACTCCCTTTGGAGTCCGAACCCACAGTTTGATAACCATTGCACTAGAGTTTATATTAAATTTGGTTTTGTGCTTCCAAAGTATAGTGGTTTCTCACCCCTTATATGTTCTTAGGACCCCTACAGGTAGCACAGTTGTAGGGTCAAACTTCCTTACCCAACAACAGTTGAGAATAGGCTGTTTTGCTGTTACAAGTTAAACTTTATGTTGAGATGCCAAAAAAATTATTAATTTAGATTGAATATATGGGTTAGAGGCATTAATATAAACTTGGTTACTGTTTCATATTAAATAGTGTTAAACAAGGTTAATGGCAGGGGTCGGCAACCTCTGGCATGCGGCTTGCCAGAGTAAGCAACCTGGTGGGCCGGGCCAGTTTGTTTACCTGCCACGTCGGCAGGTTCAGTGGACCACGGCTCCCACTGGTCGTGGTTCGCCGTCCCAGGCCAATGGGAGTCGGGAAGAGGCACAGGCGATGGATGTGCTGGCTGCAGCTTCCCGCCACCTGGGATGGCGAACTGCGGCCAGTGGGAGCTGCGGTCCACCGAACCTGCTGACGCGGCAGGTAAACAAACTGGCCCTGCCCACCAGGGTGCTTACCCTGGTGAGCCACATGCCAGAGGTTGCTGACCCCTGGTTTAGGGTTTGGTATACAGATATTTAAGATTGTTTAGTATTATGGTAAATATGCTACTATTTACTAGATACAAATATAGTATAAAATAGTATAAAAATATACTACTAGATAAAAAAAAAGAGGAAAACATTTAAGGCATTTGAAATGTAAAGTATTAAAATAGACTTTTCTATATATTTTGGAGAATAATTTTTAGAAGGAAAACTCGCTTGTTTGACAATTTTTACATGATATTAAAGATGGTAAAAACTATCTTTTTGAGGAACAGAGAACTTAGTTGAGATGTAAAAGCAGCAAAGAATCCTGTGGCACCTTATAGACTAACAGATGTTTTGGAGCATGAGCTTTCGTGAGTGAATACCCACTTCATCAGATGCATGTAGTGGAAATTTCCAGGGGCAGGCATATATATATATGTAGGCAAGCTAGAGATAATGAGGTAGTTCAATCAGGGAGGATGAGGCCCTGTTCTAGCAGTTGAGGTGTGAAAACCAAGGGAGAAGAAACTGGTTTTGTAATTGGCAAGCCATTCACAGTCTTTGTTTAATCCTGAGCTGATGCTGTCAAATTTGCAGATGAACTGAAGCTCAGCAGTTTCTCTTTGAAGTCTGGTCCTGAAGTTATTTTGCTGTAGGATGGCCACCTTAAGGTCTGCTATAGTGTGGCCAGGGAGGTTGAAGTGTTCTCCTACAGGTTTTTGTATATTGCCATTCCTAATATCTGATTTGTGTCCATTTATCCTTTTCTGTAGCGACTGTCCAGTTTGGCCGATGTACATAGCAGAGCTGGCATATGATAGCGTATATTACATTGGTGGAGTTGCAGGTGAATGAACCGGTGATGGTGTGGCTGTGTTAGTTGAGATGGGCTAGCACTCTTGTTGCTGTTAAAGATTATTTTAAAAATAAATAGATGGCGTTTGACATTTAGCTTGAGCTGGTGATGGCAATGTCATCTGTGTTTCTTTTTTGGCCCAATCGAATCAGGACATAGTTTAGCAATAGGATGAGGAAGATCTGGGGGCCCAGGAGACACTAAGGGTGTCATGATGATGAAGCTTGTTTTAGTAGCTTTTTTTTCTTTTTAAAGTACTTATAAAGGGAGTGGTGAGCAGAATATATTATATTATATTATATTATATTATTATTATTATTATTATTATTATTATTATTATTATTATTATTATTTTATTTTATTTTATTTTATTTTATTTTATTTTGTTTATTAATTAGACTTTTTATATACTAATTGTGGTAGATTTTTAAAAATTATTAATTAAGCATGATTTTGCTTTAGGTATTGAGTTACATTAGTAGGCTTTTTTGTTTGGATTAATTTAGTTTTGCATGTGGAGTTGCACTTTTTATTAATAAATGTTATTATAGGTTATTGTGACAGATATGAACTCTTTATGTATTTTGTATAGTTCAGCTTATAATTCGGGTGAATGTGTAGGCTTCATTATTGAAACTTTTTTTTTTAATGAACCAGATCCACCTAGGATTGCACATTGGTTCATACAATTACAATTATAAACAAAAACTTTATTTTAGTTTAAGCATACAGAAAAAAGCAAATGAGGTTTATTAATTTTTTATTTAAAAATTGGAATTTTTCTCTTTTACTTGATTAAATATTACAAAAATACAAACTTTTTAGATGTTAAGACACCTTAACAATTTACAATTGACTTTATTTGTAGCTAAGACTAAACTTAAAATTCCTATTGCTATATGTTTTTAAGACACTTAAGAAAAAACTAGCTTTATTACATTCTTGGCTGCACCGTTACAATGAATAAAGATGGAGAAAACCTACTGATGAAACACCAGTAAAAGTTGGCAAAACCAAGGAATCATAGCCCCCGCACATCTCTTGGAGCTGAACATTCAGACATTGTGCATACCTTGCGTGGATCCATAGTAGTGTTTCAGGCAATACAAATTACTTAAGGAACTCAGTCATATTACAATCCAATTTGCATTTTGCCAGTTTAATATCCAGATGATTCTGGTGAAGCCTTTCCAAAACTTGCGATACAAATAGGTCATGAGGCACTAGATTATTGAAAAAAATAGCCAAGAATATCAACAAGGTAGAAAATGAAAAACTGATCTAACATATCTCTGAAAGTGTCATTAATAAGAAATGAGAACATTGCAGTAGCATTGCACAGCCCAAAGGACATTACTAAATATTCAAGTGCTTGTACTGGGTACAGAAGGCAGTCTTCCACTTCCCAGATACTGCCCAGGTTATAAGCCCCAGGTTATATTGTTCAGTTTGGCAAAGATTTTTGCAGAGTGCAGTCTCTCAAAGAGTTTGTTAATAAGTAGTAAGAGGTATCTGCTTCAAATGCTAACCTTGTTCAAAGACCAATAGCCCATGCAAGAGCACAAAGTGCTGTTCTTTTCAGCCATGAAGAAAATTGATGCCCTTGCCAGGAAAGTAGATGGATGGATGACTGCCTTTTCCAGATCTTCTTGTAAATAATCTTGCAGCTTCTGCAATTCAGGTTCTGAGAAAGAGTAGATAAATCCAAAAGAGACCTCAGCCCCTGGTTGCAGGTTGGCAGGACAGTCATAGTTACGATGAGGTGGAAAGATATCAGCCAAAAAAGATAAATAAGGACAACCCAGGGAATTACAGAACAGTCAGCTAATTTCAGTACCCGGAATGATAACGGCGCTAATAATTAAGCAATCAATTGGCAAACATCTAGAAGATAATAACGTGAGAAGTAACAGTCAGCATGGATTTGTCAAGAACAAATTGTGTCAAATCAAACCAAATAGCTTTCTTTGACAAGATAGTAAGCCTTCTGGATATAGGTAAAATTGTGGATATGGTATATCTTAACTTCAGTAAGTCTTTTGATATTGTCTCATATGAACTTCTCATAAACAACCTTAGGAAATACAACCTAGATTGAGCTATTATAAGGAGGGTGCATAACTAGTGGGAAAAACATTGTCTGGATACACCACAAGAAGGATAGGACACTTCTTGGGTTTTAATTAGGCTGCAACATTTTTATATAGATGTCTGGGACTACCCGGCAGATAAAATGTACAGTGCAGGCAAATCCATGCTTATTCACATCAATTCTCCAGGCTTCCACTAACCCCCCTTTGTTTCTATCCAGGTCCCCCAGCCAACCCATGGCTTGGAACTTATCATCCACCAGCCTTGAAAGAGGCCTAAGGAGGGCTATGAGAATAGGGGAAAGGGGGTGTTGGCTCCGTGCCGTACCAGTCATGGGGGTCCCCGAACCCACTCCCCGTTATTTTTCTTTATCCAGTACCTCCTTTTAAGTCCTTTACCAGGCCATTTATCTGGTCACTGGCTGCCCTCCCTATGGAGTACCTGCACTGAACATCTGCCACAAGGAGGCGCCAGCCATTTGCTTGGCTGCCTCCTCCCAAACCCCACCGGGGTCCCAGACATCTGCAAATGGTCTCTTGGCTAGCAGCCCTACTGGGGAGAAAGAACCCATTGTCCCATGTGTGATCTGCAAGGGACAACAGCAGCTGCATTGTCCTTGACCTGATAGTGAAGCAACCATTCTTAACGGAGGACTGCATAGACGACCCATTCTCTGGATCCTGAAATTGGCAAGACTTCTTAAAAGAAAACAAAATAAACAACTTGTAAGCTGGAGCCAAAAAATCTGTATTTCGCCAACCACATCACATTCCGGGGTTCCAGAGAGCCTGAGGCAAACTGGAAATGAGACAAGATGTTTGCTATACCATTATCCATGCCCGCCACATGCTTGGAAGAAAAAAAATGTTGAAGGTTAAGCATTGGAGAACAAATGCCCTTTCCAATTTTCCAATCCTGTGTGATCTGGAAGTTTGGAGACTGATAACCTCTACCACTGCCATGTTGTTGCAACAATGGCATACCTGTATATTAGTCCCCAATTAATAATCATTTGTACCTCCACAATGGTACCCCCTTAAATTGACATAGAAAGCTTGTCCACACCCATAAGTCTTACTACATCTGTGTAGTGACTCGTATGTGATTGTGTGGTCTGACTTTGCCCGCCGGTGCCGCTGACTGCCAGCACCAAAAGCCTGCCCTGGGGCAACAACCTTGCAAGCAAAGTTAGGCTCAAAGCCCAGGTAAGTTAGTGTCATGAAAGGGGGGGCCTTTTGTTTTGTCCTTCACTAGAGGTTTTCCCTACTATTTAGCCGGGGCCTGAAATGTGTCCAACAGGTGAAAACAGTAATTTGACCCAGCCTGCCCTGCGAACAAAAATTGTGCAATTAATGAAATATTTGGTTTAGTCCCACTGACTGTGCAAGTGCCAAGTGCAACATTGTACTAAATTTCTGAAAAGATGCACAGGATACTGAACAGCCCATGGGCATAGCCTTGTTGAAATAAAATTGCCAGTAGTAGGTGTCTTAAACCACCACCATTATTAAATGCCCAGCAAATACTATTACAGGCCCAGGGCCCTTTTCAGGATTGTTGTGGTATGAACAAACCCCTGGCACCCTTAGTGTTATGCCCTTAAACCACAGTGTGTGATGCCACCTTATTCCAGTTTGTGTTGCTGCCCTCAATGGAAACTGCTTATGACATGCTATCATAACCTTAGTCCCAGATTTGGACCTTAGCGTCCGAAATATGGGGGTTAGCATGAAAACCTCCAAGCTTAGTTACCAGCTTGGACCTGGTACTTGCTGCCACCACCCAAAAAATTAGAGTGTTTTGGGGCACTCTGGTCCCCCTGAAAAACCTTCCCTGGGGACCCCAAGACCCAAATCCCTTGAGTCTCACACCAAAGGGAAATAATCCTTTTTCCCTTCCCCCGTCCAGGTGCTCCTGGAGAGATACACAGACACAAGCTCTGTGAATCCAACCAGAGTGACTCCCCCTCTCCGTTCCCAGTCCTGGAAACACAAAGCACTTTCCTCTTCACCCAGAGGAAATGCAAAATCAGGCTAGCAAATCCAACACACACACAGATCTCCCCCTGATTTCTTCCTCCCACCAATTCCCTGGTGAGTACAGACTCAATTTCCCTGAAGTAAAGAAAAACTCCAACAGGTCTTAAAAGAAAGCTTTATATAAAAAGAAAGAAAAAATACATACAAATGGTCTCTCTGTATTAAGGTGACAAAATACAGGATCGATTGCTTAAAAGAATATTGAATAAACAGCCTTATTCAAAAAGAATACAAATCAAAGCACTCCAGCACGTATATTCATGCAAATACCAAAGAAAAGAAACCATATAACTTACTATCTGATCTCTTTGTCCTTACACTTAGAAACAGAAGACTAGAAAGTAGAAACTACTTCTCCAAAGCTCAGAGAAAGCAGGCAGACAGAAAACAAAGACTCAGACACAAAATTCCCTCCACCCAAAGTTGAAAAAATCCGGTTTCCTGATTGGTCCTCTGGTCAGGTGCTTCAGGTGAAAGAGACATTAACCCTTAGCTATCTGTTTATGACATGCCCCCCAAATTGCAGACAGTGGGGAAGCTCACTGGCGGCGATTTCCTTCTAGAACTTTAAAATAAACAGATTACTACAACACATGCACCTTTACATATACCCCTAAGTATATAACTAACAGACTCCTACATTTTAAGAACACTTTTTAACTACTGAATTCTGGGAAACTGTCACGGGAGAGAGCATCAGCAACTTTGTTAGAAGCTCCTGTGATGTGTTGAATTTCAAAATCAAAATCTTGGAGAGCTAAACTCCAACGAAGAAGTTTCTTGTTGTTCCCCTTGGCAGTATGAAGCCACTTTAGTGCAGCATGGTCAGTTTGTAGTTGGAACCGCCGTCCCCAAACATATGGGCGTAGCTTTTCCAGGGCGTACACAATGGCATAGCATTCCTTTTCACTGACTGACCAGTGACTTTCCCTCTCAGACAGTTTCTAGCTGAGAAACACGACAGGATGGAAGTTGTGATCTGTTGCTTCCTGCATGAGCACTGCTCCTATACCACGCTCAGATGCATCTGTGGTTACTAGGAATGGCTTGTCAAAGTCCGGGGCCCTGAGCACAGGGTCAGACATGAGCATCGCCTTAAGCTGGGTAAAGGCCTTTTGACACTCATCAGTCCACTTAACGGCATTTGGCTGGGTCTTTTTGGTCAGGTTGGTCAATGGGGCAGCGATTTGGCTGTAGTGTGGTACAAATCGCCTGTAGTATCCGGCCAAGCCTAAGAAGGATTGGACCTGCTTCTTGGACCGTGGGACAGGCCACTTTTGGATAGCATCCACCTTGGCCTGTAGGGGGTTTATGGTTCCTCGACCCACCTGGTGCCCCAGGTAAGTCACTCTGTTTTGGCCTATTTGACACTTTTTGGCCTTAACAGTTAGTCCTGCCTGCCTGATGCGCTCAAAGACCTTTTCCAGGTGTAGTAAGTGTTTGGGCCAGAAGTCTGAAAAAATGGCCACATCATCGAGGTAGGCAACTGCAAATTCTCCCAGTCCAGCTAGTAGGCCATCTACCAGCCTCTGGAAGGTGGCAGGTGCATTTCGAAGGCCGAAAGGAAGGACATTGAATTCATACACCCCCGCATGGGTGACGAATGCTGACCTCTCCTTGGCAGGTTCATCTAGTGGTACTTGCCAGTACCCCTTGGTTAAGTCTATTGTAGAGATGAACTGGGCACGTCCCAGCTTCTCCAATAGCTCATCGGTACGTGGCATTGGATAGTTGTCCGGACGAGTTACAGCATTTAGCTTACGGTAGTCCACGCAAAAGTGTATTTCCCCATCTGGTTTGGGTACCAGAACCACTGGAGATGCCCATGCACTGGTAGATGAGCGGATTATACCTATCTGTAGCATGTTCTGGATCTCCCGTTCTATAGCAGCTTGGGCATGAGGAGACATCCGGTAGGGTGGGGTTCTGATTGGGTGAGCATTACCTGTATCAATGGAGTGGTATGCTCATTCAGTCCGTCCTGGGGTGGCTGAGAACAATGGGGCGAAGCTAGTGCACAGCTCCTTGATTTGTCGCCGCTGCAGACGTTCCAGGGTGGTTGAGAGGTTCACCTCTTCCAAGCCACCGTCTTTTTTCCCGTCGTAGTAGACACCGTCAGGCCACTCAGCATCATCTCCCTGGACTGTAAACTGACAAACCTGTAAGTCTCTGGAATAGAAAGGCTTGAGAGAATTAACATGGTACACTTTAGGCTTTAGTGAGGAATTGGGAAATGCTATGAGGTAGTTCACAGTTCCCAGGCGCTCTTGGACCGTGAATGGCCCTTCCCATGATGCTTCCATCTTATGGGCCTGTTGCGCCTTCAAGACCATAACCTGGTCTCCTACCTTGAAAGAACGTTCTCTGGCATGTCTGTCATACCAGGCCTTTTGCTCTTCCTGAGCATTCTTTAGGTTCTCTCTAGCAAGGGCTAAAGAGTGTCGGAGGGTGCTTTGTAGGTTGCTTACAAAGTCCAGAATGTTAGTTCCTGGAGAAGGCGTAAACCCCTCCCATTGCTGCTTCACCAACTATAATGGCCCCTTAACCTCGTGACCATACACAAGTTCAAATGGTGAAAACCCTAAACTGGGATGTGGTACAGCCCTGTAGGCAAACAGCAACTGCTGCAACACTAGGTCCCAATTATTGGAGAATTCGTTGATGAATTTTCGTATCATGGCCTCCAAAGTTCCATTGAACCTTTCCACCAGGCCACTGGTTTGATGGTGGTACGGGGTGGCAACCAAGTGATTCACTCCATGAGTTTCCCACAGTTTTTCCATGGTCCCTGCCAGGAAATTAGACCCTGAATCTGTAAGGATGTCGGAGGGCCAACCTACCCTGGCAAAGATGTCTGTTAAGGCCAGGCACACAGTGTTAGCCCTGGTGTTGCCTAGAGCGACTGCTTCTGGCCATCGGGTAGCAAAGTCCACTAAAGTCAGTACGTACTGCTTTCCTCTGGGCGTCTTTTTTGGGAAAGGACCCAGAATATCCACAGCTACTCGCTGAAATGGGACCTAAATTATGGGGAGTGGCTGGAGAGGGGCCTTGACCTGGTCTTGAGGCTTACCCACTCTTTGGCATACCTCACAAGACTGGACATACTTGGCAACATCCTTGCCCATCCCCTCCCAGTGGAAGGACTTCCCCAACCGGTCCTTGGTTCTGTTCACCCCAGCATGGCCACTGGGATGATCATGGGCTAAGCTTAAGAGCTTCCCCCGGTACTTAGTTGGAACCACCAACTGTTTTTGCGGCTGCCATTCTTCCCGGTGTCCACCAGAAAGAATTTCCTTGTATAAAAGTCCTTGGTCTATAACAAACCGGGATCGATTAGAAGAGCTGAGAGGTGGTGGGGTGCTGCGTGCCGCCGCCCAAGCTTTCTGAAGGCTGTCATCTGCTTCCTGCTCAGTCTGGAACTGTTCCCTTGAGGCTGGGGTCACCAGTTCTTCCTCAGACTGTGGACTTGGGCTTGGTCCCTCTGGAAGCGATGTAGGTGATGGGGTTGTTTCCGTTGCTGGTGAACCGCTCTCCGCTGGTGCACCTGAGGTTATTTCAGGCTCTGGCTGAGCCTTTTGGGTATGGCTGTCTGTTGCTTCTGCCAGTTTTGGCTCGCTGGCGCCCTCTGGCTTTGAGTTTGAAGATGTGGTTGCACTTGCTGGTGCTGGTTGCTGTTCCAGTTCCGGGCCTGGGACTGGAGGTGTTGTGGCTGTTTCAGTGGTTGGCATGGAATCCGGGTCCACTACCTCTGTCTGGATCTCTGGTAACCCAGATGGGGCGTCTGTGGACGGTTCAGGAACAGGAATGGGTCTGGAAGCTTGCCTGGTTTGGCTACGTGTAACCATTCCCACTCTCTTGGTCCGCCTCACCTGGTTGGCCAAGTCTTCCCCCAGTAGCATGGGGATAGAATAATTGTCATAGACTGCAAAAGTCCACATTCCTGACCAGCCTTTGTACTGGACAGGCAGTTGAGCTGTAGGCAAGTCTACAGCTTGTGACATGAAGGGGTAAATTGTAACTTTGGCCTTTGGGTTGATGAATTTGGGGTCAACGAAGGATTGGTGGATCGCTGACACTTGTGCCCCCGTGTCTCTCCACGCAGTAACCTTCTTTCTGCCCACTCTCAAATTTTCCCTTCGCTCCAAGGGTATTTGAGAGGCATCTGGGCCTGGGGATCTTTGGGGTGATGGTGGTGTAATGAATTGCACTCGCATGGTGTTCTTTGGACAGTTGGCCTTGATATGTCCCAGTTCATTACACTTAAAGCATCTTCCATCTGATGGGTCACTTGGCCGAGGTGAGTTACTGGAGACTGGTGAGGTGGAAGGGTAGGGTGTCTGTGGTTTTACTTGGGTGGTATGTGGGGTCTTTGGCTGTCCTCGGTTGTAGGGTTTATGGTCTGTGTGCCCCCCTGGGGTAATCGTTCCCCTTGACAGTAGCTTTCTTGATTTCTGCCAGTTCCATCCATTTGGCTCCAATCTCCCCCGCCTCAGTGAGATCTTTGGGTTTTCCATCTTGTATGTACCGTGTGATGTCTTCAGGAACACCATCCAAGAACTGCTCCATTTGTATTAGGAGGTGCAGTTCTTCCAAGGTTTGAACGTTGTTTCCTGTTATCCAGGCCTCATAGTTTTTTGCAATGTAGTAGGCGTGTTTGGGAAATGACACCTCTGGTTTCCACTTTTGGGTTCTGAAGCGCCGACGGGCATGATCTGGGGTTATCCTCATTCTGTATCTGGCCTTGATTTGAAAAAGTTTATAGTAATTCATTTGCTGCTTAGGCATTTCAGCTGCCACTTCTGCTAAAGGTCCACTGAGCTGTGACCTCAATTCTACCATGTACTGGTCTTCGGGGATGTTGTACCCAAGACAGGCTCTTTCAAAATTTTCCAAGAAGGCCTTGGTGTCATCACCTGCCTTGTAGGTGGGAAATTTCCTGTGCTGTGGAGCAATAATTGGCGCCGGGTTGTTAGGGTTGGCTGGCACATGCAGCCCAGCTTTTGCCAAGTCCAGTTCATGCTTTCTCTGTTTTTCCTTCTCTTCATTTTCTTTTTGTTGTTTTTCCATTTCTCGGCGGTGGGCCAACTCTTCTTCTTCTTGCTTCCTTCTGTGGGCCAACTCATCTTCTGCTTGTTTCCTTCGGTAGGCCACCTCTTCTTCTTCTAGTTTTCTTTTGTGTGCTGCCTGTTTGATTTGTTCTTCTCTTTCTTTCATCTCCATTTGTCGCCTGTGTTCAGCTTCTTTGAATTGCTCTTCGGCCTTAATTTTTGCCTTAGAAGTCATGATTCCTGTTTTCTTGTGTTGGGGTGCCCTCCGGTGTTTATCTTCTGAACTGCAGGCTCTGTTGCCTCCTGGAGTCTGCCTAGCAACAGTGCCTTTAGCTAATCTTTAATGTTAAGTAAACCTGAAAAACCACTTTATTTGCATATATATAGTGCTGGTAATGACTCTCAATGGGAGTGCTATTGTGTGACAAAAGACTCTTAATAGCACCTTAATGGTTTCTTGCTTAAGATGCAAGCCACAAACTGCCAGAGAGAGCAGAAAAAAATTCTCTCTGGTTCCCTTTTAAAACCAACTGTTTCTCTCTGCTAAAAAGCCCTTAGCAGAGAAAAGAAAAAAAATAATATTCCTACTGGCTTCTGGATTCTGTCTATATCCCAACCGCTGCTACTCATATCATAACCTTAGTCCCAGATTTGGACCTTAGCGTCCAAAATATGGGGGTTAGCATGAAAACCTCCAAGCTTAGTTACCAGCTTGGACCTGGTACTTGCTGCCACCACCCAAAAAATTAGAGTGTTTTGGGGCACTCTGGTCCCCCTGAAAAACCTTCCCTGGGGACCCCAAGACCCAAATCCCTTGAGTCTCACACCAAAGGGAAATAATCCTTTTTCCCTTCCCCCGTCCAGGTGCTCCTGGAGAGATACACAGACACAAGCTCTGTGAATCCAACCAGAGTGACTCCCCCTCTCCGTTCCCAGTCCTGGAAACACAAAGCACTTTCCTCTTCACCCAGAGGAAATGCAAAATCAGGCTAGCAAATCCAACACACACACAGATCTCCCCCTGATTTCTTCCTCCCACCAATTCCCTGGTGAGTACAGACTCAATTTCCCTGAAGTAAAGAAAAACTCCAACAGGTCTTAAAAGAAAGCTTTATATAAAAAGAAAGAAAAAATACATACAAATGGTCTCTCTGTATTAAGGTGACAAAATACAGGATCGATTGCTTAAAAGAATATTGAATAAACAGCCTTATTCAAAAAGAATACAAATCAAAGCACTCCAGCACTTATATTCATGCAAATACCAAAGAAAAGAAACCATATAACTTACTATCTGATCTCTTTGTCCTTACACTTAGAAACAGAAGACTAGAAAGTAGAAACTACTTCTCCAAAGCTCAGAGAAAGCAGGCAGACAGAAAACAAAGACTCAGATACAAAATTCCCTCCACCCAAAGTTGAAAAAATCTGGTTTCCTGATTGGTCCTCTGGTCAGGTGCTTCAGGTGAAAGAGACATTAACCCTTAGCTATCTGTTTATGACACATGCCCCCAAACAAACTGGGATGCCTGCCTAATTATATTCACTTAATTAACAAAGGAAGGGCTGCTGTCTGGGTAGGCCTGTACCATAACACCAGCCTAGATGATGAGGGAAACCTTCCCATTTTTTCATGATCTAGGCACCCTTGGCCCCCTGGACAGTTCACTGTTTTGCTTGCCTTGTCCATGTGTACTGTCTGTAAACACCTTCCTCTGCCATAGGGATATTACATGCACTAATTGCCTGTGAGAATTGTATATTTAGTTGCACTGAGTAGGTGAATTCCCATCATGTAAGTTACTCCAGCATAACCATACCGCAAAGCCCTGCTCCCCCATAGATCCTCAAGAAGTGTCTACACTGTCCCTTGTGGTTACATGCCCTGATGGCCTATGAGTTGTCATGTGCCCTTCCTTGTCCTACTGCTGAAACTTGAGCCCATGCTGGGTCTACTCTGTCACCCTGTCCAGAACCCTGACATCTAGCTGCCTGAAGCTTCTGTGGTAATTGCAAATTAGCTTGCAGCAGCTGTGTAATACAGTCAGTGCCCACCACTGAAGATGCCATCCCTAGGTGGGTCTGCCCAGGCTTCTTGACCTTCCACTCCTGAGCCCAGAATATTTAATACCCTAATTAGTTGACTCCTGTTCCCCTTAGGGGAACTCACGGAGTGACTGGTTGAGCATGCTCCCTGTACCTGGCTGTAGCCCCTGCAACTGCCACCCTTTGCCAGGCTGGAAGGCCAGATACCACCTCTGACACCTATTTCCCCAACTTCTGTTTGGTTTAGATTACACTCACCCCCGGGACCAGTATTACTGCCATCTCTTGTGTTAGATGGAAGAAAACATCCTAGTTTTTTACAGCCTTGCACCCTTTGAGGTTATAATGCTGTGGGGAAAATCTCAGAAACGTCGTCACTGACTGTTTGCTCACATCTTAGCTGACCACCCCATTCAAGCACACAGCCTGCTCACCTGAGTGCATAGACACTTTCCTATGATCATTTGCCTCCCTTAGTCCATGAGGTTGCCCTGGATTATGCCTTGGATTATTAAACACACCACCCTGGGCAGTAGCAGTCCATGTACTTGTGACTGGTGCATGCAATCTAGGCTGTGCTTCAACACAAGCAAATTCCTGTTTCTTGCTTTTGGCACTTACTCATTATCAGGAGGGATGAGTTGAAATAGGGGCAAAACACACCTCCACATAGGATTTCATCTTTGGGTGATGTGTGTAATTTCTGGAGATAATTGTCTGGGAAAATCCATAGTAGAGAAACCTTTTTTGAATCTATTACAGACTTAATGCAAGCAAACTAATTTACTATATATATGTGCTTACTACATACTTTTTACAGCTGTAATAAATAATACTATATCAGGGATCTGCAACCTTTTGCATGCAGCTCACTTGAGTATGCCCCGTTTTGTTTTCCTGCCGCGTCCGCAGGTTCAGCCGATTGCAGCTCCCACTGGCCGTGATTCGCCGCTCCAGGCCAATGGGGGTTGCGGGAAGTGGCACAGGCCGAGGGATGTGCTGGCTGCTGCTTCCCGCAGCCCCCATTGGCCTCGAGCAGCGAACCGCAGCCAGTGGAAGCTGTGATTGGCCAAACCTGTGGACGCGGCAGGAAAACAAACCAGTCCAGCCAGCCAGGGTGTGTACCCTGGTGGGCTGCGTGCCAAAGGTTGCTGATCCCTGTACTATATAAATTATAATATGGGCCAGAGTGTTCAAACTTTGATATCTAAAGTTAAGTTGCTAAATCCATATTTAGGCACCAAAATAAAATCTTTGGCTTGATTTTCAAAGGTGATGACGACCTACTTCCCATTACTCTTCAGTGGGGTTTGTGAGAGCTCAGCACTTGTAAAAATCAGGTTATTTAGGTGACCAAATATGGAATTAGGAACCTAACTTTAAGTACCCAAGTCAAAAAATGTTGACCAGCCTTACAAAAATTAACTAAGTAATGATATTTTGTGCATCTTCAGCTTGTAGAACAACTCAGCAGCATATTAATATATACATTGGAGATAAAACATAGAAACAACATCTTAAACTAGGCCCAGTGTTTTGCAATAATTTCATGTGCCCACAGAAAGGAGCATAAACACTGCCAAATTAAGTGTAAAAATGTAATAAGAAAGGCCAAAGAGGAGTTTGAATAACAGCTATCCAAAAATGCAAACGATAATAACAAAATGTTTTTTTAAATTCATCAGAAGCAGGAAGCCTGCTAAACAAGCAGTAGGGCCCCTTGATGATCGAAATATGAAAGGAGCGCTTAAAGACAATAAAGCTATTGCAGAGAAACTAAATGGATTCTTTGCTTCAGTCTTCACGGCTGAAGATGTTAGGAAAATTCCCAAACCTGAGCCAGCTTTTGTAGCTAACAGATCTGAGGAACTGTCACAGATTGAAGTGTCACTAGAGGAGGTTTTGGAAATTGATGAACTTAACATTAACAAGTCACCAAGACCGGATGGCATTGACCCAAGAGTTCTGAAAGAACTCAAATGTGAAGTTGTGGAAATATTGACTAGGGTTTGTAACCTGCCATTTAAATTGGAGTCTGTACCCAATGACTGGAAGTTAGCTAATGTAAAGCCAATATTTAAAAAGGGCTCTAGAGGTGATCCTGGCAATTACAGACTGGTAAGTCTAACGTTGGTACCAGGCAAATTAGTCAAAACAATAGTAAAGACTAAAATTGTCATACATATAGAAGAACATAAACTATTGGGCAAAAGTCAACATGGTTTCTGTAAAGGGAAATCATGTCTTACTAATCTATTAGAGTACTTTGAAGGGGTCAAGAAACATGTGGACAAGGGAGATCCAGTGGACATAGTGTACTTAGATTTCCAGAAAGCCTTTGACAAGGTCCCTCACCAAAGGCTCTTATGTAAATTAAGTTGTCATGGGATAAGAGGAAAGGTCCTTCCATGGATTGAGAACTGATTGAAAGACAGGGAACAAAGGGTAAGACTAAATGGTAAATTCTCAGAATGGAGAGGGGTAACTAGTGGTGTTCCCCAAGGGTCAGTCCTAGGACCAATCCTATTCAACTTATTCATAAATGATCTGGAGAAAAGGGTAAAAAGTGAGGTGGCAAAGTTTGCAGATGACACTAATCTGCTCAAGATAGTTAAGACCAAAGCAGACTGTGAAGAACTTCAGTAAATCACACAAAACTAAGTGACTGGGCAACAAAATGGCAAATGAGATTTAATGTGGATAAATGTAAAGTAATGCACATTGGAAAAAATAACCCCAACTATACATACAATATGATGGGGGCTCATTTAGCTACAACGAGTCAGGAAAAAGATCTTGGCGTCATCGTGGATAGTTCTCTGAAGATGTCCATGCAGTGTAGCGAGGCAGTCAAAAAAGCAAAAAAGATGTTAGGAATCATTAAAAAGGGGATAGAGAATAACACTGAGAATATATTATTGCCCTTATACAAATCGATGATACGCCCACCTCTTGAATACTGCATATAGATGTGGTCTCCTCATCTCAAAAAAGATATACTGGAACTAGAAAATGTTCAGAGAAAGGCAACTAAAATGATTAGGGGTTTGGAACAGATCCCATATGAGGAGAGATTAAAGAGACTAGGAATTTTCAGCTTGGAAAATAGACACTAAGCGAGAATATGATAGAGGTATATAAAATCAAGAGTGATGTGGAGAAAGTAGATAAGGAAAAGTTATTTACTTATTCCCATAATACAAGAACTAGGGGTCACCAAATGAAATTAATAGATAGCAGGTTTAAAACAAATAAAAGGAAGTTCTTCTTCATACAGCACAGTCAACTTGTGGAACTCTTTACCTGAGGAGGTTGTGAAGGCTAGGACTATAACAGCATTTAAAAGAGAACTGGATAAATTCATGGAGGTTAAATCCATTAATGGCTATTAGCCAGGATGGGGTAAGGAATGGTGTCCCTAGACTCCGTTTGTCAGAGAATGGAGATGGATGGCAGGAGAGAGATCACTTGATCATTACCTGTTAGGTTCACTCCCTATGGGGCACCTGGCATTGGCCACTGTTGGAAGATAGGATATTGGGCTAGATGGACTTTTGGTCTGACTCAGTACGGCTGTTCGTATGTGTCATAAACAGATAGTCAAGGGTTAATGTCTCTTATATCTGTAAAGGGTTAAGAAGCTCATTAAACCTGGCTGACACCTGACCAGAGGACCAATAGGGGGACAAGATACTTTCGAATCTTGGTGGAGAGAAGTCTTTGTTTGTGCTTTTTGTTTTCGGGTGTTATTGGCTCTTGGGACTAAGAGGGACCAGACGTACATCCAGGCTCTCCAGATCTTTCTGAATCAGTCTTTCATGTTTCAAAATTGTAAGTAATAGCCAGGCAAGGCGGATTAGTCTTATGTTTGTTTTCTCAACTTGTGAATATTTCCTTTTGCTGGAAGGATTTTTACCTCTGTTTGATGTAACTTTGAATCTAAGGCTGTGCGGGGGGGGGGGGTGTTCCTCTGGTCTATATGAATGTGAGTACCCTGTAAAGCATTTTCCATCCTGATTTTACAGAGATAATTTTTACCTATTCTTTCTCTAATTAAAAGCTTTCTTTTTAAGAATCTAATTGATTTTCCTTGTTTTAAGATCCAAGGGGATTGGGTCTGATCACACCAGGGATTTTTGGGGGGAAAGAAGGGGGAATGGTTAATTCCTCCTTGTTTTAAGATCCAAGGAGTTTAAATCTCTGTTCACTAGGAAACTGGTGAAGCCTCTCAAGGCAGCTCAGGGAGGGGAAAGTTTTAGGGGGACAGATAGTGCCCTAGACACTGAAATTTCTGGGTGGTGGCAGTGTTACCAGATCTAAGCTAATAATTAAGCTTAGAAGTGTTCATGCAGGTCCCCACATTTGTACTCTAAAGTTCAAAGTGGAGAAAGAAACCTTGACATGGTGAGCAGCGGTGTGGGATTTTTAGGAACCAAAAGCCAGTAGGTTTTTTTTTCTCTTCTTTCTAGCTGCTTGGAAAGCAGCCTGAGGGCAGAGGTGTTAAGTTTTTTAACATGAGTCTTTGTTAAGAGGATGCTTCAACCTGTGAGCAAGCAGACAGCAAAAAGGAATTTACAAGTTGAATTGTTTTCTTTCATTCTACCTCTCAGCTACAGCTAGTTAGAAAATCTCTGTTAACCAAGCAGCCCTGAGTAGAGTGCATGCCAGGCTTCAGTAAGCTGCAGAGGGGGGTGTGGCCAGCACAAGAAAGCAGGAAAATGAGTACCAGTGAAACAGTTAACAAACTAGAAATGGCTAGGCTGGATGCAGAAGAGAAAGCCAAAGAGGCTGACCACAAGAGAATATGGCGATGAAACAAAAAAGAGATAGAGATGAAAGAAAAAGAGATGGAGATGAGAGAAAGAGAGAGAGAAAGAGAAGAAAAAGCCAAAGAGGCTGACCACTGGAAGGCTTTGGAGCTCCAGAGCGAGGTCCACCTGCAGGCCCTGGAATTAGAAAAGGCTAAGCAGGATGGAACAGCCAACCCTAACAACCCTTCTCCAGGTACTATTCCCCATCCCAGGAAATTCCCCACCTACAAGGCAGGTGATGATACTAAGGCCTTCTTAGAAAATTTTGAAAGGGCCTGCCTTGGGTACAACATATCTACAGACCAGTACATGATAGAGCTGAGGCCACGGCTCAGTGGACCTTTAGCAGAGGTGGCATCTGAAATGCCTAAGGAACACATGAACGATTATGATCTTTTTCAAACCAAGGTCAGAATTAGAATGGGGCTAACACCTGAGCATGCCCGTCAGCGGTTCAGAGCCCTAAGGTGGAAACCAGATGTGTCATTTACCCGACAAGCCAAACATATTGGAAAGAATTGGGATGCCTGAATATCAGAAGCAAATGCTAAATCTCTGGAAGAGCTGTCCTTCCTAATGCAAATGGAGCAGTTCTTAGAGGGTGTTCCTGAGGAAATAGAAAGGTACATCCTAGATGAGAAGCCCAAAACTGTAACCGAGGCAAGGGAGATTGGAGCCAGATGGGTGGAAGTGGCAGAAAAGAAAAAAACTACTAGCAAGGGGAGCGAATATCAGAAGGAGCAAACCGAAAATAAACCCTATCACCAAGGGCAACTGAAGACCCCACCTTCAACCCAAGGAAAGCCGCAGACACCCTATTGTCCCACTTCACCAGTCTCCAGTAACCCACCTCGGCCCAGTGACCAGTCAGTTGGGCGATGATTTAAATGTAATGAACTGGGACATATAAAGGCCAACTGCCCCAAGAACCCCAACCGAGTACAGTTCATTACACCACCATTACACCAAAGATCCCCAGGCCCAGATGCCTTTCAAATACCCTTGGAGCAAAGAGAAACCTTGATAGTGGGCGGAAAGAAGGTTATCGCGTGGAGAGACACCAGGGCACAAGTGTCAGCTATCTACCAATCCTTAGTGAACCCCAAATTCATCAACCAAGAGGCTCAAGTGACAATTCACCCATTCATGTCAAAATCTTTAAACTTGCCTACAGCTGAATTGCCTGTCCAGTACAAGGGCTGGTCAGGAATGTGGACTTCTGCAGTCTGTGACACTTATTCCATCCCCATGCTACTGGTGGAAGACTTGACCAACCAGGTGAAGCTGGCCAAGAGGATGGGAATGGTCACATGCAGCCAGGCCAAGCAAGCTTCCAAACCCATTCCTGTTCCTGTGCCATCCACAAGGGCCCCGTCTGTGTTACCAGAGACCCAGACAGAGGTGGTGGACCCGGATCCCCTGCCAACGACTGCAACAGCCACAGTGAATCCAGTCCCAGAACCAGAACTGGAAAAGCAACCAGCACCAGAACCGTTGCCAACACTGACCCCAGCGCTTGCAAATTCATCTCCAACCCCAACGCCAAAGGGTGCCAGCGGGCCTGAAGTGGCAGAAGCAGCAGACAACCCTACCCCAGAGGCTCAGCCAGAGCCTGAAATATCTCCTACTGCACCAGCGGACAGTGGTTCACAATCAACGAAAACAACCCCATCACCTACATCGCTTCCAGAGGGACCAAGCCCAAGTCTACAGTCTAAGGAGGAACTGGTGTCTCCAGCCTCAAGGGAACAGTTCCAGACTGAGTAGGAAGCAGATGACAACCTTCAGAAAGCTTGGGTGGCAGCACGGAGCACACCACCGCCTCTCAGCTCTTCTAACCGATGCCAGTTTGTTGTAGAACAGGACTTTTATATAAGGAGACTCTTTCTGGTGGACACCAGGAAGACTGGCATCCTCAAAAACAGTTGGTAGTTCCAACTAAGTACCGGGGAAAACTTTTAAGCTTAGCCCATGATCATTCCAGTGGCCATTCTGGGGTGAACAGAACCAAAGACAGGTTGCGGAAGTCCTTCTACTGGGAGGGGATGGGCAAGGACGTTGCTAATTATGTCCAGTCTTGTGAGGTGTGCCAACAAGTGGGAAAGCCTCAAGACAAAGTCAAAGTCCCTTTCCAGCCACTCCCCATAATTGAGGTCCCATTTCAGCGAGTAGCTGTGGATATTCTGGGTCCTTTCCCAAAAAAAGACCCCCAGAGAAAAACAGTACATACTGACTTTTGTGGAATTTGCTACCCGATGGCCAGAAGCAGTAGCTCTAAGCAACACCAGGGCTAAAACTGTGTGCCAGGCCTTAACAGACATTTTTGCCAGGGTAGGTTGGCCCTCCGACTTCCTTACAGATTCAGTAACTAATTTCCTGGCAGGGACCATGCAAAATCTGTGGGAAGCTCATGGGGTGAATCACTTGGTTGCCACCTCTTACCACCATCAAACCAATGGCCTGGTGGAGAGGTTTGATTGAACTTTGGGAGCCATAATACATAAATTCATAAATGAACGTTCCAATGATTAGGACCTAGTGTTGCAGCAGTTGCTTTTTGCCTACAGGGCTGTACCACATCCCAGTTTAGGGTTTTCATCATTCGAACTTGTGTATGACCACGAGGTTAAGGGGCCATTACAGTTGATGACACAGCAATGGGAAGGGTTGACGCCTTCTCCAGGAACTAACATTCTAGACTTTGTAAGCAACGTACAAAGCACCCTCCGACACTCTTTAGCCCTTGCTAGAGAGAACCTAAAGGATGCTCAGGAAGAGCAAAAGGCCTGGTATGATAAACATATCAGAGAGCGTTCCTTCAAAGTAGGGGACCAGGTTATGGTCTTGAAGGTGCAACAGGCCCATAAAATGGAAGTGTCATGGGAAGGGCCATTCATGGTCCAAGAGCACCTGGGAGCTGTTAACTATCCAATAGCCTTTCCCACTTCAACCCTAAAGCCTAAAGTGTACCATGTTAATTCTCTCAAGCCCTTTTATTCCAGAGACTTAAAGGTTTGTCAGTTTACAGCCCAGGAAGGAGATGACGTTCAGTGGCCTGAAGGTGTCTACTACGAAGGAAAAAGTGACGGTGGCATGGAAGATGTGAACCTCTCCACAACCCTGGAACATCTGCAGTGGCAACAGATCAAGGAGCTGTGCACTAGCTTCGACTCAATGTTCTCAGCCACCCCAGGATGGACTGAACGGGCATACCACTCCATTGACACAGGTAATGCTCACCCAATTAGAATCCCACCCTACCAGGTGTCTCCTCATGCCCACGCTGCTATAGAACGGGAGATCCAAAACATGCTACAGATGGGTATAAAACCCAGTGCATGGGCATCTCCAGTGGTTCTAGTTCTCAAACCAGATGAGGAAATACTCTTTTGCGTGGACTACCGTAAGCTAAATGCGGTAACTCGTCCAGACAACTATCCAATGCCACGCACCGATGAGCTATTGGAGATATTGGGACATGCCCAGTTCATCTCTACAATAGACTTAACCAAGGGGTACTGGCAAGTACCGCTAGATGAACCCGCCAAAGAAAGGTCAGCCTTCATCACCCATGCATGGGTGTATGAATTTAATGTGCTTCCTTTCGGGCTGTGAAATGCACCCGCCACTTTCCAAAGACTTGTAGATGGTCTTCTAGCAGGATTGTTAGAATATGCAGTTGCTTACTTCGATGATGTGGCCATTTTTTTCTGCTTCATGGGCAGAACACCTAGAACACCTGGAAAAAATCTTTGAGTGCATCAGGCAGGCAGGACTAACTGTTAAGGCTAAAAAGTGTCAAATAGGCCAGAACAGAGTGACTTACCTTGGACACCAGGTGAGTCAAAGAACAATAAACCCCCTACAGGCCAAGGTGGATGCTATTCAAAAGTGGCCTGTCCCAAAGTCAAAGAAACAGGTCCAATCCTTCTTAGGCTTGGCTGGGTATTACAGGCGATTTGTACCACACTACAGCCAAATTGCTGCCCCACTAACAGACCTTACCAAAAAAACCCAGCCTAATGCAGTTAAGTGGACTGATAAGTGCCAGAATGCCTTTACCCAGTTTAAGGCGACACTCATGTCTGACCCTGTGCTACGGGCCCCAGACTTTGACAAACCATTCCTAGTAACCACAGATGCATGTGAGCGTGGTGTGAGAGCAGTGTTAATGCAGGAAGGACGGGATCAAAACTTCCATCCTGTCATGTTTCTCAGCAAGAAACTGTCTGAGAGGGAAAGCAACTGGTCAATCAGTGAAAAAGAATGCTACGCCATTGTGTATGCCTGGAAAAGCTACGCCCATACATTTCGGGATGGCGGTTCCAGCTACAAACCAACCATTCTGCGCAAAAGTGGCTTCATACTGCCAAGGGAAACAACAAAAAACTGCTTCAATGGAGTTTTGCTCTCCAAGATTTTGATTTTGGAATTCAACACATTTCAGGAGCTTCTAACAAAGTAGCTGATACACTCTCCCGTGAAAGTTTTCCAGAATCAACTGGTTAAAAACTGTCCTTAAAATGTGAAAAGTCTCATAGTTTACATAATTAGTAGTATATGTAAAGGTGCATGTGTTTTATTAATCTATTTATTCTAAAGTTCTAGGAAGAAATCACTGCTAGTGTGGTTCCACATTGTCTGAGATTTTGTGGGCGTGTCATAAACAGATAGTCAAGGGTTAATGTCTCTTTTACCTGTAAAGGGTTAAGAAGCTCAGTGAACCTGGCTGACACCTGACCAGAGGACCAATAAGAGGACAAGATACTTTCAAATCTTGGTAGAGGGAAGTCTTTGTTTGTGCTTTTGTTTGGTTCATTGTTCGCTCTTGGGGCTAAGAGGGACCATTCATACACTCAGGTTTTCTCCAATCTTTCTGAATCAGTCTCTCATGTTTCAAAATAGTAAGTAATAGCCAGGAAATGTGGATTAGTCTTATGTTTCTTTTCTTAACTTGTAAATGTGTCTTTTTGCTGGAAGGATTTTTACCTCTCTTTGCTGTAACTTTGAATCTCAGGCTGTGGGGGGAGGGTCCCTCTAGTCTATATGAATCTGAGTACTCTTTAAAGCATTTCCATCCTGATTTTACAGAGATAATTTTTACTTTTTCTTTCTTTAATTAAAAGCTTTCTTTTTAAGAACCTGATTGATTTTCCTTGTTTTAGAATCCAAGGGATTGAGTCTAAACTCACTAGGCATTGGTGGCGGAAAAAGGAGAGGGGAAGGTTAATTCCTCTTGGTTTTAAGATCCAAGGAGTTTGGATTGGTGTGAAGCTTTCCAAGGCAACCCAGGGAGGGGAAAGTCGGGGGGGGGGAAAGGAGGGAGGATGGTTTATTTCTCCTTATTTTAAGACCCAAGGGGTTTGAGTCTAGGGTTCCCCAGGGAAGGTTTTGGGGCAACAGAGGGTGTGCCAGACACAGACTTCTGACTGGTGGCAGCGTACCAGATTTAAGCTAGTATTTAAGCTTAAAAGTGATCATGCAGGTCCCCACTTCTTGAACCCTAAAGTTCAAAATGGGGAAAAATCCTGACATAGCAATTAAGCTTAAAAGTGATCATGCAGGTCCCCACTTCTTGAACCCTAAAGTTCAAAGTGGGGAAAAAACCTTGACAAGGCCACTAAGTACACCCCCAAAATATATGAAAATGCCAGGGCTGGATTTCTGCATGGAAATCATGAATTAGAAAACCCCTGTGGTTTCACATCATTTCAACCCAAAAGCAAATTAAACTCAGTTTCAGTTTTGGGTGTCACTCAAACCAAAACTAACAGTGAAATTTAAGGATGGATTGAAATAGAAGGATATGTTCACTTAAACTGCTGTGAAGTAAAGCTGGTTAATTTCATATTACTCTTGTGATTTCTTAAAGATATTTAAGGCCAGATTCTTATCCCCATACTCCACCACTGAACCCATTGCACTCCACTAGCGCGTACTTCACTAGTGATCCCATTGCCTCCAATAAGACTACTCTTGGACTAAGACACTATTGTATTCAATGAGATATTTTTCCAGCAAGAAAAATCACAAAGTGCTTTACAAATAGTGGTCCTACTTCTGCCCCCAAGGAAGCTGGCTAAATTCCCACTAATATCAATGTAAGTTGAGCTATTGTATCTGAGGAATGAAATGAGTCTTCTATACAATTTTCAGGAAAGGGATTTTACAAACCAGTCATTTAATCACCTTTTTTTTCTTTCCAATTTTGATTTTGTAACTTTTTTTGTTTAAACTTTGAATTTCAGAAAAATATCCACAAAAGTTGCTTCTTTTAAATACCAGTGTGTGTGTGTGTGTGTGTGTGTGTGTGTGTGTGTATATGACTTTTACCTTTTTTTAAGTTTATCGGAAAAAAATATAACATCCAATTTAAACTAGAGAAGAAATGAAGATTAATTTCAAGATGGTCTTGAAACTTAAATAATTATCCTGATCTTTCAACAAATTCCACAGTGAATTATCAGTGACTCATTTAGCACACTGTAGAACATATAGGCCTATAGTAATATAGACCTTAAGTATACAATTTAATTTTCTGTATTTCTAAAAAATGTATGCTAATGAAATTTAAAATGTAGTTTTTGAAGCAGCTTGTCTATGAGTTTTGATAGAGTGAAATAACCTTTCACACAGTTCTACAGTTTCACAGACATAGTGACAGTTCTGTAATTTCTTTCCGTAATCATGAGATCTTGAGAAAGCGTGAGCATGAGACATGTTAATGAATAGGAACAATGACAAGGTTTTCTAATTTAAAGCACAATGGGGCCTAAAATATTACCAGGAAAGTGCCGTTGCACTACATAAGAACATAAGAATGGCCCTACTGGGTCAGACCAAAGGTCCATCTAGCCAGTATCCTGTCTTCTGACAGTGGCCAGTGCCAGGTGCCCCAGAGAGAATAAACAGAACAGGTAATCATCAGGTGATTCATTCCCTGTTGCTCATTCCCAGCTTCTGGCAAACATCCTGGCTAATGGATATTGATGGACATATCCTCCATGAATTTATCTAGTTCTTTTTTGAACCCTGTTATGGTCTTGGCCTTCACAACATCCTCTGGCAAGGAATTCCACAGGTTGACTGCGCATTTTATGAAGAAATACTTCCTAATAGTCTAATGTTAAATGTTGACTAATGGTAAACAAGTTAAATAATTAACCCTGACTGCTGATTCAGATAAGGTTGAGACAATGTTGGGGGCGTTATCTCTGTTATCCTCTTGTTGTTGCTTGCTTAGGATAAACATATAGATTTTTGGACAGGAGAAAGGTCAGTCTCCTAGGAAGGAGGAGCCAAGAGTGGACCAGGTCAGACTGACTTTATGACATTTGACCAGGACTGGAAAATTCAATTTGGGCATAAAACCTGTGATCTCCTGATTTCCTTAGAAGATTACGGGGGAGATCCTACTGGATGTTACCAGCTTGAATCTCAACCTTAAAATATCAGGTAAATGAGGAAGAAATGTACTACTCCTGAGGTAACCATGATAACAACCAGATGGCTGATACTTCTATTTTCCCTGAATTGGTCCTGAGAAAAGTGGAGACAATGATTAGACAGTTGACCAGAGGACTACTCATGCTGCCATGACAGTACCTGAGCCAGAAGACATTGTCTTATTCCTCAACCTGGATTTCCTGTCTGACTCTAAAGCTCCACTAACTAAACAGGTGAAAGAGCTTTTTGACTCTTTTCCTGAGTATTTTTTCTTCTTTTTGTTTGTCTATCAGAATACCTGAATACTTATACAGGGATGCCTGCCAGAAAAGACTTGTCTTAGCCTTTTCAGGTGTGTGTATGTGTGAATGTGTTTGTGTGGAGACTTTAATTAAACATTAAGAAAGCATTCAGTTCAGGTACTGAAAACCTTATTATTATTACAACATCCATTGTAGAGTGAACTTATAAAGTCATTAAAGGGAAGTAAATGTGGTATGATGGTTCAGCCATTGCACTAGGAATCAAGTCTAACTGGTTTTGTCACAGATTCCCTCTCTGACCTACTACAAGTGACTTAGTTTGGGACTTTGAAAGTGATCTAAGGGAGTTAGATGCCCAGGAAAATTCTAGCTGTACCCTTTTGGCTCCTCAGTTCTGCATCTGTAAAATGGGGATAACAATACTTTCTTTGTCCTTTTTTTGAGGACAAATCCATTAATATTTATGACATACTCGTATGCTACAATGTTGAGCACATTGAAAAAACTATAAATATTCTTCAATTATTTATAGAAATCTCCATCTGTATTTAAGTAGTTTTACAAAGCAACACATGCAATTACTGACATGTTCTGTGCAATAGCTGAATGACCTTGTCAATGTAGCTGAGGTGACAAGGTGATAATAAAATGATTTAACTGCATTCATATGTTATACTTAATAAATAGCTAACTGTCCAGAACCTATTATTCAGAAATAATATATTACCATGGATGTGCTAACAGCCCTCATCCTCTCCAGATGTTAGACTGTATTATAGACTAGAAATTAATGAACTATGCAGGGCACTGTTTAAACCTGTCATTCAGTAAGTGTTCATGTTTTCAACTGGCTTAAGAGGCAATTTGGCTTTTTTAAGTTTTTTTTTTTCCTAAAAGGGAAGGGGGAGAAAAAGATGACTAAATTTCTGCAACTGTATCTATTAGTGTTCAAACTTTACAAAACTTCCAGCTGCCACTAAAACACTGGAGCTGAGATCCTGTTATAGTAAACAAAATATTTCCTGAAAGCTAAAAATATGCTGCTGCTTCTATTTCAGAGTTTGCCTGCAAATATTAAATTAGATGGGTTAGGGTGACCAGACAGCAGGTATATAAAATCAGGATGGGAGTAGGGGGTAATAGGAGTCTATATAAGAAAAAGCCCCAAATATCGGGACTGTCCCTATAAAACCAGGACATCTGGTCACCCTAAGATGGGTATACTTTTATTAAATGTCAGGAATGGTTTCCAACAACATTATTATACAATATTCTTCTCTTTCCTATCAATTATGCCACATTGTTTTAACATTGCAATGCCATGTCTACTGCAGCATTCTATTTTTACACATTTTAAAATGAAAAAGCAGAACTAAATCTTAAGAAGAAAACCATTCTGACATATTTTATATGTAACTTAAAAACAAACTAATTATCTTGTAATGCTTGGTTTTGCTTTGTCAAAAATATCTTCATGGTTCCAAGCGAAATGATGCAAAAAAATTATTTCCCACTCAGAATATAAATGTTAAAGCCTTGGATCTGCAATTAGAGTCACATGAACAGATCTTTGCATGCATGAGGATTTTTATCAAGTACAAGGGTTCATTCTTGGGGATCTTATTGCTGGATAGATTCAAAAAGCATAGTTCTGTGGCTGATGGTTACACAGTCCCCAGAAATTGCAGACCATCGCTCCTTCTGAGGTTGACATAATCACAAAAGGTTATCTTACTATACTCATAAAAAAGCAATAACATATTGCTCGGTGTGCAAAATTCTCCTATCTTCCAGTTCAAAGGTGACTGAAAGATAGGAATTTGGCATAAATGAACCATCCATATATAGTTACTCTCCATGAACACTTCTTACTGTCTTTACTTACCCTTCTCTACTGCAGTCTTGATACAGAAAGGCCCTGAGTTGGTGTGAATTTACTGCATGACAACAGGTAAGGTATGGGGTCAACAATACCAATGTAGCCTGAGAGTCATATTACTTAGTAAAATGAAAACATGAAAAAAAATATTGTAGTGAATAGGTGGGAGAAGTTATCTCTGTTGGTCTTTTCCCATTGGGTGAAATTCACCCTGTGCATGGAGACAGTACCAGGCCCATACAGCCCAGAAGTCACAATTAAACCATCAAACCAGGACTTAAATGGGATGCCAATGTTAATTAGGATCCGCAATACCTATGGTCACATGGGTGAATTTCAACCACCATTGTGAGCCCTTGACTATTCACTCTTGCCTGAGGAGAATGGTTTTTCCCTGCCATTTATCTCTCTGTCAATGTCAAGAAGGGAGAGGCAAAAAACTGATGCAAGTGTGTTTTCCTAGCTTACCACAGGATCAGACAAGTGAGCTACAGAGGAATCCAACAACAGATTTTGGACTATCAGTGTAATAAAGTTCTATCACTTCTGATAATCTGAGTCAGAGCAACTGAGTAAAGGCAGAACTTGCTGTACTCATCCCCACTCTGTGATGTCAGTGTGACTCTATGAATAGATCTGGCCAAATAATGGTAATCAGATAAGTTATTTGAATAATTTTGCAATATTTTTATGTCATTCAGCAAATATTTCTACACAGTAGTAGCCGTAGTGGGAGGGCTAGGGGAGCAGTTCATGAAAATATGTGTGTTTTGAAAAATGTTCTATCTAAAATATTCATGACTATCTGATTTTTTGTGTGTATCCAACACATTTAGCCATGAACATACTCAACCAGCAGTCTCCAAACAGTCCTTACAATAGACCAGAAATAACAAAGCATTAGTAACTGGGTCTGGATCTCCATATTGTCTTATCTTCAGATCATTAATTTAAATACAAGTCAGAGTGTATTGCTATAGCCAACTAGTACCCATGTTGATAGCCTCAGCAAAGATATCAGGATTTGAATAGGCAAGGAGATAGAATTTCAAGAAAAGGTACATCTAGTACAGGATGAGGTACATTGGCACAGCAGTATAGGAAGGTGTTGTCACACTTCTTCTCTGGCCATAGAATGGACTTCAGTTTCCAATACAAATAGTAATTCAGTGCACTTCACAAGCACTAAATTAATATGTAATCTGATCCAAAGCCCTCTGAAGTTGATGTAAGCACTTTCATTGATTCCAGAGAGCTTTGGATCAGGCCATTAAAATTAAGAGTATGACTGAGATATAAAGAAAGATTAAGCTTTAAAGTCAATAGTAAGTCAAATTAATGTAATTAATTAAAGTGGCCAGATGATGTCATTTTCATAGAGTACTTCATTTTAATTTTAGTAAATCAAACAGACTCTACAATGCTGATAAATATTGTATAGGAGCTGATAAAAGGCTCAGTCTTTCAGGTTCAGACTTTTTCAATGAAAAAAATATTGAGTTTTTTGGTACTTTAGACACCATGTTTTTGATTTCACGCATCATTTCCCAGAGAAAATATGGGAGATGATGCATGACATCAAAAATGCATGAAATGCAAAATAAATATGATTTAAGTGAACATTTGAAAAGGAACTCCCCCTTTTATGTTAAAGGCTGAAATTTATTTTTCATAAGTGTGAAGCTCTGATTAGGAATCTCTCAAGTCAAAAGAGACTTTAAAAAAATTACATTGGTTGAAAAGATAAATGTGTTTCTTCTCTGACTAGATTATTCATCCTAGACATAATAATCTCAGTGGCCTACGATGTCCCCTATCCCCTTTATTCATACATAGATGAGATGCTCCATACACAAATCTCTCCTCTTCCACATGCACATGAAGAGCAGGTTTCAGGGGCAGGCAATCAGTGCAGTAACTCTGAGTGTCAGCTTCCAGGGAAAGCTGTTAACTACTGAGCCACTTGGCCAATTTTTTTTAAATTTCCCCTGACTAATTGGATGGCCTTTTTGCTTTTTCTCTGCCACTCTGTTGGGGATAGGGGGGTGGGAAGGAGGAAGGTGAATATATCTTTCATCTTGACTGGCAAAACACCTAGGGCTGTTCCTGCCCATATAGAATGGTGACTTAACCAAATCCATGGTATTGGACCCTTTGGTGGTCCATCCATCATTTGGAAGTCCACACTGGGGAATAGGGCAGAGAGTGTATAGGGCAAAGGGATGTGTGGGCAGGATAAAGGCTTTAGAAATATCCTTCCCCTGACCCTGCAGAAATGTACTGAAAATTATAATACAGGATGAAGGTAATTACAGTCAGAGGAAACTCTGGGTATCACTACTCCAATACAACCATGCTGACATGGAGCCAAGAGACTGTAACAGATCAGATCTTGTGCAAAATCACAGAGCCTCTGTATACATGGACCTGATCTCCTGAGGATCCCTGGAATTTGCCAGCACTGGGGACAAGGCCATGTGACCTTTCACTGGGAAGACCCCATCCAGTATGGAAGAAAAAAGCAGGAGCTCCTCAAGGGGATTCTCACAGAAATTTCCTCTATCAGGGCTACTTCTTACATATTTTATGTCAGAACAGGACTATTCAGACCAATTTCTTTTTCTTTGTCCCATCAATCTGAAGTGATTTAAATATCTTATCTGACATGCTGAATATCAGCATTCTAGATATTTCACATTAAATCTCCCCAATCCTCTACTCTATTATTAAGTCACAGTTGCCTCATATTATTACAGTTACCACATCCTAATATCCTAACGAGACTACTACTTAGATATTTTTTGCACAGAATTGTTTGCATTTTGTATGTTAAATAATATTTTGAACAAGCTTTGTGGGTGGAGGTTTTAAAAAAGATTTGGTTGACTTTGTATGGTCAGCTTGGTAAGACTTAGTTTCCATATAATGTTCCTTGATTTAGTTGACTTGGTATGGCTTTGCTATGGCTTGTTAGAATGGGTGATAATAGCCAATGCCTTCCCACCATCCTTGAGGTTGCACGTTTTTACCAAGGTTGGCACCAGCACACTTCAGATGTTGGATCTAAGGTTTAGCTTCCTGCTTTCAGCTGGAATGACCTGGACGGTAGGAGAGTCTCTACCCAGATCAAAATAAGGGGTTAATTCCAAAGTGAACTAAATTAAATATTAAGGCCATTTTAATTCTGAATGAGTAGCCACACAGGGATTTGATGCAGTTTAACAAATTCACTTTAAATTCACACGTTTAGTTAATTCAAACTAATTTTCCTGAGTGTCCTGTTGTGATAATTGGGCCTATAACTGTATCCTAATTGTGAGCTCAACTGTGAAACATGAGTGAAAGTTCATAAAATGTCATGGTAACCTCTAATAACAAGTGTTGATGGGAAAAGGTACGAAAAAGAGACACAAAGACTGAGTTAGTCCAAATGAAATGGCTAAATGATATAATTTAAGGACTGTATTAAGATCAAGCCTGGTAAACAAGAAAAACATAAGACTGGAAAATCAATGGACTAAAACTGGTGTGTCGGAAGTTAGGCCTAATTGGTGAACAAAATAATGAGGAGATAGAGTATTCTAGCTCTCACTTCCTTTTGGGATCCCCCCAAAGAGACTCTGAGAGAAAAGTTGGCCAGCTGACTGAAAGGGGAAGGAGCGAGCTTCACCATCATGGCTGCCAAACCTGCAGTCTCCTAGTTCTCTGAAATGCAGTGTGACACTATTGTGCTTTTTTCACTCTAAGTCTGAAAGATATTCTGAACAGACCAACCAGGACTTAGATAGTTTTGCCTCCTCTGCTGCCTCTGGCTAAATTCCAACTACCATCTGTGATGTGATACTGTGTTACGCTCCCCACCCCCACCTCCCAGCTGTGTGTCATTTTTTTCTCTTTCCCTTTGGTTGGTTGCGCGGTTTGGTTTTTTAATAAGATTTTGGCTTAGTCAGCCAAGGCTGAATATTGTACACTATAAGTCCATGATCAGAAAAAGGCAGCTAAAAGCAATGCCCTATACAGCTTGACACAGGCATAAGTTTGGCAAGTCTCAAAGTGGCTGATAAGACCCTGTGCTGTGCTCGTGTTTTTCTAGCAGTAAGATTGAGAGTGACAGCCAACACCAGGGATGGATGTTGCATTTCTTTGTTATTGTTTTTCATTTCCCTCTTGTATCTGTTTGTCCTGTTTTGTCTTCCTGGAAACAATATCATACTTTAAAAACAGAAACAATGACAGCTCCATCCCATCTCATTTAATTTCTTCACTTTTCTCAAGAAAAATGACACTTTTCTCAAACAAAATGACAGAGACTGTGAAATAAGCTCCTCCCCCCAAAAAACCCCAAAACAAAACCAAAAAAACCCCTACCTTTATACATCTAAAGAGAAAAAGAAGTGATGCTGCATTTAAAATGCTGTAACTTTTATTCTTTCTTTTCTCTAGCTTTATTAAAAGGTTTAAAAGGATTTTTAATGGTGTGTTTGTCATGGTACTAAGCTGGATAAGGTCTCTGTACACCAAATCCCAAATCTTGTTTAACACTGTTTAATGTTGGGCAGTGATAGGGTCATGTTAACACCTCTGAGTCCATGGGTTAGCTAAATTAATACAACAGTCCCCACATAGAAAAGCTCTAAATTTAGTATGCCAAGCCAGTGACTGTTGTTTAAAGCATATACAAGCATATAAAAAGGGAATTTATTTTTATTTTTCCAAGTGAGTTAAATAAATAATTCAAGATTTTATGTGAATTTTGCTATTGTTTTCTGTGTCTTCTATATACTACTTACAGAAGATGATTCCAGCTCTACATAAAGGTGTTAGGAAGGATCCATGACCAATTTTAAGTAAGTTGAATGGGACCATCTTTATATAAATGTATGTAGTCAGTGACACATTAATTCTTTCAGTTACCTTACAACAAGAACAAACATTAGTCCCACAATTCATTCTACCTAAGGGCAGGAATATATTAAAACTGGTGCTCACACACAATGATTTCACACCCAGGGAAAGAAAATTAGAACATTATTCATTGTGTAATGTAAGTACGCATAAAAAGAGAATAAAAGATAAAAAAGGCAACTAATTTTAAACCCAGCACAATATTATTACCACACAAACAGTTTTCCCACTAAGATGGCTGCCCTCAATAAAAAAAATGAACAAATGTTTCTACAAATATATCCGGAGAAAGTATTAAAAAGAAAGTAGGTCTGTTGATAAATGAGGAAAGACATTCAAGTCTCATATCTGTTGAACTAATGAGCTTCTTTGCTAAATTTTCCTTCATAGCAAAATATAAAGGCAGATGGAGCCTATCTGTTCTCACTCAGAACAAGTTTTGCAGCACTGTAACACTTCAGTGGAGCTACTTCTGATTTACATTGGTGTGAGAGGAGCATCAGGCACTTGGAGAAATAGGAAATAGTGAAAGTCTTGTAAAATCTATTCAAACAAAACAGATACGATAATAGATGAGAAATCTGAGAACACACTAAAATCTATGTACCCTTACCATCAATTTAGTGCCAAATGACCATAAGAACACTCTGGGTTCAGTCGGACAAGAAAGACCTGAATCATTCCATGGCATCTCTCTTCACCAGTGACAATTTTTTGGAAGCAGGACTGAAATATTTGGTGATTTGTAATATCAGATGCCAGAGATAGATCCAGCAGACTAGGTAAGGATGTATTTTACTTGTCAATTGAGAGAATGTCATACACCAGAACAATAAGTTCACTACCTTCCCCAGAGCTGAAGACTGTGTAGAATCCAGAATGCTAACAACTAACAGATAGTGTTACAGAACATTTGGGCTTTTTTGTTAGTAACTTGGTTAGTTTGCTTCAAAAAAGAGTATTTAGGCAGATAGTTTGCGCTGTCTCTGGTGCTGAATAATGATTTCTCTATTATTAATTGATGTATTTAGAGGACAGGGTCGATTCCCATTGTCAAATCGGAGGTAGCAGTCTCTGTTATCAGGTATTTTCTATTCTTTTCCATTCAGGAAGTAGAGAGGTCAGAACGGCAGATGTCAGTCATCAATGTTTCTCTGACCTACATTTATTTCAAAGGGCCACGTGGAACATTCTCATAAATGGTACAAATAGAATATGTTTGCAGCCACTTTTCTGAAATATGTACTTCCATGAAAAAAATAAGGACTCAGTGAATTTGAAAGTAAAGGATACAGTGTAGCACCAGCAATGGCAGACAGGCTACTCTAAGTTGCTCTCAGACACCACAGTTAGTGGTGATATTTAAGTGTGTAAAAGCTACAGTAGTAAGGCAAAAATTACTTGATCCATGCACAAATCTACACCATACTACCACCCAGAAAGCAATGGGTTTTATATTGAGAGCAGTTAAACATGTGAAAGATTACAAAATATCACTATTCTTTACCTCTATGATTGACCATAGCTTCATGAAACAGTAGAGCAAAGTAAATTATGAAAAAAATTATTAACAAATATGGAGTTAAATCCTCGGCTCCTCTCAATATCCCTTGGATGCAGAAAGATAAATAGGTAAGGGGCTACTGCAAACGAGTTTTTTGTGGCTCCGTCATCATGGGGCGAAGCCAGGGGCAGGTATAGTTCTTAGCAAAATTTAAAAGACCACAAGGATTACTCTAAATTAGCCTCAGCTAAATTAGCCCAGCTAAATTAGCCTCAGCTTGCTATGGAGCCATCTTCCAGCTGGAGATTGCCACAGTGCAGTACTGAGATTGCCACAGTGCAGTTCTTTCCCAAGAAACACTATATGCTGGGACCTGGAAAGAAGTGATATCGGGGCCAGTAAAAATGACCCTTTTTTATCCAGAAATTCAATCATCTTGGGAGGAATCCAGAGCCAGTGGCAAAAAAGAGTCAAAGAAAGTCTGGATGGATCCGGTTGTATTTTTTTTTTAATTCTTGCAATTAGAATGTATTCATTAATATGTGTGAAATATTTACCCATGATGATGAACTGAGAGAAAATAATGTATTTGAAAATGATCTCAGCATTCATTGAGGAAAAAAATAGTCAATTAATGTTATTTGACTAGCTGTATAACAGAGCACCTTCATAAAATATTGTTGAAAAGACTACTGAATGAAAAACAGATTTACATTAACAGGTCCAAAATAAAGGGTGAAAACTGTCAGCATAGCAGACATTAAGAAAGCCAATCAAACAATATATGTATATATAGATGAGGCTAAGCATTTCATAATAAGGGCAACATTCTCTTCGCTTATATTGGTATTATCTCACTGAAGAATTCAGAGATAAGAGAAGTCTGAGAGGTGAATTAGGCCTAAAATTATTCAGTGAAGTTACTTATTGTGTTTCTATTGCACACATCTCCCTTGTGTGTAGGTTAACCTATTCTAGCTTGAGTTTTAAATAGGCAAAAGTCCCACTGACTATAAAGATTGGTGTAAGAATTTGGCATAAGATCATAAAAGTTAGAGGTGGAAAACGCCTAATTAAATTGGCCATGTAGTCAATTCACAGCCAATTAGGGATTATCCTTAGAATACCTTTCCCAATGCTTTTTCTGTTCCAGTTTTAAAATGATGTGTTTTCTGCGACTTCCCTTGAACGATTATTTCAAAATTTAAGAGATGGTACCATCAATATTTTTTTCTTGAGTCTTAGTTGGTTCTTTTCTTAATTTAATCCATGGTAACATATTACATATTTCTCTCATTCCTTAGGGATTATACTTTTTCAGTACTAGTAGATATTTTGCCCCTTAATTGCCATTTACTTAATCCATACATATTTAGATTTTGTTGTCTTTCTCCATAAATCAGTCCTACCAGACCCTTAATCATTTTTGTTGCTCTTTGAACTCTCTCCAGCTTGTTAACATCTCTAGTATATTGAAGTACCATAATTATTATTTAATGATTTATGTATCACCTTTTACAAACCTCAGAGCATTTTACAGAATTACAAACTAGACATGTGTAAAAGATCACCTTTCCAGCCACTGAAATCTAGTTACCTGTCTCGTGCAACAGTCAGTACCTCCAGAAGGAAGAGGAGGAGAAAATTATCCATACCAATTGTTTTAATAAGGCCTGACCTAAACTCATGGAAGTCAATGAAAAGACTCCCACTGACTTAAATCAATTAGATTCAGAGCATAAATTGAATCTTCAGTAAATCTGATGAAAGCAATGATATTGCAATGGTGGGAGAAAAAAAACTCAGGAGGAAGCATTATAAAAAGTAAAAAAGCTTTAAAGAACAAAATAGAAAAGTAAGGAGAAAATAGTTTCGAACTATGCCACATCTAAGGGAAGAAAGGGAAAGATTCATAGCACATATGTTTGCTGATAATGAGATAGATATCATATGTATACCTTTGTTAAGGAGCTGAAAACTATATACCAATGCTATTGGTTGGAGTTTTTATTTTCTAGATCAAAATAGCAACAGCAGTGCAATCTGCTTGTAGGGTCGCACATGGAAATATTTTAAATCACAAAGTACAGTATACTGAAATATGATCTAAGAACCCAGTTAAAACTATCCATGAAATAACATGGTGAAAATGTCTTTTCCATGTGTCCCAGGTCACCCAGTACTGTAATAAGAAAGAGACATGAAGGTAGGAAGGGAAATTCTCAATCAGGACATTCAAGGGAATGTGTTAGTGACAGACACTTTGAATGGGATGGTTTCTAGTGTCATTTAGGGACAGCATTGTGATGGGGCAGGACATTGGCAAGTTGGGCACATGGTGTGATGATACAACTTCTAATAAAGAAAGATGTAAAAGCACATCAAAAATATTCTATGGTCACAATACACATTTTTTTAAAAAAGAATGGTCCACTATGGTTGAGATAGACATATAGATTCCATTGACTCATGAACTACATATTTCTAACATAGCAAATACTCAGCAGAAAAATATTTTCTGCTACACCCAAAGTTCTACTGTACTCTCCATACAGCGGTGTCTAGCCCTTTGTCAGTGAATTAGTTAAAAATGATACTTATCTAAACAAAGATATGATATATATGGGACAGATACAGCATACCACTGGTATTCATTTGTGTTGGGGGCGGGGAGGGTAAAAGCACCAGCTGTCTTTTTCTTCCCCCATTATCATATCAAGCAGAAGCTGATATTTCAACCATTGGCAAGAATTCATTTGTCATGTGCTGTTCAACTGTAAAATGTTTCACAGATCATTTCATATAATGCATCAAATGCATATCACTGGTGTTCATTCATTAATATTTGTTTCTTCAGAGAATAGGATACATGCAGTGTGAGCAGTCCAGGACAGAGATTGTGTTCACTGCCTGGACTGTATTCTCTATGATTTCTTACATTAAACAAAATAATATCCAAAACCTAATGGTTGTTAAATGAAAGGTCCATTGCAACTTCCACAGCTACTTTGTTGGTTTCAAAACCTACAGAAGGAAAACAGCCTCCCCTATATCCTCTGCTGTATATGTGTAAATGATTTGGAGCCATACAAAGTGCGTATTTAAAAAAATATATTCAAGCTCCTTATTAAAATCCTAGACAAAGCTTACATACTTGGTGGGATCTTCAGAAATGCAATGCAAAATTTTTTAAAAGACGTCTGTTTGTTATCTTCTTAGTTTAAATCTTAGGTTTTTTTTAAGAAAGAGATACTTTCATTCCAGAATGTAACCACGGAGCGATGTCATTTCTATTCAGCATGCTCTTCAATAATGAAATAATGAAGATTTAAACTAAGAAGAAAGTGGTCTCTTGTATTAAATGCCAGATATGGTTACGCATGGACTAGTATATAACTTTCTGGGAGTCCATCTGAAATCAATGCAGGTATAAGATTCTATTCAAAGTGAATAAAGGTAACAGAATGGCCCAAAATAAAAGTAATACTAAAAAGCATTTTGCATTTATCAGTCATTTCTGGAGTACTGGGGAGTAAGTTATTTTTATAATAGTTTGTAATCAAATTAATGTGTAAAAATAATGTAAACAAAACTAAACCTGTTAAAACACAGTAAAGGTCCACCCACACTACTTCATTGACATCAATATGATTTGCTTAGGTTGTCTGAGGTCAGGATTTGACCCTACATGCACTTTTAGAAAAAGCCACATAAGCGTCAGTCCACCATGATAGTGGTCTCAGCCAGATCATCACTCTCATTTATTGCCTACAAAAGATGTGTGGGGTACACCAGACTATATGGAGATTTTGATTAATACTATTTCAATGAACTTGCTATTTCATGACAAGTAGATTTCAGGAAAGCAAACTACAACATACAATATAAAAAGGAGGTAGAACGTATCCTCAGTACATTTTAGATCCCATATTCAAAGACATCACAGCTTCTGCATGCTTTTGTACAGCAGAGCAGGGTTGGAATAGAGAAATATAGAAAGGATGTCAAATATCAATACTGAGGAAAAAGTATTTCCTGTGCTGATGTGAGAGGTCAGGTAGACGAGAATGAGCAAAAAGTAATAAGAATGAAAAAAAAACCCATCAGCTATAGAGTAAAATGCATCTAACCCTAGCAATGTTTAAACATTTGGAAATATGATGCTATAAATATTCCCTCTGATGTGTATATGTTTGTGTGGGTGGGGTGGAGAGGACATTTTCAATTGAACTATTACCAATGCTACAGCAAGCTGAAAATTTGGTATTCTGTGAACATCAAGAACATTTTAATGAGAGAGATTTTGACAGCAAATTATTATCAGCCTGTAGTATTTGAAGGTCAACATTTTCAAAGTGACTTAAACCCTTCTTTTTAGTTGAGTTCAAGACTCATGAGCATTTTTCTTAAACAATCATTTCCACAGGCAAATGATAAAACCTGTATGCACAAACCGTGTGCAGTTTTGTACATACAAATGCTGTTTGCATATGCAGATTCTGACATTTCCATGAGTACATAAGCATGTGCAGAGCTGTGTACATAAGTGATTGTGCAATCAAAATTGTGAGTACAAAATTCTTACCACGCCTCTGTTTCTATAGCAGCCTTCATATATATAAATTTTCCTTCTGGATCCCAGCTGAGTTCTAAATCTTGGTCTTCCAAGATAACAAAAAAATATTTAGCACCAGTAGGAATGTGTTAGCTCTTCATTTATGACTGTGAAAGACCTATATATTGAAACAATTATCGAAAGTCTTGAGCATGTATTTTTTTAAACATCTGGCCTATCCAGCACCAAGGGGTTGCTTTGATTTAAATGCCATTAGGATCACCATCAATGTCTTTTCAATCAACCGATCACATTAAGAGACTGACACTCATTAAAATGGACAACTACCAATCCGCACATTGAAGGAGAAGAAAGGGAATGTTATCCAATTTACTTAAAAAGTTAATAGCATTCACTCTGGAGGATCAAAGAAGTGCACTGTACCCCACATAAACCACTCCTAGCCCTTCAATCCATGTGCACAGCAAAAGGGGCTCTACAATGAAAACACATAGGGTGATACAGATGCTGGAGCAATTTTTATAGTGCGGTTGCTGAAGGCAGAAACCATGGATTTGGATTTTAATTACAACAGCACCCTGGCACCCCTAGTTCCAGGACCTATGTTCAGAGGTCAATGATGTGTGTGGGCTAGACAAGGAGCCATGGGATTAGCATTTGAAAACAAAGATAGGGGAAGCAGAGGTTTCTATTGTAGGTCATAGGCTGGTGTAACAGCTGCAGTTGGTATGGGACCATGCTGCAGATCTGTGCTCTAGCTTCAGTTGTGGGGACTTTAACCACTAAACTCTAATTACTTCAGCTTGATCAGGTGAAATACTGCCATAGAAATTGCAATAAATGTGTTTTAAGATCTGGATTTATCTGGATGTTAGCATATTTTAATAGTATTAATCTAACTAGAAAAAATAACTATTGTTCATTAGTTAAATGATAAAATATTAGTTAAGTATAAAAAATGTATCAATCTTACACTATGGTTCTAGCTCCCCACTATCACATTTGGGTTTGAAACAAAATTAACAAAACTCTAAAGCACATGTAGTCTTAGATTCCCCTTGTATTTTGTCTACATTAATGACTTTTTTCACAACAGGCGCACAGATGGCAGTGATATGATGTTGAAAGAAAGTCTGTGGAAGTTTAAGTATTGAAGAAATACTTGACACCTGTTAAACCACATGAAAATACTAATCAAAATGACATTAGTATTACGTCTCTTATTTGTCATTATTATTCATAGTCCCTAGTCCCTGTTCAGGATGTAGGCTCTATTATGCTAAGCACACCCTAGGTGAAAGACATAGGAAGACATAGGTCTTGTCCCAAACAGTTTAAAAATTCCAATCTCCATCAATTTAGCTGACATGCCAAATAAGTGTCAATAACATAAATTAGATTAGCCTAAATCTATAGATGAAATTAAAGATTTTTTGGCTTATGATTTAGTTTCTCTATTGTACCCTCCACTTTTTCCTTGTTCTCTAATTCTCTGTTCCCTTTTGTTTGTGCACGCCCATCCCTTCTGCATTCTGAACAATTGACCTATTTCACACCAAGAAGCAGATTTATAAATGGTAGCATTCTTACAGTGAATGTCTCCTCTAACTTACACTGATCCAAATCGAGATTAATTGCAAGAAAGTCGATGGTGTTTAACAATGCAAAACTGAGAGAAGCATAATAAATAAATAAATAAATAAATAAAAAATTGTAGGAGATCATTGTGTCAATTGCTTTTGTAAAATTACAGAGATTTTGAGCTCATAGCAGACGTAAAACATGCATAAGGGAAGACTGATGTACCTGTTTTATTGTAAGATGTGGTGACTATTTTTGTTACTGTACTGGTAAAATCAACGTAGAAAAAAGTCATTTTTATTTTAAGAAGAACAAGCACATTCCAACAGTTTAACCAAACATTCATTTACACACATGCAAGCCCTCTGAAATCAATGGAGTTGCATACACGTACCTAAGACCAAAATTTAGTCCTGTATACAGAGCACTTATAGAGGAAAAATGTTAATATTACTTCAGTCTCTCTGTCTTTCTTTCTTTCTTGCACACACATACAGAGGCCACTTTGTCTAGTGTGATTATATAGACATGAAAATAACCACATACTTTACAATTCTGAGAAGCAGAAATCTCTGGTATTGGTTTCCATATACATGCACAAAATGGTCATATTCTTTTCATCCTTTAACTCCTTCACTTGTCTGCCTGCCATTTTGCTTTCTCTCTCCCTTTGTTTTGTTTTTCTCTATATTTTCCCAAGGAGCAGGTTTCATTCAGGTCCTAGTGCTACTCCAGAGCTGCAGACGAAAGCTACCTGTCACACCAGACTTTTTCTAAGAGGACAGGGGTAAAATGGATCAAATCTTGGGGGGAGTGGGGAGGGAAGAAGCAGAAAGGTTCAGAGATAGAGGAGGATGATAGAGGCTCAAAGAAAGAGGAGCACCTTGTGCTATCTTCAGTATCTCAATAAACAAGCTGCCTTTCCCTAATGAACCTTTCCTAAGATGAACAGAGTTCTTCCTCAAGACATTCTTCATTTCCTGGTATCCCTTATTTCATTGCATGCCCCACTGCACCCCAGAAGTTTCCATGATGCAAAAGGACTCTTCTCCTAAGGCGTACAGGAGTGATATTCCGCTGCCATAATGCAAATTAGTAGGCTTTTGTTTGTATTTCCACTTGGTAGGACTTATTTTTTTAATTACACCAGTAACAATGAAGGTTAGCTAATGATTTTTAATTAACATTGTCATAGAATTCTGTGGAACTTTGCCACATAAATCATGGCATCTTGCTGTATAATTTAAGTCTAATGTGCTGTATAGTACAGAGGTCCTTGTATATACACATATAAACATCTATAGACACCATGTACATCCATGATGCTGTATAATGAATAATATAAACATATATATGTTGTTCCCAAATATTTAATATTGTAAATTCAAAAAGATTCTTTGGATTATTCTGTACAGTAAACTTACCATATAGCTGATGTGTTACTGTTATTTGATCTCTGTTCTTTATTCTTCTATAAAGAAAATTATTACAATATGGGAAAATGTATTTGTTTGTTTTTTGTTTTTTTTGTTTTTTTAACTCATTCCAATAGCAAAAGTGTATGACTCAATCCTGTGAGGTTAAGTGTATGACTCAATCCCAGTGAAATCTGCAGAAATTTTGCCTGCAGATCAGGTGCGCAAATACTCAGGGCCCAAACCTGCAAACACATAGACAAGTAAGTAACTTTACTGCCATGAGTTACTGATGTTGATAGGAATGCCTTACACTAGTGTAGTTACTTACATGCTTAAGTGCGTGGGCCCTAAACACCAGCAATTTGTATGCAATTGGAAAGTAGTATTTTTGCTACTGAGTTGCACTTAATGTACATGCTATTTAACATCAAACCATTTGAAACCACTGAAAGAAGCAGAATCACTTGACAGTCTATGTTCTTGAAAATGGCTTTTTCTACCATACAGAAAACAATTCTTAAAGGAATTAATCCTTTAAATTTCAGTTTAATAAAAAAATATGTAGAAACTTTAATAAGATATTACATTGGCAAAAATTGACTTGTTTCATATTTTACATTAATGAGAAAAATGTGCAAATACAGTATGAAAATGTGGATTTTATAAGTTTCTCAGGCTACTACTGTATACTGATTATGCTTTTACAGTATAAAATGTGCAAATAATTCAACTAAACCCAATGTAGCTGGTTTCTAACATTTTTAAGTCCACTAATATACTAACTTTATTTTTTACATTAAAGGCAATATGGGTCTCAAAAAAACTATTAACAGTATGAAATTTTTGTCCAAGTATTTGAATTAAATATAAAAGCCAGGTAACTAGTATGCACTATATTTATAGAGAAGATTATATTTTGCATACTAGCAAGATTTTATTTAATACATTAAAAATATACCTGGAAAAATTCCAAACATTGTATAATTGTATAATTTTTCTTAGGAAATATTATCTTCTTCTATATTGAGCATGTGTTACTTCAATGCCACTTTATAATACAGAAATTCGTGTTTCCTGAAATGTTTACCTGTATGGTAACAAACAAATCATTCATGGAACTAAAGGGAGAAATATTTCCAGAAAAGAAAAAGCATGTGCTATGCAGTAAAACCTTACAACAGAATTATTAGTGGCGTAAACAAATATGATGCAGATGCCTGAAGAACCAAATCCTACAGTGCTTTGCTGAGCAAGGCACACTTAAGCCAGGGCTGCAGGACTCGGCCCTAATCAGATATAATACTTTTGTAATACAAGTTGCACATATCAATTTCATATTGCATAAGTCACTCAGCCCTTTAATTAGCACACACTTGCTGCACAGGATTATATAAATTAAGTTATTTAAAGATTAAGGGTAAAATTTGCACTCCTTACCCAGGCAGAACTCCCTCTGATTTCAGAGAGGTTGTTCCCTGACTAAGAAATTCAAGTTCAGTCCTTATGTAAGAAATAACTAAAGGAAATATAAAGCTAAGATTCAATTACCATTACCCAGGAAGATTAAAACCTAATCTTATTTTTGACTCAACTGCTAAATTTCTCCAGTTCTGAGTCATCAATTAATGAAAGTTTGTTTCCTCATTTTATAAAAAAGATGTTTCAATACCTGACTCTGTCATTTGATAGATGCTACAAACAACAATCTATTAAGGAATTCCATGACATAATAATCAGGAATTTTTAAAATATATTTATGAACTTAATATACTTTTTAGAGTTTTGTAAAGATGTTTGAAAGAAAAAAAGAAAAACATAAAGTCTCTAATAGATATTTCTGCACAACTGTCTGTACATTTTGTAGATTTGATGCATTATATAAGGCTTCTGTTTGGGGTTTTTATCAGTTTCATTTTGGAGAGTTATTTGGTAGCAATTTTTGAGTTTTATGTAGATGTCAAAAATCAGAAGGTTTGGGGCTTCTCTTTGTATATACCATAAAGAGTAATCTCTTTGTAATGTTCCCTAGTGCACTTTCACATAATACTATTTCAAACAGCACTATATTAAAGTGCACCAGGGAACCTTTAGTGTGCACCAGCAAGGTCTATATGGAACAATTCATGTGCAACACATTAGTGCACTTTAGGAATCAGACTCTGTAGTCTGCATTACTGATCCGTGTAGACAAGCCCTTAGATATAAACAACCATTTCCAGTGTTTTTTTCTGCAGCTTATTGAACAAACATTGATTTTTATTTATTTATTTATTTATTTTTGGTATGGGAAGTGTTTTATTTGGTTAAAACAGGCTATGGAATATTATACTCCCAGTAAAGGAAGATGTTTAGTGTGTATACCTAAACAACTTGCCTACAAGATGACCTCCATTAACACCATCTTTCAAAGAGAGCTGCTACACAGCGTTGCTCCAATGATGCACTGGGGGTGCAGTATGGCTCTGTGAAGCTACTTTAAGGCCTGCTCTCCTTGCATTCTGATGCAGCAGAGCAAAGGCACTTCAATTCCAAGCAGGAATTCTTGTGTATTTATTAAAGGTGACCTACAAATGATTATTTGAGAATTGAATTTGTGCCTTTTTTTTCCTTCCTTCTGCTCATTTTTTACCCTAGAAAGATCAGGGATGACAAGTTTTACCTTTCTGGGCGTTGCTGGAGGATATCTTAGGGATTTCACAGAATCAGATTTTAAGGCCAGAAGACAGCGTTATGAGCATCTAGTCTGACTTCCTGCATAACACAAGCCAAAGGATCTCACCCAATAATCTTTATATCAAACCCACAATTTTCTGTTTGAGCTATCAAATATATTTTAGAAAGATATCTAGCCCTGATTTAAATACTTCATTTAATGGATAATCCAGCAGATTCCTAGATAAATTATTCCAATGTCTAATTACTTTCAAAGCAGTTTATTGTGAGCTCTCACATTCTGAAGCTTTAACAAAAACATCTTTTCCCCCCAAAAACTGTGTATTAATCATTAGATGTAAATATGTGTTAACAAAAGCAAGCAAGCAAGCAGCCAACGTACTTTACAAAGTCTGACCACAAAATTATTCCTCCCTTAGCAGCACAAGTTTCAGCCTTTTGTCAGGTGCGATGTTATAATTTAACTTATTCTCCTGTCACCATCAAATCTTCCTTGGGTAATAAACCTAACATAAAAAAACAAACAAAAAATAAGACTTTTTTCCAACAAAAACATTTCAGACCTTCTTTAGGAATCATAAAGATTCAAAATAGGGTATAAACCCTTTTGCAATTTTATGCTACCCTTTGCAGGTCACCTTTAGTATTCCTATAGTTGTGATAAGACAATCATATAGAACGACCTATGTTCTAAAAAATATCAGATTGGATGGCATAAGGCTTGCTTGCAACTGGCAGCTGAAGCATGAAAAATGCAAATCTTGCCCTAAACCTCTTCTGGCACGCATAGTATAGTACGTAAAATGCAGGAATATAGATGTTTGTGCCAAATACTAGTTTGAACACTCAGTGTCCCTCAGGCAACAAAGAAATGTAATCAGCCAAAAAGTATGCAACATAGGGAGAATTTTGTTTTATTGTACTAGGAAATATTTTTCCAGCATTCTTCAGACAGACTTGAAATTATTTCTCTCTCATGGTAGCAAAAAATGTAAACCTGAGGCCAAAAAACTGGGTGTATGTCACTTTAAAGTCCAAAACATATTAGATAAACAATAAAAGTGACACAAAATTGATTAAAACTGCTGGAGCTAATAGTTCCAGTACATGTAAAAATACTGAAGTATAGTGTGTGTTGGATGAATCCTAAAATAGAAGTCTTAACCAAGAGCTGGGATATTAACACTAGTATCTATTACTTATTCCCATTTGAATAAATTATATTTTGCCTAGTTAAATTCATCAAGCAATATCACCTGGATATAATAATATTCAGTTTCTATCCTATGTTGCTGAATAGTGTTGCTGTATATTGTTAAGCATTTTGGTGTTAGGTGAAGTGATCCTTATGCAGTTTTTATTAACTTATTAAGTGCCAAGTCTTGCTCCCATAGGCAGTGCTCTCATTGACTGCAGTAAGCAGGTGAAGGCACAAATTTTGTAAAACAATTTAGAACCCTGCAGGATGAAAGGTGTTATATGTATGCAAGACAGATTGTTATGAATTAGTTGTCAACAAACCCCTCTTGAAAATTTATGCTGTATTCATAGAATACCATATCTTAATTTCATACTTCAGTTTCCTGTAGCAATTTAATACCACTGATCAACATTTTTCTTGTCAGTGTGATTTTTTCTGACACCATAATTCCAGTTTTTAAAGTACAGGATGTTCATACTCATGTAATAAATGAGGCTGGATGGATTTTTATAAAGTTATGCAAAGATAAGATAGGCCAAAACAGCCTCCTCCCTTTCTCTCCAGACTGCCAGATTTTAAAAAGCACTAAAAGCAGCTAGACTTTGGATTTGCATTACAAATGAAAACCCCTCTTACAAAGTAGATGTTTCTGTCAAGTATAAAGGGTGCTGTCAACTTAAAAATCATATTTTTATACAAACACATTTCTTTATCTCTGTTAATAATAATTGGAGATGACTAAAAATTAAAGAATTGTTAAAGTCCAATGTCTCATTTTTGCAGTGAAATCCATGGGAGCTGCAGATATTCATCATCTTTAGAAATCAAGCAGACATTCTTATTTAGGTGCCTAAATGTGGATTTAGAAATTTATCATAAGGCACCAAAGTTGGAAAACTGTGATGTCTAACTGTACTTCATTCAGATCCAAATTAGTTGAAACAATAGTTAAGAATAAAATTGTCAGACATATAGAAAAACATAAACTGTTAAGCAATAGTCAACATGGTTTCTGTAAAGGGAAATTGTGTCTTACTAATCTATTAGAGTTCTTTGGAGGGGTCAACAAACGTGGACAAGGGGGATCTAGTGGACATAGTGTACTTAGATTTCCAGAAAGCCTTTAACAAGGTCCCTCACCAAAGGCTCTTATGTAAATTAAGCTATCATGGGATAAAAGGAAAGGTCCTTTCATGGATTGAGAGCTGGTTAAAAGATAGGGAACAAAGGGTAGGAATTAATGGTAAATTCTCAGAATGGAGAGGGTTATCTAGTGGTGTTCCCCAAGGGTCAGTCCTAGGACCAATTCTATTCAATTTATTCATAAATGATCTGGAGAAAGCAGTAAACAGTGAGGTGGCAAAGTTTGCAGATGATACTAAACTACTCAAGATAGTTAAGACCAAAGCAGATCGTGAAGAACATCAAAAAGATCTCACAAAACTAAGTGATTGGGCAACCAAATGGCAAATGAAATTTAATGTGGATAAATTTAAAGTAATGCACATTGGAAAAAATAATCCCAATCATACAAACAATATGATGGGGGCTAATTTAGCTACAAGTCAGGAAAAAGATGTTGGAGTCATCGTGGATAGTTCTCTGGAGATGTCCATGCTGTGTGCAGAGGCGGTCAAAAAAGCAAACAGGATGTTAGGAATCATTAAAAAGGGGATAGAGAATAAGACTGAGAATATATTATTGCCCTTATATAAATCCATGGTACGCCCACATCTCGAATACTGTGCACAGATGTGGTCTCCTCACCTCAAAAAAGATATTCTAGCACTAGAAAAGGTTCATAAAAGGGCAACTAAAATGATTAGGAGATTGGAGAGGGTCCCATATGAGGAGACATTAAAGAGGCTAGGGACTCTTCAGCTTGGAAAAGAGGAGTCTAAGGGGGGATATGACAGAGGTATATAAAATCATGAGTCATGTGGAGAAAGTGGATAAGGAAAAGTTATTTACTTATTCTCATAATACAAGAACTAGGGGTCACCAAATGAAATTAATAGCTAGCAGGTTTAAAACGAATAAAAGGAAATTCTTCTTCACGCAGTGCACAGTCAACTAGTGGAACTCCGTACCTGAGGATGTTGTGAAGGCTAGGACTATAACAGTGTTTAAAAGAGAACTGTATAAATTCATGGTGGTTAAGTCTATAAATGGCTATTAGCCAGGATGGGTAAAGAATGGTGTCCCTAGCCTCTGTTCATTAGAGGAAGGAGATGGATGGCAGGAGAGAGATCACTTGATCATTGCCTGTTAGCTTCACTTCCTTTGAGGCACCTGGCATTGGCCACTGTCGGTAGACAGATACTGGGCTAGATGGACCTTTGGTCTGACCCGGTATGGCCGTTCTTATGTTCTTATGACCTTATCCTGCAGTCCCTATACAAAGGTTTGGAATGATTAGATTTTTATTGGTAAATATCACTAAATGTTGATGTCTCTGTATACACACAAACCGACTAACATATATTTTCATTGATAATAATCAAAATTTACATATAGGCAACATAAGAAAAATGTTGTTTGATAACTTAAGAGAGTTTGACTGGAGAGAATTTACTTTGTATATTTTGACATGTGATGTTGACAATTTGTATTTGAATGATTATAAAGCTTTAACTATTTGAATCTCAATGTCTACAGCAGGGGTCAGCAATCTTTGGCACATAGCTCACCACGGTAAGCACTGTGGTGGGCCGAGCCAGTTTGTTTACCTGCCGCTTCGGCAGGCTAGGGTGATTCCGGCTCCCACTGGTCGTGGTTCACGTCCCAGGTCTACAGTCATTAAATAATTGTTATCTGACCTTCACCATTGTCTGACACTACCATAATTCCATACAACTGTGAAAATTTGAATAAAATTAAAAAAGAATGCTTAAAACCCATAATTTTGCACAACAGTGAATATTTAAATAAAAAATGTAATCCATAAAATAAGCATCAATATTATGTTAACATTATACATATATAAATGAATTCTGCCAAGTCTAACTATGCATTAAAAATAATATTAAATAAATAAATAAGTCACTGATGTTGAAGAGAGTGCTATCTATGTAAAGAAGCAGTTTTGAGCCCAATTTATGTTTAGCATTTTACAGTGATTGGTACATTCAAAACACTGCATAGACACTGCCTAATTAATTAATCCTTACAATACCCATAAGGGGAAGCTTGATAATTGTTATCATCATCAGCCTCAATTAGCAGACAAGGGCATTAAGACAAAAAACAAAAAGCAAGCCCTATTATGACTAGCACGATTCAAACTCAGGCCATCTTGCTGGTTACCTTTGTGATTATTTCACTAGCCTACACCACTTTTCTCTTTGTATAAAACCTAATTGTCCATTGTGTGAATGAATACAAATGGAAAATTCTATTATGCTACCATGAAAACCTTTCTGACATTGTACAAGATTCTTCTCTTCTTCATCACAGAAGCATAAAACTTAATTATAATAGGCCTAATCCTGCAGTCTTTAGTGGGGCACAGTTCCCAAAGTAGCAAATTGGAGTTCAAACAAAAGAGTAACTCAGCACTGTAAGTGCAGTCCCCGTATTTTGGCTGGATCCTGCAAAAACTATATAACTTTACTCACAGAAGTAGTCCCATTGAGTCCAATGAGATTACTCACATAAATAGAGCGATGTACATAAGAAGTTGCAGGACTGGGGCCTAGGACTGGACATTTTTTTTTCATTGCTATGATAAATTCTCTTACCATAGTATTTGAGGTAAAAATGAACTATAATGATTAATTAAGTTGTCAGGAGTTTAGCCTTATGCTGCCACTGAGACTAGGACAGGGTTCCTCAAACTGGGGTCACCGCTTGTGTAGGGAAAGCCCCTGTCGGGCTGGGCTGGTTTGTTTACCTGTCCCGTCCACAGGTCCGGCCGATCGCAGCTCCCACTGGCCGTGGATCGCTGCTCCAGGCCAATGAGAGCAGTTGGAAGCAGACCGGGCCGAGGGACTTACTGGCCACCGCTTCCAGCAGCTCCCATTGGCCCGGAGCAGTGATCCATGGCCAGTGGGAGCCGTGATCGGCCAGACCTGCAGACAGGGCAGGTAAACAAACCGGCTCGGCCCAACAGGGGCTTTCCCTACAAAAGTGGCGACCCATTTGAGAAACCCTGGACTAGGAGATAAGGCCATAAGAACATAAGAACATAAGAACGGCTGTACCGGGTCAGACCAAAGGTCCATCTAGCCCAGTATCTGTCTACCGACAGTGGCCAATGCCAGGTGCCCCAGAGGGAGTGAAGCTAACAGGCAATGATCAAGTGATCTCTCTCCTGCCATCCATCTCCATCCTCTGATGAACAGAGGCTAGGGACAGAGGCTTTATCCTTCCTGGCTAATAGCCATTTATGGACTTTGCCACCATGAATTTATTCAGTTCCCTTTTAAACATTGTTATAGTCCCAGCCTTCACAACGTCCTCAGGTAAGGAGTTCCACAAGTTGACTGTGCGCTGTGTGAAGAAGAACTTCCTTTTATTTGTTTTAAACCTGCTACCTATTTATTTCATTTGGTGATCCCTAGGTCAGCTAAGAAATATAATGCAATACGAAGGGGGAAAGGATTTCATTGGACAACTACAAACTAAAATTTGAAGTGTCAGACAATTCTGAAATTAGGATCTCTTGCATTATGCTGATGATGAGTATAGATGGAAGTGACTAATTCTCAAACATTCAAATGATAAATGAGGTATGACATATACATACTGTGCCTTTTCCAGATAATTCTACAATTCATTTGAGATTATATAATACACATGGAGGAAAATAAACACTTCCCTTTTCTCCATAATAACAATCCGAAAATCACATCTAATAAAAACTGTATGTCTTCAGAAAACTCCAGAGAGCCATTAGAAAAATTATGGAACACATTCAGTATATAAACTATTACATTGACAAAACATGATTAGCCAGTACAAACAAATTTAGAAATGTTACTTTAGTATTCCTAATGTTTGTGGAAACATGTTTCTGGAAAGTTTAACAATTTATCTTAGAAAAACATTTCATTCTTACATTTTATGGAAGATTTTATGTGCATAAATACACACTAGTAAAGACTACCATCATAGAATCATAGACTATTAGGGTTAGAAGGGACCTCAGGAGGTCATCTAGTCTAACCCCCTGCTCCAAGCAGGACCATCCCCAGATTTTTACCCCAGTTCCCTTAATGGCCCCCTCAGGGATTGAACTCACAACCCTGGGTTTAGTAGGCCAATGCTCAAACCCCTGAGCAATCCCTCCCCCCCAGAGTAAGATATTACACAATGGACCCAATAGGTTTTACTGATCCATTAGGTATTACTGTACCTGTTCATCTATTTTGCAAGCAACTATTATTTGTCATGTCAAACAGTTGTAAAGGAATATTTTGGACTCAATTCTACAATCCTTATTAGGGCCTTGTCTATAGGGATTGTCTTTTAATGTTGTAGTTACCCTGGTGCAAAACACCAGTGTACAGGCTTTGCACTAGTGTAAGACAGTGCTTCTACTAAGTTTTGAGGTAAGTTGAGTAAGCAATAGCCTCATTCTTCAATGGTGCAGTGTATCTATATTAGGGATTTGCACTAGTAAACTACATCATTGTAGCTACAATGATGGATATTTCCCTACCCTAGACAAATCCTAAAACAAAACTCTCATTGACTTCAAAGAGGATTTTGCCTGATGTCACAATCCAATCTGTAAGGGCAGAGGCAGAGCCCCATTAAAATCAATGGAGCTATGTGCAAACACAAGTCTGCCTACATGGATCAGATCAGCACCAGGGCCTAACAAAAGGATGCAGTATTGGTCCACATTTTTTTCTAAGAATATTAGGTTAACAGCCTTCTGCAAATAATAGACACTGTATGTTAATCAGGCAGCATATTAAAAAAGGTTTAGCTATAAAAATAAAAGCAATCACTGTGATTCTTGAGAAAGAAAAACACAAAAATAACAGAACACATCTGTTATCTCCACTCTATGGAACTAGATGATTATTTTCAAAAATATATGTTATAGAGCACTTCTAAATCTTTGCACGGTCATTGGCTCACAATATTTGAATATTTTAACCAAAATTAATATTGATTACATTACATACTAAATTTAGAAATAATTGAACTTCAGTTAAAAAAGACCAAGGCTGACTTGTATTGACAGAGAAAATAGGCAAAGGAAAATAAAACAGCCTCTAGAAACATTCAAGTTCATTATATCATAAGGTGTTATTTTGTACTTTTCTTTTGCACTATATTTGATCTTAGCTCATAGAGACAGAGAAGACAAAATGATCTATGTTAAAGATAGTACTGTCAGAATATAGTTTGATCAAAGCCATTATAGGTGAAATGGTGGCTCCACTGAAGTCAATGCAAGTTTGCTATTGACCTCAGAGATGTCAGAATTTCACCCTATGGTCCATTTTCCCTGTGATACACCTGAATAAATAAATAAATAAATAAACCCTCAGTAAAGTTAAATGTACATAGCAAGGGGACACTAGACTCCAAAAGAAATAAATGTTTACAGAAAGTAAATAGTATGTATGACTCATGTTCTTTCATCTTATTTACCTGAAATTTAAGAAAGTTGCTACAGTATGTAATAAAGTATCATTTTTTATTTAAATAAATCTGTTACATTACATGTGTGTATATGTATTTTAAGAATAATGTGAAATTCAGCACAAATTTAAAGGAATTGCAATGTTCATATAGATTTATGCTAGATATAATCAAATAAAATCTAGCTAATTTTGCATCCTCCTTATGCAACCATAAAGCACATGGCTGACAAATAGCTCTGAATGGCTTATAAACCTATGCAAGAACTTTTTAAAGTTGAATTATTATTAATACTTCTTTTCGGTCAAGGTACTGCTGCATCAAATTTAACAGAATGCACTGCCAATCTGAAATTATATTTATGACTTTAATTTTATATATTTAAAATGAAATTCACGATGAGAAAATTGAATCTTATCTAAAGAGTGTGGCCATAGTAATCAACTTTGCTTTATGAGCTGTTAATGTTCTAGAGTATGGAGTAATTGCAATTAGTACCATAAGCTATACTGTGATTGTAACTAAAGCTGAAATATGTTACTGGATATCAGCGCAGTACAAAGAAAGCAATTTTTGCCATCCACAGATTATCATACAACTAATTACAAGTTATTAAAAATTACAAAAGGTCTACAACTAACTTAAAATATACCATCCATCTAATACGGTCTCTAAAATGACTGATTTTAGTTTTAGTACAATTTTAGTTAAATTAATTAATTATGATTATTATTAATATTATTTTAAGCATAGCGTATATATAATCTCTTAGATTCTTTGGTCAAAAAAGATCTGTAAGATATTTTACAGTAGAGCTCAATCTGGGTCATTCTGATTATATGTAAATATTTTCAAACGTACTTCTTCAAATGTAAATACCTTATTTTAAGATGCAGCTATTTTAATGAATCAGACCTTGAGCTCAATCCTGACATACATATTCAGGAAAGCTGTCTATTTGCTTTGGACCTCATCTTACATTTTGTGTGCACCCAAACCTCTCATTGACATCAGCAAGAGTTTTTCAAAGATAAGGTCTACATTAACTTCAGTGGGACTCTGTGTAGATACAACAATCTGCTCACATGCTACACTAGGGATCACCAAACTGTGGCTCACGAGTCACATTCAGCTCTTTTACCATTAAAGTGAGTTTCACTGAACCCTGGCCTCCCCCCTTTTCCATCTACCAGATTGGAGGGGGAGGCTCAGGTCCTCTGCCTTGCAATGGGGTGGTGGAGTAGGGACTTTTGCCCAGTTGGGAGGGGAGAGTCTCGGGGCTTCTGCCTGATGGGGAGGGGGGTCTTGGAGCTTCAGCCCCATTCCTGCTGAAACCCCGAGCCACACTGGGCGCCTCCCTAGGAGCTCATGGCCACCCTGAGCCACTGCCCTGGGAAAATGTGCACTGGCTCTCGAACTTCTGAAAATTGTCAGATGTGGCTCAGGGGAGCCAGTAAGTGTGGCCATCCCTGTGCTATACTATGATGGATCAGGGCCTAAAAGCTTATATAAGAACTGAAAGCACATTAGGCCTAATCCTACAGGCTTTAATTGCCAGTGAAAATGCATTATATAGTAAGAACACACCATATTTACTCATCAGCACAGCCTACATTGATTTACTAAGTCTTTATGAAAACAATATGTCTAATTTATTTTATATCACATGTATGGCTTTACTTTTACAAACACATTGATGGTAAATGGGAAGAAGATATGAGTATATTTGTATTAAACTTTCATCTTCTTAACCGGAAACAGTTGCTATAATGTTCTTTTTTGAAAAAAAAATCAGCTTTGCCAAAAATAATATTTACTTCATATTTGATATATTGGTGGTAAATGTATCTCTAAAAAAATAGATGAATGAGTGATCTGATTCTATCCCTCTTATCCAAAATATGAATGCAAAAATAAGCCCCTTCATGGTACTGTTACAATTATCATGATAGATAGTTAGCCTGACTTTCATAAGCCAAGTAGACTGTTGAAATCAGAATGAGAAGGAAATGTTTTATTACATGTCATATTCAAGTAGACAATATACTGCATCAACCTCTTCTCTCCCCCGCACCCCACCCCCTTCTCAAAGCCCCAGTCTCACATTCCTGAAGAATATCCCAGGAATACATGACTTACAGCAGCGGTCATCACTTGTCATATAGAAAGATGCTGCAGTGGAAGCTGAAATACTCCATAGTTTTCAAACAAATATAAATATATTCTACATAAAAAGTGTAAAAAAGCAATAAATATTACATAGGGTTGATCTTTTCTGCAGACCTTACTCTGTCAAAACTACTATTAGGGGAGATTTTTCTGTAGTAGGTTTGCCTTAGGACCACAGATTTTTTTTTTAATTCATAACTCATTGTATCCAAGGGCCGTATCTTCTATCCAGATTTAAACAGAACTCCCCACTGAAATCAATTGAGAGTTTTGCTTTAAAAATGGTTGGGAGTAATATGGACCCAAATTACATTTTAAAGTGCAATGCTAAAATACTGTTAATTTGCCAGCAGATTGGAAATATATGCAAATCATTCATACTGCTCTGTGCAAAACCACAACTGAATATCATATTTTATGTATTGAAAGGCTTCCCTTTGCAAAAGAACAATGCTTAGAATGGTTTATTTTAGGAATGCAGGGCCAAATTCTGCTCTCTGTTCTGCTGTTGTAAATCTGGAATAATTCCTTTGAAGTCAATGGTGTAGCTCCAGATTAACACATGTATAACCAAGAGAAGAATTTGGCTTATTATCTGTAAGTTAATTAGTAAATTTGATAACCATTTAATTACTACATTCATTGCACTTTATTCCCTTTGAAATCCAATTAATTAAATGTTTCTGGTTTCTACCATCTAAATGTGTCTTTGTGTTTTCTGACACGATTCCAATCAGTGTTTTAAGAATAAACATTCATTCTAAAACCTGGTTTATACTATTGTTGCAGTATTGTCACAATTCTAGTTATTTGAAACTCATCTGAATAATGACAAAGTAAAATGAAAGCAATAAAAATTACAAAGATGTATAATATTTATATGAGGATGGATCACAGTTACACATAGATGCATTGACAGATATGCTAAAGGTAGCAGGGCTGGAGTGGAAGGAGGCTCAGATACACACTGTACGAGAGAACTCACACTTCATTGGTGCACAGTACAGAGATGCTTAGGATAGGACCTTATGTAAATGAGCTCACAGACTTTTCATCCCTTTCACAACTGACCTCAATTTGCCTCCCTTGGATTATGGTTCCATTTCTCTATGCAGCGCCTACAGTTCCTTGTAGAACTGCAGCAGAAGGAAAATGTAGGTGGGATTGGGAGGGGGTTCTCTAAAACAAGTTAACTAAAGCAAGTAATTGTAGCTTTGCGAGGCTGGTGGTGATGAGAAGGTGGGAGTCTTTGTTATTCACTCTCTACTACTCATTCTATGTTGTTATTTGTTTCCAGTAGTAACGACGATGTTCTAGGATCTGTACAGGCACAAGGCAAAACTATATTTCTGCCCTGGGCTCTTGAGGGGAATCATCACTCCAGTGGTCCTATCTTCACCCGAGAGCTCTTTTAGCATCACCAGCTGTCAGGAAAATGAGGAGCAACAGCCTCCTCACATCAAACTCCCTGCTTCTCCCAGTACCATCTCCCAGCCTTCAGGATGCCATGGATAATTGCCTTGGAATGGATTCATGCACTTTGCCCCAGACAATGGACCCATATGAATTATGCAAACAGCTCTGAGAGGGTCTGATTATGTCAGAATCCATTAAAGCCTTTTTGAGGGGTGCAGAATACTCAGATCCACCTAAGCTCCACTCCACAAAGCTACTGGACCAATATTTTGCTCTCTCTCATTATTATTTGATCAGTGAATGATGACTTTCCCTCAAGTGAAAGTAACAACTTCTTCTGACAGATCTTTAACATGGCGTACAAAATTAGCAAAAAATGACTCAAATGTCAGACAGAAAGTGTACCTCATTATATTTCATAACTTGTTTGTAAGCTATGATAGTAATAACTCATTAATTATATTTACCCACCTAAAACTATGTTTATCATACTAGTATCATATTGCATGACATTACATTAAATATTACTGCTTTCTTAGATTTTTTTCTATAATGTATTTTATATGAGCTAGATTCTTACCTCTTATTCATGTTGAACAATACCTTACCCTTAATTTCAATTAAATTAAACTACTAATCAATGTGACAAGGAGTACCAGAATTTGGTCTAAAGGGAATACTCCAGAGTATCAGTTATCTAGTACTATAAATAGATAATGGAAATATATGAAACTGAAATATACCAGTCTTTAGACACAATCCTACGTTTTACTCAGCCACAACTGGCATGAAAAACAATGTGAGTTCAGCATGAGAAAAGTGTGCAAAAATAGGTACTGTAAATATAAAAGTGGAAACATCTTTCATGTCAGATATTTAATTGATGATAAAACTAACACAAAGTTTGGTGTTCAAAACAATTTATAAAAACAGCTAGAAATTACGTGGCTGAATGTTCTGAAATTAATGTGAAAGAAAGAAAGAAAGAAAGAAAGAAAGAAAGAAAGAAAGAAAGAAAGAAAGAAAGAAAGAAAGAAAGAAAGAAAGAAAGAAAGAAAGAAAGAAAGAAAGAAAGAAAAAGAATTTGGACCCCAAACAAGAAAATCTGTCCCAAAAGCACAATTATGAATATATGCTGTTGCATCAGTATGTTAACAGTTGGCAAAATACTGAACATAGAAGATAGATAAAGAAATCGTTTTGTCTTCCTTTTATAAATATATGTTGTATATTATATTATTAGAACAGTGTGTTGATTCTAGCACTTACATATTAGAAATTAGGGTTCTTTTGCCTTTATTTCTCTTTTATAATGGATTTACATGAACTTTTGAAAGAAAATGTATAGCTCTTTCATCTCAGGATACTCAACATATCTTGTCAAAAAGGGAAACAATTGACCAAAAAGGGAAAGCGAACTAAATGGCCTAATTAAAACAATTCTCAACTTTAAAAAAAAAGGATTGATATATTTTTTTCTCTGATACTTTTACTTTTTTGGTCAGCAATAACTCAGCAGATCATCCTGCAGATGGTTTCACTGATCCTGCTACCAAAACAAAGGTAATATTTCCATACAAATAAATTGTTCCACAACCACAACTACCTCTGTGATCAGACATTCCATCACCTATTTCTACCTATAATTTTCTTCAAAAAATTAATCATTGTAGCCTCCTCATGGGTAATTCCATTTCTTTTAAGGTCTGAGTTATCAAATGTCCCTCTTAGTTGTATTTCAGGATACTTAATGAGTAAATGATCTTTCTTGAAATTCATGTTTCTTTTAAGAATTATCTTCATGACAATGTGGCTGGAGGCTAATTGATTATGTTTAATTTTCTTCTCCAATAATGGCTCGCCAAATATTTTAATTTTTTTGCCACTTGTAGTTGGTGTAGGGCACTGAAGAGGATTACACTAATTATTATGATTTTAGTATGTGGACTGTTAGAATGGTTCCTGGTCTCAAATATCAAGTGTATGCAAAGAATATGGAGACAGCAGATTTACTGGCATCAGAAATAGCAGCATCAGGAACTCTGACATAAAAAGACTGTTCAGGCATTTCTATCACCCAGGTCTCATAAATTCAAGCTGTTTCTGTGCATTTACACACTTGTGGATGCTGCCTCTTTGTGGCAGAATGCCATGTAAAATGTACCTTTCACATTAAGGACCAGATCCTGCACTCCTACTGAAACTACCCAAAACTCCCATCAACTTGATTTTTGGGTGCACAAGCAAAAAGTTTCACACTTGAAGGACTACATATTGCCCTGATCATTCAGGCGTTACTAAGAAAATTTCCTTCCGTGTCACTGTGCAAGCCAATGTGCTTAATCGTCTTCTCACTTGTAGCCATTTAACACCAGTGTAACTGCTGACTTTAAAGGTTACTCCTAATTTACACCAGTGTAAATGAGAAAAGAATAAGGCTTCGACTTTGGCAATGGTTCAAAAGAAGTTTTTTGCTCAATAAAAACTGTAGAATGACACCTAAATCAGCACTTATATCTCTCATTGACTTCAATGACAGATATGTTCCTTTTGCAATAAAACAAGAAGGATCTCCTGTTCACATTTAAAATCCACATTTCAGTACATTGACCAAACCACCCAGAGTTATGTATGGTCATGCACATTTGATTTTGTTTGTTTGGGTCGTGGAAGGCATGGTGGAAGGGAAGTACACATCCCAACATATCATTCATCCTGAATTGCTGAAGGCCAGTTTAACACAAAAATAAAGACACATACTTTACATAAGTAGAAAAAGCAGCACAGAACAGAGCCCTTTTGCAAAACAGATGTACTAGCAAATCCTGGCCACACAATACCAAATACAATAACCTAAGAGATAAAGGTAAAAAAGAACGTGAAATATCACTTACCCTGATCCATATCTTAAATGAAGACTTTAGAAAGGAAAAAAATGTAAATAGGGAACTATACTTTTAAGCATGTTCGTGATTCACATAGCAATGTCCAGTTCTGACCCATGTCAGGTACCTTGATAAGTTACAATATATTGTGTTTTGAAAATAACCTGAAGAATGACACATCATATTATACTGTTAATTCCTTTTTGTTCAGACTTCATTGCTAGTAAAGGCAGAATCACATAGCAAAGTTTGATTTTGGCAAGATATTGTGAACTTCATGTAATCATTACTTGATGTCATTACATTTGAAATAGTTATCAAGTGTTTATTCAGAAATTATTTTTAAAAAATTACATGTGCTGGGATACATATGAGACACCAGTTGTCCCACCTTACAGTGATGCTGAATTTATGGATATCCTTTCAATTGCCTGATGCCCAAAGGGGTAAAGACATTATATTAGAGATGTGTACAGTCCATCATTTGGTCTTTCAAAGTGCCAGTATACACATGGATCTGTACAAGTGCAATTGCATTTGACTAAACAATCAGAAATTGGCTACAACAGTAGTCAAATCATTATATTTTGGTTGAGTAATGAAAAGAAATAATTTTCCTGCTAAAATCAACAATTTCTACATGTCCAACTAGTTTCTCTAGCAGGAGGCTCCTAATACAATATTATTTTATCCAGACCAGATTGCTTGTCTTGGATTGTCTTTTAAGATTTGGTCATAATTACTGTTAACTTTAGTAATTTAAAATGTCCTCCTGATACCACTTCAGCTTTGGAAATAAAGCTCTGCATGTAGTGCAACACTTCTGAGCAATTCACAGACTCTGGGCCCCATCCTGAAAAACAATTACACATCCATGTAACTTTACTTATGAGAACAGTTGTACTGACTATAGCCCCAGTCCTCCAAACTTTTGGGCATGTGGCTAACTTTACTTACTCACTGAAATCTATGGGACTACACACCTGAGCAAAGTTTATTTGCCTAAGTGTTTCCAGGCTGGGTGCCTATGCCAAGACTACTTTCATGAATAGAATTACGTGGATATGTAAGTATTTGCAAGACTGGGCCCTAAAATAGTGAAGGAAAGAGAAATGCTAATGTACATATAAAAATAGGTGCTACAATAAAATATTTTATAGTTCATCAATAAGTTATTTTCACTAACCAGTTATGGATCATATATCTCTGCCCTCTTTAATGATTTGTCCACATCTCTGGTGATCCTTTTTAAAGATCATAGTATATATATTTTTTTTAATTCAAAAGTCCAGAAAGCATACAAACACATCCTTTAAAAAAGGAAACTTTGTAATAAATCGGGTGTGCAAATCTTTCCTTAAAAGCCAGTTAGACTCACCCAGAGCTAAAAGGGGAAAACGTGCGCTGCACTCTTCAACCAAAGACAAAGTAAAATTAAGCAATGCCTGTCCAACAAAATGAAAGTGACTATGACTTTTGTACTTGTAACCTGCACAATCCAACCTAAGTAAACCCTCTTTCCCCCCTCCCCAACACAGACACACAAACACACAAGAGCAAGTGTTGTGCCCAGTTTACACCATAGATTGTTTCCGACTTGTAAAAATAAAAATGAAACAGCACACCCTTTCAGTATCATTCCCCGAAGCTGAAAATCCTGTGCCAAGGCACTTCACCCTACAACAAAATGAGTTAAAGGGGGGAGGGAGGGGGTTCAGCATTTGTGTTTCTTTCTTTTGTATGTGGTTGTTAAATACAAATATTCTAGAGAAGGAGGAGGAGTCGCTGTGGTTGTTGGGGGGAGGGAGGGATTTCTCAGAACTGGCTGAATGTGGTCTGTTTTTCCAGCACTTCGAGGTAGTCCGGCTCTGCGTTTAGTTTTGCTTTTAACTCCAGATACTCGTTCCTGTTGGGCTCTACATAGACAGTACTCGGTGGGCTATAGAGCACCGTCTCCCGGAGCCTGCTGTCCCCCGCCCCGGGGTACAAGTACTGATGGGGCCGCATAAGGTCATAGTTGGGGGTGTAGGTGTAGGCGGCGGGGAACTTGGGGTAATCGGGGATATTATTGCCGGGGGTGCCCAGCGAGGAGGAGGAGTGTTTGTCGGGCTCCAAAATGCCCCGGTAAAAGCGATCGGCGTCTTGCACCGGGGACAGCAGCTCATCCCGGGGCTGGATGGTGCTGACGCTGTAAGTGGGGCTCCGCAGGGGCTCGTCCTCCCCCGGGGGCGGCGGGGGCGGCGGCCCTTGCTGCAAGTGGTGGTTGCTGTAGGTGACCTTGAGCTCGTGCAGGTCTTTGTAATCCTCGCCCGCGTTGCCCTCCCGGGAGCGATAGATGGGGTTCTTGCACATGTGGCCCAGCGGGTGCGGGATGTACTCGTACACGTGGCCAGCGGGGGTCTTCACTTTGGGCAGGGCCTGGCCGCCGCCGCGGGGGTGGCGGGGCGGCTGCGGCGCCGGGTGGTGGTGGTGGTCGCTGCCGTAGACGCTGTACTGCATGTTGAAGGAGCTCACGTCGGAGTTGTTGGCGCTGGCCGGGTCGCCCTGGCCTTTCTTCCGGCGCTTCATCACCAGCACGAAGAGCCCCGCCGCCACGAACACCGACATGATGAACACCAGCAGCAGGCTCAGGATCAGCACCGACAGCGGCACCGACGACGAGGGGGGTCCGCCCCCGCCGCCGGAGGACGCCGCGCCCCCCGCCGCGCCCGTGCTGTTGAGCCGCACGGTGGAGGAGAAAAGGGTGGTCCCGCCCGGCAGCTGGATGGAGGAGGGGGTAGGGGTGGAGACGATGATGTCTGAGTAGTCCGGGCACAGCAGCTCCGACCTGATGGTCCGCATGTCGCTCTGGGCGAACTTCTTGGGGGACTCGCAGATGACCTGGTCCACCAGCACCCCGGTGTTGAGCTGCTCCAGCCACAGCTTCATGCCCACCACATCGCAAGTGCAATCCCAGGGGTTCTCGTGCAGGTCGATCTGTAGCAGGGATTTCAGCTGGTCCAGCACCCCGCTCACAGGCAGGTAGGAGAAGTGGTTGCTCCTTAGGCTCAGCCTGTAGAGAGTCAGGCCGGAAAAAATGCTGGCGGGCAAAGATCTCAGCAGGTTGTTGTTCAAAAACAAGAGCTGGAGGTTTGGGACTGACTCAAAGGTTCCCGCCTCGATGTCCCGGATGATGTTGTACTGCAGGAAGAGGTACTGCAGGCTCTGCAGCCCGTAGAACAGCTCCGGGCTCAGCCGCTCGATCCGGTTCCCGTTCAGGTAGAGTCTTCTCAAATTAGTTAGATCCCCAAAGGCCCGGTCCTGAATGACCGAGATCCGGTTGTTGCCCAGGTGCAACAAATCCAGCCCGGTGGCGTCAAGGAAATCCGCCCTGCGCACCAGGGCGATGTAGTTCTCGGTCAGATACATCTTCTTGGGGTTGTAGGGTTTGGGCTGTAGTTCGGAGATACTTTCGATCTTCCTCTCCTGGCAATTGACATTGAGGCCCAGGTCGGAGATCTGCAGGTTGCAAGTGCAGGCGGTGGGACACTCCAAAGGCACCGGGGATTTGGTCTGGTAGGCAATGCTGGGGCCGTAATTGCTGTATCCCAGGTCTTTGGAGGGCAGGCGGGAGGTGGGACGCACCCTGGTCTTGTTTGGTTGACGGGTCCCTTTAGGGGGCTTCAAGGGGGATTTGTAAACAGCCGAGGAAGAAGTGGCCACGGAGTTGACCGAGGCCGGGGTAGTGTGGAAATATCCTGTGGTGCTCAAAGGTGTCTGCGGTCGCATTTCATAATCCGAGATGAGTCTCCGAGGGCAAAGCTCCTGCTTGGAGACTTCATCCAAGTCTCGGCCGTGCAAGCGGAAAGGGGTTTCACAAACCACATCCCCCACCAGAGCCGAGTAGGAGATACTGTCTAGCCAATCTTTCAGAGCGATCAACTCGCAAGAGCAATTCCATGGGTTCTCCTCCAACTGCAGCTCCACCACTTTATCCATGTGCTGCAAAAGGCCCAGGTAGGGCAGCAGCTTCAGCCGGTTACCCCTCAAGTCCAGGTGAGTTAAGGGCACAAAACGGAAAAGGTTGTTGGGCAAACTGGAGAGGAGGTTATCATTGAGGATCAGCACCTGCAGCAAATGCAGTTTGCTGAAAGCATTAGGTTCAATAGTGCTGATGTAATTATAATCGACTTGTAGATACTCCAAACTCTCCAGACCAAGGAATGTGTCATCCCTTAATAGTTCCAGCTTGTTATTGTTCAGGTGCAGCCTCCTTAAGCCCCGCAGGCCATGAAAGGCCCCCGTTTCGATGTCTTGTATGTCATTGCTCCCTAGATGCAAAATCGAAGCCCCAGTGTAATTAACAAACTGGTTTGGGTAGAGTCTATTCAAAAGGTTCCCAGATAACAAGAGGTGATAGACAGGGAATCTTGGTGGGCTGATCTCGAAAAGGCTGATGATCCCTCTGTTTTCACAGCTCACTGTTAAGATGCTGTCCTTTTCCTCGCAAGGACACGCCTTATCGCAGATTTCCCCATAATACTCGATGCTTTCTGCCCACGACAGGACTAGCGATGTTAAAGCAACCGCTATCGTCTGCAGCATCCAGATATGCATTCTTTTGTTGGAGTCCTGTTCCAAAGTTACTGTAGAGCAGCATGCATACATTTTAACTCCTGTAAGGGCAAGAAGAGAAAAGAAAACAACATAATAGCATAAAGATTTGAAATATAAACCAAACACAAAGTTTTCATTTATTTATTTTAGCGTGGGGGCGAGTGGAGAAGGTTGCTATTAAAAATAAAATTTTGTCATTTCTAATTCCAAGTGTTTTAAAACCTGGATAATACTGAATCTGCTTGAAAGGACGATGTGGCAAATCCTAGTTAGTTAAACGTCTGTTGTATTTTTTAAAAGGTAAGATCACACTGGAAACCGTTCTTTTCTATTCATATGTGTTACATTTCGCTGTTTCGTCAGATTTTTTTTTTTCATGACCGGCCCCATAAATATACATAAAATGGCTGTCAGTTCGGTTTCACGGTTCTAATTTAAAAGAAAAGAAGCACCATTTTATGAGGTTTCCCATCTCAGCCCTATTACCCACCCCCCTTTCTTCCTTTCAGAACCTCTTAAGCGAACAGCGCACTGTTAAGGTCTTTCCCCACTTTTACAGACACAAGGTGCTACCGCGATTATTTTTAACCATTGCTGGAAATGCTATGGTCGGAATTTCAAAGAAAAACGTGAAATATGTACATTAATTCAACACATAGAATCCTGTTGGGTCCCCCAAATCACCTCTTTCTTAAAACGGTCAATGGCTGTACATATATGCATTAAAAAAAAACACATAACTTTTGTGATGGACTTCTCCGGCAATGCAATGAATTACATCCACCGTGTAACTGAATGCACTTACTAGCTCTCTTTAGCAATAGTATTCATGTTTTGCATCTTCACTCACATAAGTAACCTTACTCGGTTGATATTTATGAACACACGTACAGCGAGCGCGAGAGAGAATTAAAGGGGACGTTTGAGCCACTCACCCAAAATTTGTGAAAAAAATATAAAACGTGAAGATCGTCTTCGCAGGCTCAGCCATAACTGGCATATTTACTGTTTATTCCCAGTGTTTTTGTAAAACTAGCCTAATAGAAACGGAGAGCTCTAACAAGGTGTCATGGAAATATATCATCGCCAACACTTCAAGCATTGGAGATGCTGATTATAAGCAAGGATGGCTGTCAGTGCTGTTCATCCTTTAGGGGAGAAGACACCCGAGCTGATTGAAAGCTAACGGGGGAAAAAAAATCCTACCATCGACCTACGTCAGTGATTTAATATCCGAATTTTATCTAGCAGGAAACAAATCCGATTTTCTTTCTCCCTTGCAGTCTGTCTCCTTGGCGCTTTCTCCTACTTCTACTTGTCTAAAAATAATATTAAGAGCCAAAATATGTACATGGGGGGTGGAGGGGAGACTAATAAATCATTGAGACTGCATTTTCTACGGTCAACCTTCTCTGAGCGTCACTCCTCACGGCAACACTCGCTTGGAGAAACGCACCCTAAAAATAAGTCTCATTACTGCAAGACATCTCTAGTGGCAGCGAGTTCAACGCTGAAATCTAGCACTTGCAGCATAGGGAGGGAAGCAGCAGGGAATCGGATGTCTTGGCGAACATAGATATAGATATAGAATTTCGACCAAACGTCTACCGGATCGAAATTACTGAAGAGAAACGGCTTCACTGCATCAAAGCTGCATCAATCTTTCTAGTTATAGCATTTACCTTGCAAATTCTTTCTCAGCCCGAGCAGATCTATTCATCCATTAACCGCCTGATCTTCAAACCAAACCAAATCAAAAAAAGAAAAAAGCCATTGCGAAACGTGCTCGGGCAGTACAGTATCAAACTCCCGGGCGTTTTGCAACTTTAATTCAGTTATGATTAGTAAAGGAGATAAATACAGTTTCCCCTCCCCCCCTTCCTCCTTCAAGAAAACAACGGGGGTGGAGAGCAAGAAAATAAAGTTGAATCTGTGCTATACAGGGCTGCGACCCTGCCTGAGAAGCCCGTCTGTGATGGCTGTGCGCCGCTCCTTGCCACATCTCGGTGGAGGGTCACAGTTTGCGGGGGGGGGGGGTATTGCTTTCCCCCAAAGAGTTCAAACCCTTGCTCACCGCACTGCACGGCCGGCCCTAGGCAGCTTTCAGTACCGCTGACAGCAGCAGCAGCCGCCGGACACCGCCACCTAAGTGAGCAGCACCCGAGCCGGGAGAAATCCTGTTCCAAAGGGGGGAAGGGGAGGAGTTGCGGAGGAGGGGGGCGATTGGGAAGCCACAAAAAGACACAGACAGCAAGGGGGTGGGGGAGTCAACCCCGATACTTACTGAGTCTGAAATCTCCAGGGCCCAAGCATTGTTGCAACCCATACCGCTGCCTGCTTCGGGTGTGCGCTGCGTGCGAGCCGGCCGGCCGAAGGAGAGCGGCGGCGGGGCTCGCGGACGGGAAGGCTGGAGAAGGAACGCACGCACACGGCGCCCCCCACCCAGGCTGCGCCGAGCCCCCGCGGCACACACACATCGAGCGCGGCGGCGGCGGCGGCGGTGCCAAGGGCTGGCTCCCGAAGCTGCTCTCAGCGCTCTCCCCGCGACCAGGGAGTGGGGGGGGGTGGCGGGAGGGGCGAACAAGAGAGAGGGAGTGTGGGGGGCGGGGAAGGGAGGAGAGGGGCGGGCAAGTGGCGGGTGCAGAGAGAGGAGCGGGGGGGGGCTTATGAAGGAGAGGAAGGGGGTGAGGGGCGCACAAAGAGGGAGGGTAGGAGGAAGATGGAGAAATGTCTGTACACTGGGGGCTAATGGAGGGACCAGGAGGCTGCTCCCTTTCCGCCTCTCGCTGCCAGGCTGCGGGGCAGCCAGCTCCGCAGGGCGCCACACACGGACTCACATGCCGATACAACAAGCCGCCGCGCCGCGCCTCCCCCGGCGCGCGCTCCCCCTTCCCACGGAGCGGCACAACTTTCCCCCCGCTCCGCAGCCGCTTCCAGCTCCCCCTCTTTCCTCCTCCCCCGCCCAGCCGAGACCCAGCCTCCTGAGTTGCTCCCCCGCCTCACGGCATTGTCCACCGGCCGGTCCGCCCAGCCGGCTGAGACCCAGACTGGCAGGGGAGGATGCGCGGCGCCGCACGCCTGGGTTTAATCTTCCCCTTCTTCTGGCGCCGCGCGCAGAACATGGCAGTGTGCAGCGGGGGGGAGCGGGGAGCCTGGCCCCCGCGGCTGCCTCCTGCAGAGCCTCCGCCGCGGACCGGGCTCCGGCTGCTGCAGCTGCCTCTCCTGCGTGGTGTCTGGCAGCCTCCGCTGCATCGGCTTCTTTAGAAGGCAGCGAGGGAGTTGGGGCAGCTGACAGGGCTGCTGGGCACCCTCCTTAAGATCGGGAGGATCCCCCCTCGCCCTCCTGCCACCAGCAAAAGGCAGGTGGGGGCCGACCTGCCGCAGAGAACGGCCAGGCTGTCTCGGGCACGAGGCGCTGTGCGAGTGCGGGTGATTCTGCCCTCTAAGCCGTTTCAATGGCAAGGGGCATGGGGCCGGGGCTCCGACACTTGCTCATTGTGGAGCTGCTGGCTTAGCAAAGCTGCGGCAGACATGGTGGAGCTGGGGGAAGGCAGAGCAGTGAGGCCCCGTGGCCAATAGATGGCAGTGCAGGGCGGCAGATCGGCTTGCTCCTGGAATGCCGCGAAGGAAGCCAAAGCAGCTTCTAGATATTATTTCTGGGCATGGGAATCAGCCTTGCAGACTATGTCCCGAACGTAGCACAAGCGTAAGACTTTGCAGCCATCGCCAGAACTGAAGGAGGGAGGGGAAGAAATAATATGCCAGCGATTCAAATATTGGTAATTTGAAGAGACAAACTACACACCGTTTTGCTGATTGTTTTTCCCTTTATTGCCAGTTGGGAGAATTGTAGCTCACCTGGAATCTCGTTTTAAATAAATAACAAGAAGCTCCTTCACTTTGCTTTCAAGCTATCATGGTGGATCATGTTTAAGTTTAACTCTAGGTATTTATTTTGCAGGGCAATTGGAGTTTTGAATGATCTCAAAACGAAAGTATATTTGCATATACATTTAAATTATACATATGCACAAGCAGTGTAGAGTATATAAAACGTATATAATGTACAGTTATACTCATAATATAAATTGGACACCCCCGTGAGACTGAATTCTCTCTTTCAGTGAAAAACTAAATTCAGATGAAATTCCAGCTTTAAGTGAAAAACTAAATGCTACCTTAACTGAGAAGTCAAGACTAATGATCAATAAATTTATCATGCACCGTTGACTGTCCTACTTGCTCTTTGCCCACTGGTGGTATTATTTATTGGAATTTATTTTAACATTCTCACCCCTTGAAAAGTTTCAAAGAAACACCTTTTAAACATCAACCTAGCCCACAGATGTATCCTCTTCTTTCCAGATGTGGATTTTTTACCAGCAAATTGTATTGCCTAAAGCCCAGAATTAACAAGATCTGGGCCTGGATTCTAGTTAGCTTTCCCTACATAAACCGGTTTGGTTCCATTAGATATTGAAATCTAATATTTCCTGTGACCTTGTAGGTCTAGAAACAGAAGAAATATAATTTTGGAAAGAATCTCAGCTTCTCAGTGGGACCAAGTACTTGTTTTTAGTGCCAAATGGGATCAAAGATTACAATGACATTTCTATATATAGACAATATAGACAGGTGTTTATAACTCCCTGTGTGCCCTGTACAGTGAGACATATGATCTAATCCAAAGCCTATTGAAGTCAACCGAAGTCTTTGAATTACTTTGTTTGGCTTTTGATCAGATGGTTTCATAGATGGAGGGATAAAAAAATAAATCCTCTAAAATATTCGTTGCATGTAGTATTTAGAGAGTACATAATTGCATGATGAGGTATACATATTTTATAAATATTAATTTGGAATGGCCTACATAACTTTTTTATGACTTCACCATTTCTGAGGAATGTTGTGATCCCAAATTCATGCTGCTACATTTTTATACTGCACCATATTATCATGCATTGTATGTGTATCTCTCTCATAAACACACATACATTTTTTTCTATATGAGAGGAAAATGTTTTGAATAGCCCCAAAAGCTAGACATTAAAGAGGTTAAATCTGTCAACCAAATCATTTCAAAGAAGTCAAAATTCCATAAAACCAAAAAATAATGTTCAAATGAAATGAGTACAGTAAAGGTACTACAGTTTAACTATTCTGGTTCTGTGCTATTGAGAGTATTTGAAACAACTACAATGAATGGAAACCTTTCCTCACAGTTTTTACTGAAACCTCACTTTTCAATATGTTAGATTGCTGGATTATTTTAGCAGAACAAATGTGTTCGAAATTGTTGTTAATGTAGAGTGATAGCATCTGAGTGTTCCATTCATTATCACCTCATTTTGATTAACACTCCATTTTGAATTAAACACTTTTATTTGAATTCAGTAAGATTTTTTGTAGTATTTATCATAATCTGCATGAACAGCAATATAAGTCTCAGCTTTGCAGTCCTTAGCCAGGTGAAACTCTCACCAGCTTAATGAGGACAATGCTGTCTGTGATGATTCATTATCTTGATACATTGTGTGTGAATTTTTAAACTGAAGCAGGGAATACAAGTTGCAAGAGTGAGAGCACCAAAAGTCTGGCTAAATTTATAAGCAGAAAAGGAAAATCAGTTTCAGAATTGTGTTAATTTTTGTTTAATGTAGAGCTGTTTTCCCCTTTATTTTAAAAATTTGGGTAAATCTAGATTTCGTAAAAATAAATGACAGATATCCCTGCTTATAGGACCTATAATATGCCCAATTCTATTCCCACTGTCGTTAATTGAACAATTTCTATTGATTTCAAAAGGAGCAGGCTTGGGTGCAGTGCAAGGCAAATACTATTATAAACTTCCCTAAAAAGCTCTGCCATTATGTCTCACTCCTGACCTTTCATCTCTTCCATCTCCTATTGGTCATTATCCTACACTTTCAGAAAATGTCAAGCATGTAGGTCAAAGATTTCAAAGTTGTGTGCCTAACATTACATACCTAAATCTATCTATAGGCACTGCTATAAAAGTGGCCTCATTTTCTATGGCACAGAGTGTCCACAGCTCCCACTGTACATCAAGCAAGCCACTTTTATTTAGAATGTAGGCGCTTAACTTCAGGTGCCAACATTTGGGGGAAAATGGCCTTAATTTATAGAATAATGTGATCGCTTGTACTGTTTTGGAAACATTAGTCAAGATAACATGTCTGTATACATAGTAACTTATTTACAAAATAAATGTAATAGTAATTTGAATCATTATAAACATATACTTACAAATTAAGGAAACAATGTGGTAACTTACAACAATTAAATGCAAACATTTACCTAAATACTGTAGACAACAGTGATTCTCAATGAATAGTTCTGTCTTTTAGATAAATGAAATAAGTAAACTATCTTTACATAGTAAACATATTAAAATCAAAATATGATTTAACAGTTTGGCTTGTAATAGCCCGCATAACTGCATTATGTTGTAACAGAAAAAGAATAATGTTTGGCTTAAATTTGTTGGGATGATCATGGTGTTAAAAAACCTACAACAAACCAAATGTCTTAGAATGAAAGCAAATTGTGGGTTCCACATACACAATGAGACATTCTGGATGTCATTCTACTAGTGTCTTCTCCACTTCTCCTGAATGGGAACTTATCATCAGTAACTGCCACTAGGTGTCCCAATATGCACCTATGCAAGGAACTGCTTAACAATTAAATGAAAAAAGCTAAGGAGGAGGGGACATAATATTACAACAATAAGCAAAACTTTGGCTTACAATCTTTACAGTTCTATTTGACTCTGACTCTAGAACAATATTAAAAAAGAAGACATTCATAAATTCAGTGATCATTACAGTCACTGGATTTCATAACAGATTTTTCCAGTTAGGTACTAGTGAAGTCCTTCCTCTTTTACATATCATAACTATATATTTCAAAAGCAGGAGAAAATGAAAACTGCTTCAAAAGTTATGTCTGAATAAAGTTTTTTTTCATAATGTCATATAATGAATTACCATATAACTTGTACAGGTTGGCATAAAAACATTGTTTCTTAGACATTTAAATCTTTTAACTCAATGTTTACATGTAACAAATACAAATGAATTTGTGTGTGTTATGGGTATCTATCTCCATTATGTCAGGAAAAATAGGATATCGCACGAATTTTCATACACAAGACATTGTGCAAACTTCAGTGAAATATACAGTCTTTTGACACTTACATGCTTGTACTAACAGCCAGATAGGATTGGAAATATTTTGGTTATAGTCTAATTCTACTCACACTCAAGGTGTTACATAGTGCTATATAAATAATACACTCTCAGAGCAGCTAGTGTAGAGGCAAACAGAGCAGTCATTATATCCTTAGTAGTGACTTATATGCAATGGGATATGACATTTCCTTTTTTGAGAGATGATATAATGACAAGACCATTAGGGTTTCTTCTACTCTGTTGTAATAAGTGGTCAAGGAATTTCCTGTTTGGACTGCCCCCTCAGAATTAAGTTTTTACTTCAAAAAATTAGTTTGTAGCCCTTATGACTGCAAAGAATACCTTCCAAATATGAACCAATGCAGAGCTGTCTTCCTGAGTCTGCAGCCAGCCAACCTGAAATAATAATACATGTCTGTGATTTGGGCTCTAATAACAATTTAAACAGCTGATAATTTACATGTCAACACTATTAAATATTTCAATGCTGATCACTTTATGAGACACAATCAGATATATGGGGATTATGTGCAGAGTTTTATATTTTGGTCCCCAGACTGACCCCTAGCATTATTGCATCACAGTATGTGTACTGGGTTTGAATCCAACTCCCAGAGAAAATTTGAACCCATGAATTGACAACCAAGAGATTACTCAATAAGACTCACTAAGAGTTCAGATAGTTGAGGCGGAGATTCTGATACCCTTATGCATGTTGAATTTTGCTCACTCCACAGGCACTTTTGTTGAAGTAAACATGATCATTTACAAAGTAAACTGGTATTCAGATTAAGCAAGCGTGTCAGAATTTGGCCCTGAGAAAGGAAGCATTATTATTCAAATTTTAGATGGGAAACTGGAACATAATGAAATTAAATGAGCTGGACAGTGTCACACAAGAAGTTTTTAATCAAGCAAAGAACTTAACCCACTTCTCAAGAGTCTCATTCCAGGAGTGTAACCACAAAACCAAACCAACTCTCAGCATTTCTTCAAAAAAAGTATGATGTTCCTTTCTGACTTTTTCATCTCAGCATTTTTTCCCAATGTAAATATCTCAATGAAGCTGTCAGCAATGTGGAAACTTCATAAATATTATATCTACATTTAAGTGATGGACTCTGTCCTGCCTAAAATTGCCACTGGAGTTACAGAGCCTATATAAGCTCCATTAGCCTCAAACTCTGTAAACACAGCAATCACACTCTATTACAGAATGATTCTTTTTGATAAAATGCACCTATGCAGTGCTAAGTTACATTAACTCCCTATTCCTCAGAACTTGCACAACTGCCTGATGCAGAGTGGAATATTTTTTCTTTCTCCTTAAACACTAAGGTGACTATCCCTGTAAACAAAGAAGCACAGTGCGCATCCAGCAGACAAGGATTTCTTGGGCTTGCATTCTCTATAAGGCCACATTAATTTTATTTAGATAGAGCTCTATCAGACACCACCATACACTCTATATTTAAGTGGAAGTTGTCACTTCCAATTTAAACTATTATTTTCACAGCACAGGAATGCAGATAATGTAATCTCTTGGTTTTTTTACTGGTACTGTGAGAAAACAAATATTAAAATACATTTTTGAAGTTTCCACACTGTTCGTATAATAATTCAAGAGCAGTTTCATTTTTACATCAATATTTCGAAGCATTTAGCAATTCATATTTATTAAGGGCCAGATTCTGCCATCTTTATGCAGATTGAGGGAAACTATACTTCATGAGTAATCAGTGAGACTCACAAAATAATGCACTACATAGCATGTGTAAATGTAACCTGTCATGGTATAATTCCCCACTCTGAACCTTAGTGTCCAAAAGATGGGGTACCAGCATGAATTTCTCTAAGCTCAATTACCAGCTTAGTACTTGTAGCGCTGCCACCAATCAGGAATTCCAGTGCCTGGTACACTCCGGTCCCCCCAAAACCTTGCCCAGAGACCCCCAAGACCCAGTCCCTCTGGATCTTAACACAAGGAAAGTAAACCCTTTCCCTCACCGTTGCCTCTCCCAGGCTTCTCCTCCCTGGGTTACCCTGGAAGATTACTGTGATTCAAACTCCTTGAATCTTACAACAGAGAGAAAAATCCACCTTCCCCGCTCCTTCTCTCTCCCCGTCCCAGACTCTCCCTGAGAGAGACAGTAATCCTAACACAGAGAGAAAATTAACCTTTCTGTCCCCTTTCCCTCCTTTCTCCCCACCAATTCCCTGGTGGCTCCAGACCCAGTCCCCTGGGGTCTCACCAGAATAAAAAAAAAATAAGGTTCTTAAACAAGAAAAGCTTTTAATTAAAGAAAGAGAAACCAGTAAAAATTATCTTTGTAAATTTAAAATGGAATAGGTACAGGGTCTTTCAGCTATAGACACTGGGAATACCTTCCCAGCCTAAGTATACAAGTACAAATTAAAATCCTTTCAGCAAACTACACATTTGAACTCCTCTCAGCCAAATACACATTTGCAAATAAAGAAAACAAATATAAGCCTAACTTGCCTTATCACCTAGTACGTACAATTTTGAATCTATAAGAACCTGTATCAGGGAGATTGGAGAGAAACCTGGTTGCACGTCTGGTCCCTCTGAGCCCCCAGAGTGAACAACAACCAAAAACTAACAGCACACACAAAAACTTCCCTCCCTCAAGATTTGAAAGTATCCTGTCCTCTGATTAGTCCTCTGGTCAGGTGACAGCCAGGCTCACTGATCTTGTTAACCCTTTCCAGGCAAAAGTGATATGAAGTACTTCTGTTCTATTAACTCTTACTTATCTGTTTATGACATAACCTAATCTAGCTCTAAATGGATTACTAAAGGCCAGATTCTGATATGCTTATGTTGAATAGAACCTATAGTGTTGCTGACCTCAGTGGGACTACTTGTGTAGAAAGGTGCCAACATCTGTCCCCATATTAGCAAAAAATATGTTTTAAAATAGCTAAGACAATAATAAAGGAGCTTCAGCTTGAATTGGTTAAACAAATCTCATCTGTCTGGATACTGGCAAATGGCTGCTAATGTGCCTTTAAAAGAAACTAACTTTATTTTATACAGATATACTTTTAAATTTTAAATTTTGTATTGTCCTGCTTGTCTATTGAAAAATGTGTTCCTACAACAACTGATGTGGATGTATATATAGTCATACACCATAGACAGCTCATGATTTATGGGAAGATTGGCACTGGTTGCAGTGGCATAGAATCAGGCCCATGAAATCTTTCTTTAAAAATCTGGTATCCTGTGACCAACTGGCCTGGTCCAAATGTTGCATAGATTTTATAATGAGAAAACATTTTTTTTTTATTTTTTTCAACTGAACAGAACACAAATAACCTTAGCAAAGGCACTTGTAGAAGCACATCATGTTCTAAGCAGAGTTTTCTGTTGAGTCTCTCTTTATAATTTACATTTTTATATGAAAAAGATAAATGCAATTTTCTCACAGTTTTCAGGGATAGTCTTTCTGAACTCTGCCTTTTTTGAAAATGCAGTTGATGAATGCCTCCATACCGTTGACCTTCACATCAGCCATGATTAGCCATGACAGACTTCATTGTTACAGGAAAAGGCACGGCAACAAAAAACATACAAGTACTCTGTAACAGTCTGGCCAATGAAATGTACAAATATGACTTGATATTCAGAATAACCACAACTGCCACATGATTTATTGATTATGACTGGCTGTCGGCTACTCTATAATATAATTTGCAGTACACTAATACCCATATTGAGCTAGCTTATATAATTTATTTTCTATTTCTATTTTGGTCAGAAATAGCCTTTATCAGTGTTACATGTCACTTAGAAACTCTCTTTATATTCCTAGCTACAGGAATCCGATGCCACACTTCTAAATCACTTCTGATCTTACTAGAGACCAAAGAAGCAGAACTTCTAGCTATTCACCATTCGAGGATCCCCTCAGTTGTGCTCACCAAATATTCTTTTAGTTCTATGTATAAGCTAATAAAACATAACATGTATTACTACATATAGTATAAAAACACAATCCTTACTATGTGTAATATTATTCATTATATTTTAAAAAAAACCTTTAATCACCATTTGTGAATCTTCCATTAACTGAATCATTAACCAACAATCACTTGTGTGTTGTATGTATTATAAATGAGACATTCCATCTCTCTCCATTTACTTTGTTCTGTATGTCTGATTTTTATTAACTTGCAACCAGAGTTGTGTTACTTTATTTCTATATTTACATATAATCTAAATATTTTCAGATTTGAGAATTCATTGTATTAATCCTTTATTTTTAAAATTATGTTATCTTGACTTTTATCCTAGGGCCGTGAAATAACTCTCTTCTCACTTTGTTTCAGATCCTGATACCACATTGACTAGTGGTATACTCTATGCAGCCTCAAAGAGACTGTTCATGGTGACACTGGTTAAGTCAATGTAACTTACATCACTCAGGGGTTTGAAAAAGACACCTCCTATGCAAGGTAAGTTACACAAACTTAAGTGCTTTCCACACTATGGTATGTTGTCGGGAGACCCACTCCCACTGACATAGTTTCCACCTCTCACAGAGGTGGAGTAATTATGCCGATAGGAGAGCACACTCTCATTGGCATAGTTGGTCTTCACCAGATATGCTACAGCAGCGCAGTAATATAGCATGGTAGTGTAGACTTGCTCTTAAGTGTAACACGATTTAGCTGTTTCTTCACCCTTTTTTCATGGTGTTGTTTCCAATAAAAACTCGTATTTTCACTCCCTCAAAAATCATTCACAATGGTGAAATTCAAGCCGGTGTGTAAGGTCTGCATACCACCTGGAATTTAATGGAGCTTAAGTGATGCAAAAGGCAGTCTGTGGACCCTCCACAGGGGGGGTGAATTTCCCCCTTTTGAGTTCTCTCTTGCAAAATTGCTCATCTAAGTGTACATCTACACTACCCGCTAGATCCAAGGGTAGCGATTGATCTATCAGGGACCAATTTATTGCATGTAGTGTAGGCATGATAAATCGATCCCCGATCACTCTCCTGTCGACTGCTGAAATCCAGCTTGGTGAGAGACGGAAGCAAAGTTGATAGGGAGATGCGAAGTAAGCAATTTTAATTTGATCTAAGATACGTACCTGAAGTTGCGTATCTTGGATCAACACTCTCCCCCACCCCAGTGTTGACCAAGCCTAAGAGGCCTTAAGCCTCAAGTGACATCAGTGGAAAGTCATACTAAGCAGGAGCAGATTTTCAAACACTTTCAAGACAAAGAAAACATTTTTTCTATTTTTTTCTGACATTCTTTTTTTGTGGTTGTGTAGGCATAAAGTTCATATCACTAAAATATATTCATAAGAAAGAATTTATGTAGTTATTACACACCTCCACTTCATTTCAGCATTTACTCCCTTACAGAAGTAATTTACTGTCTTGTATACTCCTCTACTATGGATAGCATATCTTGAATATTTCTCATTGAGGATTCTGTTCAATTAAATCTATTTCTTGGCATACACAGAGTGGATGCTTCAGAAAATGGTTGTACATGCACCAGACAAGAGCAGCAAGTAATCAACAAGCCCTGGGAAACTGGATTTTTGTTTGTTATTGTTTACTATCATTTTATGATAGATAAATTTCATTAAAAGATAGGAAGGCTAAGAATAAGTTACATAAATATTGAGTCAATGCAGTTATTTCAGAGATACAGCATAAATCCTGCTTCTAGCTAGTAGACTGAGAATATAATCCTTTTCATCCATTTCACATGCAAACTTCCATTGACTTACATTCACAAATACTTATTTCAGTTATGATAAACAGTTATTATTATCATGATAATTTTGCAGATGTCTTTCCATTCCTTGAGCCTGTCCCTGTATTCCCGGCATGCCTTTGAAGCTAATCATTTTTTGTAGAGCTCAAACAAACAAATAACAGAACTACTTTGCCAAAAATGTTAGGTAGTTCTTATTAGTTAATATAATAATAGTTGAATAAGGCTATGGTGCCTACCACGGTGCAGCACCAATCTTGGTATATTTTAACAACAACAACAAAATCTTGTGATTTTGCAGACAACTGAGACTTAATTCTTGTAGCTACCATTATCATTAAAACACTTTCATTTTTCTATAAATAAACAGCTCATGGTTACCTTTATGCAGTCTGATCCTGCTCTCTGAAATCATGACAAAATCCCTATTCACTTCAATAGGAGCAGAATGTGCTGGTAGTATATTCTCTCTCTCTTTCTCTCTCTCTCTCTCCTTCCACCCACACATATATGTCATTCATTTTTATGTGGAGAAGAAACCATCATAATGGGCCAGATTCTGATCTCAGTTACAGCCAGGTAAATCTGAATTAATAACATTGATTTAAAGCTGTTACTTGGATTTTTATGGAAGCAACTGAAATTGGAATGTGGCGGAGTGTAAGTCATTACAAGTTCCCAACTGGTCATTGATTTTGGAACATATTCTGTTTCAAAGTCAGTTCACTGAGTCTAAGATTCCAAAGCATAATCAAGGGCCCTTTAATTCAGTGGCACTTTTGGACTCTGTTCTGCAACATGGAATAACATGAAATTCATCAATTCTGTGTCTGAATTTTGGAAGGAGGTTTGTCAATTACTTTGGTTACGTAAAACCAGCATAATTACCCACACAATATAAAGAAATAACAATTTTACCGAAGAAAAAAACAACAAAATAGAATATTAGTCATAAATTACAAAATTAAAAACAAGTGGGATTCATTGTTAAATGCAAGTGATTTATGCTAAATAGACAAATACTTTTGTCAGGCACATTTCTACACAGGAACACCAACTTTTGGATATTCTCACCTGCATCATGACACAGCCTCATAAGTAAGGTAAAATAGAGTGCTGAACCACCTCTCAGGGAGCACCAGGAGGCATGCTTCTATAGCATAGCTCTCAGATGCATAGACTCTGCATGTCCACTGCCACTTTATTACCCCCCTGTGCAGTGTATGGGAGGGAAAACCTCTTTGTTTTGAGATGCCATGAAACCAATGGGGAGAAGTGAGGGAGCAATTCCTGCTGTCCACAGAGAATAAGAGCTGCAGTTCTGCTTTGTCCATATGTGGGATGTGCAATGATAGGGAAGAGTGCTTGCACTCTTCCATACCACACTACATCCATGAAATAATAAGGCAGAATCTGGTTCTCAATGACTACAACAAGTATGTTCAGCTTCAATTGAGTTTTTCACACTGCAAGTACTACATGAAAGCATGTACTGTTAATCTGGGTACTTTGATACTTTCACATTTCCAGAATAAATCCAGGCTACTTGATTTATGAATATATTTGAATACAATGGACAGTTAGAGGGCTCTGGTGCAACCACACCTAGAATATTGCAGCCAGTTCTAGACTACGAGCTGTAAGGAATTGAGAAAAGAGAACAAAACTGATCAAGTCTAGAGGAATTCATTAATATGGAAAAATTAAGAATACTAAATATGAACAGCTTGGCTAAGTGATGACTAAGTGACAGGAACATAACTGTCTCCAATACTTTAAGTGTCATAACAACAAGAGGAGGTGGGGATAACATGTTACAATAAATCCCTTAGACATTAGTAGGTTATAAAAAAGGGAAATAGAGTAAATTCAAAAATGGAAAAAGTTAAGATGAGAAACATAGTTTGTAAAATTTTACCCTTTGCCCCCCAAAAAGGAAGTGGCATTAACTCAATCAGTTGAGGCTTTTTAACCAAGGCTTGGCAAAACACTACAAGAAATATTGTAGGGAACAACCATTTGTATGCAGGGAAATTTCCTGGATAATAACAATCAATATTTTCTGTTTCTAACTTCCTTGATTCTATGATACAGTTAGATGTGATTTGTCTGACAATGTGCCTGGGTTCCTGAAACCTCAGCTAAACCTCAAATTAACTCAGTTGGCACATCATTTCACTGTGGCTCTGACCCTGCATTACTTGGACACTCAAAACACCCACTGAAATCACAGAGTTTTGGGTGTACAAGGATTGCAGAGTCAGACCTATAAGCCATATGTGGAAAAAAAGAAACACTCTGGAAGAATTCAGAAACCTGCCCACTTTCAGAAATGCCTACCTTGTCTGTCTTCTAATATAAAACTCGGAGCACTTTGCAGCCACACTAGATAATAGGTTTTGGAGCTTTTCCAGAATCTCAGCTTTGAGTCAAAGAGAGAGGACTACATTCACAAAGAACCATTCACAACTGTCAGAAGTTAGCTGTCTGTGGAACTCCAAAGTACAGCTGCAGGGTTTGTTTGTATTTTCCAGAAGACTGACAATTTCTGTGGCAAGCAGAACCTGTTCCCTTGTGCTGGAATTTCTGCAAATTTGTCAGAAAAGATTCCTAGCTCCCCAGTCCTTGACCACTTTTTTTTTCTCTAGACCTAGCATGCTGCATATCAGGCCTTAGAGATCATAAAATTATTATGGTTAGATTATTTGTAGAATTTTCCAAAATCATTAATTAAAGCCTTTCTTTATTTCCTTCTTTCCTTCTTTCTTTCTTTCTTTCTTTCTTTCTTGTACAGCTGGGCTAATGCACAAGAATCATGGGATAAATTCGGTGGAATGGTGTGAGGGCCCCTTCCTCAACTCTGCTAAGATCAGAGAGATAATTCCCTTGTCTTCTTGCTTGGGTAGGGTGCACACCCTCACACATTTCCCTTTTTTATTGGCTGATACACTGAAAGCTCTCCATTCTGTTTAGAGAAAATATTTTTTTCTGTAAAATACATGGAAGAAACAAAATAAATCTTTGTGTAGTGTAAAGGTTTTACTTTCATTCACTAGGGATGACTGTCAAAACTCCCTTGTAAGTTCACTACTCAGAAACAATGCAGTCATCCAAACTCAGGTCATTCAACCTTTATGTCACAATACATCGTCATATATTCTCTCCCTTTCTCTGACTATATCATTAATAATTTTGTAAAATTAGAATCTAATTTAAAAGACAAGCGCATTTGAACAGGCTCTGTTTTTTTATTTCTTCTGTGAAATGGCTAGCCCGTTTTGGGTGCTCTAAAACTGACCTACATCATCATCATCATCATCATCATCATCATCATCATTTCTTAAAGTATAGCCTGCAATGTCATTTTCAAGAAAATGTCAATTTTGAAATGAGAGAAACAATCTGTTTTTGAGCCAGAGGGACCCAATGAAACATTTGACACTAGTCAAGACTTCAAATCAGGGTAATTTTTTATGACCTGTGCTTTAAGTTTAAAACAATTTGAACAATTTTCATTCAACTTTGCAGGGGAAAAAAATCCTCTCCTTTGCCCTAAGAGTAAATCAGGCAATTTTCAGACCAAAAATCAATTTTCTTAGTGAAAGTTATAAGCACTGAAAATGGGAATTATAATGGAACCTGGTTGCAAGCTTAGTCATGCAAGTTTAACTTAGCTCCATAATATATATTTTCTTTTCCTCTTTTCAGGGAAAATAGCTGAAAAAATGTACCAGTGAATATGTTTTAATAAAACAAACTCTGCAGAGCTGTACAAGGAGTCATTGTTAAGAAGAATGGAGAATAGAGAAAAGAAGGGACTAAAAGAATAGTAACTTTCTATTTTCAGAGGAAGGATGGTCATATGGCTAAAGCACTGGCCTAGTCTCAGGAAGTTTGCTTTCAATTCTCATTTAATTTCTGTACTGTTGTTCCCTCATCTATAAAACTGAGATAATAACTCTTCCTATCTCCCAGCATTTGTTCCTCTTGGCTATTTATATTGCAAACTCTTAAGGCAAGGATTATCTTTTATCATGTGCTTGTATGGTGTTTTGCACCATTGGCTTTGATCTTGGTTGGGGAACTTAGACATTACTATAATAGAAATAAAAACAGATATAAACATTTGTGGGCTGGTACTGGTAAATTCCCTTTCTCACCAAACCCACGCTCAGTCCAATTTTCACTCTTCTGTTCTGAAAGCAATTCATCTTCTTTCTCAGAAGAGGAATATGCCCTACAATAAAATATATAAACACAATTACATTTAAAAGGCTACCATCGAAGTTTTGAGTGTACTTTCCTGCTTTTGTCTATTTTTCCATTTTCTTCATTCCCTTCTCTTTCTTTCCTTCCATCTCCCACTTCTGTCTTCTTTCTTTATCTTCATATCATTTCTCACTTGTTATATTATTCTCTTCCACCTTTCCACTCACTTTTCTACTGCTTCCTTTTCTCCCCTTTCCCACTCTTCTTCTTTATTCCATGGAATCTCCATATATTCCCCTGTTTCATGTCTCACCTTCCAATACCACTGTCACTTATATCTTCCCTGCTCCACACCTTGTGTCTGCATCCCCTTGCTACACAGTATCCCTATTTCTCTTTCATTTGGCTGCCTCTCCCCATGTTTCTTTCCCTTTCACAGTTGCAGCACCCTGGACCTTGGCCTAACTGGATTGAGGATTAATCATATCTACAAGGATCAGAAGAACATAAGAATGGCCATATTAGGAAGGCCAATGGTCCGCCTAGTCCAGTAGCCTGTCTCTGACAGTGGACAGCAGCAGATGCTTTTGGCGTTGGAAGTTTAGGGACACCTAGGACAGAAGGTTGCATCCCTGACCATCTTGGCTAATAACCATTGGTGGAACCATCTTCAATGAATTTACCTAATTCTTTTTTGGACCCAGTTATACCTTTGGCCTTCATAATATCCCATGGCAATGGGTTCCAAAGGTTGACTATGTATTGTGTGAAAAAGTACTTCTTTTTGTTTGTTTAAAACCTGCTATTAATTTCATTGGGTGACCCCTAGTTCTACTATTATTGGAGGGGTAAATATCGTTCACTTTCTCCATAACATTCATGATTGTAAAGACCTCTATCATATCCCTCATTAGTCATCTCTTTACTAAAATGAACAATTCCAGTCCTTTAAAACTCTTCTCATATTGAAGTTATTTCATCCCCCAATCATGCCTGTTGACCTTCTTTGTACCTTTTCCAATTCTAATACACCTTTTTTGAGATAGGGATACTAGTAGTCAAGGTGTGGGTGTACCATGGATTCATATAGTGGCATTATGATATTTTCTGTTTTATTATCTATACCTCTCCAAATGGTTTCTAACATTCTCTTAGCTTTTTTGACTGCCACTAAACATTAAGCAGATGTTTTCAGAGAATTATCCACAACGACTCCAAAATCTCTTTCTTGAGTGACAGCAAGCTAATTTAAACCCCATCATATTATATGTATAGTTGTGATTATGTTTTCCAATGCACATTAATTTGTCCCTATCAACACTGAATTTCCTTGGTCTCTGTTTGTCAGAAGCTGAGAATGGGTGACAGGGGATGCGATTGCTTGACGATTACCTGCTCTGTTCATTCTCTCTGAAGCACTTGACATTGGCCATTGTTGGAAGACAAGATACTGGGCTAGATAGACCTTTGGTCTGACCCAGTACGGCCATCCTTATGTTCTTATTTTGTCACCCAATTTAATGAGATCACTTCGTAATTCTTCACAGTCAGCTTTGGACTTAACTATCTTGAGTAATTTTGTATCATCTGCAAATTTTGCTTCCTCACTGTTCACCCCCTTTTTCAGAACATTTATGATTATGTTGAACATCGCAGGTCCTAGTTCACATCCTCGGGGGCCCCCAGTATTTATCTCTCTCCCTTATCCTTTCTACCTTTTGGTTCATGGACCCTTGGGACGTCTCCAGCAGTGTAGAAACATGTGAGGTAAAAATTATTAAAAGGATTGCTTTTGCTAGCTTGGGTGCCAGGCCACCAAACTGTGTCAATTTGGCATAACTGACTCACTGGCTCAGGGGGAGCTATTCTGGGTGATGAGTTTCTTGATTCAGTTAACATTAATAGATATTATCCTACATAAACTTATTTTCTAAAATAAATGTGTAGATTTGGCATTGGATGGATTCCTATAATGTAACCTATTAAGATTATAAATTTGCCTTTCCAAGAAAAATTTGAAGAATATCTATTCTTTTATTTTACCTCTCTACAATAGTAAGCCAATACCATGGGCCAGCTCTCTTTTAGACTGCTAATTTCAGATGCAGGAATTTTTTTTCCCAGTGTCCTGTCACATACTACAAGAAAGAGACCCCCTTAAGTTTAACAATATTGCCTAATGTCTGAGGACACTTTAGGAGCCTGGCTGAGAGGCCTATTTTCCAAAAGATGTTGGGGGAATGAAAGACAGAATTCCTGATGGAAAGATGGTGTCAGTTATTATTATTTGTATAACAGTAGCATCTGGAGGTCCCAACCAAGATGAGCACAACAGTATGCAAGAGTGTTATGTAAATATACTCCTATCCCAATGAGCTTCCAATCTAAATAAACTAGAGAGAGACTAAGGGTGAGAGAGGAAATATTTTGAAATGTACTTTTTATCAGTACCAAGATACTATTGAATGGTGCAACAGCATTACATTACACTGTTCATTAGGATACTCCTCTTGAGTGAAGATTAATTTTCCTCATTTTCATTACTTGCTGGTTTTATATAATGTGACTTCAAATGTAAAGTGTAGCTTTTTAAAAATGAAAATTCCCTTTCATAGGAAACTAAATCAGCCTTCACCTCCTAATTACTCTCACTTCTGAAAAAAAGTATACAAAATAAGAGCTATGACCTGCATATATCAATTAGAAAAACTTTCCAAAAATCACTGGACAACTTTGAGAAATCAGGCTACCAAAGAGTGAGTCAGCAAACAAGTTTGTGACAGTTTATAAAAGATGACATGTTAGTAAGCACAAGTCTTCTTCCCCTAAAAAAAAGAAGGAAAGAGAACAGATGATATGGTAATTGAGTGATGTATTTGTTATTCTATTCCTCAGAGTTCAAGAAATTTTTTATATGAAACATTTTGTAGAGAAGCACATTATTATAGTACTGCCATCACGTTGCTCCAGGTTCCTGAGCAGCCTTGAGGCATCCATTCTGTAATCCACCTAGGATGATTTGTCTCATGGAATTTGACATACTTGATCTCTGGGATAGGGAAGTATTCAAGTAGAGCCATATTTCATCATTTCCTGGCTCCTGAGTTGTCAAAAGACCAGGCTGCCAAGGACCATGTAAAAGAGCAGACACTTGTTGTCATCTGGATGTCATATGTGACTTTGGCCACTGTTCATAGGAAAAGGTAAAATACTACAGAAAAAAACCCACTTTACAGTGGCTGGTTTTGTGAAACCTATTCACAACATCCTTCCTTGCAACCTATCTCTCAACACAAAAACAAAAGGTCATTCAATGTAATTGAAAGATAGCACCAGCCTTCCCTCCCCTAGAGATGGCAAATACAGTAACTCCTCATTTAGCATTGTAGTTATGTTCCTGAAAAATGCAACTTTAAATGAAACAATGTTAAACGGATCCAATTGTCCCATAAGATTTAATGTAAATGCAGGGGTTAGGTTCCAAGGAAATTTTTTGGGGGCAGACAAAAGACATTCTACTGTATACTCTACAGTACTGTACTGTACTGTGGATGGGAAATGCCCCTGGCTTACCCCACACAGGCACAGGCCCTGCAGGCAAGGACGCTAGGAAGCAGCTTCTCCGGAGAACAGGCTCGGATTTTGTCGGGAATGCTCCAGGCCTGGCTCTTACTGTCCCTGCTCCACTCCAGGCCCACCTCTTCCCACCCCCACTCCACCTCATCTCTGGAGCACGCCACATCCCCCCTCCCTCCAAAGTCCTAAGCGCCACCAAACAGTTGTTTGGTGGTGCTTAGAACTTTCTGGGAGGGAGTGGGAGGATCAGAGACATGGCGTTTCTCTGCTCCTGCATCTTGTGACCAGATAAATGGCCTGGTAAAGGACTTAAAAGGAGGTGTTAGATAAAGGAACAGAATGGGAGATGAGTGTTGGGGACTCCTATGATTGTTATGGCAGGGAGTCAACATCCCTCCCATTCTTATAGCCAAGGTAAGGTAAAGATGGGGGACCTGGATGGAAAATTAAGGGGGGCTGTTGGAAGCCCTGGGTAATGATTTGAATAAACATGGATTTGCCTACACTGCACACTTTATTTGCCAGGTAGTCCCAGATATCAATATAATAAAGTTGTAGCCTTAATAAAATCCATGTCAAGTGTCTCCTGTCCTTCTTTCAGTATAGCCAGAAAATAAAGAGTTAAAAGAACAAGTATCCAAGAGTTCTGAAGAGGATATAGATCCCCATGCCTCAGGGAATAAGTCAGCCTGTAACAATTAGGAGTAAGGAAGAAACTTTTCCTGTGAGCAGATTATTTCATAACTACTTTCTGCAAGGTGTCGTGCACTTTTCTCTGAAAGAGCTGATGGTGACAACTCTCATGGACAGGATATTGGAATAGATCAACCACTGGGTTGATGCAATATGGCAATTACTTTATTTATATGTCTTAAAAGAGTTGGAGAATGAATAGGAGGGAAAGAGACCAGACTCTAAAATCTTGACTCATCAAAACTGTAAACAATCAAAAAACAGAAATATTGAATCAAAATGAGATCTACTGAGTCAAGGTCAGCTCTGAAACAAAGTTTTACATTTATCTTCTCTAAAAAGCATAGATAAATTAATAATTGTTATCCCCACCTGCATATTATTGACTCATATGCATATATAACAAATATGTACTGGAAAACAGAATCAATATTAATGGAATTAAAAAAAAATTAAAAGCTTTACCCTAGATAGTAATATGACTGCAATGGAATCCGATTGCACTGATGGAAATAAGGGCAGAATTTGGCCTGCAAAGTGAACTAATATTTAATAAAATAATACCTAATAATATATAATAGTTTTACTGAATGCTTCATTGGTCTATGAGAAAGCACATTTCAAAGGCATATATGTATTACTCCTTTCATTTTACTGTTAGGAAAGCTATGCACAATGAAGTTGAGTGACTTGTCCAAGGTCACACAATGAGATGAACATGGTTTTATGAATTGTCCATGTTATAAAGAAGGAGGAGAAAAGAGAGATAGATAAAAGTGTTACAATTTATCCTGCAATGGTGTTTGTGGTATTTATGTATTGACAGAGCTATTTTTATCTCTTTGTGGCTATATGAAATATTGTACAAGTCATTTTGACTCATTTTTTCCCCTTGAGTCTTTAACAATTACTTATCCAATTGAAGGACATTTGTTTTCTCCCATCTCTCTCTGAATACAAGGTGAAGCTTAGTTTACAATTTCTGCTATAAAAAAAAAGACTAAACTGTGATTTATATAGAAATTATTTGTGAAATTTGGAAAGTTAAATTGTTGTGTTGCTGTGGTTCTCTGTTGGGATCTTGAGACAATTTTTGTCTTTGAAGAAGGAAATGTTATCAATCTGTCTTCTAGGTTGACTGTCACTAGAATAGCTAAACACTGTAATAATGGAATCAATAAGGATTTTTCTAATCCAATTGTATTTCTCCATTATGTTGTTCCTCTCCAGCCACTAGATTTGTTTTAATATTTTCATGGATTTTTTTTCTTTTTTTTTTTAATTTCCTTTCCTTACTATTTTTCTGTTCCATTTTTAGTAGTGATACGGGTTACATTAGGATTTGCTTGAACTTATGTTGTTCAGGCCCCAACGGCCCTACAGAATGTTTTGGTCTTAAGAAAACCATTATGGGCCTGATCCAAAGACCACTTCAGTCAAAGGAAAGTCTTCCATTACTTTCACTGGGCTTTGAATCAGACTCATGGTCTTTAATCGGAAGTGCCTTTGAGTATTCCAGTGTACACTGGTTTGTCCAAGTTTTGAGCCTTTGGATACTCTACTCTGCCAGTGAACATGAGCAGCTCTACATCAGCCAATGAACTATTTTAAGCTGGGACTATTCCCCGGGGACTGTTTCCATCTGGTTTATATGGGACGAATGAGACTCAGATGACTTACTGAGGTCACCAAATGAAATTATTAGGCAGCAGGTTTAAAACAAATAAAATGAAGTATTTCTTCACACAATGCACAGTCAACCAGTGGAACTCCTTGTCAGAGGATGTTGTGAAGGCCAAGACCATAACTGGGTTCAGGAAAGAACTAGATAAATTCATGGAGGATAGGTCCATCACTGGCTATTAGCCAGGATGGGCAGGAAGGGTGTTCCTATCCTCTGTTTGCCAGAAGCTGGAAATGAGCAACAGGGGATAGATCACTTGATGATTACACTGCTCTACAGCCAAAAAGCTTCTGAAATAAATGTAGTCCAACTTTACTAATTCTGGGTCACTGAGAATGAAAATGATGCTTAAAATTGATATTCTATTGGGTCAGTATATACAACCCTTGACTTGGGAATGGCGGAGGATAAGTGAGTTATAAAGGGAAGGGATCTCAATTTAAACCAGAAATGACTAAAATACATCTTTGACTGGATCTATGAATAAATCTATGATTGGGTTTGGACAGTACTTGCTTTTAAGGCAAAACAATGAATGATGCAATCTGAAGCTGGTATTGCATCATCCATGATATGAATTGCATCGTGTTATTCCTAGAAGTCATGGATGATGCAATCATAAGGAAGCTTACATCACTCTGCTGAACAACTTGCCCTAGATCAGCTCTAGAAATCATACAGTGTCGTGCTCTCTTCTTTGTCAGTGTTTGATTTTGCAAAGGCACACATTTCTGTTTAGCCAAAGTGAGCAGAGATGCCTCGTACTTGTGTGAAGAGTGCAGATAACTTCCGCTATGTTTGTGGTGAAGTGACTTTTGCATCACAAAAGCGCAGTCTAACCACTATGGTTAAGAAAGCCTATCACCTTTATTTTGGCTGCAAAATTGGAGATCAGGACAAGAGGTGGGCCCCACACATACGCTGCAAGACTTGTGCAACAAATCTTGGCCAGTGATTGAACAGGAAAAGGAAATCTATGCCTTTTGCAGTGCCAATGATTTGGAGAGAGCCAACAGATCCCCCCAGCAATTGTTACTTCTGCATGGTGCCTCCAGTTGGGAAAGGTGTGTCAAAGAAGAAAAAGTGGACTGTGCATTATCCAAACATTCCATCAGCTAGACGCCCAGTACCCCACGGAGAAGGACTGCCGCTTCCTGATGCACTAGAATCATTCTCACTTGAGTCAGACGAGGTAGAGGAAGAGGATGAAACTTCTGGTCCTGAACCATCATTGTCACAGGACCCACATTTTCTCCCATCCTCCTCCTCTGAACCACACCTCATAAGACAAGGTGAACTGAATGACCTTGTCAGGGATTTGGAACTACCCAAGAGTAAGGCAGAGCTGTTGGGCTCCAGACTACAGTAGTGGAATCTCCTGGCAGGCTATCAGGGCAAATGGAGCCCATCAATGCTTGCAGACTATTGCTGGACAGTGACAAGAGATGCTCCATTTAATGAATACAAGAGACAAGCCAAGAAGCGCTGAGTAGACACTGAATAAGACTAAACTATGTACATTATAGTTTTTTGCCTTTTGTTTCATAATACATTTTATTTCTATAACCCTTTTGCTGATTTTTAAAGTGTTACATAAACAGGACAGGTGAAACATTATCATGTAGAGCAAACATAAACACATGAAAAGACCCAGGTTTACAATTTATGATTAAAACTCTACTATCTACACAATATACATAGACATCAAATGTAAAAACTTAAATATCTTAGAAACAGTAGCCAATCAGTTGTTTTAATTGTCATATTTGAATTCAGCACATCAAAATACATAAAAAATATTACATTTTATCTCTGAAGCAGACGACTTCTCAAAAATTTTAGACCACTGTTTCCTGTTCTACTCATTCCTCTGAGGCACCTGGCATTGGCCATTGTCAGAAGACAGGATACTGGGCTAGATGGACCTTTGGTCTGACCCAGTAGGGCCATTCTTATGTTCTTATGTTCAACGTTTGATCTCACTCTGAAATCATAATATATAATATATATAAATAATATATAATATATATAAAACATGCTTTCTTGACTCTTTTGAGATAAAACATTTCTGTTTTCAAGATTTTTTAATAATAGTGTGTATGCATCTAATTCTTCTAATGTGTATCCTTGCAAATGACTATTGTTTGAAAAGAATCAAGACTGCATTTAATTAAAACAAACAAACAAAAAACCAAATAAACACCATTTCAATTAGCTTATAGAGTCATAGATTCATAGATTCTAGGACTGGAAGGGACCTTGAGAGGTCATCGAGTCCAGTCCCTTGCCCTCATGGCAGGACCCAATACTGTCTAGACCATCCCTGATACACATTTATCTAACCTACTCTTAAATATCTCCAGAGATGGAGATTCCACAACCTCCCTAGGCAATTTATTCCAGTGTTTAACTACCCTGACAGTTAGGAACTTTTTCCTAATGTCCAACCTAAATCTCCCTTGCTGCAGTTTAAGCCCATTGCTTCTTGTTCTATCATTGGAGGCTAAGGTGAACAAGTTTTCTCCCTCCTCCTGATGACACCCTTTTAGATACCTGAAAACTGCTATCATGTCCCCTCTCAGTCTTCTCTTTTCCAAACTAAATAAACCCAATTCTTTCAGCCTTCCTTCATAGGTCATGTTCTCAAGACCTTTAATCATTCTTGTTGCTCTTCTCTGGACCCTCTCCAATTTCTCCACATCTTTCTTGAAATGCGGTGCCCAGAACTGGACACAATACTCCAGCTGAGGCCTGACCAGCACAGTGTAGAGCAGAAGAATGACTTCTCGTGTCTTGTTTACAACACACCTGTTAATGCATCCCAGAATCACGTTTGCTTTTTTTGCAACAGTATCATACTGTTGACTCATATTTAGCTTGTGGTCCACTATGACCCCTAGATCTTTCTGCCAAACTCCTTCCTAGACAGTCTCTTCTCATTCTGTGTGTGTGAAACTGATTGTTTCTTCCAAAGTGGAGCACTTTGCATTTGTCTTTATTAAACTTCATCTGGTTTACCTCAGACCATTTCTCCAATTTGTCCAGATCATTTTGAATTTTGACCCTGTCCTCCAAAGCAGTTGCAATCCCTCCCAGTTTGGTATCATCTGCAAACTTAATAAGCGTACTTTCTATGCCAACATCTAAGTCATCGATGAAGATATTGAACAGAGCCGGTCCCAAAACAGACCCCTGCGGAACCCTACTTGTTATACCTTTCCAGCAGGATTTGGAGCCATTAATAACTACTCTCTGAGTACGGTTATCCAGCCAGTTATGCACCCACCTTATAGTAGTCCCATCTAAATTGTATTTCCTAGTTTATCGATAAGGATATCATGCGAGACCATATCAAATGCCTTACTAAAGTCTAGGTATACCACATGCACCGCTTCTCCCTTATCCACAAGGCTCGTTATCCTATCAAAGAGAGCTATCAGATTGGTTTGACATGAGTTGTTCTTTATAAATCCATGCTGGCTATTCCCTATTACCTTACCACCTTCCAAGTGTTTGCAGATGATTTCTTTAATTACTTGTTAATGTTATAATATCTTTTGGCCTACTGACTTTTCCAGTTACTCTAGTTTATGAGAAGAAAAAGTATGAATTCTGTATTATTAAATTTAATCCAGTTGGTTTGGGGATTATGCTCTATAAAATGAACCAATATATTGAATAACCTGTAGAAACTAAAATGATATGAACCCCAGCATGAATAATTCAAAGAAAAAAGGGAAAAAAATTATTCCCTTTCACACGATAAGTAGCATTTCCCTCCATGAGTAGTTCTATTAATTTCAACAGGACTTCTGCAAAATGGCAATATTCTATTTAAATATCAGAATTTAGTCCTATGTTTTAATTATTGTTTTCTATTATATTTTATACTGTTTTTTTCTTTATAGTAGGTTCCTTCCAGTATCTGAGAATATTATCCTGCTTGCTGCTTCTCTCTCTGACATTATACTTTATAGTTTGTTCATTTAACAACACTCAGGATGGATCTGATCATATCCTTTCCTCCACCATAACCTGCCTTCATTCCATAAGCCTACCCCAGTATTCCTCCACCCTTTTTGTAGGAAGGTAACTATTCTTATCCCTGTTGGCTGTCTGCTCTGGGAATTTTTCTGAAACAATCCTACCAGTGACCGGGTGACCAGACAGCAAGTTTGAAAACTGGGATGGGGTGGGAATAATAGGCACCTATATAAATAAGACAAAGCCCCAAATATCAGGAATTTCCCTATAAAATTGGTACATCTGGTCACCCTAATCAGTGATAACATTGGTTCACCTGAATCTGTGTTAGCAATAGAGGCAGCCCTAACGTAGATGAGGATTCATTTTTGAAAATACGATAGTTACCCCTATTGAAAAGCAGATTTAATGAACATGGTGGTAAAAGAGGGCCTGACAGTGGGAACTTGTTTACACTAGTGATCCACTAACTTAGCTGAACTAGAGGTAGCACCACTGAGAATTTTCTTTATGTATCATTTCTGAAAAGGAGTGTAAAATTCTATCATTCTAATCTGGTAGTGATGTAGCCCCAGTTTGCACTGGTGTAAATGACTACAGAAGTAGAGCAAAAGAGAATCAAGCCCAACATTTCTAATATGTGCTGTTATTTAACCAATCAACTAGGGTATAGAATAGTCAAATGTACCTGTAGAATTGGATCTCACAAATGTAAGACTGTTGTCAAGCCATTGGACCAGCAAAAATTTTAAGGTCTTATTTACACCAGGGGACGGGTCATAATGCACACTACAGGGATGTGATTTCTAAAGTGTGCAAACATGTAGCAAGTTATTTGATATAGATCCTGCTAGTGTGCACTGGTTCCTTAGTGCACTTTAAGAGTTTCAAACAGCACTACATTAAGGTGCATTAGCGAACCTTTAATGTGCACCAGCAGATTACACTGGGATCTGCAAACATGAACGTAACTTGTTAATATTATTTTACATTTTCAGAATAAATAATTTATCTTACTATTTATGTGACAGTTTAAATTAATGAAACCATAAGCAGATAAATCTTTGAACTGTGAAGATTACAGATAATTTAAGGTTGTCTTGTGTTTTATAATTGGCACCACCCCGCGCAGCGTGCTGTGCATTAGAGACACCTTAACATGCAGGGTTAGCCTAGCCACAAGAGGCCTTCATTGGGATGGCTAGCCTTATGCAGTCCTTGCACTCCAGAGAGTATATAGACAGAAGTGGGGGAGTCTTCTGAGGCCCTCTCCCCCTTGTGACTCTGTCAGGGCAGGGCATAGTCGAGCCCTCATTGGAACTGCAAAGTACTGTGATAAAAAATGGTGATTATTTGTGGCAGAATTTGGCAGAAATTACTGCTGTTTTCCCATCTCTCAGAAGGTGATCCACAGATTTATAGGTGATATTAACACACTAAAGCACTGCAGTAAACACTAGAACATCATATGGGATCTGATCCTGCATTTCTCGAACACTCATTAACTTTAACTCAGTTTCTGCGTATGCAAGGAATTCAGGCTAGGGGCAACATGAGCAAATGATCTGCAAAACCAAACAGATATGTGATCAACAGTATAATACTATGCAATGCAATCAGAGTGGGAGAATAATTCCTATTTAACAATTTATTTGATAATTGCCTCCTTTTTTTCTGTACATAAATAATCCACTAACAAATTGTGGGAAAAAACATTGTACATTATTTCACCATCATTTTATTTGTTAATGATCCTTAGCCTTAAGATCATTCACAAACAATTCACTGTAAATATTCAAAATATGCATCAGTTGATAAGTCAAACCAAGAAGTACAGCCTCTGCTCTTTAATTGGATAATTTATCTAACCAATCAACAACAGCCGAGACTGCAATTTGTAAATCACATTGTTGATTTGTTATGGAATTTTTCATTCTCCTAGAAGCAACCATTAGATATCCAAGAAAAAAAATTTGCATTTTGTGCTAGTAAATCTACTTTGCTAGTATATTCACTGTAAGTGAAGACGGAATGACAACTAACATATTTAAAGTTAATTAATTTAATGTTTTTTTAAATGTCCACTCAAATTTCTGCATCATTTCCTCAGATTTAAGTATAATTTCTCTTACTGTATTTCTTACTTTACATTGTATAATCACTTATGATATGCATATTTTGATCCAGATATCAGGCCTCTTGTACAATCTAGGAATATAAAATATTAACTGGTTAACCAGTAAGCATTAGTCTTACTGGTTAACCCACCTTAAATGTTAACCCCCAGCTCCCAGGATGGCCGGAGCAGCCTCAGACTCAAGGCTGCCCGATTGATCCCAGTCCTGGGCCAGCCAGCCAGAGCAGCCCCAGTGTGCTGGCCTGCTGACCTCAGCCCCTCAGCCAGAGGACCCCCAGCCCCGGGTCAGCCTGCCAAGCCCAGCTGGCTGGAGAGACACCAGCCCTGCGCCAGCCAGCTAGAGCGACCCCAGCCGCACCGGCCAGATGGAACAACCCCAGCCCTGGGCCAGCCTGCTGACCCCAGCCCCCTCCCTTTAATCAGTTAACCAATTAAACGATATAATTTTTATCATTTAAATGGTTAACTTTTAAAATCATATTTACATCTCAGTAAAAACACAAAGAAAGAAAAAAATGGAAGCAAAACAACAGCATTAAACTTCAGAAGAATTATAGATGAACTTTATTTTAGATCTTTTTGTTTTGATGGAGCCCATCAGACATTTTCATATCCCAGATAGAAAGCCCGTTCATTTTCTTATTTTATTAATTATGTCCTCCATTTTGGCCTATTGCCTGATCTGAGCTCTTCACTCTCTCTCTCTTTTATATAGTTATCCTTTGCCAAACACTGATTGTTTCATATCCACCTGTGCCTACTCTTCACTTCCTCTCATTTTTTAAAGCAAAGCCTATATGTCCCTGCCATATGTCAAGCCTAGTAAGACATCATGAGTAATACCCATCTCCTTAAGCAAAGCATCTGTTTACTGTGTTTATAGAGTTTCTAAATGTTTAATATCCAAAATTAAATTGTCCTGTTCATGAATACTACAAAGAGGTAGTTGCCTTATATTGACGAAATACAGTTGAAAACTGAATACTTTTGCATTCATAAAGAAATGATAAATAAAACATGAAAATAACTGATATTAGGGTCTCATTCTGTCAGCTACTGTGCCTTTGCTTCCTATTGAAGCCAACAAAAACTGAGGGTGCCAAGCACCTTGCAGAGTCAGCTTCTTAAAGATCCAATTCTGCAAACGCTTACTGAGGTCAATGGGACTATTCACATAAGTAAATATTTGAAGGACTGCGTAGTAAGACATTGCAATCTGCCTTGGGTTGCACCATCCCACATGAAATCCTGGTGAAAGTGGCTCAGAGGAAGAAAATGGCCACAAGGATCTTTTCACAAAGTTCTTTACCAGTTATTCTGTTGGTAGCAGAGGATTGTCCCCATGGAATGGACCAGAAGGCACTCCCCATACCTGACTGGTCTCAGAGGAATCTATGGCAGGTGAAGTCAATCTGCATGGAGAACCTATGCTTGAATCTGGCTGCTGACAGCTCATCCTGGATTCTTGGCAGTTCATTTGGACCCGTGGTTCACCAGGAGTTCCACCAGGATGTCTCTAGCTGGATCTGCATAGGGAGGCTGTATTACCTTTACTGAGGAATTTCCATGGGACCAGAAGGGAAACTGTGTGTGTCCTCAAGACCCTTCTCCCCTTTATCTGCACTGTCTCTGCCTTTAACCATTTTGTTGATGAAATCATAAGTCTACTAAAGTCAATGAGAGTTCTGTCATTTACTTCACTGAACCCAGAATTTCATCCTTGACATTCACAGAGTTGCAGAATTGTCTGAACTTCTTGCTCTCCTTCCTTTTGATAGGCATGCATGTGCATGCATAAGAGAGATAAATCTATGTTCAGAGAGCAGAAATATTCACAGATATATGGGGGACTAACTGGACTGTAGTTTTGGAAGAGGTCCCATAGCTACTCATTTTGAAATCAATGAGAATGTTGCCACTGAGTTCAGTAAGAGAATGAATGGGCCCTTGATTTTTTAAGAAGGGTTATTTTAACATCATTTAAATAATGTGTGAACTGTATATCAGGATAACACATTTTGTTGTCAAAATGTTATTATATAACACAAATATCATTGTGCAGAGTCATGAATGTCAACAATCTTATCGGTCATGACATGAAAGAATAACCACTTTAGGTATTTATTCAAAGCCAACAAAATGTAAAAAAATATATTTTTCTAACTCTTATATAAACATAAATGTTATGTTATTTCCAATCCCAAGCAGTCATGATATATTACTGGGTTTACTCAATGACTCACTTTCTGTGGTGGAATACAAATGTATGAACAGTTCTGTCCTAAAAACTTGACGATGAAAAAATACAAAAAAAACCTTGCCCAGAACAACTAATGGGAAAAATAAGGTGTTGGTTATCTATATTCAGACTATTTGGTGCTTATTCTGGGCAAATTCCCAGAGAGGGCTGATTATGAAATCATTGTAAAAGACAGCTAAAATTCAGTACGTCAGATATTCAAGGCCAGTTACAGCCCATTCAGGTAGTGCAGAGGGGTCATAATCTTGACAGCAAACATCAGCAGAGAATTCTCTGGTGCAGTGGTACTCCTTGATGGTGTATCTTTTCTGCTGTCAGGCCCTGAATCTCTGTCTCCCCACCAATTCATTTTGGGGATAGAAGGGGCATGTCAGTAGCAGGGAAGACCATGGTGGAGCTCTACTCTTCTATGCAGATCCCACCCTGATGTAAGGTCCAGTAAGGACCTGAAAGGCACTGGTGAATCATATTGCTGCCAAGAACCAGTGAGAAGTGACATTGACATAGAAGCCAAACCCAAACATTAGGGAGAAGAGAGTTCTGGCACAGGAGATAATCTGCCCCACTGAATCATAGACACCTCACAAAATTACTATTATTTTTTTTAGCACCATAGCTTGGTTCCTTACCTTCAGTTAAGAACACAAGGTCCCTGCCTCAAGCATCTTATAGATAACTTTATGAAAAATAAACTGTGAGAGGAGGTAAAACAACAGTAAACAATGAGTAATGGGAAACTATCCCTGGGAGAACATGATTTTGAAAAGATATAGGAAAGGAATTTAGTTTCTCTTTCTGGGATTATTTACTTAGTTTTATTTTTAAGATGATTAGTTGTAAGTAAGGGCATGATAACTGTTTATCATAATAAATAGAATGAAGAGTAACTGTCAAATGAGTCTGAGAAAACAGAAATGACTCTCAGTATTGATTAGTGATCCCCAAAAGCTCCATGCAGAGTAAAGATTTGGTTTGGGGAAAAACAAGCATATCTTAATTTTTTAGACTTCTTGAATCAGCAAATGTTTGCAAAAAATTCCTACGGGCTAAGGTTTCTTCATCATATTTTTAGTACTTCCTGATTCTAGTTAGGCTGGAAATTCCACAGTATTTCTGCTTTTCCATTTCCGATCCAATCCAAAACTCAGAAGTGCAGAGCCAGGTGAAAATTTAAAGAGTGTAAATGATTTTAATTAAATATTAAAACTGCTTGATTGTAGGAATAAGCAAAGATTTGGGGTATGGAGGATCTTATTTATTGTTTCCCAGAGAGAATGTTTTATCCTGTCATCAGGTTCCCTTTAAAATAGTTTAGTTCAATGATATTTCTCTGTGCAGGGTGAAGAGCAGTTAAAAACAAAACAAAAATATTTTTGTCCTAGCCTCCTCCCTTCACCCACAGAACTCAACAAAAAAAATAATATTTAATTTGAAAAGTTCAATCAAAATAATCTTCCTGATTGGATGATATTTATAGGCTCTCTCTCTCTCTCTCTCTGATTCCCTTGACTGCACAAATGTCATTTCATTCTCAGGGCTGCAGAATATGTAAGATTGTGCATTCCATTTTATTGAGCCATGGTGGGTATAACACAGTTCCATGAACACCTAAAATTTACAATTTCACTTTCACAATAGCGAAGCTTTTAGCAGATCCAGCATAAAACAGTGTTACCTGCTGAAATACAAGCTTCTTGAATTCATTCTGCACACTATGGTTCAGTGATCAGAAAATCAATGGGGGTCCATAGTAATCCTGCTTAAAATAAAATAACAGTGCAGAAAATATAATGGACCAAATTAAGGACTGGTATAAACTGATGTAGCATTTTGCAATGACACCAGTTTTCACCAGCTAAGAATCTGGCCTCATATCTCTCGCTTAATAATGAATGTTGATCAAATACTAATTTTTCTTATTCTCAATTATGTCAGGATATCCCTTAGGTGGTTTTCAAAATCCCAATCATACTTCTTTATGTCACTGGCTGTTTTACACTAAATGCCGTCTAAATGCAAAGGACCCTGTCCTTCTGTCAGTTTATCCAAGTGCAGGCCTATGAGACAAAAAAACCCACAATTCCATTGGAATTGCAGACTTGCACCATTGTAACTGAGGGTAAAACTGGTCCCATTAAATTGTTTTTATTATATAAATATATCCATTGTTTAGGGCTTCTTTCTTTCTCTGTTTGTTTTGCTCATCTTCATAGCACAGTTTTATAGTGAAATGTGCATTCTTGTATTTATTTTAAGGAGGCACAAAAACCATATTTTCCAGTATCTCTTTCACTGAATTCTATCAATTACCATGTTTTTCTTTAAAAAAAAACTTCTTTTAACTTTTAAAGCTACAGGCAGACAATGCAATTCAGTATCGTGCAAAATGTTATTAGACATTCTTACACACAAATACTATCACAACAGATTTCATGATTATAAAAAAAATGAAGGTAAAATAGGAGCACTAAAATAAGGACAATGGAATTCAAAAAAACAGACTTTAACAAACTCAAAGAGCTGGAAGGCAAGTTCCCATGGGAAGAAAATCTTAGGGAAAAAGGAATTCAGGAAATCTGGCAGTTTCTCAAAGACAATATTAAAATCACAACAGCAAACTATCCTAACACAAAGGAAAGATAGGAGGAATAGTAAGAGGCCATTATACCTCCATCAGAAGCTCTATAATGACCTGAAAATCAAAAAGGAATCCTACAAAAAGTGGAAACATAGACAACTTGCTAAGGAGCAGTACCAAAACAATGCAGGGCTGGTCTTACCATGAGGCAAACTGAGGCGGCTGCCTCAGGTGCCATACCGGGAAGAGGAGGCACTAGGACCCAGAGTATAGAAAATTGTGTCTTCTGCTGGAGCATATGTATTCTCTCTGCTTTAGATGCACAGAGATGGTGGAGTGCTGTGCTGGAGGAAGGAGGTCACAAGAGACATAACAGGCAGGCAGGAGAAAAGATGAGAGGGAATAACAGAAGGAACTGCAGGGAGAGAGAGGAGGAGGAGCCTCTTATGCAACTCTCTACCACCCCCAGGAGCCTGGACTGATTAACCCCAGCTTCTTAGGGAAGCTTCCTGTTTTCTGCTGCTTCTCTGAACCCACTTGAGGAGAACAGGCAGTCAACTGAAGTAGTAGGGACCAGTTAGGCCCTTAAGACACTAATATCTTCCCTCACTCAGACCCTGCTATCAGCCTACTTATTTGTCCCCTTCAATTGAGTATATAGAGCTACTATAGCTGGCAGAGAACAGCAGTCATGACTGAAAGAAGAAAACACCTCTCTGGGGCAGCATTTAGAAGAAAGAAAGAAAGCAAAGGAAGCATTTCTATCTAAGCAGGAAGGAGTTCTCCTGAGATACATAGACACAAATGTTCACGGTGAGCCTTCCGGCCGCAGTGAGGATGTGAGTGGTGAGGAGATGCCTGATCTTCCAGTTTATCAGAGTGCAAGTGAGCTGGCAGCTACTGCAGCATCCATATCTCCATTTCAAATAGATGTAACCATGCACATTCCTGAAGAAAAGTGTAGATCAGAGAAGAGTGTGGTGGAGGTGCAAGAAACAGCTGCTGCTGAGTTTAGTTCCTTAAGTCTAGATGATCTAGGACTGTGGAACCGCTCAAGCAGTAGCCTGAGGGACTTCCTTGAACTGCATGAGCCACAGCAAGTGAAAAACTTCATGTTCCCCAAAGACAATGAAAATAGAAGTTTCCATCCAACACATTAATGGCATGAAATCCCCAATGGTGACAAAATAAAGAGGCCATGGCTTATGTACTCAAAAACCCAGAATGCTGCATTTTTTTTGTTGCAAACTCTTCCAGTCTAATGTTCCAGCCACATTGGATTCTACAGGAACAAAGGATTGGAAAAATCTGGCTAGAAATCTGGCATGCCATGAGAAGGCAGCAAATCACCAGAGAGCATTCCATAGGTGGAAAGAATTTGAGATGAGACTAAGGTTAAAGGTCACCATAGATGATCAGCATCGAGAGAAGATTGCATCAGAATCTCTTTACCGGCAACATGTTCTGAAAAGGCTCATTGCCATTGTGAGAATGCTTGCTACCCAAAACCTAGCATTGCGTGTTGTGCCAAACAGTGGAAATGGCCTTAAAATTGTGGCAATGATGGCCAAGTTTGATTTTGTACTCCAGGAGCATTTAAGAAGAGTCACCGCCCAAGAAATGTACATACACCACTACCTTGGAAAAACAATTCAAAATGAGATCATACAGTTACTGGCAACAAAAGTCAAACAGAAGATTGTAGCAGATCAGAAATCTGCAAGATATTACTCTGTTATTGTGGACTGCACACCTGACCTCAGCCATATGGGAGAAATGACTTTAGTGGTGCATTTTGTAACAACAACAGAACCTAGTGAAAATGTCCCTGCAATGGTGACTGTCAGAGTATTTTCTAGAATTTATTGACATTGATGATACTACAGGAGCTGGTAGGACATATGTGCTTCTTAAAAAGCTGGAAGATATAGGAATTACTATAGCTGATATGAGAGGTCAGGGCTACGATAATGGTGCCAACATGAGAGGAATGAACATAAAAGTGCAGACACAGATCCAAGAGTTAAACCCTCGAGCTTCTTTTGTCCCATGCAGTTCTCATTCATTGAACCTGGTGCTCAGTGATGCAGCATCAGCTTCTAGTGAGGATGTTGAACTTTAAAATTTAATTCAAAGCTTCTATGTATTTTTCTCTGCATCAACTCATTGATGGCAAATTTTGAAGCAACATCTGGGAACATCCTCTCTGACACTGAAACCACTGAGTGCCACATGATGTGAAAGTCAAGTGGAGGCGATAAAGCCTGTGAAACACCAAATTGGGAAGAGAGATGATGCCGTAGCTGCCATTATGGAGGATAATGCTATGACAGGAACTGTTTTTGGGAGAACAGTGGTATAGGGAAATGGAATCACCAGAAACATACATAACTACTGTTTAAATAAATATTGTAAGCAAGAGACTCCAAGGTGTTGACCTTGATGTATCTGGAACAATGCAACAACTGGACAAAGCAAAGTCATATCTACAGTCTTACTGGTCAGATGAGAGATTTCAAATGTTCTGAAGAGTGTACAGAAGTTGGCATAGGAACTTCACACTGAAGCTATTTTCCCACCCACTCAGGAATACAAGAGTCACCAAAGAAAAAGATATTTTGATTACGAGGCACGGGATAATCCCATAAGAGGCATCAATTCGAAGTTGAATTCAACAATTCAAAGTTGAATTCTTTAACGAGGTGCTAGATTGTGCAATACAGTCAATTGAAGAACGTTTCATGCAGCTCAAGGAAACAGCAGTATATTTGGGATGTTGTATGATATTCTAAAACTCCTCACTATATCTGAAGAAGACCTACACCAACAATGCAAGGCACTAGAGACAGTGCTGACAGATGATGACATGCACAATATTGATGCGAATGATTTAGGTGATGAAGTGAAAGCCCTTTCAAGATCTATTTCAGCAGGATCTATTCCAAAGGCTCTTATGGAATATCTGTGCACAAATAAGATGACCACCCTCTTTCCAAATGCTTTTGTTGCTCTTTGCATACTTTTAAAACTTCCTGTAACAGTTGCCAGTGGAGAACTCAACTTCTCCAAGCTGAAGTTTATAAAAATACATTTACGCTCCACAATGACACAGGAGAGGCTGGTTGGCCTTGCAACCGTCTCAGTAGAGAATGAGATGGCCCAAACTGTAGACCTTCAGGAAGCAGTTCAAATCTTTGCAACCAAGAAGGCAAAGAAGGCACCACTTGATTATTCAGACAGCTAAAAATGCCAGTGTTTACTATGCAGACAAGAAAAGTTACATTTGCTGTTCAAGCGTTTGAAAGTTAAGTGTTACTTAAAACTTTTGAACAAGGCATTTTATGTTGTTAGTTCTCCTTTATTGGGGTAGGTAGCAGAGCAGTACCATGAGAAGAGCAGAACAGGAAGAAGGCAAAATTGAGACCTTACAAAGTTTTGGCCCAAGTGAGGGGGATGGGGATGTCATTTGAGCTCTCTGCCTCAGGTGCAAAAATGTTGTGGGCTGGCCTGACAATGTCACAAAAACACTTAGGGACAAAATCAGAAAATGAATTACACCTAGCAAAAAAGGGAATAAGGAGACATTCTATAATTACATCAGGATCAAGAGAAAGATACAGGATAGCATAGGTCCTCTACTTAGCAGGGAAAGCAAGCTAATAACAGATACCATCAAGAAGGCTAACATGTTTAATACCTATTTTAATGAAGTCTTTACAAAAAAGGTTAATTTTGACCAGGGAATAAACAGAATTAATATGAAAAACAGATTCAAGAATATTTAAATAAATTATATATATTCAAGTCAGTGGGGCCTGATGAAATTCTCCTAGAGTATGTAAGGAGCACTCTCAGAACCATTAGCAGTTATCTTGGAGAAGTCATGGATGGCAGATGAAGCTCCAAAGGACTTGAGAAGGACAAACATAGAACATATCCTTTTAAAAGAGAAAGAAAGAGGATCCAGGAAATATGTAGACCAGTCAGCCTAACTTCAATACCAGGAAAGATACTGGAACAAATTGTTAAACAATCATTTTGTAAGCACCTAGGGAACACTTAAGTTATAAGTAATAGCTAACATGGATTTATAAGAACAAATCATGCCAATCAACCTAATTTACTTCTTTTAATGCAGGTTCTGACCTAGTGGATAGGAGGGAAATGGTAAACATGATCGCTTGTAACACAGTCTGCATGACATTCTCACAAGTAAACAAGGAAAATGTGGTCTAGATAGAATTATTATAAGGTGAGTGCAAAATTGGTTGAAAGACCATACTTAAAGGGTAGTTATCAATGTTTGGTGCTCAGAATGGGGAAACATATCTAATGGGGTCCTGCAGAAGTTTTTCCTGGTTCATTAATGACTTGGATAATTGAGTGGAGAGTATGCTTATAAAATTTGCAGATAACCCTAGTCTAGGAGGGGCAGCTAGCACTTTGGAGGACAGGATTAGAATTCAAAACTACCTTGACAAATTGGATAATTGGTCTAAACTCAACAAGGTGAAATTCATTAAAGGCAAGTACAAAATTCTATACTTAGGAAATAACAATCAAACAGACAAGTATAAAGTGATGGCCAGACAGCAGTACTACTAAAGAGATCCAGATGTTATAGTGGATCACAAATTGAATGATGAGTCAACAAAGTGTCCAGCTCCCAGCTAATAAAAAAGGCTAATATAATTCTGGAATGTATTAACAGGGCTGTAAAACATGGGAGATAATTGTCCTGCTTTACTCAGCACAGATGGGGCATCAGATGGAATACTGGACCATACTTTAAGAAAGATGTGGGCGAACTGAAGAGAGTCCAGAGGAGAACAACAAAAATGATAACAGGTTTTAAAAATTTAAACTATGAGGAAAGGTTAAAAAAAATGGGGTATGCTCAGTCTTGAAAAAATAAAACTGGGTATGGGGGGGCCTGATAACAGTCTTCAGTTATGTTAAGGGCTGTTATAAAGAGGATGATGATCAATTGTTCTCCAGGTCCACTGAAGGTAGGACAAGAAGTGTAATCTGCAGCAAATGAGATTTAGGTTAGATATTAGGAAAAACTTTCCAACTATAAGGATAGTAAAGTTCTGGAACAGGCTTCCCACAGAGGTTGTGGAATCTCCATGATTGAGGGTTTTTAAGAACAGGTTAGTCAAACACCTAGGTATACTTGTTCTTGCCACAGAGTAAGGGGCTGGACTAGATAATCTTTCAAAGTCCCTTCTAGCCCTACATTACTATGATTTCATAATGTATGGCCCTGTCTAATCCCACTCTGAGTGAAGTCAATGGGTGTTTTTCAATGGGAATTGAATTGGGCCTCAAAAGGCTATGTTACAATCCATGTGTATCTTAATGCAGTTTATATTAAGCAACTGAATAATACAATGTTTGAACAAGATTTGTGAGTTTTTTCTAGAAGAAAGAATGTATTTATTATGGGAATATTAACTACAATCTCATTGAGAAAGATAAGGTGTGAGAGTTAATATCTTCTTTGGACCACTTTGTTTCTCTTCTATCCTGGGACCAGCATGGCTACAATAACAATGCAGACTAACTCATTAACAGTTCAGAGACTTCATATTTTTATGCTGTGTTATTTGAATGCCTTTGATTTATGATTCACAGAAGTGCACTGTTACATCAGTTAATATGCACGTTTGATGTTAATGACTGCTTCTAAGAAAATATCTAGCTGTTATGGGAACAAAGTGCTTTTAAATCTTTATTTACACTGATTTAACTCCAGTGACGTTGATGCAGTTGCATGGATGTAAATCAGTGTGAGAGAAGAATCGAATCCAATTATTCTGAGATGGAAAGAATAATAGTATAAGTAATTCTTCTCACTTCAGGAGAGAAAAGATATTGACACATTCCACTTTCCAGTTGTTTTCTTTTCAAATCATAGGAAGGTGGGAGCCAAGTACAGTAGTTCCTCTATGCCAGCACTAGCAGCTATTGGCACTGTGGAGAGGACTTTTGAAGAAAACTATTTCACTCAGGTCATAGTTAGAGGACTGCCTTCTGAGATTATCCAAGATAAGGTCACTTATCAATTTGCCTGTTATCTAGTTGTGCACCCAACAATCCATGGAAAAGGAAGAGCAATACTGGGAAAGGAGATGGCTATTTTGGGCCCCTTACAAGGTATTGGCAAGCCTGGTAGCCTGGTTTTTAAGATGCTGGCCACTGCTGGTAAATTAGAAGGCTTTTTATGCTAACTCTCCCACTGCTGTGAAGAGGCCTGTGAGGTCTTTGGCAATGCTGACTCCTAGGAATGGTCTCTACTGTCTATTTGAAGGGAAATTCAACATCTCCTTCATAATGTGATATCATCCCCCTTCCTCTTCTTGCTGTAGTAGTGTACAGGTAGATTTTGGCAAACCAGTAAAGTAACTGAAAGTACTATTGCTAAAATCAGCCAAGTCAGCAGCTTTGCAAAGGAAAGTGGTCATGCAGCAGCCTCAGCTTGACCAAGTCAGGAGGGGAGGGGTTTTTGCATGCCACAGAAAGGGCAGCTTGACCTTGTGTCATTCCTGATAAGAATTATGTTGAAGTTGATGATGCATGCATTTTAGAAGTGTAGGATGTGCCCTCAGGAACGTGTTTAACAGGGTCTCAAGACTGACTCTGGTAAAAAAACATACCTGGTTATTCAATAATCAGAAGAAAACCTTTTGCTTTACTGTTGAAACTGCTTGCTTAACAAGTTTTCTTTGAGACTATGTCATTGTATTACAATGTATAAACAAAGGGAAAAAGTTTGTGGCGGGGGTAACTCTTCGGGACTGGTCTCTCCCTCTGAATGCATCTTGTGTTCCCCACCAGCAGATGGGCTGCCACTGTCCCACTGGAGAACCACACTCAGCTTTGGAAATTATCAAGGGTTGGGGATGTTTTACTAACCTGTTGCGGACGTGTGTAAGTGTTTGAGACTAAGTAAAGTTTAGTGAAAGCACTCTTGTGTTGTCCTGTTTGTGCCAGCCATCTATCGGTCAGATGGCTGTGTCTCCCCTGATTTATTTCCTGTCACCACCTTGGACAGAGTAAAAGTTACCAAGAACTTTGGGTTGAAAGAACCCTGGGTAACAGTAGCAGAGAGTGGGAAAGGCAAAGCAGTAGTAATGATGCCAACAAGGACTGAAACAAAACCTTGCACTACTTGAACCACAGCTTTCACTTGCCCTGTGAGGACAATCAGAATAGTAGCAGACTCTGGCTCCATGACAGGCTGCTGCCATGTGAGTGTGGGAGTTCCTGGAGGGCAGCAGGGATGCCTGATTGAATGGCTGGCTAATTACAAAAAATAAAATTTAAGGCCATTCTCTATAAAGGGAGAACAGTGGGTGGTAGGAGTAGGTGGCTTTTTGGGAACTTAGAGAGATACTGGTGAGGGAAACTTGTTTTACTTTTACCAAAGACTTGTTTAATATGGACAAGTGGTCAAAACCAAAATCAGACAAAGGTGAGATAAGAGTTCGAAATGGCAGATCCCTGACTGAAAGAGCTGAGGCCGGGAAGAGATACACTGTAGAATGACCAGTGTCTTTGCTGTTAAGACTGTGGAGAGGTGACAGTTGGTTAATGAGTCTCTCTATCTATAGCTTGAACAAACAGTGTGCAGGGAGAGGAAAGAACAGGGACGTTGGCTAAACACAGCAACTTTGGAGGGTGAAAGCGATCAACAGAAAAGTTTAAAGTTAGTATAGCTAAGCAGCCACATGCTCTTCAGCTGTAAAAGGTTGAGTGCCACTGCCCTAAATGAAACTCTAGAATTATCTCGTTTGAATGGTCTCACTCATCAGCATTTTCTGTTCGTAGGGAAATTCAGTAATCTCATCAAAATATGATACCATCATTAAGAGACAAATATAGTACTCCAACTGATTAATTTTTAAAATACCCTCTTCTTTTCACAACGGAAAACCAATGATGTGACATTCACAGAAGGAGATCAGCTGATCAGCTTGCTTTACTGTTAATTAAAAGTGAGATTAAATGATTACTTTAAAAGTACAGTATTACACTATTTACAAAGTGGCTTCTCTAGTAAAAAGCCAGAATTTCTTGAATGTTAAATTGTAGCTTCTGTCTGAGAATCAAAGAGAAAAGAGAGAAGGAGTGGACAGTGATTTTTCACTGTCTTTGTTATACTAACTAAAAAAATTAATCTTTCACATGCCAGGTAAATGATCATCAAGAAGATTTAATTTTTGCAACATCACAAGTTTTCATTGGGTATGAATAATTTTTTTAAAGATGCAGGACTATTCCTTTGCAATACTTTTTTTTCTTTAATATTGCATTCAGAGTTTAAGGGTTAGATCCACAAAGCTATTTAGGTACCTAACTGCCACTTTACATAAGTCAAAAAATGTAGATCATCAAAACCATCACTCAGCTGGAGCCTAGCCCTGCAGACACTTAAACTCTCTAGGCATCTAAATTTCTCCAATGAGGTTTCCTAGGCACCTTACACTCTGTTATTGAGAATGCACACAGCCACCACATTCCTGGCACCTGGGTTCCACCTCATGCCTAAGCCCCAGTGGGATCCTCAAACTTGGTGCTCTCCCATCTGTCTTGCCTGGGGGACCTTGTTTGATAGGCGTGCTCAGAGGCTACCTACCAGTTTTCATTCTGTACAAAATACTGCTAGCGGTGGTGGTGCCCTTTTACATTTTTTTAGTCCAGTGGTTAGAGCTGTCATTCAGGATGTGGGAGATTAGGGTTGATTCCCCTATTTACCTGATGTGGAACAGGAACAAGGATTTGAATCTACTTTTTAGGATACTTCCCTGCCTTTACCAGTGTGCTATGTGATCATCTTGAGTGTGGATTTCTTGGTCTCTCCTGTTCTACTATGTGTAAATAATCATTAGAGTAGGGACTTGAACTGGGGTCTCCCACCATTATAGGGAAGGGCTCTAGCCACGGCATTATAGAGTCATTCTTACTCTCTCTCTTTCATCCAATGAATGGGGGCCAGAACTTCAACTCTCATAGGGTAACAAGGAAATGTTAAAATATGAGTCAAAAAACCAAAATGAAACATTTCTATTTTGGGAACGGCAAAATGTTTTATTTTGATAAAAATATGTCTAAACAAAACACTCCCTTGCATTTGGCTGTATTAGAATGCATGTGGTTCAAATGAGCCTGATTTATCAAGCAATCCAGATTGTACTGCATAACTGATCTGTCCATAGCATTGTTTACTACTCCATCAATTTTTTTTAAATTTCTTCCACATCATTGATGAAGATATTGAATAGCACTGGGCTAAGAACAGAATCCTGCAGGATCCTACTAAAAATACTCCTTTTGGATGAATATTTCCCATTTAAAAATACCTTTTGAGGTGTAACATCAAGTACATTCTAACCCATTTGAAAGGTGCTTTGATTTTTGTTTAGTGCTATGTTTTTAATCAGAATATTTTGTCATAGTAAGATGACTGCCTTACAAAAGTCTATGTCAACACAATCACCTTTATCAACCAAACTAGTAATATCATTTAAAACTGGTATGAATTTTACTCAATAGAACCTATTTTACATAAAATCATGTTGATTGACATTAATTATGCTGCCATCTTTTAATGCTTTATTCAGTGCATCCTGTATTAGCCTTTCCATATTTTTCCCTGAGACTGATGTCAGTCTAAGCAGCATATAGTTACCCAGGTCATCCCATGGACCTTTTAAAAATACCAGCACATTCAGAGAGCTCCTTGGTCAATTCATCCAGCTATCACATTCCTTAATTTCTCTTTATATAATTTCTGTCTTCAGCCCTATCCTTACTAAAACAAGGCCATAATACTATTCAGTAGTCACTTTACTCAGTCAGTAGAAATGAACTCATTTTCACAGTAGGTGGCTCCCAAGTCTGGGAACCTTTGCCAGAACAAGCCTCTTGCTCCCAGGGCTTGTGCTAAGTTTATATGTACCATTGCTCTTTCTCTCTCTCTCTCTCTTAAATTCTCAGTGGAATACTTGAACAGCAAATATTTCCACAACACCCAGTAGCATTTTTTTCCAAATTTTTAAAGGTCTGAGCCACAGATCAGAAGGAACATGATTCTAAAGTATAAAACAGCTGAACAACATGATGCAAGGCTGTCATTCCCTATTCTTTGCCCATTCATATTTTAAGTGTTTTGTGAAGTGCTTCAGTTTGCTGTGGCAACCATTCTAAGGAAATGTCACTGATGCAGCTTCAGTAATGACACACAAATATACAGATGGCATGAATATTTCACATAATAAGCACCAGGTAAATTATAATGTAAAAATTCAGCAAGGTGGTCACAGTAACTATATTAGTAAACAAGGACAAAGCAGTCTGGTAATTCGTTTTCAAAATAGCTGCATCCAGATGCTTTTCTTTTCTAAGAGAGACACAGTGACATGTCCAGTATGCTATAATTAAGATCTGAAATCTAATTAGAGTTAGCTGAAATAGTTATAGTCTTTTTTTCTGAATGTAGTATCATTATTGTAATGAAATATGAAGGAGTAGGGAGGGTTTTTTGATCAGCTGTCAGAAGCATCTTCTGAAGGAAGATTCTATGTAACGAATGAAGTGAAAGTAATTTTGAAAGAAATTCTCTGAGGAGGAATTTTCTTATCATCCACAATTCATGTTAGTAGAAGGGGAGGATTATCTTCTGCCACAAGCTATCCAATAATTACATTTAAAGGACATTGAATCCATGTCATTGTTGTGCAAGAGTCAAAACTCAAAAGTTCAGTGACTTGCAAAAGCTGACATTCTAGCGGGGCAACCTGCACAAATTTGATCAAAGCTGCAGTCAGGAGGGGAAAAAAAAGATGATAAAGAATAAATTCTTGAGATAGGAAAATAGACTGGATAGTAACAAATCATTTTAATGGAAAGCCAACCAAAATTATTAGACACAAAGCACAGACAACTTTGGTTTGAGGTGCAGTTACAAAAAAGATCCAGAGGAGCTAATCAGGACATGAATTAAACTCATTTCAAAAAGCATTATTCCCCTATCAGAAAAATGAAGATTCTGTTTTAAACCTGACTTCAGCTCAACACATACAGTAGGCAATTATAGTCCGACTCATTCATTTTTGAGCCTAGCTCTTCCCGTTAAGTAAAGAGAACTTTTTCAGACATATAAAAAATTTGATAAATATTAAATGATTAAGTGGTTTTTGTTTTCAAAAAATGTTCAGTAATTTAAAAAAATAGTTTAAATGCAGAAATAATGGGTGATTATAATAGACAGCAGAGGTTTTTAACTTAATATTTCCATCAATATGGAAAGAAGGGACAACTTTCCACTTATCATGAGCTTTTGGATCAGGAGATTACAGGAAAAAAAAATAAACCAAGCTGTTGGTATCAAAATAAGTAATGCTTTCTTACCTCAACTTTATGAACATGCAGTAGCAGTAAATATCAAGCTGTAACTAGGGTTGGGCGAAGTTTAAAACATTATGTTTAATTGGGCTAAACAGCTGAGTATTGGATGTCTTGTTGAAACCTCATGGGTCTGAAAAATTGGACAGTAAAGGTCATGAACATATGATCTAGTGAGATTTCCAATATTTCCTGCATTCAGCTGAACTAGAAATACTGTAAAATGATCTTCCTTGTGGTATTATAGCCATTTAGCTTCTGGTTGTGGATGAAACGAGGAAGTATAGGGGCATTCAGTACAGACACAAAAATAATAAAGCTATCCAAACATTCTGGAGGCTGCCAGAAGAATTGGGGCCAGGCTATTGGTTTTCAATAAATGACCTTTATATAAGTGCAACACAAAGCACACTTAAAGTTGCCTTAAGCTGGCAGTTAAAGATCTCTCCATCAGAGGGGAATTCTCCAATGGCATATTCCATATGATTCTTCATTTGGGGCAAATCAAGAGTGAAAAGGGTAAGGATAGAACATGCAGCACTCTGTCTGATCCTCAGCCAGTGGAATTGGTCCAGGATTAAGAGAGGTATAACTATGGTTTACAGCCTTTTCTCTCTCCCTGAACCTGCACTAGGCTGGCTCAAGTTTTGAGCAATAGTTCAAATGGAGTCATTATTATTAGGGCTGTCGATAATGATTGCAGTTAACTCACATGAATAACTCAAAAAATAATCATGATTAATCACATTGTTAAACAATAGAATATCAATTGAAATTTATTTAATATTTTTGGATTTTTTTCTACATTTTCAAATACATTGATTTCTATTACAACATAGCATACGAAGTGTATAGCACTCATTTTATATGATTATTATTATTTATTACAAATATTTGCACTGCAAAAATTATAAACAAAAGAAATGTTATTTTTCAATTCCCCTCATACAAGTACTGTAGCACAATCTCTTTACAGTGAAAGTGTAACTTACAAATGTATATTTTTTTATTACATAATTGAACTAAAAAACAAAACAGTGTAAAACTTTAGAGACTACAAGTCCACTTCGTCCTACTTCTTGTTCAGCCAATCACTAAGATAAACAAGTTTGTTTACATTTACGGAAGACATTGCTGCCTGCTTCTTACTTATAATGTGAGAAAGTGGCAACATGCATTCACATGGCACTTTTGCAGTCGTCGTTGCAAGGTATTTATGTGCCAGATATGCTACACATTTGTATGCCCTTTCATGCTTCAACCACCTTTCCAAAGAACATGCTTCCATGCAGATGATGCTTGTTTAAAAAAAAAGAATTAACTACATTTATGACTGAACTCCTTGGGGGAGAATCATATATCCCCTGCTCTGTTTTACCCACATTCTGCCATATATTTTATGTTATAGCAGGCTCAGATGATGATCCAGCACGTTAGTTTTAAGAACACTTTCACAGCAGATTTGAGAAAACACAAAGAGGGTACCAATGTGAGATTTCTAAAGATTGCTACAGAACTCGACCCAAGGTTTAAGAATCTGAAGTGCCATCCAAACTCTGAGAGTAATGAGGTGAGGAGCATGCTTTCAAAAGTCTTAAAAGAGCAAAATTGCAATGCGAAAACTGCAGAACCTGAACCACCAAGAAAGTAAATCAGCCTTCTGCTGGTGGCATCTGATTTAGATGATGAAAATGAACATGCATTGGTCCGCTCTGCTGTGCATCATTATTGAGCAGAACCCATCATCAGTATGGACGCATGTCCTCTGGAATGGTGATTGAAGCATGAAGGGACATATGAATTTTTAGCACATCTGGCACATAAATATCTTGTGATGCCAGCTACAACAGTGCCATGCGAATGCCTGTTGTCACTTTCAGGTGACATTGTAAGCAAGAAGCAAGCAGCATTATCTCCTACAAATTGTAACCAAAGTTGTTGTGTCTGAACGAATGGCTGAAGTAGGATAAAATGGACTTGTAGTCTCTAAAGTTTTACATTGTTTTATTTCTGAATGCAGTTATTTCTTGTATATAATTCGACATTTGTAAGTTCAACTTTCATGATAAAGAGATTGCACTACAGTACTTGTATTAGATGAACTGAAAAATATTATTTCTTTTGTTTTTTATGGTGCAAGTATTTGAAATAAAAATAATAATAAAAAATGATCATTGTACACTTTGTATTCTGTATTGAAATTGAAATCAATATATTTGAAAATGTAGAAAACATCCAAATATTTAAATAAATGGTATTTGATTATTATTTAACAGCTTGTTTAATCACGCAATTAATTGTAATTTATTTTTTTAATCACACGATTAATCATGATTAATTTTTTAATCGCTTGACAGTCCTAATTATTATTGTTATTACTCTAGCAGCACCTACAGTTTCCTAGTGTGGATCGGGACTCCACTGTGCTAGGTATTAGAGTGACCCAGTTCACCAGGACTGAACTGGTACATTTATCTTCAGGTGTAACCTCGGGATTTCCCTAGAATGAAGTATAAATGTATCAGTAATAGTATAGTAGTAAAGCAGAAAACTCTTAAGGGTTAGTGAATCATGGTAAAAAAATTAGAAAAGCAACCCATTCAGTTTAAAAGAAAGATTGCATAGTGATTTTAACTATGGTAGAAGGAAGATAAATTGCTATGGTAGTAAATTAACAATAGGAAGAAACCAAATATTAAAAAAGTGTATTAAATAACTAGAAATTCTGGGTAGCAATAATTTATCTGTAAAGATAACATTAATGAATGTTATGTGCTATCTTTATATATTGAAATTGCAATGGTACCATGCAAACTCTACAATGGACTTGTACTATATTACCATAATTATAATTTAAGATAAATCATGCTAAGCTGACAGTAAAAAGATATCTAGTGATGCCAGCTCCAATATCTCATTTGCAACTTATTATACTGTAGCTGCTTTCAGAAGCACTGTGTGAGTTAAAAATCTTTCACAATTTCAATGACAATTCCACTTTTCAGGGTTTAATATCTCAGTCATCACACTGCGATGGAATTTGATACAGTGATGATCATTAGGTTTGTAATTATAATTGAAAACCCTATTTCATTTAGTGAAAAGGATGGCTTGTATTCTTTGGTGTGTGTTTTTTTAAGTTCATCCTCAAATTCTAGACAAAAATGACAAAATATGTAATATTTTTGGAGGCAGCCCTTAATTTTAATTATTTGGATGTGACTCATATAATTCCCTCTCCTTGGTACCCAAGACAGAGCCATTAGAACATTGGTGGGAAATCTGCAGCCTGCGGGCCACACGCAGTTCATCAGGATAATCTGTTGCTAGGACACAAAACAGTTTGTTTACATTGACAGTCTGCAGGCATGGCTGCCTGCAGCTTCCAGTGGCCGCAGTTCACCATTCCTGGCCCAAGGGAGCTGCAGGAAGTGACGCGGGCTGGCCGGTGCTTCTCACAGCTTCCATTGGCCATGAATGGTAAACCACAGCCACTGGGAGCTGCGGACGGCCTTTCCTGCAGATAGTCAACAAAAACAAACTATCTCTCATGGCCTGCCAGTGGATTACCCTGATGGGCCGCAGGTTGCCCACCACTGCATTAGAACATGTTTCTATTTCCCCAGCATTAATGCCCTCCTCACTGCCAACTTATTTCCTTCTCCTCTACAGTCCTTGAGGCCTTCTATTGGAACCAGCAACCTTTCAACTAAGGTGAACTGGATGAGAAGTCAGTTGAAGCCTAGTATCCTAAATTCAGCAAGAAATACTTTTATATAATTGGTTAGAGAGTTGTCTTTGAAAAAATAAGGCATTTTTTTCCAATACAGTGCTAAAAATGCCATCTCTGCAGCTCGTGCAAGTGTTGTCAAATAAATTATATATTTAAATTTAAAATTAAACTACTGAACAACATATGCAGCAGCTTCTATTCATATTTAAAGAAAAAAAACATATTAACTCTGCATTAAGCCTATAATTGTGAATAAACATTAAAATAATTAAAATGTGATCTGGCCAACAGGGTACATAGCTAAGCATGCAAATTTGCAGCCAGCATTACATTTAGCATGTTGATCATTATCAAAGAAGAGAGCTGACTGAATGCGGGGGAGGAGGAATGGACTTAGAAAAATAGGGAAAGGATTCCTGGGCTTTTTCTTTGGTACTCTGGCATCCTGGGTGACAACAGTTTTTGGGTCCCCTGCTCCAAAACTCCCCCCGGAATTGTTTGCATGGCTTCAAAAGGAGATGCAGTGTTTGTTAGATAAATCACTTTATAATTATGAAAGCCATACAAAATGTTGTGGTTTTAACTTGAAATTGTAAAATTTAGTCACTTCAGCTGAGTTTCTTTTAAGGTTTTGGGTTCATAAAAACACAAAATTAAAAGAGTGAAAACTCATGTGATTTAAAACCACCATGTTACATTCAGCACCAGTCAGCAGTTTGAAGGGAGACACTTACATTGAGTCTTATGACAAAAGTAGGGGCCTGTGAGTGGCCTTGGCTGGCTATGGGCTTCTGGGTAGAATTCAGAGTGATAGGCTTGATCTTTAAAGCCCTATATTGTTTGGGGCTAGCCTCCCTCTCTCCTTTTACCATAATCTCTTGGGCACAGTCCAAGCCCACCTTTTTTCTTCGCATCTGAAGAGAGGGTGTGTTGAAGATTGGATGGGATTTATTAATATGATTGCTGTTTTCTGGTAGACATATATTAGGAGAAGAAGGATGAGATTTAAATATTGATACTCTAATTTATATCAGGCCATCCAGAGTCTTATGTCATTGGAATCTTTTGAATTTCATACATTTAAAAAAAATAAGTTAGTCACTTACATATTATGCTTGTTGAAGTATATAGAAGTCTTCTAGGAGTCAATGTACAATTGTTGACAGGAAGACAACAACTTCAGTTGTCTCAGTAATGTATCATAGATGCACATTTGATGGTCTTAATCTTGATGAACTTCCTTATGTATTTTATTTCTCAGAGAATAAAGCAAGACATGCAAATGAATTTTGTTAAATAAATAAGTTTTGCATGATGAGTAGCAATGCCACTCATTTTTTCATTCTTAAATAACAGTAATGACAAACCAACCATTTCCTTTTTATTTGAATAATCAAAAGCAAATAATGAACTTGATTTAAATTTCAGCTTCCCAGCACAGTTATATTAAATTGTTAGCCCTTCTCAGTGCATTTATTTAAATTTCAATAATTATCACAAATAAGTTTCTGGGGCTTTTGATCTGATATAATTAATATTCATTGAGCAGTTGTAAACTTACCTGAAGAAAAAAAATTATACAACAGACTTCATTAAAAGCACTTTAATGATCTGACTCAAGAAATGCTTAATGCTCCTTTTCATTGTGGTAAGAACCTAAATGAGGCTGAACAGGCAGGGGGAATGCAGAACAAGAACATGGGCTCCATGGCATGCTACTTCCTGTGTAGAACTCCGCAAAAGCCCTAGTTCACCAGATCTTGGCTGGACCCTGCAGAGGTGGGGTCAGCTAGAGGAGTTTGAGGTCAACAATAGCAAGGGACAGTGGCATGCTCTTTTCCAGACCCAAAGTGGGATCTAATACTGTTCAAAGCAATTCATTTTTTCTCAGTGAATTCAATTCTAAGCTAGACTTCCTGATATCCCCAAGCATGTAAGGTTCGAAAACCCATGCTCATTTCCTTCTCAATAGCCTCCTTTCCCTCTACAGGGAAAGCATATGAAAGAAACTAGAGGAAACACACACACACACACTCTCTCTCTCTAACATTCTCATGGAACTTCTTGGACTCTCTTATCCCTATTGTATTTTTTTCCAAGACATGAGACAAAAAGATTCACATTACAAGTTCAATTCACCCCTACTGGCAAATTATAATTCTCTTCCCTACCTAGGGCCAATATTTCCAAGGAGAATTCACACCTGAGGGAAGGCTGGCAAATTTCACACTGCTGGCTTCACATGGGCTCCTACTAATAAAAAATGTTTTAAATTATAGTTGATGCTACATGAAGCCTTCCTGATGGAGACAATCCAGCAGACAGAGTGAATCAGTGCATCTACCACATTCTATTTCCAGCTAGTCATACTTACTTTGGATGCTAGCCGGCACCCCTAGTGGAGGGAAGGTTGTATTGCAGCAGTCCTCTGTCCAGGCTGTCTTTCCAGGGACAGCTATGTTATGCTATCAGGCCAGGGCTGAATCTGGCTCCTGATTCTAAACTGAACCTCACTGTGACTAGACATTATAGGATTATCATGATAATAAGTGATCTATCTAATACTGAGTGTGTGTTAACAAGTACAGGGAATACAGATGCAAATATCTTTCTCTATCAGGCTAGCATTGATATTGTTGTTTTAATTTAGTGCTTGGTATTTAATTTTGTAGGCTGTGATGCGTCAGGACCCTTCCATATTAAATATTTTTAAAGTGCTGACATAAAAATAGTATTTTTACTCTATGACTTGATTGATTTTTTGAAGGACAGTGCTTCGTGCATATTTTCAGAAATAATTTATTTGTTGACTCAGTTGGTAGACTTAGCTAGATAAGTTACTGTTCTAGGCACAGTATCATCTGAAGTTACTTTTGTTGAGTTCATGGAGTTATGCAGTTGTGGTGATGTGATGATGAATGTGTTTTTCATAAGCAACTTCCATCCAGATAGACTTGAGGCATCTAGATAGACTTATGTGCAGTGCTGGCGAGGAGCTGGTGGTTGTGGTACATGTAGGTACCAATGACATAAGGAAGGGTAGGAGAGACATCCTGAAGGGCAAATTTAGGCTGCTAGGAAAGAGACTGGAATCCAGGACCTCTATGGTAGCATTCTCAGAAATGCTTCCAGTTCCACGTGCAGGGCCAGGTAGGCAGGCAGAGCTTCAGAGTCTCAATGCATGGATGAGGAAATGGTGTAGGAAGGAGGGGTTTAGATTTATTAAGAACTGGGGAAACTTTTGGGATAGGGGGGCATATACAGGAAGGATGGGCTCCACCTAAACCAAAGTGGATCCAGACTGCTAGCACTTAACATTAAAAAAGTTGCAGAGCAGTTTTTAAACTAAGAGATGGGGGAAAGCCGATTGCCACAGAGGAGCACGTAGATCAGACAGAGACTTCTCTTAGAGGAGAGCCTATTGATAGAGATTCTCTAGGTTTTAGTAAGGAGGAGAGGATGGAAGGAGATAAAGTATGGGCCAGACCAGAAGAGAAACGTTCACATAAAAATGAATCTGTCACATCAGAAAAGGGCAGCCAAATAAAGAATGACAAGCTTTTAAAGTGCTTGTACATAAATGCTAGAAGTCTAAATAATAAGATGGGTGAATTAGAGTGCCTCATGTTAAAGAAGGATATTGATATAATAAGCATCACAGAAACCTGGTGGAGTGAGGACAATCAATGGGACACAATCATTCCAGGGTACAAAATATATAGGAAGGACGGAACAAGTCGTGGGGAATGGAGGAAGGAGTGGCACTATATGAATCGACATTTCCATAGAATCTTTATGGAAAGTAATTCCATGATCTAATAAGAACATAACAGTAGGGATCTATTATCGACCACCTGGCCAGGACAGTGATAGTGATGATGAAATGCTAAGGGAGATTAGAGAGACTATCAAAATAAAGAACTCAGTAATAGTGGGGAATTTTCAATCATCCCCATATTGACCGGTGTGATGGTCCCAGGCCAGTTGGGTACAGCAGAATAGCAGAAGACAGATATACTGGCCAGTGGATTAACAGTTTTCTATTCCCTGACTGACCAGAGCAGGGGCTGCTCCAGGCTAATGAGAACACCTGACTATGATTAACCTGCAAAGAGTCAAGTGAGGCCATTCAGTTAATGTGACCACCTGACTCTAATTAAGGCCCTGCTGATACTATAAAAAGGGCTCACTCCAGTCAGACAGGGGAGAGCCAGGGAGCCAGAGGAGAGGAAGTGCGGCTGAAGGGCTGGTTAATGAAGACACCCTCAAACCATCGTTCAGGGAGCCCTAAGGTAAGGGTGAAGAAGGGAGAAGCAGGAGAGCTATGGGGAAGTGGCCCAGGGAAATGTAGCAACTCAGGCAGTGAAAGGTTGGCTGCCACAACTGGTGTCAAAAGTGGGATAGTGATTATTCACAGCGTGGCAGAACAAAAAAGTGTTTACTAAAAAAGAAAAAAACAAAAAAAGAAAAACAAAAAAACCCAAAAAAAGTGCACAGGGCTTTTTGGTTGTGGGTTTTTTTGTTGTTGTTGTTTGTACGACCATGTAGAAGGTGATGAGAGCACTGGTGCAAGCCACAGCAGCCCAACAGGAGGCAACCCGGGCTCAGGCGATGGCACAACAGGAGTCCATGAGGTTACAGCAGGAAACCAACCAATTATTAGTGAGCCAAGCAACCCAAGATAGAGCCCTCCTGTGCGAGGTTGTGGACCAGCTGAAGATCCTCACTACCCAGGCCCAGGCGTCCAATGAGATGTGAACCCTGAGGGCCACCGGTTGTCTGCCAAAGATGACAGCAGATGATGATATAGAGGCATATCTCCTCTCATTTGAAAGGACTGCACAGAGTGAGGCGTGGTCCCTGGAGCAGTGGGCCAGCATTCTCGTCCCTTTCTTGTGCTGAGAGGCCCAGAAAGCCTACTTTGTTCTGCCCACTCAGGATGCCACTGACTATTCCCGGCTGAGGGCAAAGATCCTAGCATGATCGAGGGTGACAGCAGTGGTACGGTCCCAGAGGTTCCAGGAGTGGAAATACAGGGAGAACAAACCTCCAAGGTTCCAACTATTCGACCTCATACACCTCCCTCAGAAATGGTTACGGCCTGAGGCATGCAGCCCAGCGGAGATTTTAGAGACTTTAGTCATGGACCATTACATGCGGGGACTGCCGCCAGATCTCCACAAATGGGTCTGCCAGGACGATCTGTCCACCTGTGACAAAATGATCACATTGGTGGAAAGATGGATAACAGCCAGGGAATTAACCCAACTACCCAAGAAGGCCCCTCACGAAACAAACATTTGACCCCAACCATGGAGGGTCAGGCGGCCAAACCCCCAGAAAGTCCTAGGTGGAAGAAGAGAGAGGTCGAAAACCAGTCGGGAACACAGAAGGAAGGGAAAGTTCTGAGTGGGGGGAACCCTGGGACTAAATCCCCTAACTCATGTGATATGGGAATGACTAGAAGCAATTATAGTGTTATGGGTGTGGGGAGTTGGGGCACATAGCTGCCCAGTGCCCCAATGTCATAAAGCCAATGCAGTGTAACCTGGGGAATGGGGCAGACCCATGCAGCCTACTCAATATTGTAGGAGTCGCAGCCAGCCCACATAAATATACAAGGCAGGTAACGTTGATTGGGGTAGAAACCATGGCACTCATAGACTCGGGGAGTGCTATCACCCTGATTTCGGGTAAATTAGTGAAGCGCAGCCAGTTAATGCAGGCCAAGCGTACGGGGGTAACCTATGTCCATAGGATTGTTAGCTACTACCCCATCATACCAGTAAAAATTGAAATTCAGGGAAATGTCACTGGTGTGAAAGCAGGGGTAGTCCCAAACCTCCCCTACCCCGTGCTCATAGGTAGAGATTTCCCCGGGTTTGGAAACTTGCTCCTACGAGAGGAATTGGAGGAAGAGGAGCTCCCCGAACTTCAGGGGGTTTCCATGGCAGAATGTCACCTCACATTTTTCGCGGAAATGTCCCAAGAGCTATTCTCTGTCCCAGAGAAACACAGGAAGTCCAAAAGAGAAAGAAGGGCAGCCAAGGCCTTGGGCGCCCGAATCCTGATACAAGGACAGAGGGTCGCCTGTGTAGGCAGACGTACATGGGCAACTGAAGGGGAGGACCCTGAGACAGAGGAGGGGTCAGAGACCACTTCCAACCCCAACCTCACAGAGCCAGCTAAGAGGGCAGAGACAGATCCCTCAGAGTTCAGGCTGTTAAGCCCAGAGAGAGAGACTTTTGGATGGGACCAGGTGGAAGACTCAAGGTATGAGAATGCCAAGAAGGAGGTGGCTGAGATAGATGGGGTACCCACAGAGGGAAAGGCTTGGGGGCCAGGGCCTTATTTTGTGATCAAGAGGATCTCCTATACGGGGTCGTGCAAATGCAGGAGCAAGAAGTACACCAGCTCCTAGTTCCCTGGAAACACCAGAAGGCAATATTAAGCCTCGCTCATAGTCACGTGTTTGTAGGACACTTGGGAGTGGAGAAAACCCAGGCGCGAATCTTACGCAGCTTCTTCTGGCCAAGGGTACATGAAGACATCCGGCGGTACTGTGCCTTTTGCCCCAAATGTCAACTGCACAACCCCTGTCCACATCTAAGAGCTCCTCTGGTACCCCTGCCGATCATCAAAGTCCCATTCGAGCAGATCGCCATGGATCTTGTGGGGCCGCAACAGAAAACGATCTGAGGCCACCAGTATGTGCTTGTCATCCTAGACTATGCAACCAGGTACCCAGAAGCTGTCCCCTTATGAAATACAGCTTCCAGGAGCATTGCCAAAGAATTAGTGGCAATCTTTGCCCGGGTAGGGCTACCAAAAGAAATCCTCACAGACCAGGGAACACCATTCATGTCCAAGTTGATGAACTATTTGTGTTCCGTGCTCCATGTCCAGACGCTGCGGACCTCGGTTTACCATCCACAAACCGATGGTCTGATGGAAAGATTTAACCGAACCCTCAAGGCCATGATAAGAAAGGTGTAAGCAAGGATGGGAAAGATTGGGACAACCTACTACCATACCTCATGTTCGCCATCCGTGAGGTCCCCTAAGCTTCCACCGGATTCTCCCTCATTGAGCTGTTGTATGGACACAACCCCTGAGGCATCCTGGACATAGCCAAGGAAATTTGGAAGGAGGAACCTGGTGAGAGGAAGAACGTAATAGAACATGTACCACAGATGAGAGATCGGATAGCCCGTGTCACTCCCATAGTGAGGGAACACCTAGAGAAGGCCCAAGAGGCCCAGAGAACCTACTATGACTACCAAGCCAAGCTTCGTCAGTTTCAAACTGGTCATCGAGTAATGGTACTGGTATCCACGGTCGAAAGTAAGCTGTTGGCCGAGTGACAAGGGCCCTGTGAAATAGTTGAACCCGTAGGGAAAGTAAATTACAAGGTGCGACAACCAGGACTTTGAAAAGTAGAGCAGATATATCATGTCAACATTCTGAAACCATGGCATGCGCAAGAGGTATGCACAGTGATTCAAGAAGAGCTGCACCCAGGAAACAAAAATCCTGAACAGGTGAGGGAGTCTCCTGATCTAACAACAGCCTAGAAAAAAGAGGTAACTGAGATGATTGCCCAATATCAGTATGTATTCTTGACAAAGCCGGGTCGCACAACCAGGACATATCACCACATCAGCACAAACCCTGGGGCCAGAGTAACTATGAGGCCCTATCGAGTGGCAGCAGCCAAAAGGGAGGAAATAAAAGCGGAAGTCAGGTAAATGCAGGAGATGGGAGTCAGCAAAGAATCCCACAGTCAGTGATCCAGCCCAGTAGTGTTGGTGCCCAAACCTGATGGCACCACAAGGTTCTACAACGACTTCCGTCGACTAAATGAGATATCCCAGTTTGATGCCTACCCTATACCACGCATAGACGAACTAGTGGACCGTCTGGGGAATGCCCGGTACTTGACAACCTTAGACTTGACAAAGGGGTACTGGCAGATTCCCCTAGCCAAAGATGCAAAGGAAAATATAGTGTTTTCTACACTACAGGGTCTCTTCCAATATACGGTCCTTCCTTTTGGACTACATGGGGCTCCAACTACCTTTCAGAGCCTCATGGACAAGTTATTATGCCCCCATACCAGTTATGCTGAGGCCTACTTGGATGACATGGTGATTCATACCCCAGACTGGGAGAATCACTTGGAAAAAGTGGGGGCAGTCCTTGATACCTTCTGGCGAGCTGGCCTTACGGCGAAAGTCCGCTGTAGGATTCACAGAGGCCAAATATCTTGGCTACGTGGTAGGAAAAGGTCTGGTAAAACTCCAACTGAACAAGTTAGAGGCTATCCAAAACTGGCCTTGGCCGAGTCATAAGAAGCAGGTCCAAGCAGGTCCTGGGGCGGTGGGGTATTACTGGCTTTTCATTCCCCTTTTTGCTACAAGGGCAAGTCCCCTAACGGACTTAGTGAAGGCCCGTGGTCCTGATCCAGTCAGATGGTCCAATGCAGCAGAGAGGGCATTTGCGGACTTACAGACTGCCCTCAGCAGTAACCCCGTATTGATAGCCCCAGATTTCAACAAGGACTTTATCCTACAGACAGATGCATCCAAGTTAGGGTTAGGGGCCATCCTGTTGCAGATGGTTGGGGAAGAGGAACACCCAGTTCTCTACCTCAGTAGGAAACTCCCTCCAAGGGAACAAAAATAAGCAGTAGTAGAGAGAGAGAGTGCCTTTCTGTAAAATGGGCCATGGAAACGTTGTGTTGCTACCTGCTGGGGCACTGATTTATCCTTGTGACTGACCATGCCCTTCTTCAATGGATGCAATGGAACAAGGAAAAGAACACAAGAGTAACCAGGTGGTTCTTATCCCTCCAGTCTTTCCAGTTCAGCATAGAGCACAGAGCAGGGAGTCGCCATGACAATGCCAATGGCTTATCATGCATACACTGTCTGGCGTTGTCAAAAACAGATAGTTAAGGGTTAATAGAACACGAGTACTTCATGTCTCTTTTGCCTGTAGAGGGTTAACAAGTTCAGTGAGCCTAGCTGTCACCTGACCAGAGGACCAATCAGGGGACAGGATACTTTCAAATCTTGAGGGAGGGAAGTTTTTGTGTGTACTGTTAGTGTTTGGTTGTTGTTCACTCTGGGGGCTCAGAGGGACCAGACGTGCAACCAGGTTTCTCTCCAATCTCTCTGATAGAGTCTCTTATATGTCCAGAATAGTAAGTACTAAGTAGATACGTCGAGTTAGGCTTATGTTTGTTTTCTTTATTTGCAAATGTGTATTTGACTGGAAGGAGTTCAAATTTGTTCTTTACTGAAAGGATTTTAATTTGTACTTGTATACTTAGGCTGGGAGGGTATTCCCAGCATCTATAGCTGAAAGAGTTTATAACATATTCTATCTTAAATTTACAAAGATATTTTTTACTGTTTTTCTTTCTTTAATTAAAAGCTTTTCTTGTTTAAGAACTTGATTGTTTTTTTATTCTGGTGAGACCCCAGGGGACTAAGTCTGGATCCACCAGGGAATTGGTGGGGAGAAAGGAGGGCAGGGGGAGAGAAAGGTTAATTTTCTCTCTGTGTTAGGATTACTTTCTCTCTCAGGGAGAGTCTGCGAGGGGGAGAAGAGAAGGAGGGGGGAAGGTGGATTTTCCTCTCTGTTTTAAGATTCAAGGAGTTTGAATCACAGTGTTCTTCCAGGGTAACCCAGGGAGGGGAAGCCTGGGAGAGGCAACGATGAGGGAAAGGGTTTACTTTCCTTGTGTTAAGATCCAGAGGGTCTGGGTCTTGGGGGTCCCCGGGCAAGGTTTTGGGGGGACCGGAGTGTACCAGGCACTGGAATTCCTGGTTGGTGGCAGCGCTACAAGTACTAAGCTGGTAATTGAGCTTAGATGAATTCATGCTGGTACCCCATCTTTTGGACGCTAAGGTTCAGAGTAGGGGTTTATACCATGACAGTACCATACACTACTTATTCTATAGTTGTCAGTGAAAAGAGAATTTCATAATGTGCAGTGAATCAAGTGCAGATTTAAGTTGTATTGCACCCAACCACGGAAAAAGTCTAGAGACCACATAATCTCAAAAAGAAAAGAAATTTAATGTAGATATTCAGCCCAAATACTGGTCCAAAAATGAAATTCTGGCCTCATTGAAGTCACTGGAAAATGCTCATTGATTTCAGCAGAGACACTCTAATTGTGGTTCTCTGAGAATTCACCACATGCTGGAATATTGCTGACTACCATAAAGAGTGCATAAAAAGACAAAGCTGTGTCCCTGGACATCATGTCATTCACCTAGGAACTCCATAGATTTTGAGAAACAGACAAATTCTGTCAATGTAAATTCTGTGATCATAGAAAGTGATCTGTCACAAGACATTATAAAGCACACAGGTAGGTGATGCTAGGAAGAACTGCACAGCCACAGCTGTCAAGAACTGGAAGAGTTTAGAAACAAAGATTAAAACTGTAGAGAATGGAGGAAACACATAAGAACCCGAGAAATGATAAAACATGATTTGTGTTTTATCCTGATACAGAGTTTCTGATACTTGGACAAAACCTGATGAATTAAAGGTAGAGCTGGTCAATAAAGGTACAAGCATTTCAAGATAAATTATAAATGTAAAGGTTTTTTTAAAAAAATTGTTCAAATTTTTTAATGAAAATTTTCATTTTTCCACAAAACTTTTCAACACTTTTATAAATTAAATTTATTTTTAAAAGTTTTTGTTTCTTTTTGGTGGGAAAAATCAAATCCCATTTTCATTTTTAAAAGTTCCTCTCTTTTGCACTGGCAAATGTGTGTGGATTAGGAAGGGGAAGTTAAAAATAAAAGAGAAAGAGAAAGTAGAATGAAAAAAATATTCTATTCTTTTTTCCATCATTTACTACTGGAAAAAATTCTAAAAATATTTAGAGAGAGTACATTTAAAAAAAATAATACCAAGGATATTTGCAATTATTGGAATTTTTTATTTTGAAATTTCAATGAAAATTTCAACAAAACAATTCATTGTCACTGAAATCTAGGTGTTCTTCAAAAAAAGGTTTAAAACTCCAATTACAAAGTCTGGAATTCTGTGACTTTAGCTAATTATTTGAACTTTCAGTTCTCTTCCAGAAAAAAAAAGTTTAAAAATAAGGTACAGTATTCCTGCAGTCATTTTGATGCTTTGCTGGGTTTTTTACCATTGTTATAAGCTCAATAAAATACATTTATAGTTTAAAACAAAACAGTTTGCATTAACAAAGGAAATGTGCACAACAGAAAATCAGTGAAACACATTACAAACTGGTGTCACCTGTGAACCAACTGGCTTCAGCATCAGACTGAACCTTCCTCTGATATGAGTGAGAAAAAGGGTAGTTTCATATAACTTTATACTAAAGCTAGACAAATATCAGGGCTGCTGTTTTCTGGAGCTGGCTAAGGTGGATAACGAGGACATTAAAATGAAATTGTGCTTTCGCCTGAGATCATCTCAGAAATCAAGGATATGTCTGCACTGCACTGTAAAGCCAGATCTGTGGGACTCATGCTTCTGGACTCCGTGTTTCCAAGTCTGTGCCTGATTGTCTAGGTTGCATTGTAAACCTGGATGTACAGTTGCTTCACCCACATCTCACAACAGTGCTAAAACATCCATACTGCACTACATAGCCCTTCTCACTTGGGTCTGAGCTTGAACTGTGTCCACACTGCAAAATGACAGAGCTTGGACCTGAGTGGGACAGAGTGGGTCATATGAACTGGTTTCTGAGTGCTTACTGATTGAAATCAGACAGAATCATGTGTGGATCGTAGGGGAAGCTGGGTTCAAAGCTGAGTCTGAACCCAGATTTACAATGCAAGGAAGACATATCTGAAGGATTCTAAATCACTGCTAGCTGGGCGTATAAGTACTTGGATATTATTGGAATCTTACTACTTTTTGTTCTTTGAAAAAAAAATAAAGGTGAAGTTCAATAAAAATGCAGTTATATTATGCTGCCTGCATGTCTGGTTCTGAACTTGCTTAGACCATTAACTTCACTGGTATTACCCCTGATTTACACTGTTATAAGAATGAATTCATATATATACAAATTTCATGTCACATCAAGTTCAAGAGAAAGTACAGACCTAGGGCAGTGTACTCATCCCCACAGCAAGGGAGAAACTGTGACTAAAATACATGTTGTGTTCCTAGAGCAGCAAAACAAAGCAATGGTTTTATGTTGGGTTTTGTGCCAAAGCCATGATTAAGCTCATAGTGCATAATATATCATTTTCTTAGTAAAAAATATAGTGTTCCATAACAATGAGGAAAACAAGTTGCCGCAGGTTGGTATGCAGCTCAACTAAAAGAAGATATTTGAGTTGTTCAAGTCATGTTTGAGAAATGCACAAGCAGAGAGATGAGGCCACCTATGGAGCTAGTTGTGGGCCAAATCCTTCATGAGAGTATGTTTGGAATACAATGGAATGCAAAAAGACTCATTTTAGTATTTGAGGGTGAGACTGTGTAGCCGTAAGGATTAATCTGCTTATTTGTACAAATATATCTTTTCTTATAAATTTGAGTATTTTATGGAATAGGTTTATAGATTTATATTAAAAATAAGTTTGGCTGTAATGCAAGAAACCTACAGGCCTAAACCCTGTATGTTAAGCTAAGGCAAAGTTAGCACATTTTGGGACCCTTACCCAGAAAAGTAAAAATAGATAAAACACCCACACAGATGTCTAGAGACCTAAACCAATTGCCTAAACCAATAAAGAATGAAGATGGCAAAGGGAATTTTTGAAAGTGGTATGACAAATGTAACAAGTACACCACAAATGCGTATGTACCTGTCATCCATACGCACATACATACTAGCCTATGGGGTAAGTGTATCCTAACATTTCTGTGGGGGAGGGATGAAATTTGGGCATAAGAAGAAGGATTTCCGACCAATGACCTATACAAAGGCGGTGCATCTCACCATTAGGGAGGCAATTCTATCCACCTATCTACTCCTGTCTGCTCTTCATTTGCCTCCACCTTCAACAACATATCAATGCTACCCATCTATGATGGCTATTAATTATTAATAGGCTGTACTTTATTTCTTTCAAACTGTGTTTTATTTCAGTTTAAGATTTATTGAGTTAAGTTAAAGAGTAAACAGCTTTAACAGCTCTGCATTTAGCTTCCTCTCCTAGAGGTATGAAAACGGAAGTGGTCGTTATCTTCCAGCACCAGGTTATTACAACAGTGTGAGTATTATCAAAGTTTGCAGCACATAATACTGTATTATCATATGTATCTCTTGAGTAACGGTAATACAATTGTAACTCTGTAATTCTAATTGCTTTACCATTTGCTTACAATTTCATTGATTTTAATAAAAGTTCTTTATGACTATATCTGTTTCAGTGTGAGCTTCCTGTCGTATCTCCGAAGGTCTTTTTATAAACTCTGGGAAGCCTGATTCAGGACGAATTTTATCTTCTGATCAAACAAATTGGCGAGCCGAAACCCATACTAATTAATATCCATAATAACTATTATTAATATTATTAATTAATTAAAACAATTAAATAGCATTAAATTAAGTGAACAAATTAAATCAACATTACTAACACACCCCAAATCAGGCTACAATTGCACATCAATAAATACAGCTAAATTGTGTTTAAAATTTCTTTACTTGACTTACAATTTTCATAGCTCATTTCACACAGGGATTAGGAAACAGACATACTTCCAGTAGGAGACAATAACAATGACTGCTGTGCCTTGTTTCAGGGATTATAAAGTGAATATAGATTGTATAGATTATTATAGGATGAGCATAACATAACATAAAAAGCATATATTTCAACTGCCATTCTAGATTTTGTCAGGCATGTGGTATATGTACATTATTTTCTTGCAACAGAGATAATGGCAAGCTTATCATTTCTGGATAATGTACTCTAACTGATTAACAAGGCCTCAGGTGGGTCAGGATTCCTGCAGAATGAGTGGAAATTTAAGTTGACTGATTATTTAATGTGTACTACTTTTCATCTTCCCATGCAGTCAGCCCCAGTGGTACCATGTAGTATTGTACACTAATTGTCTCTTATTGATTTCAACAGCTTTCCTGACTTTGAACAGCCTTAAATATAACCAGATGCAGAGGATTCACATAAATCTTTTGAATAAGGATGAAGTATGGTAAAGGGGGGACTTTATGCGTTCTGAATTAATGGATTGATTGAAGAAGGCATCAGTGATGGAAAACATCACATTTATAAAGTGCTGCCTATCATGATCAGAAATGAAGGAGGCCCCTGTGATGTTAAACCCCATACTCTTTATGGAAATATGCTTGTGATATGTTTTATGTAAGATGGGTCTTGTAAGATATCATTGGAAAGGTTATAATTTACTGAATGTTTTTATCCAATTTGTATGAATGTATCATTTCTGTATCTAAAGTTAGGAATATTGACTATGTAACAATTATAACTGTGTGTGTATTTGGGACACAATCACCAGATATCAGGCCATCAACCTTAATGGGCTATTAGGAGGAAACAATAAAACTTTGAAGATACTAATCTTTCTCCTTCCTGACAGGTGTCCTGCTTCATAGCTGTGACAATTCTGAGTCAGGTGGTCTTGTCACCTTGTACTAAACATCATCTTGGACTTCTAGTAATTTTCCACTAAAAGGAGGAGGAAGTCAAGCCTGTGAAACAAAACCTTATGTAAATCCTATTTAAGGCTGGGGAGTAAGGCAAACAGTACTCTTCTCCATTGCCTTCCTGCACAAGAAGAAAGACAGCTGAAAGTACCTGAAGAGACAAAGGAACTGAGCTGAGGGAAACGCAAAGGCTGAGTCCAGACTAAGACAGCAGTCTAGCCTGTAAAGAGAAATAACCGGAATTCTAAGCTACAGAAACTATGCAACTTGCCCAAAAGAGCATTTAGAGTGAGAAATTATTTCTAGAAACCAGTCTCTTTAAGATATTAAGCTTAGTATATGTGTTTTGTTTTATTTGCTTAGTAATCTGCTTTATTCTGTTTGCTATCCCTTATAATCACTTAAAATCTGCCTTTTATAGTTAATACACTTGTTTTTGTTTATTATTAAGCCTAGTTTGTGCAATTTATAACTAGGGGAGGGGAAGAAGTTTTGTATATCTTCCTCCACATTGAGGGAGGGGGCGAATTTATGAGCTTATGTTGTACAGATTTCTCTACAGTGCAAGATAATATTATTTTGGGTGTACTTTCCAGAGGGGAGGTGCACTTGAGTGCTGGGCAATTTCCTAGCTGAGTTTTCCCATGAAGAGATGTTTGAAGACTCTGTGATTCTACAGCTGGTGCGTCCCTGCCTGTGTGTGTGTGTCTATGCGTGCTGCCAGAGACCGAAGAGCCTAATTCTGCAAAACACGGTGACGGATACCAGGCTACTGGAGCAGGCAAGCTCAGTGAAATCCCAGTACAGCAGGTGGCATCCTGGATGGGAGGTCTAACCCATCATAGCCCCTACTTACATATGATGAGTGCTGAATTAAACTGTCTCTGTGTGGTACTCTAAGACTGGTGTTAAAATGTGCTTGCCTGTGCTTGTCCTGGGGAAATGATCTTAATAGTGTGTATTACAAGAGTGCTAAGAGGAGTGCAGATACTGGTAGAGGATATATCTGGAAGTTCCTGTTTATTTATTTGTATTTAAAAGCATCCAACTAAAAGCCCTTGGTGCCCTGACATTACTTAACTAACATCCAACTTTATAGGCTTTGGACAGCCTGACACCCTGATAAAATCCAGTTGCAAACAACCGCCCCGTTCCACCTCAGACCATATCTCTCTATTAATTTATTTCCCCAAGTGCCTCCCACCAAAAGACTAGCCTTGCAGCATGTCCTGAAGTCCAACAAATTTTTTGGATCAAGGAGACAGTGAATTCCAAAGCCAAAGGAAATTCACTGGGAACACCCTCTTCTGGTAAAAATCTGTGCACAAAGTATCCTGTAATGGAACCTTGTTTACTATACTAAATATTTTTTTATATTAACTTTGTAATACTTATTCCCATATTCATCAAAATTGTACTTACAAGTTTAGCCGTCAGAAATAAATGTTATACGGCTTGCACTCAAGTTATAGATTCAGTTAGTTCAGCAACAGCGCTGTATGGTGGAAACATGGGCCATACAAATGTGCTATGTGTAAAAGCTAGCAGAGTCTAGTATAAAGGACAGTCATATTCCCATGAATCTGTTGAAGACATAAAATGGAATTATTTACATTGTTTATCATAATAAACACATAATTATTGCGTGTACATTTCTAATCGGCTTTTGGCAAAGCTATTCTAGCTTAGGCAATTCAGATATGGGCAGACCTGAAATATATATTTCAAGCATTATAGGCTTGTATGAAAAGTGCTCTTTGTGTCCTTTTAATTGACACACACACACACACACACACACACACACACACACACACACACACACACACACACAAAAATCCTTTCGTCAGACTATCAGTAGGAAGAATGTGCTAACTCATTGGTATTGTGTCAAGGAGTAGTCTCTATAGAATCTGCTCTTGCTTTCATTTCTGCTATCTTGACATCCTCTCCTAGCTGTTCATGACATTGCACATGCCCCAGTGATCACAGGGTAGGAATTGTTAATTCTCCAGAAAGAGAGAGCCCTGTTTCTTTCATTTCCAATAAAAATACAGTAAAGGAGCCACAACACACTTCCAATTGCACATGTCAATAGAACTTTTGAGGATAGATACTGAAAAGAGCAAAGAGAAAGTGGAGAAATGTTGATAAAAAGTAAAACAGGATTTCACACTGTGTTAATGCTAAGAATATTGTAAATATTGCAGGGTAAAGGGTAAAATCAAATAGATATGAAAATTTTACTGCTTTATAGAAATAAGACAATTGGAAGACTAGTAACAGAATTTTTTTGCATTTCCTAGTCAGAAAAATGGCTTCTTCTTTATTCTACAGACCAACCCAATTGTGTTGTTCCAGGTGGTAAAAGTAAAAAGAAACAATCCATATTTAATCAACAAATCAGCTTTGTGTTCAAGAACTGAAGCATGTATGCTAAGCATCATGCATACAACACCTGCAAATAAAGGCTCAGCTGTTGACAGCTTTGTGTGTAATGCTTTACTTCATAAACAGTCACATTTATGGTAGTGGGACTGTCTGAGTAGCAAGGTACATTTGAATGTAAGAGTGGTAAAAGCTGGCCTGTAATGACAAGAGCCTCCCCTTCTGCCTCAACACACAGAGCAGACTTCCCATGCAAGAATCCTTCTGGTAGTGACCCTTAACAGTCTTATCACCAGGCCTTGTTCCCTAGGCAGAAGAGACTTTGGGGAGTGGATTGGGGGGCTGAGCGGGGAACTAATTATACCAGGGATTGGCAACATTTGCACATAGCTCTCCAGGGTAAGCCCCTGGAGGGCCGGGCCATTTTGTTTACCTGCCATGTTCACTGGTTCAGCGGATCGCGGCTCCTACTGGCTGCGGTTTGCCACTCCAGGCCAATGGAGACTGCAGGAAGTGGCAGCCAGCACATCCCTTGGCTTGCGCCACTTCCTGCAGCTTCATTGGTCTGGAGCAGCGAACCAAACTGTCCTGGCCTGCCACGGGCTTACCCTGGTGAGCCGCATACCAAGGGTTGCTAATCCCTGAATTAGTCTTTGCAGCACCATTGCCTTCTCAGCTCCTGATTTTCCTTACAGAAGTCTGGGAGGGTGTTAATTCATGGAAGATATATATTTGTGGGTCCCCTCTGACTGTTATCAGCTCAACTATTCAGTATTTTGTAGGATTTAAACAGCCCATGGCAATTTTCGAATTATGGTGATTCTTATTCGCTATCAGCAAACCTTCTCAAGTATTATTTGCAGCTCACACTGTAGTTTCATCCATACAGCAAGGTAGTTCTGCTAAATACGATAAGTTTTGAATCACTGAGTGCACAGGTGCCAAATAATGCTACCAGGCTGCTATATTAAGTACTGGCTGTCATTCCAAAAAGCATCAATTACAAAAACTGGCTGTGACCTTTGAGAATAGTCTGGATTTTATCTAGGTTTTCTAAAAAGCAAGCAACTACCAACGGATTATGAAGTTTAGAGAACGTGTTTACATGCATTAATGGAACATCCTTTTGGTCTTGAAGCACTGGCAATAAAACAAATATTGTCATAGCAAAAGGAAATGGATCATACAGTTTTCCTAAAAGGACTTTCTAATTCCAAGAGCCTACACTCTGTAATATACATACAGTGACTATAATAATTGGACCCTATTAAATGAAAAAAATAAGCAGAAGCATTAACACCCAAACATAAACACTAACTCCCATTAATTGAAATAAATGTCACATGACTTAATTTTCACCATTTTGAAAATGTAAAAGCTAAAATCTTTCATTGTCATTCTAAAATAAAACTACCAAATTTGGATTTTCAAAGTGATAGTATAAAACTTCAATTTCGTATGACTGAAATATCTATTCCAAATATAACTAGGTCTAACAAAAATAAAAAACAGCCTCAAAATCAGTTGATTAATTCAAACTTCCAGTAATCTTGAACCATTATCAAATATTTTCAGTGCAAGTAGAATCAGTCTCCTGTCTATGGAAGTCAAGTTTTTCTTGTACTCCCAAAATTTAGCAACATGTTCCAAATATCTTTGGTTTCACACTAGCACAGACCAGAATGGATTTACAAGCTGCCATCAGAATTTAAAACCTGCCTCTCACAAGCTGCCTGACCTTTATCTATTTCAATATAAAAATTTGACTTCCTGAACCAGATAGAAAATATGCTCATATGAATATACAGTGGATGATTTTATGATGTGTAGGGAAAAGTAACACATCAATATGCAATAATGCAAAATAAGAAATTAATGCAACATTATTATTAAGAGTTTAACTGAACAAAGGTCTAAAATGTATTTAAAGTGACTTATCTTGAAGTATGTAGAACAAATTTCAAAATTCAAGCTCCTAAATCTATACTAATACACACAAATCCCAACAATTTCAAGGGGAACTTCAGGAGCTCAGCATATTTAAAAGGGACAGATTCTCTTACTCATGTGGAGTATTATTTTAGTCTCTGAGCAGAGCTCGGTCCTGGGTCCAGTTGTGTCCAATATCTTCATAAGTGATTTAGAAAATAGCATAGAGACTTATAAAGTCTGCATACAATACAAAGGCAGGAGTGGTTTTAAGTGCTTTGGAGGATAGGATTAAAATTCAAAGTGATCGGAAGTAAAGAGGATGAAACTCATGATTCACTAAGGACAAATCAAAGTACTCCACTTAGGAAGTAACAATAAATTGCACACATACAAAATGGTAAATGACTGCCTAGGAAAGAGTTTTTCAGAAAGGGATCTGGGGACTCATGAGTAAACAGTCTAACACTACTGGGAAAAATTGAACATTACTCTGAGATGTTTGTAAGGAATTTTGTAAGCAAGACATGACAAGCAATTATTTTTATATATTCTACTTCACACTGATAAGCCCTCACTGGAGTATTGTATCCAGTTCTGGGGGCCACATTTCAGGAAAGATGTGGACAAATTGAAGAAAGTCCAGAGAAGTACAACAAAAATTTTTTAAGATCCAGAAAACATGAGCTCTGAGGTAAGATTGAAAAAAAAATGGGCTTGTTTAGTCTGAAGAAGAGAAGACTGAGGCCTGGTCTACTGTGTGTGTGAGTGGGAATCGTTCTAAGATACGCAACTACAGCTATGAGAATAGTGTAGCTGAAGTCGACATATCTTAGATTGACTTAGAATCACTTAATTCGCATCTTCGAGATCTGCGGCTGCCTCTCTCCTGTCGACTTTGCTTCCGCCTTTCACCAAGCTGGAGTTCAGAAGTCGATGAGAGAGCGATCGGGGATCAATTTATTGTGTCTACACTACATTCGATAAATTGATCTCCAATAGATCAATCGCTACCCGCCAATCTGGCAGGTAGTGTAGACATACCCTGAGAGGGGACATGATAACAGTTTTCATGTACATTAAAAATTGTTATAAGGAGGAGGGAAGTGTTCTCCTTAACCTTTGAGAATAGGACAAGAAGCAATGAGCTTAAATTGCAGCAAGGGCAGTTTAGGTTGGACATTAGGGAAAAGTTCTACGGAAGTTATGGAATCTCTATCATTAGAGATTTTTAAGAGCAGATGAGACAAACACCTGTCAGGGATGGTCTAGTTATTATTTAGTCCTGACCTGAGTGCAGAGGAGGCCCTTTCCAGTTCTACACTTTTATGAGTCTATGATTCTATGTGTAGTGACATTTACTTCAATGGGACTATATGCGGACTAAGATGCTACTCACCATAAAATAAAGTTTCAGAATCTGGTCTATATTCAGGTCGCTTTTACTGAAATACCAAAGGCCAGATTGTAGAGTCCTCTTTCATTCTGGGGAGTATGTACATACATAAGTAGACCCATTGACATATATAGGACTTTTTTTTGCGAGGAAGTGATCATCCATATTGTATAAAGGTTGTGGGCCTAATATAGATTTAGGACTGTAGTTTTCAGTACCTAGGTTGGATCATTTTGTCCATATGGCAAATGCATTAAGATACTCAAAGATTGCAAAAAATCTAGGTTTCTGAGATAACACAATTATGTTTTTTTCAAACATCTAGTTATTGACTTTTCAACAATAGTTTTCTGACTTCCATAATATTTTATCCCAGGATCAATTTCTACATTTACTCTTTCATTATTTGAGAGTACAGGTGACGAATTTTATAGTCAACAAGTTGTCAAATTAAAGATTATGAGTAGAAAAAAAAAGTACCAGGTCAATGGAACCAGGTTATTGAAAGAGTTTTAGCAATTTTGTGTGTGCGCCCACATAAAAATCTGCAGGTCAGAAGGACTGCCAGAACCAAATCACATTCTCCATGTTTGCAGTTACAACCTCACGTACAACTGTTCAGAGCACAGAGCATCTCAGAAGGAACATGATGAATATACTTTTTGCATCAACTTTGTGTTCTAATAATCGTATTTGCCTCATATTTTTTTATTCAGTCAAATGGGGTTTTAGAACAATCAAAATAGCAAATAGTACTTTGTAAAGTTAACCACATCAAAGCAAAATTAATGAAAGTTAGTAGAATGATTAGAAGTCAGCCAATCATGAGGCAGCAGGGATCCTCTAATTCACAAAATATTCTGTAGTTATGAGCAAAAATAACCTCCTATACCCTAAAATATGTGTAAATCCTCTATTTGTACAGCCTGTGAAACCACAATCTCTCTGTCATGCAAACATTTGTGGGGCAAAAGAGCAATACTTATTTAGTCTTAAATTAGTTATTCATTGAATACCAAAAGTTATTATTTTCTTTTTCATATAACGGAGGCTTCTCAGTAGTGACATAAACCTACCTGAGAGAAGTTAGGATATGGTGATGTACTCTTACACACAGGTTCTTGTTTTCAATCCCTCTCCTTATTAACATACAGGAATAATTTACCCAGTGGAAATAACTCTTTCCTTTTCCTTGAAAGTTGTTCATTTTTTAGAAGTAATCTAAAGCAAAACCTTTGCTGGGATTCTGAAAAATATAGATGGGTGGTTTTGTTTTTGTTTTTCTGGTTTCCATTCATGAATTGAATTTTTTCTCATTATATTTATGGCTGGTTCCTGAAGCATCATCATATCATGAGAGAGAGAGGGAGAGAGAGAGAGAGAGAGAGAGAGAGACAGAGAGAGAGAGAGAGAAATCCTGCTTTTGTAAGATTTCCCACTCAATTTTACCACCTAAAGAAGTACAGTTCACACAGGAATTCAAAGTTTTGGGTGCCTATCTGAAATCCAGTCATATAAATACTATAACTCATACTACACACTGTCTAAACTCTTCTGCATTCCTTTATCTTTTGCTGCCACAAATTCAATCTTTACTCAAAGCCGGAAAAATATTTGTGAATAAATATTATGATGTCATGAAAATCAATATAAGAAAAATGAGTCATTTTTAAATTGTTCTTAAATAATAACAATAAAAACACCTGATTTACAATACATTCTACTATCTAAAGGATTTTAAACAGTTTAATCTTGCTTCAGAAGTAGAAAGATCTTTGCAACAAGTGGCATGAAAATCAATGAATGAGGGTCAAACAAGCAGAATAGTACCAAGCAAGAGAAGAAATAAGCACAAACCGTATTGAACTATGCTGCAATGTATGGTAGATTTAGAAGTTAAAGCTGTCTCAGAGTCAGCAGTATTGTCTTGAATCTGGAAAGTATTACCATAGGATGCAGAGTCTAGCATGACATTTTGCTACAGGTTGAGAGGATTAGATAATACAAATGTTCATGGTGAATTAATGGATTAAAGAAATTTTCTCTCTTGACACTAAATGCAAACTTAATTTAACCTAATGATGGTCACAGGCAACTCCCTCACTAGATTTACATGCTCTCCTTTCCTTGGGTGAACTATCTACCTATTGTTCATAAATCATATAATCTCAGAAATATCCATCTTCACTAAATTACAATAAAAGCTACACAGAAACACAAAGAATTCTATTGCCCAGGCAGGTCGTGGCATCTCCATCACTGGACATTTTTAAGAGCAGGTTAGACAAACACCTGTCAGGGATGGTCTAAATAATAGTCCTGCCATGAGTGCCGGGGACTGGACTAGATGACCTCCCGAGGTCCAGTCCTATGATTCTATGTTTCTGTTAATAACAACAAAGTATGAAGTACAGGAACAACATGATTTCGTCTCGCATTTTTCATAAAAAGTCCATAAATTATTTACTTGGGTGAATGTCTATTTTGATGTTTTTCTAGGTGAAATTGTAAAATATAGGAAGAAAATTTATCATTGCATGACTGGACTAGAGCCTTCTGGCAAACATGTTGCTCCATGTCAGGGATATCATGATGGAAAAAGGCAAAATTAAGTCAGAAGACGATATAATAAAATATTAATAAACTATTTAAAACCCTCTGTAATTCACTTGAACTTGACTCTTGTACCTTTAGGTTTCAGACATAGATTCTGGATAAACATACTGTACACTAAAAATAAAATCACAGATTGGAAATTCAGTTTCAGCTGTTTTGTTACAGTTTCTTTCTTCTCTTTCTCTAAATTCCATGGCATTAAATGTGATATATACCTAGACAGATAAAAAGATGTCATAAAGGATAATTCCTGTCATCCTTCAAATTTTACATTTAATTCTTAAAAGGTTATTCTTAAAAGGTTAAAAAGTAAGTAGTGTTACTATCTGTTTGGATGCCAGTTGGTGCATAGTACCCTCAACAGTGGTGAGGAAAGACACATCTTCACCAACTACACCAGAACATTTTCCTGAAAATAGACTAACCGATTTTAAGGTCAAATGTTAATCTAATCTGACATCCTGCATATTTCAGGCCACAGAATTTTACCTAATGATTCCTGAGGTGAAGGAAATTATTTTATTATTATAAAAATATGTTGCTAGTCCCAGCCCTAATGTACAAATAGACATATCTCAGGTACCTTTTGGACAGTTTGACTGCCAAACTAAGTAACCTAGTAATCAGCTCTCCTCAAGTACATCTAAACCATTGCATCTCAAGCAGTGCGATGCCCGTGGGCGCCACAATCACCGCGGGGGGCATCTTAATGCGCCCGCGTCCTGGACCCCGGGAGAGCACCCACCGAAATGCCGCCGAATTTCAGCAGCATTTCAGTGCAGACGCCTCTCGATGACGACGTTTGTCACCAACAAGTGATGTCAATGAGAGGAGTCACCCTTGAATTTCGACGGGGATGCCTCTCGATGATGCCGCTTGTCGATGATAAGTAGCATCATCGAGAGGCGTCACTGCCGAAATGCCGCCTAATTTCGGCGGCATTTCAGCGGCTACTCCACTCCGTAGTGGTCCTTTGTCTGGCGCCCACCAGACGAAAAGGTTGAGGACCACTGATCTAAAGTCATCTTCCCCTTCCCAAACTCTGACCATGTTACTTTCCTTCATCTCTCACTCCACACTTTACTTCTTCAATTGGCTTTTCAACTCTCAGTTGATCCAAGCAAGCCAAAATACTTCAGTGTGAGGAAATGAGACAGCAATAGAAACCATGCCAACCAGTTTATTAACAGGTTGTTGGGGGTTTTTTGGTTTGTTTGTTTTTTAGAACATACATCACATCCATCTGTAAATAAAGGTCCTAGCCTGAAAAATTGGATCCTGGGTGATGAGCAAGTTTATCAAGGAGTGATGCCCATCCTCTACCCTTACTCAAAGAGAATGCAAAGCAGCAACTTTGGCATCACCATAGGTGTGGCAGCTCATCCACAGTCTGTTGATTAATGCTGTGGCAGATAATGTGCTGGCAATAGGCTCATCATTAAAGAGAAAGCTAGTAGCAACCCCTATATTTAGAATCCTGAACACTTTCCATTATACAAGATTTTTGTGACTTTTCTGAGAAACTCAAACAACTTCAGTGTGGTTTAGCAGAGAGAAAGGCCATGGGCTAGAGAATTCTCTCTTCCTTGTTCCATGAAATTCCATCAGGTTTAGAGGAGTCTTAAACTATTAAAAATCACAACTTTGTTTCTATTTTCTATTCTCTTCTATATAGGCCTTCATGCTGTGCTCATCACTGTGGTATATCAGCACCTTCTACACTGAGTGCCTTTCCCACTAGCATTTCTCAGGGAAATTTTGCTACCATGTCAGACTAATAACTAAACATGAATATTCTAAGGCCTATGCCACCATCAAAGCAGCAGCAGCAGCACACATTGTGCTGAAAATACCTGTAGAAGGAGAGAGGAAAGAGAGCTGGGCAGGGCACTCCACCATCTCAGTACCTTCCAGCTCCTGTACAAGGTCCCAACATGACAATCTCCCTTACAGGCCTTATATGGGGTAGGAGAACCTGCAGCACTGAGGGTGAGGAGGGGATAGGTTGAACCTGGTTCCTCAGATCATCCCATGGACCCAGTACTTTGTACTATCAGCTCATTCACTGCTCTGAAATAGAGAGCCTTCTCTTACAGCCAACTAACTGTGTTAGTATCTAAGAAATCTGTGCAGCAGTGATAAACATTCAAATCCTGTTGTTGATGAATGACAGGTTATAGCAGTTGCACACAATATTTTTTTTACCTTTTTTCTTTTAAAAAATAGGAATTTATTCTCTCAAAACTGTAAAGAATGCCATTTAGGTTGTTAAATCAAACATTTGAAATTTAGAAAAGACAGACTTATAATTGCCTGTACATCTTTAATACAGCCCCCTCGTGGATATGGATTTAGATACAATATTTAATTACATAATCACATACTATTTGTCCACACAGGACCCCTGAATCATCCAGTGGACGAGAGCACAGAATTAAGGTTGCATAGAAAATCACACATTTGAGATTTCCTAATTTCAAGTGCTTGACTTTGCAGCATTAAAAAAAACTTTTGTTTACACTTTTTTACTGTATTATTATTATTATTATTATTATTATTATTATTATTTCCCATTGTGCTTGGTGTAGTATGAAGCCCAGGTGAATACACAATTCTTGACCTAAGGAGCTTACAATCTAAAACACGTTATTCACCTTCCAAAAGACTTACCCCAGTTTCATGTATAAAAATTGAGGGATTCCAGGAGCTAATGGTGAATGCACATCTGTGATGCCAGCTTTACAGCCATTCCTTTTTATTTGAGAAATGCTTTCCAGGAAATTGCTAAGCAGTAAAGGCTTGCCCTGGCCAGCTGTACTTTTGAGGACTATTGCTATAAAATACTAGAGGTTATCATTACTTTCTAAGTAAAGATTGGATGGCAAACGCAGGATAAAACTTATCAGACCACACAGAAATTAAAATACGGTACTACTGGCAATGAACTCCAGGGCTTCAATTGCAGTTGTGGGTTGGATACAACAAATGTGGCAACTTGACAGCTTTACTTAATGTTGCATAATATATTAATTCTCTCTGAAACTCTTGAGATTTGAGTGTGACTCATCTGTAAAATTTTGTTATTGAATTGTGTCCACAGAAAGGACATATATCTATTTATCAAAACAAGAAATATAAGTAAAGAAAGTGATACAGACTTGCTTTAACAGCCAATCAATCATAAATTGAAACTGGATTTTCAAGTTGTATCTACTATATTTCCAGTATAAAAACATAATATTGAGCCATTGCTATTGTTGAGGTGCATTTACTTAGATTCCATTTAGTCTACTTAATTCTGAGTGAAAAAATTATTATATATTTTGCTTTTTTATTATTAAAATATTCATGCACACACTAAAATACTAAAAGCATATAGCTATGCAAGTTCAGCTATGAATCTCTATCTCAAAATCCTATAGTTAGTTAGCTGATAAAAAACAAAATTGCACAATAGCACTCGAGTACTGGCACTAGTCTGGTTTTGCAAAATGTAACAGTGACCACTTATAGTGCTTCTTGTGAAGTGAAAGGGCCCGTCCACAGTTCCTCAACCACTTTCTGCAGCCACTTGGATGAGGCTAGATGTTCAAAAGAAAAAGGCCCCTTGGCAATTTGAAACAATATATTAAAGCTAATATATTAAAGACTGAGTCTCATGCTGGTAACCAGAAATAATACTTCTGAAGAGAATGGTCACATTTATTGACAAAGCTGAGCAGTTCCATTGAAGTCAGTGGGACAACTCATGTGAGTAGCTGCTCATCAATTTACTGGGGGACTCACAGTTTGACCCTAAATTAGCAATAGTTGTATCCAGTATTTCATCCTACATCATAACTATAATATAACCACTAATATCTTACTTTTAAATAAACTTATAGAACACAGCCACAGTTTTCCTTGGCAAATCACTTAGGGTTCAGTCTAACTCCCACTGAAATCCATGACTCCAGTGGGAATTGGATGAAGCCTCTAATCTATCTCTCTCTACTTCAGTTCCATATCTCTAAGATCAGGATCATAATATTTCCCTACTTCACAGGGTGTGGTGAGTATAATATCATCCATATTTGGGAGGTACTCAGATATTGAGCCAATGGAAGACTTATAGATACATAGTGAGATGGAGGAAAATAGTGATAAAGCTTTATTTTGGGGATCTGATTACATGATTCTGAGGGACATGTCTACACACTATGGTAGTGCACATCTGTGGGGTATGAAATCTAATGGGCACCAACTGACTAGTCTATATAGACCCTGCTGGCATGGACTACATAGGCCAGTTAGTATGCAATACCTTGGTGTATGACTGAATTCATACCTCATTGATGGCACTACTTCATCATGTAGACAAGTCCTCTGCTTACTCTCCTGTTGCTCCTCCTGCTCCAGCATTTGACCCTGTATAGGGACTGCAGAAATTTGGACCTTTTAGGTATTTTTTTAACTAAAAGACATTGATTTTACATTTATCCAAATTAAATTTAACTAGAATGATGCCATCATGTTTCCCAGTCCACAATTACATAAAAGTCCATCTGGAGATTCACACAATTATCTAGTTTTTACCAGGCATTACAATTTAATGCTATCATCTCATTTCAACCTCACTTCCTCCTCAGTTATTAAAGATATATTACACAAGCCTTTTGTTCCAATACCTAGACTCTAGTAAACCACACTCTTATGTCTCTCAGCTCTGAGGATCAGTCACTCACAATGTCTCTTTTTCCATTGATTAACCAGTTTAAAAATCCATGATAGGACTTAGTCTGTTACACTGTGGTTACCTGTTATCCTTAGTAGACTCTTACAAGGCACATTATCAAAAGCTTTTAAAAAATTCAAGTAAATCATATCCATTGGGGTTACATTTATCTCCCTTTCATTAACTTTAAAAAAATCTCTAACAGGTTAATGGAGCCTAATTTTTACTTACATAAACTTGTATCTTTATCAGGGGATACTTACCTAAGTGTTGTAGTAGTTTCAGCTTAATTACACTCTCAGTCTGTTATTAGAGCTGAGGTGCAGAACACAGAACTGTAATTTCTTTGCTTTCTTGTGTCTCTCTTGTTTTTGAAGACAGGCACATTAGCAATTTAGACACTGCTTGTAAGGACATAACAGGAAATTCACTCATCTATAGATGACATTTATAAGGCCCTGCAGCCTGTGGACATACCACTCCAGCCCTCTGCAGTAAGGGTACAGAGAGAACTGCCTCAGTGGAGTCTTTGTACACCAAATAGGCCAGCACAGATTGGACACAGGCTGGCAAGTGGATCCATGATCATATAGGTAGAGTTTCCCAACATTCCTAAGGGACATATAAGGGCAGCAGACAGTATTAAAGTCCATAAACCTGAATAGTCACCGAGAGAGATAATGTTGTGAGCACTGGAATGTGTACACGCCATCCCTAGGAGCCCCTTTTTAGTCCCACATAAAGTATATTACTCTGGCTTTTGTGTGGGAGGAGTGAATTTCACCAATAAAGGATTACCTTGTCATTATCACTGCTCTTTCACTCATTACTTTCTTCAGTATATTTGGATATATGCAATCCCATGTGGTGATTTATTGCTCTTGAGTTTATCTGGATGTACACACTACTACATCTATAGCCTGTTCTTGTTTCCACTGAATTCACCAGCAGAATTTCCATTGCTTTCAAAGGGAGCAAGATCTGGCTTCTACTGAGCTTGCAAAATCCTACCAAAGTCATATCTCCTCAGTTTTTATCTGGGAGAAAATTAATTGAATTTTTAGTTTAATTTAAAAACAATCATGGCAATATTTTGGGAAATTACCTGATGGTTCTGAGTGCAGTTTTGCTTGCATTCTTTCACTGAAGATAAAAGAGTGAGATTGTTGTTAAATACATTGTCATCTGTGGCACACTTCTTTTGAGGTGATGAGCATTTCACCTGTAAAGTCAGTTCTGACTGCATTTCTTTTTCTTTGCGTCTGCCTCTGTGTCTATGAAAACAGGTAGTGTTTATGAACATGTTTGTGTACACAAGGGTTAATACATTAAAGGTGTAAAATACTGTCCACAATAGTGTTTAAAATGTATTAGTTAAAATGTATCAGCTAGCACATGGATTGGCAACCTCTGGCACACTGCACATCAGGGAAATCTTCTGGCAGACCAGGACGGCTTTCTTACTTGCAGCGTCCTCAGGTTCGGCCGATTGCAGCTCCCACTGGCCATGGTTCGCCAGCATATCCCTTGGTCTTTGCCACTTCCCACATCCCCCATTGGTCTGAAATAGCGAACTGCAGCCAGTGGGAGCTGTGACTGGCTGAACATGAGGATACTGCAGGTAAACAAACAGTCCCAGCCCATTAGCAGATTTCCCTGATGGGCCATGTGCCAAAGGTTGCCAATCCCTGAGCTAGCAAATTATCTTCCTCGTGTAGATATACCCTAAGTAACTGATTTATTTTCTTAAACCCAAAGCTGATGCAAACAGGTTATATACATACAAGCATGTCAGATCATTAGAGGCATTTCCTGGAAATGGTATCTCCAAGGCCAATCCAACTGCTTCTGATATAAAAAAGTCACAAGTTCAATAGTGGTACCCAAATAAGATGCTGCATTACAGGTCATTTATTATTATAAAGGACCTAAAACAGCTCAGTTTAGGTCCTTCAGCTAGATACTCCTGCTGCAAAACAAGAGGACCTCAGTACAGGTTCTAGAATAATCCCCTTCTGCTGAAGCTTTGATTCCTACTGCTCTGAATGATTACATAGAACATTTTTTCCTCTGTTTACTGCTTATATGACTCATTATAATTGCCTTATAAATAGATTTAAAAAAATGAATAAATATTCACAATTTTATTTTGTTTAATACTTTTTTTTCATGCTCCCTGTTTGTCTTGTTTGTGTTTTAACTCTAAAAATGTAATACAGTCACCAGGCACTGATGAGCATATAAATTCATTACATGTAGTTCAGTATTTCCGATTTGTAGTTTGGCTTTTACCCATCTGCCTTTTAAATCTCTGGGCTGGGAGCAGACAGAGACCTTTAAATGTTTACTGAAAAGAATGGCTACCACTTCTAAAATCATTTATGAGAGGAAGAATTGCTTCAGAAACCCAGTCTGTGGTTAATATTTGGGACTCTGTTTCTTCAATTATGTTTTTGGAGAAATGCCAAAGAGTATTTAATATGTTTTGAAAAAATAAAGGCTTAGGGCTAAATCATGTATTCACAGCCATTTCAGGCACATCTGGGGCCTCCTGTACATCCATTCTATTACCCTTCCTCCTGCACCCCATGGAATAATTTAATCTTTCATTTTAAATGAAATTGTTGAAGAGGTGTAGTAGCAGGGACAAGCAGGAGTGAGGCAAAGATGGAGGATATAGCTCATGGTTGGAAAGTAGGCAGCATGCAAACAGCAGCATCCAGGCAGTTCATAGATTTCAAAGCCAGAAGGGACCACTAGGATCATCTCGTCTGACCTCCTAACAGTGGCTGCAAGAGTGCCAAGTCCAGAGGTAAAATAACCTTTCTGCACTCCTACTCAAGATGCACATTAGTCCTTTTGACCATAGTGTCACACAGGGAGCTCATGTTCAGCTGATTATCCATCAGGGTCACTGCTTCCCAGGATAGTTTCCCCACCACACACACACCCATCACATATGTATGGCCTACATTCTTTGTTCTTACATATATAGATTTACATATAGTAGTATTCAAATACATATTATTTGCTTGCAGCAGCTTACCAAGCAATCCAGATTGTTGTCAGGGAATGGTGAAACAGCGTTGGTCAGGGTCAGCAGCAGCAGAAACTAACCTGTCATCATTTAAAAAAATATATATTTGTTTCTTTATAATGTACAATTTAAGAATCCCAAGGTCCTAGGATCTCATGTAAATCTCTTAAAAACACACTTTCTAAAATAAAGAGATACTCTCAGTTACCCTAATTACAATACTGCAGCAGAGTGTAGGTATAAAAAAATGTAATAAATTAGACTGACTCCCCTTTCCACCACTACCCCGCCTCAGCCTTCTCCCAACTCCTTACAAACCAGAGGGAATAAGCCTTCCAGCATGGTCTAAAGATTAACACATAAAATTTATGGAATAGCTGAGTTCATATGGAAGGTAGTGCAACTAGACATAAGAGGTTCCTGTCCTTCCACAAGTCAACCCCTGTCCTTATGTCTTACCAGGAAATTAAGGAAAATAGAATGCTCTAAAATATCCAGGCTGGGTCTGTGGGTGGTCGGGGCAGGCTGTCTTCTCTATTGCTCACTTACTCTTTGTCCGGTCTAGATGAAAAGTGATACAAGGGTTTCAAACATTTCTCCAACACCTACTTGTTGAATTAACCTTGTAACCTGGATGAAAAATATGTGCGCTGTTTTTACTACAAACACTATATCCCCACATCCATGAATATTATGTTACCACTGGCCCATCTTCATTCCCCTCTGTAAATCAGTTCCATTCGCCCTGCTCAGTAGATAAATCAGTTCTGTACCCAAATAATTCCAGAGTTTCCAGCTATCAAAACTTTATCACCAGTCTCATTACATTTGAAGGGATGGAGGGATTTATACATTTCTCATGGTCTCCCAATTTATGGCATCCAACTTTTTAATGTTCAACCTCATTTAAAATAACAGGTATTTCCCATTACTAAAAATGAGACTGAATTCTCAGTGGCTGCCATTTCCTGTCAATCTTTATCTGTGCAAATATGGATGGCTGTAATAAAGATGTCTGGTATCTCCCGCCATTTGTAATTGGACTGAAGCCAGATTGCCCTGAAGAAAGAAGGTCATACCCTGTGATCTATTCTTAAGAAAGTGGACAGGAAACTGAAGAGACAAGAGATTGTGGGGAAAAGGAAGGAGGCTGACAGGGAAGTTGCGGAGTGAAGAAGGGAGTATGGGGATGTGCAGGGGTGGTGGGGAAGAGGAGAGAGACTGGTGTGGTCAGGATTGGTGTGTGTGTGTCCAGGAGGGTGATTAAGAAAGTGCGATGTGTGTGAGGTACTGGTCAGATACTGAGGTTGTGTGGAGGGATGGGGGAATCAGAAGGAAGACTGAGGGAGTCTGTTTGAGTCTAAGGGAGTCTAAATTGCTGTAACTTGAGGGGTATTAACTTACATTGCTTCATACATCACTTCTGTATTTAGTCTGTAGTTTCTTTAGTTTTCTGTAATACACTGGTAGCACCTTCATCCATTTGAAACAAGCTACAAGTCTAGCTCATCATTTGAGCATACCCTCAGCAGTGACTGTTCATTTCAGTTTGCACTGAAAATGTCAATGAGCAGCGCTTCAATACTGCCTGCTCAGCTGTGATTATTAAACCTCATGAGTCCTCCACAAATAACATGTTAAGATCTCATTTTATTGTGAGTCCTTTTTCATCTGAATGGGATTTTTTTCCGTTGTGGAACTAACTTTCAAAACCTCTTTCTATTTAGGACAATGCTGTTTCAAAGGAAACATATTGTGAAGTAGATTTTTCCTTTGTTAAATTTATGATAATTGTTTTCACCTTTTATGAAACTGAAAATTCCATCTCTATTGTGTCCTATCATATCTATCAATATAATCAGTGATGTACTGCTTTAATGATCTGTTGGTGTTGGAAAAATGAGAACAATGACCTTTGTTCTAATTTGTTTATATGAAGAAGCTAGTGAGATGGAAAGTATAAGACTTAATGGTATCTTAGATTATACATCATAATCATAACTGTGAAGGTAATACTTAATGCTAATTATGCTACTAAAATGAATTAAAACAGACACATTGTAATATACTTGTAGATTTAAATGCATTTCTCTTTGCGGTTTATAATACCATGCTGTCTAATTATTTAATTAGTAACAAAATATTTCTAATTTTTTAAAACTTTTCATGAGAAATCTTGGGTTTAAATACTATTTTCTTTTTCAGGGGAAAAATGTATGAAATGTAATTGCTATTCTGTGGGTAGCAATGTATCTAAATTAACCTGTGAAACAAAATGTCAGGGCAACATATTAATGCTTATACTTGACAGTAAAAATGAAATGAATGTTTATGTTAGGTCAGGTTTTTCACAAGGGGCTATGGGACAGCTTCAGGTGGTAGCAATATTCCTGTGTTTACTTCCTCAGGGCATAACATAGGTAAACAAAATTGGCCAAGACTCTCTCTCCACCCTTTCACCCCATAACACTGAGGGCTGAAAAGATAAAATAGTAGGAATTTAGCTTATGAATTTGGTACCTGGTCCTGTAGCATGTCACAGACCCTGAACCAGTTGTAGACTAATCAGACACAGTGTGGGCTCAGTTCTGCCACTTTTACTCATATGAGTAATACCTCATGTCAATGGTAGTTCCCTTGAAGCCAATATATTACTAGTGGAGTAAGCTGCTACTCAGCCTGAGTAAGAATATTAGACTCTTCCAGGGATCATATGAAGGAAAATCAGGGTGAAGCAAGATAGCCAAAAAAATCAGTTACCTCAACATATGTGATATAATTATACATCCATTAAATCGAAAGCATAACAAAGGTATATTTATCAGGACCTAGTAGTACTGTGTGAAGGGAAACACTTTGGGACTCCTGGGAGTCCTTTGCTAAATTCTGCCACCATTTGAAAGGAAGGTTTGTATCACTTCCCTCTCTAGCACTCCTTCTAGAGATTGCTTATCCCTGGAACTCATAAAAATACTTCTGAAATGTAATAAACAACAAATCAGATAGTACCAGGTGACAGGTATTAAAAAAAATCAATCTAGGGAAGGACATCCCAGATCCTCCTCTGATGTCTTCTACCTCACTACTTCATCACCGTGTAATTGAAACTGCACAGCTGTACACAGGGCTATCTATCAATATACCCCATATCTCGCTGATGCCATTGACTTCAGCAGGCCTCCTAACAGGTGTCCAGGATCAGACTTATGTCATTAATAAAGTACTAACATTTACATCAAAACACAGCTTAAACTGAATGGTTTGACTGGTGGTGTTGCCCCCTCATTGGAAGCTTTTTCTTATTTAACTTGGAAAACAAAGGAACAGAATCTCCACTCCTTTACTCGTTCCTTTAGAAGAGTTACATGAACCCTCTCTTCCCCCTTCCCCAGGACATGGAGTTTAGCTCAGGCCAAGTAAGGAGGGAAATTGTTGTGGGAAACCCTTGCTAAAATAATTGTGGCACATCACTGCCAGGAATCCACAGTCTCTCAGTCCAGGTGGATGTGAATGGTGCTTGTACCTGAGACAAAGACAAGTCATATCTAGAAAAACATAGTGCCATTGGTGCATGTGCTGAGAAATTTATCTTGCATAAGGAACCTTAGATAAAGTGAAAATGTGGTGACATATGAGATTGTCCATTCACATCACTGACACTTTGTATCCCGACATATGGATTTTAGAATATTGAGTATTTACTCGATTGATGACCCTTGTTGAAGAAATACTGACATAGTACAGATTCTGTACTTTTCACTTCTTCTTGTCTTGCTTAGATGTCACTGCTTGCATTTTGTCCCTACATTTGCAAAATCTTTTGTTTCTCTGACTTCCTGGATACTGATATAGTAAATACACCCTGTTTCAAATAGTCTTTTCTCACAGTACAATTTCCCTTTTCAAAAGTCTAGCTGTCATCTGCTGTCTTGATGGATACAACAAATTAAGCAGTGTTCCTTACTCAAATGGATTCTCCTGGGTGGTATTTGATGAAGAAAGATGGTGGGTAGCTTCACTAAATCGAAGGAGTATGACCAATTAAGAGAGTGTAGGGCAATTAAAACAACATGAGCTTTTCTATGCTGAATTTCTCTGTTATTCATGTCTGAAGAGACATCAAGACACTGAAGAGATTTGGACCATTCTGTTGATGGTGCATTTGTAATTAGAGCATTTAGATTTCCATGCCAAACAAAGAAAGACCATACCCTTTACTAGGAATATCCCCTTATACTTAATTTCTTCTCTATAAATTTAGGTGTGTAAATCCCTACATCCAGAATAGGGAGAAGAGAAAGACAAGACCCCTGCCACACATCAAGGGTTCTCAAATGGAATCCTTTAAAGAAAGACAAAAAGCAAATCACTGCAGAAACCTACCTAGCCCAGATATCAATTTCCCTCAGAGTTTGTACTATCTCTCTCTTGGTTTTGGATTTAAATGTGTCCAAAAATCAAGGGTATTCAAACCTGGGGGCTTGATTTGGGCATATAAAAAAGAACAAAGAACACAAATAAGGCTGCTATAAGCAAATATATTTTAAAATGAAGGTAATAAATTATTTACAACATGCAAAACCATAAATATCAGATCAATATAACCATAAAATCTTAGACATTTCTTGCCAGAAATTTCCTCTCCTGTATGCTTCTTCCAGGACACTGAGTACTGTGTTGGGAAATGAAATTAATTCCACCCTCAGCCTCCTCCTTAGTCCTCAATAAACTCTCCAGAAAATTGCAGCCCATCAAATCCAAAACAAATACTCATAACCAAGGAAAAGTGGTGCAAATGTGCTGTATAAACACTCCTGATTACTCTATTGCTTAATATCAAGGATCATCTAGTTTAAATGAATTATTTACAATTGAAAATTCCTTCCTCTTTGAATTTGTGTCAGTCTGAGGCACTACATATTGACAGAGAAGGCCAAATCTTCAGTTGATATAAATCAGCTCAAATGGGAATATGCCAATTTACACCAATCGAGATTATGGGCCAGAATGTGTTTTAAAAATATACACAACATAATTTCTCTGTTTTAGTGTTTTTGACACTTCTGTCCACAATGACACATACAGCAGAAGCAACAATACAATGTACATTGTTCCCCTGTAGAATAGTGACATTTCATTAATAATACCAACCCTTGCTATTGTCAAGGTCAGTTATACTCCAGTTCTCTAACCTCCAAGAGCAAACTACTGTATAGAAATATGTGAAAACACCACTTGTCAAATTCTCAAAGATTCAAAAACTCATGATTTGATAAAAAGTGATTCCCTTTTTTATTGAAAAAAGTGATTCTCATTCTCAAGTGTTGTAGACCTATTTGCCTTTGTGGAAGAACCATGTTTGGTGAAACAGTTTGCTGTTATCTGAGGAAAGAGACTGCATTTCTGAGGCCATCTACTTTTGTTTCAGATCATTACAGTTTGTTTTTGTATTCTACATTGGAGGCAGTGTGTGTGTGTCAGCTCACAGTACTTCACTTTCTTTTCCTAAGGATATTACTAAAAAACAAGAACTCTCTCCTCCCCCACCCTGCTCCCCACTCTTAAAATCTAAGGTAGCAAGAATATACATCTCAGTAGTATGCCTTAGAATTGGCTCTTACCTCACAGAAAACTGGGTTATTGACCAAATGAAATTTTGTGTGCATTTTCCCTCAAAAAAACCTTCTACTTTTTGTTGTTGAAAAATAAAAACATGAAAACTAACTGTTTTTGGCCAAAACTCAAAAAATAAAAGTCAATTTTCAGGTTTTTGGGGATCTGAGTGCCTCTGAAGCTTAGAGAAGTTTGAAAGTGAAACTACATAGAGATTTGACTAAAAGCAGCAAACAGTCCTGTGGCACCTTATAGACTAACAGACGTATTGGAGCATGAGCTTTCATGGGTGACTACCCACTTGGTCGGATGCACTGAGATTTGACTAAAATTCTAAATTATATTTCAGGAATGTTTTAGGAATAAGGATGAGTTTGATTTCTATTAGCATTGGTTTTACATGTAATTATTTTCAATTTTATTTTAATTTACTTTGGTTACCTATATATTTGCTTTTGTTAAATGGATTGGTCTTATAGTTATGACACTAACTAAAGTGGGAACTAAAAGATCTGTATTTATTCCTGAGCTGCCACAGATTTTCTATGTGACCATGGGGTAAGTCACTTGCTCTGTGCTTAGTTACAAGTCATGAAAATGGAGACAATAACAGTAGTTCTCTATCATACAGAAGTGTTATGAAGCTAAATGTATTAATGCTTGCAAGGTTCCTAACTATTATGAGACGTGCCATAGAAAAAGCCCACAAATGCATTAATTAAATAATAATTAATTTACTGTGAATAAACCATCTGAAATTTGTTGACATTGGCTCATCGTGTTTTCTGGCATCATGTTACACATTATGTCCTCACTTTTCTTACAAATGTTAATTTTTTTTGTTAGCCAAAGTTTATTCCACTAAGGCAAAAGTCTGACAATGATAGTCATCCCTCTGCCAAGTTATAGCAGATGTTGGGGAATTACATGAGGGCTTCCTGTTTAAGGAGAAATCAGTGGCTTGCAGACTATACTCTTAATACAACTTGTTTATTTTACACTGTATACATGAGTCCTTCTAAAGAGTTGGTCACAAACAGTATACAGGTAACTCTTTTTGTGGGATCTCAGCCAAACACCAAGACCCAATACCCAGGAAGCAACTCTAAACCAAGTATTAACTCTGGTTAGAGAGACTAAGGCAGAGAGCAAATATTCTTGCTCCCACCAAGATTACTGAACAACACGGAATTTTTTTCAAGACTAAAACTTGGTCACATGTTAAGAAAAAGGGCTTGTAAAAATATGTGTAACAGCATCATCTGGTGACCCTGCCGTGGGGATAACTATATTAGAGGGGAATAAAAGATAATGAAGAATCACCAATCAGGTTCAGAAGGATAGATACTTTTAAAATGGAAGGGTTATTAGATGGAACATGCTATTTAATGAAGACAAGTGCCTAGGCCAGTAACAACGAGGCATATTAGATCTAAGGACAATAACCCAAAAGAGAAAAGGCAGATTAAATGAAGTAGTTATAAGGTACTGACCAGAAAAGGGATTTAGAGGTTATAGTGAAAAAATCCTTGGAACTATTAACTGTCATTAAAAGATGAACTATTAGGGTAACCAAGATATTTCCATGTTTTATATAGAAAAAGATAAAGTTGGGGATTGTTAATTATTGAAAAGGCTACGATTTAGTCATGGGTATTTTTTTAAATAGTCATGGACAGGTCACGGGCAATAAACAGTCACATGACCTGTCCATGTCTTGTACTATAAATACCTTTGACTAAATCTTAGGTTCTGGAGGGAGGAATTGTCTGGCAGATGCTGCTGCTGCTGTTCTTGGGGGTGGAAGGGGTGCTCCAGCACACACTGCACCGGGGGGGAGGGTGTTTCAGGGCCCCGTTGCTGCTTCTGGACAGGGTCGGCCTGGGACCCCACCACTGCTGGCACCACTACTGCCTGGGACCAGCTGCCTGGGGACGCCTGAGCAGCGACTGCTGCGGCTGCCCCGGGGCTGCCTGAGCAGCTTGTGTGGCCCTGGGGTCAGCCACACTGGCCACTGCAGAAATATTGGAGGTCCTGGAAAGTCATGAAATCTATGACCTCTGTGATAGACACGCAGCCTTAATTATTGAAAAAGAAACGGTTGTGAGGTGACCTTGTAGCATACAAAAATATAGAGTTTTGTAAAACTAAATGAGATATACCGATCTTATTGGTGAATGGTTAAGAAACTTTATGTTCATGTTAAACATCAAGGAGAGTCTCCCCTAAACTAACATAAATGGAATGGTGCAGAATAGAAGAGAAATGGGCTATATAAGCACATTAAAAGGAGAGGCAATGAATTTACATCCTGGTTTCCCTTTCATGGAATCACACATAAATCTTTCTGCCACAGAGACCTGATCAAATATCCATTAAAGTCAATGAGAGCCTTTCCTATTACTTCAGTGGGCACTGGATCAGGCCTGATATTTGCAGCATTTAGGAACTCCAGAGGCCAAAGTTGGAAGGAATAAGAACAGTGGTTTCCTGTGGCAACATGTTCTCCCCTCAAATCTGTCAGGATTTCTCTGCAGAAAATTATGCTGATGCTCCACCTTCATGGGAGATGTTTGGACTGGAAGTCAATGAAGAGGTCATGTCAGTATAGCTTTAAAAGAAAACATTAGAATACATGTTTTTTGACAGTTGATCTATTCATGCAAATGTTATTTGTATCACATGTTGCTATAATTATTGTGTCAAGAAATTAATGTTCAAATAGCAAGGGAGCTCTGCACAGACATGTATACATACATACTCTATAAAGGCATTGAGATCAATATGATTTCCCCAGGGATCTCAGGAAAGATATCTTTGTTACAGGTAGATCTAGCCTCTGTCAGCATCTACGAGCCAGCCTCCAAATTTTCTTGCAATTTCCTGGTCCCTGTGAGATTTTCTCAGTGGGAACTGTTAGGACTGCTAGTGACAATGTAGGATTCAAGCCTGTATTTTCACCTGAGATAGAATTTTGGGTCTTGCTTGCCTGTTTAATTTTGTACATCCTTACTAATATGTGTGAACAAAAGGATCCTTACTGATATGTATAAACAAAGAACAAAGACACTGTGCATGTTGTTTCTGCCTAGCCAAATGGATTTTTTTGTAAAATGGGAACAGATAAGAACAGTTAAAGTGTTACTGGGCATGATGGGAGTATAACATGTGAGCACATACTTGAAGACTGTCTCAACTCCTATCTCAAGACAAGATCAAGCAACCAGTCAGGAGGTTTGGAGGGAAGTTATAAAACACTAAAAGGCCAAAGAAATGCCTGTCGTTGACCATAGCACAACCTCTCTCCTCACCCCACCCATGGGATACAAAAGAGGTGAGCCAAAGACCTCAGATTCTTGACCCCCCAAAACGGAACATGACCATAAATTATAAGGAGTGGGAACAAGGGTGTGCATTACAGGTATAATTACGCCTTCTAAGGATGGGCAGATGGGACACTGGAAACAATGCTCTGTGGTGTCAGAGTTATGGTATACATGTTTGCTACAGCCTAACCCCAATAAACATTGCATTGCCTGCACTTCAGATTTCTGGTCTTCTGCTTTCTATCTGCATGACAAGAACCAGGGGAGAGGGTGAAGGGAAAACCCATCTAACCAGGACAATATGAGTGTACAAAAGACAGAGAGAGAAAGAGAATAAGCGAGAACAGAAAAGCATGTCAATGAGCCAAATAGCACGGATAAGTTTAAGAGATAGCTCCCAAGTATGTTGTATGGTTGTTAAGAGAGAAATTTAAGGATTCAGAGAGATTAATGTAGTTCAGTCAAGATTCTTGAGCCATTTAATCTGTTTAAGAATTTGATCAGAAATTCTGTTGTGTCTGGACACAGGGCAGACTGTCTAGTATATGCTATGGAAAATGGTGGGTTCTTAGGAAAACTTTCACGTTGTTTCTTTTCACTTAATCCTAGGAAGTCAACAAGAATAAATCTAAAAGGGCATGGGGCTAGTTGACTCAAGTGAACTTGTCCTATCCATAGCATCTTTATATTCTTCTCCTTTGCTAGATTTCAGTAGCAACGACTGAAGGGTGCAATAACATGTTCACCGCTAGCACATTTTCTCTACATCTTACTCTTGTACCCCTCAAAAGATCAGGGGAGAAAAACTGTTAGTTTTTAAAATAAATATTAATCAAATTAGCATAAAATACCAATATGCCTATTTAATATATAATCATGTTCAATTAGAACATTACAAAAGAATAGGTCAAATTGAGGCTATAAAAACGGGTGCCCAAATTTAGCCTCCAAATCCATATTTAATCCCCCAGAATAAGTGACCTGATTTTCAAATATACTGAGCGCTAAGCAGCTATGATTGAATTCAACCCTTCCAACTACAACAGCCTCAGAGTCCCCTATATTTACTCTATCACCCTCTGTCTAGCGAATTTGCAGATCCACCCAGTTATAGATTCACAAGCCCTGTCTCTTTGAAGGTCTGCTCTGCCCTCAAACACCTTGTGGACTGAGGATGTAGGTAGCCCTGAGTACAATTCAGTGGCACACACGGAATGTAAACCTTGGGCCTTTGACCCTGCTTTTCCTTGCACAGTTGAACTACACTCACTCTACTGAAACCATGGGTTTCTGCATCCAGAGAGAGGAAGGGAAGGACAAGATTAGCCCCATATTGAAAAAATTGTTTGACACTTTGTCAAATGTATTACATATCACACATGTTGCTAGAGCTACTGTCTTTAAAGAAGTTAGGGAGAAAATTTTAAAAGTGTGAAGGGGATTTAGGAGCATAAGTCTCATAGAAAGATAATGAGATGAATAAAATTGACTGTCAATGGGACTTGTGCTCCCAAATCTCCTAGGTCCTTCTGAAAAGCCCCCTTTTTATGCCAACAGTAAAGGGGTGATGCACATACACCCATATATGCATACCACCCATAAGCACGCACATGCACACAAAACAAATCTGGGAATTTCTTCAGTGGCACTGTGACTTCTTACTAACAGACTTGAATGCACAAAGACTTTAATTGTGGCAGCTGAAGGATAAAATTAATCAGTTTGTTCAAACTTCTATCTGACTTTGTTCCTTTCATAACAACATCTGAAATTATCTGCTGTAAAATATATATCAATGGAATATGATTTTAATTTAACTTCTGTAAACAAGTTAATGAAAGAAATAAAACCATGCTTTAAGGAGCCCTGTAAAATGCAACTCTTCATTTCAGTACTGTTGATATTAATGTGTTTTACTATGTTTTCCCATAAAATCTCAAACTAATTTTTAAAATGTTCACATGATTATTCAAAGCAAATTTATTTCACCCTCTAACGATCACAGGATATCTTGCGTTACATAACTGCTTATTTTCCATTAAGAGCAAAGATGATAATCATGCAATGTTTTCATTCTTAATGTACATTTCTCATCCCAAAAGGAAGGTTGAAAGGTCACAGGCTAAGCAGTAATTTGTTACTAGCAGCATATATCCTTAACAATATATAGATCTTTGTCATCATCATTACAACTACTGATGCTGAAATATTTTGATTCAGACAAAAATATCATATTATTTCTAACATAACTCCAGTATTCAGCCAAGGTATTTTCTTTATTTTCTCCACTTTTTAGTATGGCATCTGCATTTTCTTCTACTTATAACATAGTATAAATATATTTTGTTAACACGTAAAGTAATTGTATGCTACACATCAGAATTCTGTATCAAATATTCCTGAGTTGATCATGATGCAATTGAACTATATAATGTCATCCATACTGAAAAGAGATTTAGTTTTTATATTCACTTAAGAAATGTATAGTGCAATAACTGTGAACTGGAAAATTCCATGAAATTTTATCTTGATGCAAACTCATCTTTGTAAAATATGTAAGGGTACATGACTATTCTAAAAATATATATTTATATTAGCTTCCGTCTAAGGTCTGTAAGGAAAAGAGGGGATGATTTAACAGGGTACTTCAAAACAGCCTGTACTGATGATAGTTACATTTTCCAATAATAATTAAAAAAATCAAGCTGGGGAGCAAATCTGAAAGGGGAGAGAAATAAAATGGAAGAGAGATTTTAATTGCTACTAACACTGATTCTTCCATAATATCCACTAGAGAGGACTCTTGAGTGTCGATTCCCCATCTCCCTCAGAGCCTAAAGGAGCAGTGTTGCTAAATATTCCACAATTGGCCACTGGCCTTGGATCACCTCAACCCTGTAAGAATTTAGACTGTGAAGAGTGAACCCCAGTAAATTAATCCTAATCAGGCCATCATCAGATTACTCTGGAAATCCAAGGAACATTTCTTCAAATTTGGCTGGACTGTTTAGGGTGTCCCTGCCTGCAGGTATATGGGATATTGGGGAGCAATTACCACACAGCTGGGGTTCCAATTAATTTCTTTATTAAAGGAAAAAAAAGGAAGTAGTGGGAATTTAATAATGAAATATGATGGGATGGGGTGTATAGGGTGTTTACAATAGGCAACGATGGGGGGGGGGTTCTTCTTATTGAACAGTGTAGGGAGTTCTAATAGTGGGCTACAGCAAGTGGGGTTCAGCACAATGGGATTCAGTACAGTCAATAAGCAACTCTAGATACAGTGTGGAAATTCAAAGCGTACCCAAAAGAAATGCAAAATAAAATGGTAGCTTCTATATGAGTTAATAGCTAGATACACAATGTAACACAGTGGCATCAATGTAAATACAAAGTATATCAGAAAAGTGGAGGCAACCAATGGGGTGTTATAATTACAAGTAAAATGTGAGTTACAGTACAATACAATATCAATATAGAGGCTGGGTCAAGAAGCAGGAGGGGGGGGGGAATGAGTGATTAGTGGTATGCAGACGAGCAGCTGGAAGCAGCAAGAGACTCTGAAGCCCTGTAGGGTAAGGACAATGGAGCAGTGTGATGGTGATCTTCGGTAGGGGAGGGGCAGCGGAGAAGTGTAAAGAAAGGCTAGAGAGAGGTTTAAGCAACAAGCGGACACCAAAAACAAAGGTAAAAAAAAACAGCAAAAGGCTTGGGAAGTTTCACAGGGGGAGAAGCAGCAAGGGGTTTGGGAAGTTCGGAGGGTGATGCAGACGGGGGGGGGGGAGCAGCAAGGAGTTGGGAAGTCCGGAGAGAGTGCAGATGCGGGGGAAAAGCAGCAAAGGGTTATAACAGGGAGACACGGAGGAGCACACAGAGGGGGAGATTGGAGCGGGGGAAAAACAGACACGGGAAAGTTCAGGGAGAGATCGGGACAGCAGGAAGGCGAATTTAAGCAGCAAAAACCTTATCTATCTTAACCAATGACTAGGCAAAACAACAAATATCACAATTCTAAACAAAACTATAACAAGCAACTATACGGAGCAACAAAACAGTAAACTATAACAAGGCAGTTGAAACTTACAAGCTCTACAATCTTAACAAACTATGACTTATTAAACTAAAAAAACCAAGACCTATGGTGCACCTTATGCTATGGGGATGTTACAGAGGGCAGAGTGGTATGTGTCCAGGACCCAGCTCCCAAGGAAGCCAAGGGATGGTGGCTACAGCGGTGGATACAGCTGAAAGCAGAGAGCCCCAAGGCAAAGCCCACAGGAGCAGAGCTTAGCAGCGGCACAAACTTATTTTTAGCGGCAAAGAGACCTGGAGTTTAAGAGAGGTTTTAAGACACAGACCAAGGTTTAGCTTGAGTCTGTGTGCTGGGGAAACAGAGCCAGCAGCTAAAATAATAAAATAAAAGTATAGAAAGTTTTACAGAGGGATTCTTACCAGTCCCCAAGGCAGCAGCAAAGCAGAAGCAGCAGCAACATCAGAAGAGGCAAGGAGGGCTCGGTACAGTCTCAATAATCAGGAGATCTCTCAGGTAGCAATTCGTTCTTCGTGGGGGGGGCGTTCAAAAAACGGGGGTACGCTCAAAAATAAAACGAGAGCGGAGAAAGAACCCCCAGAACCCCTGGCTGATCAGGCAGCAATGCAGGAACCTTTCTGAGGTGTGTTTCAAAAATGCCTGGTTTTAAAGGCAAACTCAGGCAGTTTCCTGCCAGTAATCCTGATAGGCTTCCTCTGTCACAGGGGAGGGGGCACAGGGAAAAAACTGAAGGTAAGCCCAGAGACATGCCTGGACATAGTCCTGTGCAATAGGTGACTCAAGAGCACATGAGGCCTATGACTCATGCCCAGGATCTTAAAAACACATTAGGTCTTGCAGCTCTGGACATTGCCTGCCCTATACCAAGCCCAGGCTCAACGAGGTGATGACAGGACTAACCCTTTGAACAGGGCAGTGGTCCCACTTAGCACGCAGCACAAGTGGCCATCCCTTTGAGAAGGGCAATGGCTCTTGTTAAACAACTTAAGGGGCCCTCCCTTTGAGAAGGGAACTTAACAGCCAGGGAAGGGTGGCCACAGGAGAACAGAAAACAAAATGGAGCCTGGGGACAGCTGTAAGAAACAAAATGGAATAGGGGATAGCTGTAACAGACATAGGGTAGGTTAATTGTCATGTTGTTGCTTGGATAGTGTAGAGACCACTGAATGTATAATATTCCTCCATGATGTTCTGTCCTGAGCAAATCTGGCATGTTATGAGGTAGGATGCCTGTGAGGGACAGGTGTCTGTTTATGTCATCCAGCCATCATATTTTAGGTCTTCTGGGGGGTCTTTTCCATCCTGCTTTCATTGGATCAACTTCAAAGATGATTCTCATGGGGAAGTTAGTAGGCGTTTAGAGCAGATGAACATATCACCACAGAGTACACCTGGCAAACATTTGAGAGAGTGTGAACTGTTTAGCTAGAAAATGGAACTTTTCATTCAAATTGAGTTTGTACCATTTGATGCTTTTGATCATTTGGAGGTGCTTCATCTGAATGCTGTCAAACTTTTTTCAATTTTGACAGTGGGGGATTATGTTCAGAATATTGACCGCCAAAGCATTATATATTCTTAGCTTCATCTGTCTGCTTACTAGGGTGTTCACTTTGCAAAGATGCTCTTGATGAGATGCCCCATTAATGATGATGATTTGTAGCATGGACTTCCATGAAGCAGGTAAAATCACTTCCAATCTCAATTGAGTGGTCACCCAATAAGAATCTAAAGTCTTCAGTATGTTCAAAATCACTGATCAGAAGAATTTTGATTTTATCTCAATTAATTTTCAGGCCTATTTTGCTGCTGCTATTTCCAGAGCTTCAAGTGCTGCAATTAGCTAATCCTTTGAATTGATAACCAGTACTATGTCATTGGTAAAATTGATGTGGTTAAGATTCTCATCACCAAGGTGTATGCCTAAAATGCCATTTACTTTGTATCTGATCAAACAAGCACTCTGTGATCAAGCAAGTACTGGAAAGTTTTGGGGCATGCTTTAATGTGGGAGGCAGAATTCCTTCTCTAATTCTTTGCAATCTCTGTCAGAAAAGGTCTGAGTTACTCTGCATTCTGTTGCACCCCTGCAGAAAAGAAGGGTCTTATTTACAGACAACAGGTATGTCTAGGATTTTCAGTAGCATGAAGAGACTTGACTCATGGAAGGAAGGTTGCAGGGACTTCAGCCTATGCATGGTGTCTGGTTCCACTTAATATGAGAAACCTTTCTAGTTGTGGGAGCTTTTCTTAATCAAGTGTTTCAAGACACAATTCAAAATGATCTCAAGCATGCAGATAGTGCAATGATGGGAAGCAATATAAAATGCCCAGATCAAAGCCCAGCCCTGTGAAATCTGTGCTGAGGTCAGCACTAGGGTTGAGTAATAGATGAAGCCTAGAACCTTTCAAGAAGGAACTGTGTAATGGTCACATTAGGAACAGAGCAGCTATGTGCAATCTCACGACCCCAATGACTCATGGGGAAAACTGAAAGAAAGAGAGAAAACAAAATAAAATATAGAAAAATATTCAAGAGGCAACCAGGAAGAAAAGAATAATATGCAATGTGTCCTTGAGAACAGATATACGAAGTGCCCTTTCCTGTTCTGATAAACTGAGCTGGGATTAACAGAGAAGGACAATGGTGCACGTATGTGCATGAATAGGAGGACTAGTCTGATTAAATTCCTAAATCAGCAAGGTTATGAAGATGTGTTCTACTTCTGAATGCCAATGATTTGGTAATGGGACTGATCATGGGAGAGGGCATAACAGACACAGGAATGGCTGGTTGGACAGGATGGGTTCTGCAGCTCTCCCAGATCTTAGCAGTGGTTGACTTCAGAACTGAACAATATTCAAAATGTTGAGCTTAGATCTAATAGGACAATAGACTAGGCACTGGGGAGGTCAGAAACCAAAAAAAGCAACTTTGCTACAAGTTCCTAAGCAGACCCTTCTCAGTAGCAGGATCTCTCCACAATGAAAGATAGAAAACAAAGTAGATCCATGCAGTATAGAGAATCAGTGGTTACAATCTGGAAGAAGGAAATGTGAGACAAAACCCAGTGGAAACTCAGAGATGAATGACTGATTGTGCAGCTAAGTGGCAAAAGAAAGATAGAATATTAGTCATTTTCTGGTCCCCTGATCAAGACAACAGGGAATGTGGAAATAATTTATTTGCACAATCCTTTAGGAAAGGACTTTCCAGCAGAAAAGATTTTCCAGCACCCACATCCAGTTTCCCCACCCTTTCCTCTAGCTGCCAGTCCCAGTCTTTTTGTCCAGCCAATCCCAGTTCCAGTTGTTGTCCCCACAGCTCTAGATCCAGTGTCACCAGACTCCTTGTCCTCACTGTAGTTCAATCAGACAGCTTCCTCACCAGCACTGCCTAGGTGCCAGCACATGGATTATTGAGAGCACTGGACAGACAGGCCCTCAGCTTTCATTTCCAGTGCCTGGTCTCACCCTGGCCTGGAGCACCTGGAATGAGTTGTTACTAGGAATATCCAGCTTTGTCCCTATAATCCTGTATTGGAACATGCTCAGTCACTCTGTGTGAATGGCACTTGAGCAGTCTGGTCAGTAGTAGGAGTTAGGAGGAAATAAAGCATGTTTAGTCATTCGGTGGGGATAAAATATGTTGCCTTGTTACCAGTAGGAGCTGTGAGGGGATGAATCATGCTCTGCAGGAATGGCATGTGTGAAATCTTGTCAATGTTAGAGGGCTATGAAAAGTTTGGGTATGCTCAATGAAGATAAAATCTCCAGTGATTTTATCTGTTAAATCAAAGAAGTCTCTACCAAGCAGGTGCAAATTATGATTTTTCATACACTCATACTTTGGGCTAATTTGGATTGATTTTAACTGGGACAGACACATCCCTAATACAAAGGCCAATCTCCTGCCAAATTTCAAGTCCCTGCTCCAAGCACGGGGATCCTATAGTTGTTCTAAGAAAAACTCTCCAGAACTGTTTAAGATGGACAAAACAACATATTTTCCCTCTGGTCTTGTTCTCAGAAAAGATTTTTTTTGTCTTTTGGGAGCAAGGGAAGCCTGTAACAGACATCCAAAAAAAAATCAGCCCCAAGAGCTAAAGTATGGTAAAATTATGAGCAACTGAAAATAGACCCTCATTAGTAATATCAGGCCACTTTAATAATAGATGGCACTACTACCAGTCACTGTAGAACAGGGGTGAGCAACCTCTGGCATGCTGCTCGCCAGGGGGTAAGCACCCTGGCAGGCTGGGACAGTTTGTTTACCTGCTGCATCAGCAGGTTAAGCCAATCGCGGCTCCCACTGGCCACGGTTTGACATCCCAGGCCAATGGGGGCGATGGGAAGCCACGGCCAGCACATCCCTTGACCGCACCACTTCCTGCCGCCTCCATTGGCCTGGGACGGCAAACCATGGCCGATAAGAGCCACTATCAGCCTAACCTGCCAACGCAGCAGGTAAACAAACCGGTCTGGCCTGCCAGGGTGCTTACCCTGGTGAGGCATGTGCCTGACGTTGCTGACCCCTGATGTAGATAGACTCATAGGACTGTAAGGGACCTCAAGAAGTCATCTAATCTAATTCCTGGCAGGACTAAATATTATCTAGACCATTCTTGACAGATGCTTGTCTAACCTGCTCTTAAAAATCTCCAACCTCCCTGCACAATTTATTCCAATACTTAACCACCCTGACGGTTAGGAATTTTTTCCAAGTGTCCAACCTGAACCTCCTCTGCTGCAATTTAAGCCTATTGCTTCTAGACCTATCCTGAGAGGTTAAGAAGAACAATTCTTCTCCCTCCTCTTGATAACAACCTTTTATGTACTTGAAAACTGTGCTCATGTCTCCTCTCAGTCTTCTCTTTACCAAACTAAACAAACCAAGTTTTTTCAATCTTCTCGCCTGGATTATGTTTTCTAGACATTTAATCATTTGTGTTGCTCTTCTCTGGACTTTCTCCAATCCATCCACATCTTTCCTGAAATGTAGCAGCCAGAACTGGATACAATACCCCAACTGAGGCTTTTTAGTGCAGAGTAGAGTGGAAGATTTACTTCTTGTGTCTTGCTTACAACACTCCTGCTAATACATCCCAGAATGATGTTCACTTTTTTTGCAACAGCTTTACATTGTTGACTCATATTTAACTTATGATCTACTATGACCCATACATCCCTTCCTGCAGTACTCTTTCCTAGGCCAGTGTGTCCCAAACTTGGGATGCCACTTGTTTAGGGAAAGTCCCTGTCGGTCCGGGCTGGTTTGTTTACCTGCCGTGTCCACAGGTCCGGCTGATTGCAGCTCCCACTGGCCGTGGTTAGCCATCCCAGGGCAATGGGAGCTGATGGAAGCGGCGCAAGTTTGGGAAACACTGGCCTAGGCAATCATTGCCCATTTTGTATGTATGGAGTACTTTGCATTTGTCCTTATTGAATTTCATCCTATTTACTTCAGACCATTTCTCCAGTTTGCCCAGATCATTTTGAATTTTAATCCTATCCTCCAAAAGTAATTGCAACCCTTCCCAGCTTGGTATCATCCACAGACCTTTATAAGTGAACTCTCTATGTCATTATCTAAATAATTGATGAAGATATTAAAGAGAACCAGACTCAGAACTTACACTTGCAGGACCCCTCTTATTATGCTCTTCCATCATGACTGTGAACCACTGATAACTACTTTCTGGGAATGGTTTTCCAACTAGTTTTGCACTCACCTTACAATAGCTTGCTCTAGGTTGCATTTCCCTACTTTGTTTATGAGAAGGTCATGCAAGACAGTAACAAAAGCTCTACTGAACTCAAGATATACTATGTCTGCTGCATCCCCATATACACCAATTACACTGGTCTACAATTTTTGAGAAGTCGTCTGCTTCAGAGATAAAATGTGATATTTATTATGTATTTTGATGTGCTGAATTCAAATATGACAATTAAAACAACTGATGGGCTACTGTTTCTAAGATATTTAAGTTTTTACATTTGATGTCTATGTATATTGAGTAGATAGTAGAGTTTTAATCATAAATTGTAAACCTAGGTCTTTTCATGTGTTTATGGTTGCTTTACATGATAATATTTCACCTATCCTGTTTATGTAACACTTTAAAAATCAGCAAAAGGGTTATATAAATAAAATGTATTATGAAACAAAAGGCAAAAAACTATTATGTACATAGTTTAATCCTATACAATGTCTACTCGGCGCTTCTTGGCTTGTCTCTTGTATTCATTAAATGGAGCATCTCTTGTCACTGTCAGCAATAGTCTGGAAGCATTGATGGGCTCCATTTGCCCTGATAGCCTGCCAGGAGATTCCACTGCTGTAGTCTGGAGCCCAACAGCTCTGCCTTACTCTTGGGTAGTTCCAAATCCCTGACAAGGTCATTCAGTTCACCTTGTCTTATGAGGTGTGGTTCAGAGGAGGAGGATGGGAGAAAATGTGGGTCCTGTGACAATGATGGTTCAGGACCAGAAGTTTCATCCTTTTCCTCTACCTCGTCTGACTCAAGTGAGAATGATTCTAGTGCATCAGGAAGCGGCAGTCCTTCTCCGTGGGGTACTGGGCGTCTAGCTGATGGAATGTTTGGATAATGCACAGTCCACTTTTTCTTCTTTGACACACCTTTCCCAACTGGAGGCACCATGCAGAAGTAACAATTGCTGGGAGGATCTGTTGGCTCTCTCCAAATCATTGGCACGTCAAAAGGCATAGATTTCCTTTTTCTGTTCAACCACTGGCCAAGATTTGTTGCACAACTGTTGCAGCATATGTGTGGGGCCCACCTCTTGTCCTGATCTCCAATTTTGCAGCCAAAAGAAAGGTGATAGGCTTTCTTAACCATAGTGGTTAGACTGCACTTTTGTGATGCAAAAGTCACTTCACCACAAACATAGCAGAAGTTATCTGCACTCTTCACACAAGTACAAGGCAACTCTGCTCACTTTGGCTAAACAGAAATGTGTCCCTTTGCAAAATCAAACACTGACAAAGAAGAGAGCACGACACTGTATTATTTCTAGAGCTGATCTAGGGCAATTTGTTCAGCAGAGTGATGTAAGCTTCCTTATGATTGCATCATCCATGACTTCTAGGAATAATATGATGCAATTCATCTCATGTATGATGCAATACCAGCTTCAGATTGCATCATTCATTGTTTTGCCTCAAAAGCAAGTACTGTCCAAACCCAGTCATAGATTTATTCCTAGATCCAGTCAAAGATGTATTTTAGTCATTTCTGGTTTAAATTGAGATCCTTTCCCTTTATAACTCACTTATCCTCCACCATTCCCAAGTCAAGGGTCGTATATACTGACCCAATAGCATATCTTGAAAACTAGAGCCAATCAACAATTTTAAGCATCATTTTCATTCTCAGTGACCCAGAGTTAGTAAAGTTGGACTACCTTTATTTCAGAAGCATTTTGGCTGTAGAGCAGTGTTATTACCCTGATTAACAGGCCTACCCTGTCCTTGGTCTTCCTCTTGCTTCTAAGGTATTTGTAGAATGTTTTCTTGTTACCCTTATGTCTCTATTTAGTTTGATCTTATTTTGGGCCTTGGCCTTTCTAATTTTGCCCCTCCATACTTGTGTTATTTGTTTATAGTTCACTTTGTATTTTGACCTAGTTTCCACTTTTTGTAGGACTTTTTTTTTTATTTTTAGATCATTGAAGATCTCCTGGTTAAGACACAGTGGTCTCTTGCCATGCTTCCTATCTTTCACACACAGTGGGATAGTTTGCTCTTGTGCCCTTAATAATGTCTCATTGAAAAACTGCCAACTGTCTTCAGTTGTTTTTCCCTTGACTTGCTTCCCACGGGATCTTATCTACCAACTCCCTGAGTTTGCTAAAGTCTGCCTCCTTGAAATTCATTGTTTTTATTTTGCTGTTCTCCCTCCTACCAGTCCTTCGAATCATTAACTCTACCATTTCATGATCACTTTCATCCAAGCTGCCTTCCACTTTCAAATTCTCAGCCACTTCCTCCCTATTTGCCAAAATCAAATCTAGAACAGCCTCTCCCCTATTAGTTTTCTCCATCTTCTGAAATTAAAAAAAAAATCTCCAATACATTCCAATAAGCTGTTGGATAATCTTTCCCAACAGATGTCTGAGTAGTTGAAGTCTCCCATCACCACCAAATCCTGTGCTTTGGATGATTTTGTTAGTTGTTTAAAAAAGCCTCATCTAGCTCTTCTTCTTGGTTACGTTGTCTGTAATAGAACCCTACCATGACATCACACTGGTTTTTTACCCCTTTTATCCTTACCCAGAGACTTTGAAGAAGTCTGTCTCTTATTTTCATCTCAACCTCAGTCCAAGTGTGTACATTTTTGATATATTAGGCAACACCTCCTCCCTTTCCCCCCACCTTTCCTTTCTGAGCAAGCTGCACCCTTCTATACCAATATTCCAGCCATATTACTGTGTGTGTGTGTGTGTGTGTGTGTGTGAGAGAGAGAGAGAGAGAGAGAGAGAGAGAGAGAGAGAGAGAACAAATGTTACCCTGCTTAATTTCCACATATGAATGGCTTAGAAATTAAATCTCATGCATTTAAGGTCAAGAGATATTCTATTTGCCATTTTCAAATATTTGGGCTCTGGAATTGTATAGCTTCTCTGATGAACATATGTGGGAGATGTTACCTTTCTTCTGAAAAACTGTGTACAAATATGCCACAAAAATTAACAAAGTTTACCCAGAGTACATGTAGATTATCACATCATCTTTTTAAAGCGTGTGTCAATGAAAGTCAAATAAATGGAATAGATGTCTTCCTATGAAGCAGTGAATTATATGTGAAGATTCTAGGCACACTTGAAGAAAGAAAATTTCTGGAAGTGAATGTTAAGCGTATAAATTGCTCATTCATTAAACAAACTGAAACTGGCAAAGAGAAAAAAAAAAACTCAGTGGTGTTGTCTGGGCATATAATTCCTGAATCTGGGACTGACTTCATTTTACCTAGTCCCAGTCAGGCAGCTTCCATCACTCCTGGATTAGGTTTGCATACCACTTGATTGTTATTTATTTCTTCCATGAGCCATTTCTCCCATTCACAAGTATATCAAACCTGATGCACCAGAGGTGGTGCTATTCTGTGGAATCTTCCCTATAAATAAGCCATTTCTGGACAAATATTTTCCTCTGAAAACAAATATGCTCTCAACCCTTATTAGATTTAACTTTAAATCAGTATGGTAAGTGGAGAAATCTTCCCTTCCCTCTTTCCCTGCCTACAGAAGCAACTTTTAAAAAGTGCATATTCAGGCAGAAGGGAGCAAATCCTACTTTCATGAATTCTTGGAGGAAGCAGCACAAAATAAAACACAGAATTATCTGCCCTCGCTTGCTGGTTCTTCCCCCGGTGGGGGGAGAATATAGCCCAGTGTTTGTACAGGGAAAAAATGTTTCTACCCGGAATAGACTAAAGTCTTCTGTAAATGTGAAGGCCACAACCATTTTAGCAGTGGCTGCAATAAAATTAAATGAGGACTTTGTGGGAAGTAGGTGCACTGTGAGAATGATATATTTTGCAGTGTGTTTGGGAGAGCAGGCATCCTTTTTTTAGCCTGCCCTGAGGCCAACATACTTCAATTGCATCATTTAGTATCATTTTATTAATGATCTAGAAGTAGTAATAAGCAAGCACATTAATTAAAATTTACAGGTACTACTAAATTAGGAGGTGTTGCAAACTCTAAGGAGGACAGAGAACAGCCAGAGAATAAGAGAGGTTAGATGTATGGGCAGGATGTTCCTTTAATATGAATTGCGGGCAAACAAAGAACAATCAGCCACAGTTGCTTGGCCCAAAAATGTCTAGGACATATTTTTCTTCTATAAAAAGCTTAAAAAATACAAAAATTGTCCTGGCGATTTCAACACAAATTTGGTTATCTTTTGTAGAATTTGAACAATACAGCCAGGATACTGCATATATTGAATTCACTGTTTCACTCCTACAGTTTTATAGTGGTGTAATTCAATTTATTTACTAGATCAGGGGTCAGCAACCTCTGGCACACAGATCACCAGGGTAACCACCCTGGCGGGCTGGGCTAGTTTGTTTACCTGTCGCGTCGGCAGGTTCAGGTGATTGTGGCTCCCACTGGCCAATGGGGGCGGCAGGAAGCGGTGCCATCTAGGGATGTGCTGGCTGCAGCTTCCCACCACCCTCATTGGCCTGGGATGGCAAACCACAGCCAGTGGGAGCCACAATAGGCCGAACCTGCCGACATGGCAGATTAACAAACTGGCCCTGCCTGCCTATCCTGGTGATCTGCATGTCAGAGGTTGCCAGCCCCTGGACTAGATCATGGGCATATCAGAGGACACATTCATAAACTCAGATGGTTTCAACAGAGTTACAGCAATGGAAAGATGGCCTTACACAGGGCTGAATCAGGCTCAGCAATGTGAACTGTACAGTTTTCCCTGACGTATGTGACAATCTCCATTGTATTTCATAGAATATCAGGGTTGGAAGGGATCTCAGAAGGTCATCTAGTCCAATAGCCTGCTCAAAGACAGATTTTTGCCCTAGATCCCTAAATGGTATCCTCAAGGATTGAACTCACAACCCTGGGTTTAACAGGCTAATGCTCAAACCACTGAGCTATCTTGTCTCTGAACTTTCACTTTCCTATTTTATTTTCCATTTATATATATTTGCTGTATTCTTATTATGCTATAATGATTCTCCTGCCTCTTCTGTTTTTGTATTCTCAAAGGATCCTGCAAAGAATTAAGCATGTGCTTAACTTTGAACACTGAGCATAGTCAATGGGACTCAATATCATCATTTTTCCGTACAGTGACAGATTAATTTTCTAAAATGTATTTGTTGTTGACAACTATCTGTCAAATATTTTGGTAAATAATTCTAAGTATCACTTTCCCACTGGATATCTAGTTTTGTTTTATTTTTCCCAAGAAGTAAAAACTTTCATTTTTTCCAGGTTGCATTTCAACTTACTTTTTGCCCATTTCTTTTGTTCTCTTTTTTCTTTTATTTATAGAAATAACACATTTATGCACCTTTCCTGAAAAGACATAAGTTAACTTTACACACTACGAGTAGCCCCATTGACCACAAATATTTTCAAATAAATGCATTCAACAAAACTGGGGTCTGCAAATAATATATGTGCCTTTCCTCAGACATGTCTCTTCCTGCCCATATTCTACCTATCTTTAAAAACAAATTCTTGCAAGTAAGGGAGCTGTTGCACAAACACTTTGGAACTTATTCCCTTTCCATGCAGAATGCCATATATTTAATTTTAATTGTGTCCATGCATAGCCTTCACTCATAGATGGAGCACAACAATGATACTTCCTCTACTGTCCATCACATCAAAATCAAGGATTAAGGACAAAGAAGAGTAGAGGGTAGAGATTTATTGGGAAAACTGGGATTAGGCTGGCTGATAAAGTAAAGAGGGAATAAAGCTGAGACAGCCATAATTTTGAAGGACATATGGATGGAAAGTTCTTAAGGCAATGGTCATTCAGATCAGTATGTTTACATTGATCAAAGAGAGTGTAGAGGTGAGAGGAGGGAGAACACCTTTCACTATAATAAAATGCAATAATAAAATACAATAATAAATATCTTGACATTGCACTGTGATAATTTGGCAGAAACAGTATCTTGGAAGAATAAATACTTTGGTCTTCAGCTTAGAGTTCATTTTGCCCTGGATATAATAAACAATTATTAAGAAAGAAGTAACAGTCTCAACTTTTCATATATAGAGATTCAAATCAATTTAATCCTTCGCTAGCCCTGTTCTAATTTGGCATTTCCTTGCTGCTAATCCTGCAAAGTTTTACTGTGTACTTATCTTTACGCACTGGGAATAGTCCCATTGACTCCACATGCATATATTTAGACAAGATTAGGTCTTTGTCAAATCATTCTTTGACAGATCCTATATAGCTAAGTGCTTTAGAGACTCAGTTATGAGGTAATTTGATAAAATATATCACATGCAAATATGTATAAACTATAGAGTCTCTATAAATTATATAGAATTTCAGAAGATCTGTAGGAAACCATTTTGTAAATTATGCTGTAGCATGGAGTACTAAAAGATGGAAAAGACTTCTTATCTCTTAACAAAATAAAAAAATAAAACTATTTTTCTTTAGTCCCCATTCACAGAGAGTTCCAGAGAGTGTGACCTACACATATAATACTGAATGCATTTATAACTCATCAATATATCATATTCAGCTCAATAACTACATACAACAATTATTCTTTGCCATTATAGTAGTCAATTATATTTAAATTACTAAAGTCATTGTAAATTGTAAGGTAGGTAAATATTAGTACTATTACTGTTGTCTTGTTGTACTTCTGCCATGTTATTAAAAATTAACACAGAAAACATAATTGGATAGATATTGGACACTTCAGAGTATTATTTTAATTAAAATAAAATCAAAATGAACAATAATTAGGAAAAACACAATTAAGCACATCCTGTGCTGTGCGGGTCTACAGAGAGCCTCCTGAAAGTTATGGTTTGCATTACAAAGGGAACTCTGTTCATATTTATATTTAATCTAATTGAAAATAAAGTTACAACTAAGGTAGAAACACAAAAGGACAGAAAGTTAGAATCACACAGAATTGTAGGCGTGGCAACACTCAGAAGGCACTGGAATTCACAAATTCAGTTCAACATCAAGGCTCCTAGTACAATGAAAGGGGAGAGATAGATGGCTCTGCTTGGGATTCTTGCATACAGATGCTCTCTTGGTGTTAGGCACTTATGTAATTTTTGCAAAAGACTGGTGGGAGAAGAAGATGACAACCTCCCTCATAACTTTTAGCCCAGTGGTTTGGGTACTCACCTAGAATGTGGTTCAAGTCCCCTCCCGACAGGAATTAGAAGAGAGCTCTACCCTATCTCAAGAGAATGTCCAAGCCACCAGGTTTTGGAATATTTCCATGTAGGCCTCTTGCATTCTCTCCAGTTAAAGCTGTTTCACTGTAAATAAATAATGAGAGAGTCATTGGGCCAGAGAGAGAAAGAATAAAAACACAAGCATGAGAATGACTCTCTACCTTAGAGCATTCATCAGGGATGATCAGGGATGATCAGAGACCCTGGAATTCAATTAATTTTAAACTAGGCATCAGTTCCACAAAGCATTTAAGACTTGCTTAAATCAATCTCAGTTCAGCCTGGCACTTAAGCATTACTTATCTTTAAAATTCTGAGCCCATGTGCTGAGAGTTATGGCATTGCTGCCCTCAGCATTGGAATAAGTAACTGATTTAGGAGTCCAAATCTCATTTTCAAATGGGATTGAGGTATCTAGGAGCCAAAATTCCATTGACAGTTGATGATATTTAGACTCAAGTGCCTAAATCCCTTTAGAAAATGAGATTTAGGCTCCTAAATCAGCATTCCATTGCAATGCTGCTAGCAGCAACACCTAAAAATCTTTACAAGTCTGGGCCATGATTAAGAACTCTATTGAATAAGGATGGCCTGCTAAAACAGGTTCATAGTGCTGGAGATTTTTCTATTTTTTTCCCATATACTCAGTCACAGAAAGCTGTTTGGGGCAGAGTATATAGTGTAGTAAATAAAACTATGTTAATTGTAAGTGGAACAAAGATATTGATTTACTTCAGCTGTGGATCAGTAGGGTAGAAATTTCTTTTAATACAAAGGAAATAGCATGGCTTACCTTTTTCAGTATATTTTAAATGCTACAGACCTAAGTGTTGTAATCTGTGGTTGAGTTTGGACATAAATGTGGCTCAAGCAAGCCCTCACAATAAAATATATTTTGTAATGGTTTCTGGAGTTTATTAAATAAATAGGAAAATTCTTCAAAAGCAGCCTCTGAGGGTGTGTCTCCATTGCAATGTAAGCCCAGAGTTAATGGGACTTGAGTCACTTGACTCTGGGTTATAGAACACAGGGCTTAAGTGTTTACCCCAGGGGTCGGCAACCTCTGCCATGCAGATCGCCAGGGTAAACATCCTGGCCGGCCGGGCCAGTTTGTTTACCTGCTGTGTCAGCAGCTTTGGTGTACTGCGGCTCCCACTGGCCGTGGTTCGCCATCCCAGGCCAATGGGGGCGGCGGGAAGCAGCACAGGCAAGAGATGTGCTGGCCACGGCTTCCTGCCACCCCATTGGCCTGGGATGGTGAACCACGGCCAGTGGGAACCGCGATGGGCTGAACCTGCCAACACAGCAGGTAAACAAACTGGCCCGGCCCGCCAGAGTGCTTGCCCTGGTGAGCTGCATGCCAGAGGTTGCCGCCCTCTGTCATAAAGAAAGCTTATTGCTATCACTGCATCACATCATATAATGTGCATTTAAAATAATAAAGGTAAACAAATGAACGAGGACAATTAGGAACTGGTGTGCAAACAGTAGTCCTCAATTCAGATAGATACATCAATCCGCACTTCAGTCATTTCCTTATATTAATCCATACTCTGAATCATCTCCCAACTCATTTCATGAGTGGTCATGTCATTCATAAGCCCTTACACCTCCCCAGGCATTTACCCACCCACCCCAAAATTAATGAGGCCCACCTCCCCATGCACACAAGTACAATCATAAAGGCACTATTTCCCCTTTTCCATTTGGCCATACAAATCCACAGGGTGGGAGCACAAACTAATCCTCACTTCCATTGCCTGGGTGCATCCAGTTCCAGCTATGTCTCTTCCTCTGCCTCCTCCTGCTCCATATGAACTCTGTCAGGTGCCTCTGGTGGGTCAGAAAATGGTGATGAAATGTCTATAAGCACCTCATGGAAGCTCTGTCTATTTTCTGACACAGAAGTGAAAGTCCAAGTAAGAGAATCTCTGGAAAAGGCAATCCCTCCATGTTGCTGGTGCATCCTGTGGGTGGGTTAGATTCACCTTACTGCCCTTCTCCAGTGGTTAAAAACTGAACTCCCATAGAAAAACACTGGAGACATAGAATTCAGTCTCTAAGGATTTTCAGTAAGGATTGCACAGGGGCAGCCTCCCCACATTCAGGTTCAAAAGAACAAAAGGAATCAACTTAATTCTTAAGAATCAACTTTACAAAATCTTGTGATAAATAAACACAATAAATAGCAGCTTTACTTTTTACAATAGAAGAGTTCTACATAAATAAAGAAAATAAATTTAAACAGGTCAGTCCTCACAGAAACACGGTGAGAAGAAACTCAGAGTTCCCAGAATCTTAGGTTGCATTCCCCTCAGTTTCAGAGTCTTTGATCACCAAATTTATACCGTCTGCTGAACGTAAAGAAATATCTTCCCTCAGTTGCTCGTAGAACTCTTCAGCTGGAATCAATGCAGACTCTTCCTCCTCCTCTCCTGAAATAAATACTCCTCTGCAAAATGCTTCAGAGTTAGGGAAAGCTCCTGGGCTCAGCTTCTCCCAACCCACACAGTGCACATGGCCTTTTATAAAGCAGCTACCCTGACTACTTGCCCTCATGGAGTCTGAGTTCAGCAAAGGGAACTTATTGAGCATAACCAAAACTACCACAGGAACTTCTGAATGTGGAGAGCTAATTGTGCATCTGCCTAGCAACAAGGACCCAGAGGAGAGGGACCTTTAGCCACCCACTTCCCAGAACCCAACAAGAACAAGGACCCAGACACAACTATTCCTACCCACTCCCCAATAGATCCCTTAAAGAGATATCTCCCTATTAGTCAAATGGGTTACTGGCTCCAGTATCTGGGAGCAAACAGACCAAAATGACTTCTCGGTAGAATGTGTTAATGAGCTGCCAAATTTCCTGTAACATGCAGGGTGGACAGAAGACTTTTCCCGCAGTCAAAGAGCTAGAGTGGTCACATTTTGAGAGGGTACTAGGGAGTCTGGGATATGGCTGGTTTGACGCAGGTCTGTGTGCTGCAATGTGGATGGCAGAGCCCCAGGGTCAAGCTCAGGTTAGAAAATGTTTAATATAGGGTTAACAGTAAGCATAAACCAGGAGTCGGCAACCTCTGGCAGGTAGTTTGCCCAGGTAAGCATCCTGGCCGGCTGGGCCAGTTTGTTTACCTGCCGCGTGGGCAGGTTCAGACGATCACGGCTCCCACTGGCCACAGGTCACCGTCCCAGTCTAATGGGGGTGGCAGGAAACCATGGCCAGCACATCCCTCTGCCCTCAGCGCTTCCCGACGCCCCCATTGGCCTGGGACGGCGAACCGCGGCCAGTGGGAGCGGCAGTCCACCGAAGCTGCTGACACAGCAGGTAAACAAACTGGGTGCTTACCCTGGTGAAACATGTGCCAGAGGTTGCCGATCTCTGCTTTATGACATAAGTTTTATTTATAAGCATGTATTATAAAAGACCAACATTCAGCCATTGTCAAGCAGGCCAGCCGCCATTACTATGCCAAAACACCAGTAACAACAGAACTTTTCCAAAACCAACAAATAAAAATGAAGTACATGAACAAGTGCAATCAGTGAAACCATGAAAAGCACAGAAATCCCTACTGTTGCATGTCCCCTAGCCTCATGTTCTCCTTTCTCTTCTTTCTCTATTTGCTATGAGGCTGGACACTTGGCACTAGGGAAGTGGAGTAGTGGCATCCAGAGGGGAAAGAGTCAATACGGAGCTCTGCCTGGGTCTAAGTTGCCCCAGAAACTCATGAGTCCCAACTGCATATGTTACCAAGTGATGGAGTTTTCCAGGCTGTTTCTGGACTGCTTCAATGTGGGTACCATATGAGGAACTCAGGCTGTAGTGTGCCTGATGCACCGTTATTGATATCAACTGCTCAGACCATTCGCTCTGCTGAGTTCCATCCTCCTCTTTTAGCTGCCATTCCATTCCAGGAACTGTGAAGCAAATGCCTGCTCCTTTGCTGAAACCTTATCCTCATGCTGCGCAGCCAGCCTGAGTTTTTCACAGAATCATAGAAATGTAGGACTGGAAGGGACCTCAACAGGTCATCTAGTCCTGACATCTGGACTTAAGGCAGGACTAAGTAGTGACTAGCCCACTCCTAACCTATTCTAAAAAATCTGCATATAGAGTACCTTTACATGAAATGGAATAGATCTGTGAACAGAACACACTTCCAACTCCTCCACCCACACATTCACACTGCCATGTTGTTACAGCATTGAGTGGTTACAGAGTGTGTACTTATGGGTATGGCAATGTAACAGTGCTAGCAAACAAGACTATTAAGAAATATGAACACCCTAGCAAAAATATGTGCCTTTCCAGTAAAATATCAGAAGGGTAGCCATGTTAGTCTGGATCTGTAAAAGCAGCAAAGAGTCCTGTGGTCCCTTATAGACTAACATGCTCCAAAACGTCTGTTAGTCTATAAGGTGCCACAGGACTCTTTTCCAGTAAAAAAATCACTTTCAAGATGTTTTAACTGTTTGCATTTCCTGGTCGCCATTTTGAATCCCACTTGGTGACTGGGGGGTTGGGCAAAGACACTCCATTGGGCTACAAACCACCATTAGCTGATGCATGCTGTTAGCCACGGCTTCAAATAACTTTTGCATTGATTCACAGAATGGAAATCATTCCCATTCCTATATTAATAAGAGTTATAATGGAACAAGACATTTAACAGGCTGCAGGGCAGCTTCTATCCCAGCTGTGTCTGCTGCAGGCTGTGCAGCAGACTGCTCCTCGGGGGCTGGTGCTCAAACAGCACTACGGAAAATGGCTCAGGATGTGCTGCAGCTCGTCCTTCATCAGAGCCTCCTGTTAGTCCAATTTTAGTAACAGTTTCTCTTCACTGAGCTCACTCTACACCTGCTTTTGACTCCCATCATTCCCCATGTTGGATTCTGGGGTAAGCAGAGTGCCATCCCAGCTGACCCTGTCATCATGCACCAGTGTTGGCTCCATGCTCAGTGCAGTGCCCAGCACCACGTCAAACTCCTCATAAAACAGGCATGATATTAGTGAGTTGTGCAAGATACAGTTCTGGTCCCTGGTTTTCCTGTATTCATTCTTGAGATGCTTGATCCACTCCTTGAAGTGGTCACTGGGCCGGTATATTTGCAGTGCTGCCATCTTCTTTGCTATTTGCTGGTACGTGTGATAATTCCTGATACACTTTTGGAAGTCCACTGTTTGCTGGCCTTGCACCAGAGATTTACCAAAATAAGGGTGTGCTCACATGACCATGAAGCAGCTCGAACCTTGGGTCCCAGCGTGACTAAGGCTCAAACCCTCCATATTGCAGGGTCCGAGCCAGCATCTGAGAGATCTGTGTGTAGATAGATGGGAGGTTTGGGCTCAAGTATGAGTTTGAGCCCAGGCTAACATTACATTTACATACCTTAAATCAGTGTGAGTTCAATGTTGTTGTGTGTGCACAGTTTGGATAACTGGATATCTAAGTACCCAGTTAGAGGACACAGCTCAGCCAGATGTTTAAGCACACTGAGTAGTCCCATTTTTTTGATAAGAGTAATCACATACTTTAGTACATTATTGAATTGGAATCTGCATGCACAACATTGCAGATAGAAATTTTAAAGTGGAAGTGAAGAAATGACATTTAAAAGATAGCACTGAAATCACTGTTAAATATCATGTATTTTACCAAGATAGTCATCTCAAGAGGACATAGGATTACAGTGTCATTGCAACATTACAGTGTCAAAATATAAGGTGGATCTATAGGTGTGCTTTGCAGTATGAAGATACACATTGGGGCAATTTGTCATAAGAGTTTACCACAATCTATGACTAAATAGCTAATGTAGCATATCGCTTAAAATACACTAGTCACTATTTGCTTTCTGTTTCTTTCTAGCAGAGTATTTGAAATTATAAACTTTACAAATAATATTCGAAGACATTTGAAGATCATTACATTTTTGTTTTCTAAGGAGGGAGGAGTGGAGGACAAGGGGGAGAGAAAGAGAGAGAAACACCTGCAAAAGAGAGAGAAAGACAAATATCACACTTTTTTTTCTTTTCCTCATGTGTACTGGAGAATTCTTTGCTGCATCATGTTGTTGCAATGTAAATTTATTCTTCTGTCAGATTTATTTCTTTTTCATGCATTCATTTATGAATATTTCACCATCTATATGGCCTTAGCATAAACCAGTCACAGCAAATTTATTCATTTAATGTGTTTATTCATTCAACATGCCTGTTAATCATATTTTACCTTTCGTATGATTATCATTTATTGAACAGGTTATTTCTTTATGAATTATTCATTTAACAGTTTTACTGTAAATTAAATATACAGCCAATGTTCTAATTTAACAGTTTAATCTCTCTCTCTCCCTCCCTCTCTCTTCCTCTCTCTCTCTCTCCCCCTCTTTTTTTAATTTTAACCATAGTTCTGTGATCAACAAATTCTAGGTGTTCCTAAGCCAACATTTTAGCAAAATGATCACAGTCACATCACTAAGGTAACTTATCAAAAATTAAATATTTATTGCATTTTAAATAAACCACACAAATAATAGATAGAATACCTTTACAGAAGGAAAATGTGCAAGCTTTTAACTGTGATGTCCTTTATAGTGTAAGATAGAAGCATTACATATGCATAAATCAACAAAGAGTCTAGCTGGTTTCTAAAAAAGTGACAAATTACTCATTTCAGGGCACAAGCACTTTATTAAACAACACATGCTATTTGAAAAGACACTCACAAAATGAACTGGCTGCACCCTATTCAAACCCTCTTCATGCCACTGAAAGTAAAGTTAAAAGAGATGGGTCTTGCACTCTGGATATAGAGCCTGTTTCAAAGCTCAATGAAGTCAATGGAAAAATGCCCAGTGACTTCAGCAGGTTCTGGATCAGGACCTTGAAGATTAACAAACCTGGTCTTTGTCATCTAGTGGGAGCAGTAAATTCCAGAGCTGAGGACCTTCCACTGAGAACTCTTATCTACCATCCCTCAGTTGTTTAAATCCAGAGGCTGTTAAACTGAAGTGTCCCAGGAGACTTCAGCAGCCATAGCAGTTCCTGGGGAGAGAGACAGCCTCTATGACAGGTAAGAGCCAAAACATGTAAGGCTTTATAAATCAAAATCTTGAAGCACTTTGAACTAGCTGTTAAGTTACAAAACTAACTACAAATAAAACACGCTAGATACGACAAGACCACAAAACATGCCAGAAACAAAATCATACCAGCAAAAAGCCTATGAAAGAGAGCAGACAACATTGACAATGTATCATAGATACACCACCAGTGTTTTCTACTGAAGTTGAAGAAAATTGGATGCACGAGGATATCCACTTAAAGTACCTGATCAATGATTTAAAAAAGCAGCTGATAATAGTATCCATAGAGCAGAGCGCTGCCAGTGTCTTCCATTATTAATGAGCATACAGCTCAAAGAAGAGTTGCCATTCTTGTCCATATTCATATGGAATTTTTCAAATGTGCATAAGCAACTCTCTTAGATTTAGCAATCTCTAGGAGAGCATTAATCTAGGGAGTTATATCTGGAATAGATGTTCTTATCCACAAGGAAAAGATGATCCTCTTAGCTGCTAACATAGCTCTCAGAAACAGTCTCTATTCACATTGAGCAAAATCCTTTAATGACTAATATCGGCAAGACCTGCTGTCTCAAATGTAAGATGAAGCGCCTGGTGCAATACTAAATTTAATTTAGTCAAAAACCTTCTCATTTTACTTCTGTTGGTGACCTAACTTCTATCCCTCTGTTAGAGAACAATAATCATTTTTCTTAGGGCTGGGAGAAAATGACACTCTTATTTCTTCAAAGCAGCTGCAAGTGCCATTGTATGGATTTGCTAGCAAGGTATTGTCCTTTATGAAAATGGAGCTTTAACATCTTAATGAATAGCAGTGTGAAATTATGAATAAAAAGGCTGTATACATATGTCAGGTGTCAGAAGAACTACTAAATTTAAAAATCTTTTTTTTTAATATGCCAAACATTCAAGCTCATGGTCATTGGTTCTTAGCTATTTATTGTAAAGTAATTTGTGCTTGATTCTCTTCTCACTTACACTGACTGGTATAATCCCAGGGCATTCAGTGGAATTACTCCAAATCTGATAGCAACAAAGGAATTTGGAGAGTTTACTCTCTTATTTTAGAGGCTAAACAACAAGTTCACTAATAGGATTTGAAAGAGGACTTTGCAGCTAGCAAGGTATAGACAAAGAAAGTTGTGTTTAAAAATATGTCATCTGGTCATGTTCAATCCTAGACCAGCTAAGATGTTTTCAAACACAATTTAACCTGTCTACACAACCTGGCCTTCTTGGGAACTCTATCACTGACTTTCATGGGGCGAGGGCTTCACCCTTCTTTACAATTAAAAACAGCAGACAGAAGGTGAAAGAATTATATGTAATTATGATAATATTTTCATAATACACTGGACATTTTCTTGAAGGATCACATATCCTTTTAATGATTTGGCTACTGCTGACTGGAGCTAATATGTAGTGCAGAACATGCATCATATGCTATCCTAAGAATAAGTGTTCACTATGAATTGCCAGTGTTTCAAAGGAATAACCCCATAATGAAGCTGCATTTAAACACAGAGTAGCAAAGGGATAAAATATGACAGATTTTCTTCACCCAGGGTTTTTCTAAGTTTAAGAACTAAAATACCAAATCAGTAACACCCAAATAGTGCTAACAGTAATTTCTCACCTTCAAGAACACTAAATTTCCTTACTAATTTGAAGGAGGGAGAAAAAGAAAGAAAAAAGATACTACTGGGCCAATTATTCAAGTTTTATGAATATTATGCTGTAAAATGTGATCTGAATATAAAGACAGGTTAAGCAAAGAGCAACATGCTAATACATTCTTCATAAGAATTAGAAGGAAAAACACAAACTTTATGCTTTTCAAAAGCTCTCAGATACTATGGTGATAAGCACAATAGAAATCTCAAAGACAGACAGACCCCAAAAGGATATGCCAAACACAGCTTGATAAAGAACAGCAAATTCAACTTCAAATAAGAGTTATTTATGTTTTTTCCACTCTCAGCTATTAATTAATTTCAAAATTAAGTTTTATATATTGATTTCTTTCCTAAAGTAATTCAAATGCTATCTGGAAGAGTCCTATAAATTTCAAGAGTTCTCCCAGTTTAAGATTCACCGAAAAAATCAATCACATGCCAGTTATTGCACTGTTACCACTTTATTTCACGACTCTACAGAAAGAAAAGGCATGTTAATGATTTCTGTATATATTTTAAAAGTCAAAGGACTGGCTTGATAAAATTCCTTTTGAGTGGGCAGGAGAGGCGGGTGGATGATTTAGGAGTCATTCTTCTTTCAAAAGAAACAAGTATTTTATTAATTATAATAATATTATTAATTATTATTATTATTTTTATCCCCACTGTTTCTTGTATGGGTGAGACATTATATATATTAATTTACAACCAGAAAAAATCTGAAAATGAACCTTAAGTTCTTATTAATGATAAATCCTTTGAAATCACCTCTATGTACTTTATAGAAAGAAGTGGGAGAGAAGATGAATTCAAATCATATCAATAGTTTGTGAACTGGAAGTGAAATGCATGCCTGTGCACAGATGGATGGAATTGAATCAGAAAATGAGAGAAGGAGAAAGAGAGAGACAGACACAGAGAAGTCCAGATCCTTAGCCTGTCTTTCAGCATGACCTCTAATGACTTCTGGATCCCATACTGAATGGATGAGTGATCTGATAGCTTTATAATTTAGTGGCACTCAGGGGCTTCCGCACAACATACCATGTAGACGTCAACAAATTTTACAGAGGTCAGCATCAGACATGGATGAAATTTTTTGACCAAAATATTATTTGCCAGAAAATGCAGATTCGGGTTGACTGAAATATTTAGCAAATATGTATTGATTTTTTTGGGGGGGTGGGGATAAGGAGGCGGAAGGCTGAGCTAGAGCTACAAAATAGTGGAGGTTGAGGTTCCCTTATATACAGTAGTTCAGTCATTAGTGCTTTGATCACTAAAGTACAGAGTCAGTCTCATTCTCTGTCCCAGTGAATATTTAAATATTTCATACAAAGTGGAACAGCTTCAACAGGAGAGATCGAGAGAGGCCCACTCAAGCATATTCCACAGTCTGGTAGCTAGGGCACTCAGCTGGGAGAGGGGACACCTGGATTCCAGTCTCTCCTCTAGAATGAGAATTAAGACCTTGTTCTCCTGCATTCCAGGTGAATGCCCTGAGTAGTTGGCATAAGGGGACAGGCAGAGATACAACCACTTCTTCAAATTTAATTTGCTTTTATTAATAAAAAAATTAGAAATGTTCTAAATCCCCCAAAATGTCCCAATACTGGAATGTTATTGCAGGTCAAAATGTTTCATTTGACCCAAAATGAATCTCCCTGCAATTTTTCAATTAATAGAAAATAAATAATAAAAAATTGGTTCCTGGTTGACCTGAAACTATTGGTTTTTTTTTTCAATGTTTTTCAAACCAAACAAACAACTTTACTCAGGATCATTTTATGATGTAGAAACTAAGGCAAAGAGAGATGTAATGACTAGCACAAGATCACCCAGCAGTACAGAAGGAGAGCTAGGAATGGAAGCCAGGTCTTCTGAGTTGCAGGGCAACGTTTTATCCACTCTCTTTCTGGCAGAAACCGTCTTTCTCTATTGACCTGATCCAAACCCTGGCCACAGCTGACTTTTTTTCATATGGCCTGAATCCTGCACTAGCCATCAATCCCCTGCTATAAAACTCATCCTTGCTGCCTTTATTCCCCTTCCTTCTCCTTTTCCTTTCTCTGACCAATGATGAAGGTTCTATAGTTCAAGAATTGCTTGTTTTTTAGCAGGGCAAAGTCCCAGGGTAGATTCTGGAAAAAGCTTTTGATGGAAATCACTTGTGGATAATTTTGACATTCTATGGACTAACAGATAAAACTGTCAGTGACATTAAATGCTTCTAGGAGGACAATGAATACTGTATCACTAATAATGGCAAAGTCAGAGTGGTTTTAGCTGCATAGAAGATATTATACTCCTTGCTATCATGACCTTGATAATGTGACACACAACAAATCTAAAAGCAAACTGCAAAGTAAATGATGCTGACAAAAGCACTTAGTCGGCTAGATTCACCCCGCCTGACACAAACAGATATAAATTACACCTCTCTTCACCAGCGTGGCCTCCTGCTGCCAGGGATGGTTCACCCTGAGGAAGGTGGGGGGGGGAAATGTTGTTCCTCTAGGGTGGAGAACTTGATGGAGGAGTATAGTCAACTTTAAATTCCACACATGGAACTAGATTAATTATTATACTAAGTTCACCAAAACATGCATTTTTCAGAGCACCATACTATTTGCAAATTTGGGTTGAATTCAGTAAAAAGTTTTAGATGAAAAAAACCACTAAAAACATAAAGTTTGGAAATGTCAAAATGGTTTGTTTTGATGTTTGAATAGATATTTTTAAAAATAAAATGTCAGTTGGAATTGACATCAAAATGAAACAACATTTCATTTTGACATTTGGTTTTGAAAATGTAATTTCGATTCAGCATTTTATTTTGAAAAAAATGTCAGTTTGGTTAAATATTTTGCTTCATTTGACATAAACAAATATTTTTTTCTTCAGATTTACGTTTAGCTGAGAAAAAAATAATAAAAAACTCAGTTTGGGCTGGAAATTAACTGGATTTTTTTTTGGTTCAGCCACTGAATTAAAAAAAAATCAATTATTCACTCAGCTCCATCCACAAGAGACCTGCCATTGAAAGTTGCATCTCAGATATGCTGAATATATGTATCCATTGGCCTTGTTGGTCACATTTATTTCCCTCTTTACTATTGAATCTGTCCTGGTGTGAGTAACAGAAACAGTTCTGCAGTAGAACTGGAATTAATTTGTGAAATGGACACCATTAAATTAGGCTTGAATAAAGACTGGGAGTGGATGAGTCATTACGCAAAGTAAAAACTATTTCCCCATGCCAATTTTTCCCGCACTGTTACTCACACTTTCTTGTCAAATGTTTGAAATGGGCCATCCTGATAATCAGTACAAATTTTTTTTTTCTTCTGCTGATAAAAGCCCACCTTAATTGTTTAGTCTCATTAGAGTTGGTATGGCAACACTCATTTTTTCATGTTCTCTATGTATATATATCTTCCTGCTGTATTTTCCACTGCATACATCCGATGAAGTGGATTTTAGCCCATGAAAGCTTATGCCCCAAAAATTTGTTAGTTTCTAATGTGCCACAAGAAATACTTAATGGATTTTGGGCAGGTGGCACATGGAATTCCATTTGCTGATATCGTCTTTGTTAATGTTATGGATTTCTGCCAATTTTTAAACTAACTTGTATGTTATGTTTTATTTAGGGCACGTCTTCACTAGCAACGTTAAAATACTGCCATGGCAGTGCTGCAGCTGCAGCTCTTTAACGTGGCTTGTGTGGTTGCAGTGCAGTGCTGGGAGAGAGATCTCTCAACACTCTAAAGAACCCACCTCCACAAGAGGTGTAGCTACCAGTGCTGGGAGCACAGCTCCCAGAGCTGGAGCACTGTCTATACTGGCACTTTACAGCACTGAAATGTGTTGTGCACAGGGGGGTGTTTTTTCACACCCCAAGCAAGAAAGTTACAGCACTGTAAAGTGCCAATGTAGACAAACCCTTAGACTGTGTCCTCTGTAAACCCTAATCTCTGCATCCTTTCCAGCCCTAAGCAGTATGACAGGAAAGTCCTGCTTTGGACAGCAAGCAAGTAGAGAGAGATCATCCTGGAACAAACAGGAAGAAGAACATTAAAGACATTACTTACTTACATACATGCATACCTGCATAAGAGACTTGACTCCACTTGAATGTTGGTTCCTTAAACTATAATTGATTAATAGCACTAGCATTTCAGAGGTTCCTAATGCCCTTTCCAATTAACACCTTTCTGGGAAGTTAACTTCACACGTTTGTTGCTGCTTTTGGTTAAGGATATTTTTTTCTGCAAGCCTGGGTGACCAAGGCAATAGTGTATTGCTTTAGAAGGAAACCGCTATTCAAGAGGAAAAGCTAGACAAAGTTAAGTACCCAGATTTAAGAATGTCTGAACATCAGATACTTATTGGTGCCCCCTGAAGAGCACAATAATTAAGTTCCACTGCAAGGACTACTCACCTCATCTGTTGAACTGCTTATATGCCATTTCTCATACTTATCTATCAATAGTGGGGCTAGTAGCCAGCCTCCCAGCCCAGATAGACAGACTCACGCTATCAGGGCTCAAGGTACCATGCTAAACAGCCACCTGGGCATCATGGCTGAAGCAGGAACTCAAGGATCTCAAGCCCAGAGAGGTTGGATGAGCATGAGAGCCTGAGCCACAAAGTCTACCCTACTATTTTTAGATTATTAGCTTGAGCCTTGTTAGTGTGAGTCTGTCTATCCAGACTAGGAAGCTTGTTTTCAGCTGCAGTATAGACTTACCCATAGGGTTAGATTTCTAAGGTATTTAGAAAGCTAAATATGCGTATGAGCACTTAATGGGATTTTAAAAAGTACCTAAGTAAAGTCTTGATTCTGTATCTATTAAGTCAATGGCAAAGCTCCCATTAACTTCAATGGAGCAAGATGTCATAACTGATTGTGCAAGCTGGACATTTTAGGACTAATCCAAGAAGGGTTCTGGTGTTAAAATCTAAAAGGCTAAAAATATTTTGTTAAGGTTTTTAAAAGCTTTGCTGAACTGATGGCAAGTGTATTAACATGCAACCATTATAACAATGGTTGATGAACACAAGAACAAAATGAAATCAAAGATAATGGGTAAATTGAGTTTAAACTAAAATCTGATGGTAAAATGGCCTTCAGGGATTTAGGATACCGCTTGTTGGTGTAGCAATGGACCAGAAATTTCATGAAATAAAAGAAAATCCTTGTGTTAGTTTATCAGAAATGTTCATGATTGGCAACTTTAATGTGTTAAATTAACAGAGAAAAATCATTCTTATAAAGTGTGAAATAGGTTTTTAATCTTGCCTCTAATGGAAATTTCAGTGATATTGCTATAACATTCCATATTAACTATGGAACTAACACAGGAGGAAGATAGTACTTAAATTTTCTTTCAATTTCTGTGGTTTACCTTTATAAAAACTGGTAATATTTTGTTCAGTCCCTTTAAAAGCATGAATATATATTTATTTCCAAAAATAATGATTCATTACTGCACATATGTCAAATACTTTACTGGTCTAATCTGAATTCACTTTCAGTTTCTAATTAGACATCTGTTTAAAGTCCATAACAGGAAATCTAATAGAGTTGTGTTGCAATTTGTCAGAGTGATTAATGAATAACAGTGTTAAAGTGTCCTTAAATGGAAATTATTATTTGAAACTATACAAACTGAAATTAAACTCTTGGCATTTATTAAGAGTCTTTCAAAACTTCTACATATCACCATCAGCTGAAAGGAGAAAATCGAAAAAAATCTCCAGGAAAATTAAAGATTATTTTTGTTTCCATTCCCTATTAAGATCCCTTCAGAAAGAATCTGATCTTGCCAAATCAATTCACACACACACACACACACACACACACACACACACACACACACACACACACACACACACACACACACACACACACACACACACACACACACTCTCTCTCTCTCTCTCTCTATATATATATATAAATCTGTCTCTCTCTGGCATTCCAGAATATTTATGAAACTGTTATCAGATGCCTAAATTCTAATTCTAGAAACCAACTGCTAATTTTGTGAAGTAGCTGTCATTTAATCAATTAAATAAGAAGATCTTTTCCAACCACTGTCTTCTCTCCAATGGTTACAATTGCACTATTTGCATTATTATTATATTAATTACAAACTGTACAGAGGGTGACAACAAAACCCATATACCACCATGTTAATGGTCAGAGGTTTTTTTTCTCATGACCTCTATACCAGGGGTCTACAACCTCTGGCACACAGCTCGCCAGGGTAAGCACCCTGGCAGGCCAGGCCAGTTTGTTTACCTGCCGCGTCAGCAGGTTCGGCCAATCGCAGCTTCCACTGGCCACTGTTTGCCATCCCAGGCCAATGGGGGCAGCAGAATGTGGTGCGGGCAAGGGATGTGCTGGCTGTGGCTTCCTGCCACCCCCAATGTCCTGGGATGGCGAACCGCGGTCAGTGGGAGCCGTGATTGGCTGAACTTGCCAACATGGCAGGTAAACAAACTGGCCCAGACCGCCAGGGTGCTTACCCTGGCGAGCCGGGTGCCAGAGGTTGCCAACCCCTGCTCTATACTCAAGTACAGTATTTTGTGATAGTTGATAAAAACTGTCTCCAAACTTGCTTCCAATTTCCCTGCATTTCTGAAGAATTCTAGACAATAAGAACAGGATGCTAGCTCTGCCAGAAAGGAATTATTATATTACACTTCAAACAGAACATACAGCCTCTAGTGAAACCTGTGATTAAACAACAGTTTACTGGATGAAGACAACTATGGCAATCTGTTTCCTAGCTTCAGAGAGGAAGTCATTCACATATTCTTTCACATTTAATTCCCTTTACACCTTCTCTGGAAGCAGATGGCACACAATCTTTTTCCTCCTGCTGTTCCAGAAAACTCAATTTTCCCCATAGCACAGCAGCTCCTCCACTTCAGTGCTTCCTCTCATTCCATGAGTAGACAGGACAACCTTCTCAGACCTTGCATATAGAAGATACAAACTGTATCAGAGGTAGGGCAGGGTAAGAGACAATAACCTTAAAAACCTGGACTGCTACATTTTCCTGGTCTTCAGTGTAGCTTTAAAAAAAACCCACCAAAAATAGTTTTGAACTGCCCACATATTTGGTGAATCACTGAGAGTGCTCAAGGTCAAAATTCTGATTGGTTTCCAAGAGAATGCTAGTAATTCATGGCCTATTGCAAAAAATTGACAAGTTCTTTTTTATGCTTGCCTGTGTTTGTCAGATGAAAGGAGACTGACATTCTTTCAGCAGTTTATACAACAAAAATAGATGCTGAACTGTGTGACCCTACGCAGCTTTTTATGTATTTAGATCTAGATAAGTGGCTTTGTGCATATAAACAGTGTTTATCCGAATGGCCTGTAGGATATCCAAAAGTTTTGGGCATTTGGATAACTGGGCATTTGGATAACCTGAAGTGCTATTTAATCAACATAGGGGACACACTATAGATACAGATTTTTGGATAAAGGGAATTTTGGATAAATTGAATTATGCTGTACATATATGAAATATGCTTCTCCAATGTACTTGAATATTAAGAAGAATAAATTGGAAACTGTGAAGTTTAGGATCTATATTCATTTTTTATTTTATAACTGAGGACTTAAAAATGTCTCTATTTCTGACTAACACTGAGAATGATTTGAAATATTGCATGTGATTCAAAAAGTTCAAAGACAAAATGGTTGTTGATATGTGGATGTGAAATGCATTTACTGAAATTAGGTTACTCTGACAAATTGTTATACTCATATATAAGATATTTCAGAACAGAAAGATGAGTATTATATATTGTACTAAAGATGGGCAAAGAAGAACAGTGTATAAGAACATGTGCCAAACTCCAGGGAAATTAGCATTTGGAAACAGACCTGAAAGTAGAGGACCAGCTCTAGTTTGTACAATAATAATGTAATAGATACTGCATTAAAATATTTGGGTAGCATTTTCCAACTTTGGTTTCTAATGTTAGGTATCTAAATCTCTGCTCTGATTTTCAGAGGCTGAAAATCAGCTACTAGATATGGTTGTGAAAATGTTATCAAACTTTTACATTATAGAAAAATTTCAGCTATCATTAGGCTCCCACGATGGAGTGTACCTGAATGAACAAGATTTTCACATTTACAAAATTCAGATACAAAAAAGCATTATAAAAAGAAAGGCAAGTTAAATACTGTGAATAATTAGACTGGGTTATGGACAGATGGCCCTATTTTAGGAGAAACGGGAAGAATATTCTTGTGGTTTAGACACAATTAAACACATCTGGATTCAGTTTCCTAGCACTTTCTGTGTGACCTTGGGCAACTCATTATTCTCTTTTAGCTTCAGTTCCCCATCTGTAAAATAGGGGTATAAGACCCCCTTCCCCCATCTTTTATTTATGTTGATTGTAAACTCTTTAAGGCAGGAATGTTCTTTTACTATGTGTATATTAACAGTGCCTGGCACAATGAAGCCCTACTCTCTGTTGGGACCTCTAGGTAATTGTATGAAACAAACAACAAGTGCACACATGTCAATGACTCAGCAGGCTACTGTTGCATAAAAAGCTCCCTAGTGGGCAGCCCTATATATCATAGTACTGGTTAAGATTCTTTGCTGTCAGTTTCTATACTATCGATCACATTAGGGTTTTGGGTAGTGAAAGCGTATTGACAATCATTTCACTTTTGTGGGAAATCAAATTCCTTGGAAAGAATGTGGGACTTCAGCAGTAGCTTTTTTACTTTCTCCCTTTACGGCTAAAACACTGTATGTATTGGAATGCAAAGACTGATTCACAAAAGAAAAAATGTATTGCAAAGATGTCAAAGTAAACAACCAAAGGAAACTAGACAAAAAGCTCCTCAGGGCAATTTCAGTTACACAGATGATCAAACAAAAACTTGGATGCAAAAAACTGAACGGGAAAGCAATAAATGAGCATACATGGAGAGATATCTGCTATGCCAACTTTAAGAGGGAAAAAGAGTTGCTATTTCCCTTTCCTGTGAAGCTCTGGGATTCTATTTTATCTCACTCAAGCCAAATTCAGCTCTGATGTAAACTTCATTGACCTCAGTCAAGCCTGTCCCAGCTGTCAGAGGAAGTATTAAAACTGGGGGAAAGGGAGAACAAAAGCAAATATCTACCAGCTCCAAAGACATTTTTCCAAAAAATGCCATCTGCTAAAAATAGCAGTTTGCTGGTGCCACTTGTGCATATAAAACTATTGACACTATAGATGCTGGGACTAGGGGTGCTGGGAGTGCTGCAGCTCCCCTCTGGCTTGTAGTGGTTTCCATCATATACAGGGTTTCCAGTTTGGTTCAATGACTTTCAGCACCCCCACTATACAAATTGTTCCAGCACCTCTTCTTGACACCATATTTTGGTTTAAGAGCCTTTGGCTATAACTTTGTGGACTTACTTATCCACAAATCCTTAACTCAAAATTAACTAATAAACTTATCGAGAAGCCTTCAGTTCTAGCAGATTCTTTCCTTGTAATCCTTGAAGGTCTATGGGCAACTCATTGCATAGTCATCTAGAGATTATGGTCCTCCAGGCCACAATCTTCACCAAACCTAACTATATAGAAAGATGGGGTCACTCGTTGAGATATATTATGCCTGTGAACAGTAATAAAAATCACTTCCACTCCAACACTGTGTAATAAACGTACTCATTTTCCAAGCTCTATCTCCAACTTTGGGGCAATAGGCCAAGTCACCTATAATCCTTCTACAAGGACTCCCATACAAATATACTTGAATGAGTCCAAGACTTCTCCTACAGACTCTTGAAAATATCACAGCTAACTGATTTATGCACTTTTGTCCTTGGTTGCAGTTATAGGCTCAAGGGGTGAAAATGCTGTTCCTACTACTGAGAACCCTGCAAGGTGCTCAGAGAAAACTGTATCCATCAGACTTCATTCCAACAAAGTATCCTTGACATACACTGATCTGAGTGCCCCATATCACCACTGGCTGCAGAGAAATGCTGAATCTGTCAAATATCAGATGTGAACAGAAGAGAGTCCACATGGACATACCAAGAGAAAATGTGTTGGAGGTTAGGGGAACACCCTTAAAAATCAAAATGAGCGGAGTGAATGAATAGGAGGCTGTAGACTAAAGTGATATTATTGTATTTTGTCAGCAAGGTCTTAACCAGTACTTGCTGCAGTACCTCTATGGGTCACATTGGGGAGATCTAGCACCCTACCAGTCACTCCCTGTAGGATTCTCACTACTGGGCAAGATCCTCTTAAATGACTGTAACCTTCAGCAAAAGACTTGCCTCCAATGCTGCTGCAGGTCATGATCTAATTTGGGTCTATTCTGCCAGTGACAGGAATGGCTTCAACTTCCCCTCTATGCCATTGTATATATCCCAGAAGAGAGTGGGAAGGAGAAAAACAATCAGCAGCCTGGTAGAATGAATCTTCTAGCCAGGGAGTGACTCCTGTGCTTAGTATCAGGAGGTAGCTGTGTTAGTCTGTATCCACAAAAACAACAAGGAGTTCGGTGGCACCTTAAAGACTAACAGATTTATTTGGGCATAAGCTTTTGTGGGTAAAAAAACATGACTCCTTGTTACTCCTGTGCTTCACAGAATCATAGACTATCAGGGTTCGAAGGGACGTCAGGAAGTCATCTAGTCCAGACCCCTGCTCAAAGCAGGACCAATTCCCAACAAAATCATCCCAGCCAGGGTGTTGTCAAGCCTGACCTTAAAAACCTCTAAGGAAGGAGATTCCACCACCTCCCTAGGTAACCCATTCCAGTGCTTCACCACCTTCCTAGTGAAAAAGTTTTTCCTAATATCCAACCTAGACTTCCCCCACTGCAAAGTGAGACCATTACTCCTTGTTCTATCATCTGCTACCACTGAGAACAGTCTAGATCCATCCTCTTTGGAACCCCCTTTCAGGTAGTTGAAAGCAGCTATCAAATCCCCCCCATTCTTCTCTTCTGCGGACTAAACAATCCCAGTTCCCTCAGACTCTTCTCATAAGTCATGTGCTCCAGCCCCCTAATCATTTTTGTTGCCCTCTGCTGGATCCTTTCCAATTTTTCCACATCCTTCTTGTAGTGGGGGCCCTCAAACTGGACACAGTACTCCACATAAGGCCTCACCAATGTCAAATAGAGGGGAATGATCTACTGGCAATGCCCCTAATTATACAGCCCAAAATGCCATTAGCCTTCTTGGCAATAAGGGCACACTGTCAACTCATATCCAGCATCTTGTCCACTGTAAACCCTAGGTTCTTTTCTGCAGAACTGCTGCCTAGCCATTCAGTTCCAAGTCTGTAACAGTAAATGGGATTCTTCCATCTGAAGTGCAGGACTCTGCACTTGTCCTTGTTGAACCTCATCAGACTTCTATTGGCCTAATCCTCTAATTTGTCTATGTCCCTCTGTATGCTACTCCTACACTCGTCCGTATCTACCACTCCTCTCAGTTTAGTGTCATCTGCAGACTTGCTGAGGGTGCAGTCCATGCCATCCTCCAGATCATTAATGAAGATATTGAACAAAATCAGCCCCAGGACCGACTGCCAACTAGACATGGAACCATTGATCAGCACTCATTGAGCCCAATGATCTAGCCAGCTATCTATCCACCTTATAGTCCATTCATCCAACTCATAGTTCCTTAACTTGCTGGCAAGAATACCGTGTATCAAAAGCTTTGCTAAAGTTAAGGAATAATACACCCACTTCTTTCCCCCCATCCACAGACTCAGTTATCTCCTCATAGAAGGCAATTAGGTCAGTCAGGCATGATTTGCCCTTGGTGAATCCATGCTGACTGATCCTGATCACTTTCTTCCCCTCAAAGTGCTTCAAAATTGATTCCTTGAGGACCTGCTCCATGATTTTTCCAGGGACTGTGGTGAGACTGACAGGCCTGTAGTTCCCTGGATCCTCCTTCTTCTGTTTTTTAAAGATGGGCACTACATTAGCCTTTTTCCAGTTATCCGGGACCTCCCCTGATCCCCATGAGTTTTCAAAGATAATGGCCAATGGCTCTGCAGTCACATCTACCAACTCCTTTAGCACCCTCAGATGAAACGCATCCAGCTCCATAGACCTGTGCTTGTCCAGCTTTTCTAAATAGTCCCGAACTACTTCTTTTTCCACAGAGGGCTGGTCACGTCCTCCTCATGCTGTGCTGCCCAGTGCAGTAGTTTTGGAATTGACCTTGATTATGAAGACAAAGGCAAAAAAAGCATTGAGTACATTAGCTTTTTCCACATCCTGTGTCATTAGGTTGCCTCCCTCATTCAGTAAGGGGCCCACACTTTCCTTGACTTTCTTCTTGTTGCTAACATACCTGAAGAAACCCTTCTCGTTACTCTTAACATCCCCTGCTAGCTGCAACTCCTAGTGCGATTTGGCCTTCCTGATTTCACTCCTGCATGCCTGAGCAATATTTTTATACTTTTCCCTGGTCATTTGTCCAATCTTCCACTTCTTGTAAGCTTCTTTTTTGTGATTTCACTGTTAAATCAAGCTGGCCGCCTGCCATATTTATTATTCTTTCTACACATCAGAATGGTTTGTTCTTGCAACCTCAATAAGGGTTCTTTAAAATACAGCTAGCTCTCCTGGACTCTTTTCCCCCTCATGTTTTTGTCCAAGGGAATACTGCCCATTAGTTCCCTGAGGGAGTCAAAGTCTGCTTTTCTGAAGTCCAGGGTCCGTATTCTGCAGCTATCCTTTCTTCCTTGTGTCAGGATCCTGAACTTGCAGCAAAGAATCCTGTGGCACCTTATAGACTAACAGACGTTTTGGAGCATGAGCTTTCGTGGGTGAATACCCACTTCCTCAGATGCATGTAATGGAAATATCCAGGGGCAGGTATATATATGTGTGCTAGCAAGCAAGCTAGAGATAACGAGGTCAGTTCAATCAGGGAGGATGAGGCCCTGTTCTAGCAGTTGAGGTGTGAAAATCAAGAGAGGAGAAACTGGTTCTGTAATTGGCAAGCCATTCACAGTCTTTGTTCAATCCTGAGCTGATGGTGTCAAATTTGCAGATGAACTGAAGCTCAGCAGTTTCTCTTTGAAGTCTGGTCCTGAAGTTTTTTTGCTGCAGGATGGCCACCTTAAGGTCTGCTATAGTGTGGCCAGGGAGGTTGAAGTGCTCTCCTACAGGTTTTTGTATATTGCCATTCCTAATGTCTGATTTGTGTCCATTTATCCTTTTCCGTAGAGACTGTCCAGTTTGGCCGATGTACATAGCAGAGGGGCATTGCTGGCATATGATGGCGTATATTACATTGGTGGATGTGCAGGTGAATGAACCAGTGATGGTGTGGCTGATCTGGTTAGGTCCTGTGATGGTGTCGCTGGTGTAGATATGTGGGCAGAGTTGGCATCGAGGTTTGTTGCATGGATTGGTTCCTGAGCAAGAGTTATTATGGTGTGGTGTGCAGTTACTGGTGAGAATATGTTTCAGGTTGGCAAGTTGTCTGTGGGCAAGGATTGGCCTGCCACCCAAGGCCTGTGAAAGTGTGGGATCATTGTCCAGGATGGGTTGTAGATCCTTGATGATGCGTTGGAGGGGTTTTAGCTGGGGGCTGTATGTGATGGCCAGTGGAGTCCTGTTGGTTTCTCTCTTGGGTTTGTCTTGCAGTAGGAGGCTTCTGGGTACACGTCTGGCTCTGTTGATCTGTTTCCTTATTTCCTCGTGCGGGTATTGTAGTTTTGAGAATGCTTGGTGGAGATTTTGTAGGTGTTGGTCTCTGTCTGAGGGGTTAGAGCAGATGCGGTTGTACCTCAGTGCTTGGCTGTAGACAATGGATCATGTGATGTGCCCGGGATGGAAGCTGGAGGCATGAAGGTAGGCATAGCGGTCGGTGGGTTTTCGATATAGGGCGGTGTTAATGTGACCATCACTTATTTGCACCGTGGTGTCAAGAAAGTGGACCTCCTGTGTAGATTGGTCCAGGCTGAGGTTGATGGTGGGGTGGAAGCTGTTGAAATCATGGTGGAATTTTTCCAGAGTCTCCTTCCCATGGGTCCAGATGATGAAGATGTCATCAGTGTAGCGTAGATAGAGAAGGGGTGTGAGTGGACGAGAGCTGAGGAAGCGTTGTTCCAGATCGGCCATGAAGATATTGGCATATTGTGGGGCCATGCGGGTGGCCATAGCAGTGCCACTGATCTGGAGATATATATTGTCATCAAATTTGAAATAGTTGTGTGTAAGTATAAAGGCACTGAGCTCAGCAGCCAGTTGTGCTGTGGCATCATCCGGGATAGTGTTCCTGACAGCTTGTATTCCATCTGTTTGTGGGATGTTTGTGTAGAGAGCCTCTACATCCATGGTGGCTAGGATGATGTTTTCTGGGAGGTCACCAATGCATTGTAGTTTCCTCAGGAAATCAGTGGTGTCGCGGAGATAGCTGGGAGTGCTGGTGGCATAGGGTCTGAGTAGAGAGTCCATATATCCAGATAGTCCTTCAGTGAGAGTGCCAATGCCCGAGATGATGGGGTGTCCAGGATTTCCGGGTTTGTGGATCTTGGGTAGTAGATAGAATAACCCTGGTCGGGGCTCTAGGGGTATGTTGATTTCTTCTGGTGTTAGTGTAGGGAGTGTCCTGAGTAGATGCTGTAGTTTCTTAGTGTATTCCTGAGTGGGATCTGAGGGAAGTGGCCTGTAGAATTTGGTATTGGAGAGTTGTCTGGCTGCCTTGTTTTGATAGTCAGACCTGTTCATGATGACAACGGCACCTCCTTTATCAGCCTCTTTGATGATAATGTCAGGGTGGTTTCTGAGGCTGTGGATGGCATTGCGTTCTGCACGACTTAGGTTGTGAGGCAAACGATGTTGTTGTTCCACGATTTCTGCCTGTGCACGCCGGCGGAAGCATTCAATGTATAGGTCCAGGCTGTCATTTCGACCCTCAGGAGGAGTCCATGTGGAGTTCTTTTTCTTGTGCTGTTGGTGGGAGGGCACCCGTGTATCACTGCACTGTTCAGTGTTGTCCTGGAAGTATTCTTTGAGTCGGAGACGGCGAAAGTAGGCTTCCAGATCGCCACAGAACTGTATCATGTTGGTGGGGGTGGCAGGGCAGAAAGAGAGTCCCCGAGATAGGACAGACTTTTCTTCTGGGCTGAGTGTGTAGTTGGATAGATTGACGATATTGCTGGGTGGGTTAGGGGTACCACTGTTGTGGCCCCATGTGGCAGGTAGGAGTTTAGACAGCTTACAAATTCTACAGGCCACTTCCCTCAGATCCCACTCAGACTCCCACTATTAACTTCTGTTAGTTGCCGGAAGAAAATCTTGCCCACCTCATCCTCCTAGTCTGATGGTCTATAGCAGACTCCCACCATGACATTACCCTTGTTGCTCACACTTCTAAACTTAATCCAGAGACTCTCAGGTTTTTCGGCAGTTTCATACTGGAGCTCTGAGCGGTCATACTGCTCTCTTACAAACAGTGCAACTCCTTCATCTTTTCTGCCCTGCCTGTCCTTCCTGAACAGTTTATATCCATCCATAACAGTACTCCAGTCATGTGAGTTATCCCACCAAGTCTCTGTTATTCCAGTCACATCATAATTTCTTGACTGTCCTAGGACTTCCAGTTCTCCCTGCTTGTTTCCCAGGCTTCTAGCATTTGTGTATAAGCGCTTAAGATAACTTGCTGATTATCCTGCTTTCTCAGTATGAGACAGGAGTCCTCCCCTCTTGCACTCTACTGCTCATGCTTCCTCCCGGTATCCCATTTCCCCACTTACCTCAGGGCTTTGGTCTCTTTCCTCTGGTGAAACCTTGTGAACCAGGACCCTGATGAGGGTCTGGCTCCAGCCATGGAACCTAGGGATATACCTTTGCTACATCACAGATATCTTTGCAGGCTGAAGTATGTATATTCATACTCTTGGGCTTTATCTGTGAAGTTTCAGTTTTCCACTCAGACAGCAAAATAATACCATTTTAAATATTTAAACAATCAGAACACATAGGTTGCAAGTAATCTATATGACAAAATTGGTTAGAGCAGTGGTTCTCAAACTAGAGCTGCCCCCTGTTCAGGGAAATCCCACGGCAGGCCAGACCAGTTTGTTTACCTGCCATGTCCGCAGGTTCGGCCGATCGTGGCTCCCACTGGCTGGAAGTGACGTGGGCTGAGGGAATAAATAAATACTATAATAAATAAATAAATACTAAATATACATAAATTTGCTCATACATAATCTGTTAACAAGGAAAAGAGCAAAATTCAAATACATTGTTTTTAAATCATTCATCTTTGTATCATTTTGTATTGTGCTGTGCTGAGGAGCTGTAGACACTGACCAGGATCACATTGTGCTAGGCACTGTACAAAATAGAGAACAATAGTTAGCAAATACTAGTAATAAAACGCCTGTTTTACAAATAAGAAAATTGTAGAAGTTACCTGATATGTTAGTGAAACTTAATGTGACTTGGATTGATTTTCAGATGCTGTGGGTATGTCTACCCTAGAAAATCTAAAGCAGCACATTTGGAGTGCTGCAGCTGCAGCGCTGTAGTGTAGATACTACAACAAAGGATGGAGTTTTTCCATTGCTGTAATAAATCCACCTCTACAAGCGGCAGTAACTAGGTCAATGGAAGAATTATTCTGTCGACCTACTTGTGCCTACACTGGGGCTTAGGTCATCTTAACTACATCTGTCAGGGGAGTGACTTTTCCCACATCCTGGAGCAACATAGCTAGGTGAATCTAACTTTCTACTGTAGACGAGTGCCAAGGTCCTTTTACAGAGCCAGAGTGGTGTAAAGGGGTCTTACTTTAAATGGGAACCTGCCCCTATGATCTACATTCAGACTTATTCAGACACTTGCATTAGTAAAGCTGGTACAAATGCTCAGTTCAGATACTTTTCCCCCTCATGCAATTTTCCTATACAATATATTTATCATAGAGCGTGACACATTTTTCAACTGTTACAGCACTCTGGTGCAATGAGTGTCTGATAATAAAACCTTGCCCTTTTATTTTTTCAGACAATAACTTTCATTTTCACATTTCAATCATATATTGATTGCTTTTATTCAATATTTCTGTTACAAATGCATTTTAATGCCTTCATTATATGCTTTCAAAATAACTTACACGTTACAGTCTTTTTATTCCAAAAGTGACAATACTGTCACCCTTCCAAGTATCAGAAATAATATTGTTTTTTCATTATCTACAGAAACTTGCCATGTTCTATGCAGACCTGGATGCTGGATTTTGTAGTGCACTGAATTGCTCAGCAGCAATTCAGACAGATGTAGTCCAAGGTATTCTGCTCAGGTCAAGATTGAAGGTGAAGGGAAAGGGGCTTCAAGTCACCTTTGCAACCCTGTATCCTGGCAACCAGGGTAATGCGTAGGAAACAGCTCACATTTTTCTATTAATGTCACTCTTCATGTCAGGGTGGCAAATATTTGTTCCTGCTTAAAACAATTAACTGAGAGACTTAAGTCACCTGAGGCTGGATTGACAAAATGACTTAGGTGCCCAACTACTACTAAATTCTCATTCTCAGCTGCTGCTGAACCCGACAGGCACCTAAAGTTGTTTACGGCCTAAATTTTCACAATAAATGTTCCCTAGACATCTATATTTCTACCAGTGCACAGGGGTCGGGAGGCCTAAGGCCCAGAACTATGCACAAACTAAGGGAAGACAGGCAATCATTTGCCTAGCTAGCCTCCGGGGCACAATCCAGTAACTATGTTCAGAGCTTGCCTATTGGATTGGGCTCCTGTAGGTAAGTTTGCACAAAATCTCAGTGGAGTGCCTCACAATTTTTATTCCAGTGGTAAGGGTATTCACTTTAATCAAAGGTCTTCCATGTGCTCAGTCCCCCATCTGCTAGAGGGGAGAAGGGATTTAAAGAGGGCTCTGCCACCTCTCAGGTACATGCCCTAATCACTGGTCTCCGGTATATTCTGACATAGGCTCCCACAATATCTCGCATTGAAGCTGTGCCTTTGAACATTGTACTGAACCACACTATTTATTATTTCTAGTAGCTCCCAAGATATGCTAGTAGTTTTCCAAACAGAAATGTAGCACAATCCTTGTGTGACCTTAAAAACCCCTCAATTCCAACTGTCACATGGTTTTTTGTTCTTAACAACTCGTATCAGACCTGAGAAACTCACTGCACTCAACACATTGTTTTCATAGTAGCTGTCTATAAAGAGGGTCATGTAAAATCTTAAATAAAATCATGCTGGTCATGAATACAGTTGTGAACTGTATGTACTGATGATATTTTTAAATTTTTTTTTCAGTGTTCTGAACATATGTCCCTATGGTTTGCATCAAGGTGATACTCCTCAGCAGAGATGAGAAACTGTTTTCCTTCCAAACCAGAGATGTTTATCAATCTAGCTGGCCAAGGGATATGTGGGCTGCCTCTTCTGCAGACCCCATTAGCCTGGAATGGCGAACTCTGGCCAATAGGAGCTGCGATTGGCCAAACCTGCAGATGCTGAAGGTAAACAAACCGTCCCAGCCCGTCAGTGGATTTCCTTGACAGGCTGCATGCCAAAGGTTGTTAATCCCTGATTTAGATGCTGGGTGACTCTGAATTTTAGAAAATCACTCAATGTAATAGTGTGCATATTGCCACGATAATATATTCTGGAGCTTTTTTGCTTTTAGCTATCCTTCTCTCATTATAATTAATTACTTTGACTTCCTTTTGCTAATGACTTTTCTTGGGCTATGTATGTACTTTTTAGTACAAGTTTTGTTCCAGTTGTGTCAATGCTTTCCATTGTGTTTCCAGTTGTGTCACTGATATAACCTTGCTATAACCAGACTGGCTGTAAAAACTGGCCTCAAACTAAGAAATAGCATGAAAAAAAGTACTATTTGGTCACCATTTTTAAAAAAAGAAATACTATTAGTTTAGAATAATTTTTCAAACATATACAGTGCAAACAGTAAACCCTTAATTACACAGAAGAACAATGTTAAAAGAACATTAAGGATGAAAATAAATTATCGATCAGTTAGGAAATGCCAGAATTAAGGCTGTCTATGCAAACTTAATTAGGCCCCATACATGTATTCACTATGACACAGTTATTCATTCTATGATAACATTATTTTTCCACCAGATCCCTGACTCATTCAGTGAATGGATAGTTATTCAATGTATCTTTTCATCTTTCTCATTCAGAATAGGGTCCCAGGCCTTATTTGTCACACATCATCCAAGTTCTGCACTGAATGAAAAATTATTAAATTTCTCCTCACCATTTCTATGATGTTCTCACAATAGTATCTGACATTAATGAATTTATCTTTCTAATTCCTCTGTGAAACAACATAATATCCTCATTTTGTAGATGAGGAACAGTCACAAAGATATTAAGGCAAAAAGGGCCTACTAATTTTGAATGCTCAATTTGAGACACCTCGGTCATGATTTTACAGAGCATTTAACAAGTTTATACAACATTATATGTTCTATATATGTTCACAGCTCTAACTGGCTTGCAGATAAGAGTGCTCTGCATTTATGTAAGTCTGTCTTTAAATGTCTCATTGTCATAAACAGATAGCTAAGGGTTAATGTCTCTTTCACCTGAAACACCTGACCAGAAAACCAATCAGGAAACCGGATTTTTTCAACTTTGGGTGGAGGGAAGTGTGTCTCTGAGTCTTTTGTCTGTCTGCCTGCTTCTCTGAGCTTTGGAGAAGTACTTTCTACTTTCTAGTCTTCTGTTTCTAAGAGTAAGGACAAAGAGATCAGATAGTAAGTTATATGGTTTCTTTTCTTTGGTATTTGCATGAATATAAGTGCTGGGTGCTTTGATTTGTATTCTTTTTGAATAAGGCTGTTTATTCAATATTCTTTTAAGCAATTGACCCTGTGTTGTATCATCTTAATACAGAGAGAACATTTGTATTTTTTCTTTCTTTTTTATATAAAGTTTTCTTTTAAGACCTGTTGGAGTTTTTCTTTACTTCAGGGAAATTAAGTCTGTACTCACCAGGGAATTGGTGGGAGGAAGAAATCAAGGGGAGAGCTGTGTGTTGGATTGCTAGCCTGATTTTGCATTTCCTCTGGGTGAAGAGGAAAGTGCTTTTGTTCCAGGATTGGGAACGGAGAGGGGGACTCACTCTGCGTAGTTTCACAGAGCTTGTGTCTGTGTATCTCTCCAGGAACACCTGGAGGGGGGAAGGGAATCAGGATTATTTCCCTTTGTTGTGAGACTCAAGGGATTTGGGTCTTGTGGTCCCCAGGGAAGGTTTTTCAGGGGGACCAGAGTGCCCCAAAACACTCTAATTTTTTGGGTGGTGGCAGCAGTACCAGGTCCAAGCTGGTAACTAAGCTTGGAGGTTTTCATGCTAACCCCCAAATTTTGGACGCTAAGGTCCAGAATCTGGGAATAAGGTTATGTCACTCATGGTACCCATAAAATTAGAAACACACAATTAGTAACTAAGTATGAAAAATTTGGTTGAAGGAATTTTCTCGGTATCACACAGTCACTCTATGGCAGAGGCATGAATAGAATCCAATTCTCCTGAGCAGTATTCAGCTGCCTTAACTACAAGACCATCATTTCTCTTCCTGAAATCCCCTGCCTCATTGACTGCACACCTTCTAATTTCTGCAACAAATGATGCTCACAAGGGTCCCACAGACATCAGCCTCCTTCACTACATAACCCTGATTCAGTCACTGGGCACTGTCCATCTCGTGCACTGAATGAGGCAGGGGTCTTGTGGAAAAATATTATGTTATCATGTAATTAAAGACTATCACAATGTGTACACACAAGGCACAAGGATGAGGGAGAATTACTTTTGAATGGGCAACCTAAGTTCTCAAATTTCTTAACTTTAAATCTTGACTTGCAACCTTAGTGTTCTTTTAATATAGGTTTTTGGAAGTAACTTTCTAATGTTTAAAAAAACCCAAAAACAAAACTGGAAACAGAAATTCTCTCACGTGGCATATTGACACCACAGTGGATCACCAGCCAGGTTTTTCCTTTCAGATCCACTATACTTACTTCTACTTGAGTTACTGAAATAACTGATAGCAGTAGTAGGCTGTTATCCAGGTAGGTCAGTAAATAGATGGGCTCAGATGAAATTTGCCAGTGCATTTCACAGATATGTTCTGCCAGCAGAGGAATGTAGAAACTCAGAACTCCTGGGTTCAATTCCAGGTTTTGGAGAGGAGCATCCTATAAGGGTATAGCACATTCTGCTTCTGTGCCACCAGTCTGCCTCTGTAACCCTCTTCTTCTAGCCACATTCAACCACAGTTCCTGTCCCAGTCCCCCCTCCTCCTGTCCAACCCACCAATAACCCAGCTCCTGCCCCTCTCCTCCATCCAATCCTGTCCCTTCTCAGCTCTGGCTCCCTCATTCTCCTCTGAAAGTATTTCCCTCCACACAACCTTTGGCTCTGGCTCCCTTCTCCTCTGCACCTGTATGACTCCTGCCAGCCCCAAACAAGCTTCATTCAGCTGTCTCCTGTCTCCCTCTTCCTCTTCCCATGCCAATCACATTCTACTAGGTCAAGCCTCTCCCCCCGCCACTCATCTTACTTTGCTGCATTCAAATCAGTGGTTGTCTCCTCATCCTCTACACTGTCTGGACACCAGAAGGGGGAGCCATGGCTGGCCTTAGGGAAAATGGCACCCTGTGAGAACTTGTATTTTGGCACCCCTAGCCCTTGTGAGTATAGCACCCTTATTGTCCTTGGTCCCCATGGGCTCTCCACTCACCCTTCACCTCTAACTAATGCCCCCTCCTGTGCCCCTAACTCCTGACTTCCTCTCCTGCAACCTAATCAGGAAACTGACCTAGAGCAGTTGGCATTGCTGCTTGCTCCCCTCCTTGAACATTGCTCCTCTGTGCACCACTAGGAGGCTTTCGGTGAGGGGAGAGGAAGAAGCAACATCAGGGCTCCCTGCATCCAGGTTACTTTCCCCACCTCAACTGTGTAAGGAGAGGGCAGGAGAGCAGCAGCTCTTGATTCCTGACAGTATATGGGGAGGTTTTGGCAAGCCTGAAACGACTATGGCTTATTGTTAAAAGCAACCTATTAAGCAGTCTCAGCTTGACCAAGGGAGGAGGGGAGAGAGTTTGGGGTGTCAATGAAAGGGCAGCTTGACTGCCACGTCTTTCCTGATAAGAATTGTGTTGAAGTTGCTGATACATGTATTTTAAAAGAGAAGGATGTGCCTCAGGAATGTCTATTGGCATCTCAAGGCTGCAAACTCTGGAAAAACCCACACCTGGTTAATCAATAATCAGAAGGAACTTCTTGCTTGACTACTGAAGCTGCTTACTTAACAAGTTTTCTTTAAGAGATATGTCATTCTATTACTAATGTATAAATAAGGGGGAAAAGCTTGAGATAGTTGGACTGGTTTGGGGACTCTTTTTGGACTCTCCTTCTGGATACATCTTTTGGTCCCCACTCACAGATGGATGATCTGGCCACTAGAAGCCTGCCACTGTGTCACTTGAGAGCCAAACTCAACTTTGGTAATTATCAATGGTTGGGGGTGTTTTACTAATCTGTTATGGACGTGTGTAAGTGCTTGAGACTTAGTAAAGTTTAGCTTTAAGTGAAAGCACTCTTGTGTTGTCCTGTTTGTGCCAGTCATCTATGGGTCGGACGGCCGTATCTCCCCTGATTTATTTCCTGACACCACCTCACAAAGCGTAAAAGAGCTTTGGGTTGAAAGAACCCCGGGTAACAACAGTATAGCCCAGGTGGGAAAAGTAATCTGGATGCAGGGATCCTTGGCACTGCTCCTTACTTCCCCACCACCACAGTCCCCTTGTGAGGCACAGAGGAACATGGGTGGGGGAGTGAGAAGTACCTGTTTGTCACCCCTTGCTCCCCCTGCTGGGAAGAAGCAGGGAGAAATCTGGGCGCCTCCCCACTCACTGCTTTGACAAGTTTGAGGCACTCTCAAAAGCACTCTCATGACATCCAGGAGCAGTTTCTGCATCTACACCTCCACCTGGCAAACACCTCGGTGCTGCTGTACAGTCCTCCCCCTGAACCAAGGCACCCTGGGCAGTCACCTAAGGTAGCTCTGTTGGGAGCATTGAGAGCATAGGAAGGGCAGTCTCCCTGCTCTCCTTTCTCAGGCTTGACCTCATAGCAGCCAGGTGGTGCAATTGCAAACAAAGTCCTACACAGTCTCTGGACCTTGGGATGCAGCATCTTCTATAGAGATAGCACATGTGCAGTCCAATCATATTCAGGAGCATTGAGACTGGAGCATTCCCAGTGTAAGTGAAATCTTTGGAGATTTTATCTGCCAGACTCTCATAAGTGGATAGTGTACTCACCAGGGAAGTAGGAGACCCTAGGCTCAAGTCTTCCGTCCATCTGAGAAAAAGAGATTTGAGCAATGTTCTACAACCTCTCAGGTGAGTGACCTAGCCATTGGACTATGGAATATTGTGTATGAAGTCTTCCTCCATCTCTCTTCTTACTCATAGAAGAAGCAGCAGTCTGCTGTTCAAATCCCTTCTCCCCATCAGGTGGAGAGGGGAAACTTTTACTGCAGGGTCTGTTGTAATAATTAGCCCTACACATTTACCTTAATGGTGAGCTTCACTGTAGAAAGTCAGTGAAAGTTCATTGTGTGTCAAAATAACCTATAGCAGGGATTGGCAACATTTGGCACACGGCTCGCCAGGGAAAGCACCCTGGTGGGCCAGGCCAGTTTGTTTACCTGACACATCCACAGGTTCAGCTGATCGTGGCTCCCACTGGCCGCGATTCACCACTTCAAGCCAATGGGAGCTGCCAGAAGCGGTACAGCCTAAGAGATGTGCTGGCTGCTGCTTCCCGCCACCCCCATTGGCCTGGAGTGGTGAACCTAGGCCAGTGGGAGCTACAATCGGCTGAACCTGTGGGCCGAGTGCCAAAAGTTGCCAATCCCTGACCTATAGCAATAAATGTTGATGTGGAAAAGGTGCAAAAAGGACACAAAGACAGAATTAGTAAGAACAAAAAGACCTGTTGGTACAATGCAAGGACTCTATTAAGACCTTGCATGGTAAACAAGAACAGAGCGGAACTGGAAATAAATCATTACTTTTGGATGAAATAACCAAAGGATGGGCTACTGCACTCATTGCTCTCTTTCTGAGTTCTTAAGAAGAAAAGACTTTGGAAGGAAATGAGCAGAAGAGGACACTAATGCAACAACTGCTGATTAAAAGAAGGGGAACAAGTGAACTTCACCATCATAGCTGCCATCCCCACAATCTCTTGGGACCCTGAGAATATACATAATACCACTGGGGCTTTGTTGTCCTGATCCTGAGAGATGTTATGACCAAGCTAAGACAAAAAGATGGACACAGATGACACTTTCGTCATTTTTGGCTAAATCCTAGACACCATCTGGGATGTGAGACTTTTGGCATTTTCCCTTCCACACCCACCAATGTGCGTGTCCTTTTCCTTCCTCATATTATTTCTTCTCTTTCATATCCCTCTCATTTTGCCTTCTGTCTAATAATAATCTGTCTGAGCCAGCCAAGACTGTATATTTTGCAATACTTCTGTGAGCCTGTTATCAGAAAGAGTCAGTTAAAAACCAAGCCATAAACAGCTCAATGCTGGTACTAGTTTGCCAGGTCTTGGAGTGGCTAATAAGACTGTGTGCTGTGCTTGTGTTTCTTCAATAGTGAAGTTGTAAAGTCAACATCAGAGAGAGAAAATGCATTTTTCTACCTTTTCTGTTCTTTCCTTTCCCCTTTTGGGTGTGTGTGTCTTGTTTTTTAGGCAATGGGATTGACTTTAACAGCAACAACAGCGCCAGCCCATCTCAACTAACTTTCCCTCCTCTTCCCAAAAAGGACAATAATTACTGTCTTTAATACCAGCCAAGAGACTGTCAAATGATGGGGGGTTTCCTTCTAAAAACTCTCTCCTACAAAAAGGAAAGGAAACAAAGGGTGTTAAAATAAAAGCCTTAATTAGTGCTTTATATTTCACATTTTTAACTGTTGTTCCTTATCTTTAATCAAGGTTAAAAATGAATTGAATGGTTTGTTTGCCATGGTATTCAGCAGGTAGAGGTCTCTGTACACTGTGATGCTTTCTGGAGATACCCAGGGTTGTGAAACACCTCACTATCACCGGCCCTTAGCATGGAGAAGCTTTGTCTGTGCTTTCCAGGGGACAGCTTCCCAACTCCATCAGCTACCGGCAACACAAGCACTTCCTTCACAGGCCCCACTGTAACTTCATGTTAGCGATAAGCCCATTCCAGTGCTTGATCCCTCCAAGCATCAAGTAGAAGTAGCATGTATAAGTATTGGAAATAAATGGTTACATATAAAATAAAATCATATTATGGATTCCACAGCCTAGAGTTAATTAACAAGATATTCTAATGTCTAATTAATTATTGCTCACCCAAAATCCTAGCAGTGCTTTACATCCTTTTCTTTTGAGACAGAAACACTGTCAGTTTGCCTCCTCTGTGAAGGACCCAGTGTGTCTCTGCACTCCAGGATATACCAGTCTAATCCTTTGTTTTATTCATGAACATGACACTCCTCTGCTGTTTGTTTCATCTTGAGAGATTGAAAAAAAAATCTGCAATTCACACCTGGCTCAGTAGAAACATGCACACTTTACAAAATACACACATAGCCAGACAGGAGGAGAGGTGTCAGTTACCTCCTTCCTGAAAGGAGTCTCTTCGCAAAAGAATAAATGGACACAAATCTGACATCAGGGATCATAACATTCAAAAACCAGTGGGAGAACACTTCAAGCTCTCTAACCACTCAGTGACAGACTTGAAGGTGGCAGTTTTGCAACAAAAAAATCTTCAAAAACAGACTCCAAAGAGAGACTGCTGAACTTGAATATGCAAATTAGACACAGTTAACTCAGGCCTTAACAGAGACTGGGAATGGCTGGGTCATTACACTTATTGAATCTATTTCCCTATGTTAAGTTCTCTTCACACCTTCAATGGGTCATCTTAATTATCACTTCAAAAGTTTTTTTCCCCTGCTGATGATAGCTCATCTCAATTGATTAGACTCTTCCTGTTGGTATGCATACTTCCATCTTTTCATGTTCTCTGTATGTATGATCTTCTGCCTGTGTGTTCCATTCTGTGCATCTGAAGAAGTGAGCTGTAGCTCACGAAAGCTCATGCTGAAATAGATTTGTTAGTCTCTAAGGTGCTACAAGTACTCTTGTTCTTTTTGCAGATACAGACTAACACGGCTGCTACTCTGAAACCTGTCATTTCTGAGGGATGTCACCTCTGGGTGACTTTCCTTAAAGCCAGGATCTTAAAGTATAAATTTTCAGTATAGCTACATATCATAATTATATTGACTAGTGACCTCCTGGCTCTTGGTAGAGACTTTATATGCCACCCTTTCGTCAACTATTATGCATTTATTAGACCCCTGTAAAAGTCTATGCAGACACTGAGCCTTCTGCCAATTGGCACCAATGGATCCCTGTGTCTTACATACCAGAGCCCAAATCTTGTTTAAAACTGTTTAATGTTGGACAGTTTCGTCATGTTAACACCCTGGACTTTTGGGGCCCATATATTCCATCTAAAAATAGTACAACATGTCTCCCACATCCTTGATGAGTGCCCCAACCACTGGGCTAAAAGTGAAGGGAAGTGGTCTTCCTTTTTATTTTTTTTTTAAGTGCCATAATCTCTAAATTCCTTTATGAATCTTGCCCACTGTGTCCACTGGAGTTTGCTGATACTTCAGTAAGTATGAATGGAAGGGGAAATATGTGTTTGTAATGTCTGTTTTCTACTTAGATTTACATATTCAAATAAGCGTGGAGTGCTTCTTAAAAGGATGATGCATTTATGGAATCTGGAAACAGCTGCTGTAATTTATCCCATCATATCAGGTGCTGCATTTTTCCGATGTGCTCGTTCGTATCCATTTTTGCAAGGACTGATACTGAAAGGTATAGGAGAGAAGACAAGATTTTTTTTTCTGCTGTGAATCAGATTTAGATGCAGATGTTACTTTTTTTCTTGTAACAGTTAGCCTAACTTTCAGTGTTTGAAAATCTCTAGGTCTGCTTTCTGTAAATATAAATGAAAAGCTGTTCCTAATTAGTGTTTCTGGGAGGATAGGGTGGAGGGCATATGGATAAGAAAATTCACCTTTGCAGGGAAGTCTATCACACAAGTAGTAAAAAGAATAAAACATTAGACTTTCTTAGATGCTTATACTATTTCTCTTAAGAATAATAGTTCCTCTGAGCTATAATTTTGTTTCAGAATGGCTCTGTAATGATTTCAACCCTTTTTAAAACAATTTCCACTTCAGGTAAGAATAGCCCTTAGAAACTTGTAAGTTTTGTGTCATCTCTGCTGCAGCAGGTGTCTGTTGCTTTTCAATCTCACTCCTAGAATTCATTCTTCTGGAGGCACTGATTCATTATTCCTGGAACATTAAGAAGCGGTATTTCCAGGGACATCGCTGTTGGATATTTGCAGGTACAGTATGTGTAGATACTGGACAATTAGAAGCCTTCACATACCTGCTTCAGAGAGAGTTCTTTATATTCTCTTGTGCATTGGAAATATTGTGTTTATTCATTTTCTATTAACTGCAGAAAAATCCTGTCAATCCTGAAGTAAAGATAAAAAAATTGAGTGAAATTAACTTACCCAAGCTGTTTAGTCATAGAATAGAGGATTTCCCCCACCCACTGATAATGCAACACCTAATCTGATTTTGGGTAACAGAAATGCAAGCTATTTTGTTTTATGTTTCTTTAGATACATTTGAAGTTCCTGTTGAAGCTGTAGGCTCCAGTACATATATTTCAAATGCATCAAAAGTAAATATCCTTTAGGTAAGAGGCTACATTGCCACAAATAGCCTAAAAAAAGAATCAGCTATTTTTGAAATAACCAGTCCATAAATCCTACAGACTCCCCCTTAAAAGACTGATAAAACAGGTTTGCTTTGAATCATACCCTAGAGGTTAGCAGATTCAGGCTACAATTTATATTATTGATTCCAGAGGTTTATCATCTTAAAGGGCAAAAATCTAATATTGCACTTAACTAGTGCCTGAAAACCAGGCACTTGGAATCCCTAAATGGCACCTGGGCACAGAAGCCAAAAACTGGACTGTCCAGGTAAAACTCGGACAGGAGACAACCCTAAAGTACAGTCTCAGGCTCCACAGCTCTCTGGCTGGGGCAAGTCACACACAATGCACAGGCCTCCTGGCATAGGGTGACTGATCCAGCAACCTAGGTTGGAGTCAGTGGCAGGGGAGTAAGGGGACTCAGGCCCACCCTACTCCACTGCATCCCAGCCCACAGCCCTAGCAGTGGTGGGTGATCCTGCCATTGGGTCAGTGCAGATTAAGGTTATCACCTTGCAGGTATTTGACCTGTCTGGCTGGTTTTTTGTTTTGTTTTGTTTTGTTTTGTTTTGCCAGTTGCCAGAAACATAATTTAATATACCAGGTTTTTTTTTTGAGGGGGGTGTTTTGTTTTTTTTACAGGGGACTAAAGATTTGCATTATCATCACAATACACTAAGATATCTAATGTTAAATGTTGTTGTGTCCAGCTAAAGATGCTGAAGTGTTCCCACTTCCACAGTTTAAGTAAGAAAATGAGGTTTTCAATCTTATCTGTAAGTGTTATCTCTCTAGATACTGTAAGTAGCTCTTGAAGACGGGGTTGCAGAGTTGCCTTGTGGTGAAAGCTGCAGCAGGCTTGCCTTGTGGAAGGGGTGCCAGGTTGTTTGCATTTCAAAGGTGGTAACCCTAGCTGGGATCGCACCACAACATGCTGACTCATATTGTGACATCACAACCCAACTAATGTCTGGTTCCCCATGGCTTCTTCTTACCACTGTCCATTGGCACGGGTCCATTGATGGTGAGTCCTCAGCCTCCTTGGGGTAAACAGTGGAAGTCAGTCCTAACAGCTTCTCTCCACACTCGGCTTCCTCCGAGGTCAGAGTGCTATGCAGTTTGGCCGCAGGGTCAGCGTCTTGCAGTTGCCTGGAGATGTCTGGTTCTATACCCACTGAGCTGAAGGGCTCACTCTTATATTTCTGCTGCCATCCTTCTGCTCCAGATGTTGGGAGAGAGAGCTGGGCTGGCTTGTCTCCACCCATCAGGGAAGTGTAGTGGTCCCTCTGTGTCAGGCTCAGAGGGAGGCCACTCAGTCTCACTACCGTGATCTAGTGTAAGTGGGAATCTGTTTTTTTGACCTAGTAAGTCACTTTGTAGACTAAGGGAAATCATTTCCCTTTTTCCTAGTGTAGTTTCTTCAATAATTCTAGGGAAATCTGCCTCAGGGACAGATTATGAAATACTCACATTAGCAGTGCAAGGTGTTCCTGGGAGAAGCTCAGTACCCTTGGCTACCCTTTAAGGCCATTGGAACTCTCCACAATCAGGATAAAGCTCATTTGTGTGGGAGACAGAACTTTCTCAGAGGCAGGTCTGAGACTGTGGAATGAATTCCCCCTGGAACCATCACAAACCATATCACCTTCTGCTTCAAATGTAAGGCACATTTCTTTGATCTTGCATTCTCTAACATAAATACATAGGAACATGTATATTTACCAAAATGCACACTCCATTGCTCATACTTCTCCCTCTGGGAAGAGGATGAAAGAGCAAACACGTGACAGATGTTAGTCATGCTGCTTAGTACACTACTAGAGGGTTCAGATAATATTGTGATAAGTGCAATACAAGAGCCTATATAAAACAGAAGTGGAGGATACTGAGCACTTGAATGGATCAATCCCAAAATTTAAGATCACAAATAACAGCTTTTCCTTTTCAACCTTATGTTACGAATTCTAAGTGGATTCATCTTCATTTACTTCTTTCTGACTAACGGCTTCCTTTGAGTATACTACTATGCACAGAGACCGTTTGGTAATATTTACAAAAATGATCATTCATTTTTCATTCATTTAGATTTCATTATGATTAATGTTTATACACAACTTCAAATATGACATAAATTCTTGAGCTTATCAGGATCCAAATCAAGGTAACTAGCTGATTTCTAAAATACTTTGCAAGAATGCTCATAGTGAAGGAATGGCAGATATACAGCTGTTATTTGATGTTATATGTTACTCTTAAGCACAAAATAAATGAGGCAGGGGTCTTATAGAACTCTGGCTCCAAAACTAAATAGCCTTGATTCATTCCCAAAGCAGTATGTGTTCTGTGCACTGAATGAGGCAGACAGGCTTTCAAAACAATTAGTATGATCCCATACAATTAAAGACTATCATAACATATATGCACAATGAGCTCAAATTAAGGTTGTTCAGGCAACATTGATTCTGGCTCTTCTAAAATTTTAAGTGTTTGACGTTGCCAACTTAACCTGCTTGTAAAGTAGGTTTGTATACAGATATGTAAATCCTCATTTCAATAAGGAAATGACAAGTTTCCTTCCCCACTCTGAACTTTAGGGTACAGATGTGGGGACCTGCATGGGCACTTCTAAGCTTAATTACCAGCTTAGATCTAGTATCACTGCCACCACCCCCAAGCACTACTTTTCTTCCCTGGGTAGCCTTGAGAGACTTCACCAATTTCCTGGTGAACACAGATCCAAACCCCTTGGATCTTAAAACAAGGAGAAATTAACCAACCCCCCTCCTTTCTCTCACCAACTCCTGGTGGATCCAGATCCAACCCCCTTGGATCTAAAAAACAAGGAAAAAATCAATCAGGTATTAAGAAAAAGGCTTTTAATTAAAGAAAAGAAAGATAAAAGAAAACCTTCTGGAAAAGATTAACGTACCAGCTACTCTCACAGACAACAGATTCCAAACACAGAGGATGTTCCCCTGGGCAAAAACTTAATACACACAAGAATATCCAAATTTGATAATTCCCTTAATGGTACCAAGACAAGTTACAAAGACAATAAACATAAACCTATTTATTCCTTTCTAAAACTTACTACTCTGATAAGAGGCTGGTTCCTTGATCTTTTTCACTCTGGCTGAAACTGAAACTCTAAACAAAGGAAAACTTCCCTTCTTCCTTTTGGAACCTCTTGTCCCCCATTGGTTCCTCTGGTCAGATGTCAGCTAGGCTAGGTGAACTACTTAACCCTTTACAGGTAAAAGAGGCATTAACCCTTAACTATCTGTTTATGACAGGACAATTCAATAAATTACAACAAAATAATAATTAAACAAGTGTTTGTTTTAATTATGATCTAGTGATGAAGTTTGATTGATTATGTAGCATATGGAGCATCTATCTATGTATTCAATACACTTAAATGATTTGCTTTGCAGACTTCTGTTAAAAAGCAAAATCTGCAAAGATACCCTCATTAATGGCTTTAAGCATCCCTTTTTATAAATTGATCTCATTGAGTCATCATTGCTTTGCCATGTTTCAGCTTGAAATTTTAATCGTCTTGTTAATTCTATGAGACAAGCAGTAAGACAAGTGACTGAAGGGATTGGTTTCTATTTATAATATTTTATTCCAAGCAGCATAGAATTTAAGAATTGTGGATCTCTGATTTCACTGGAGTAATATGGTATTTTATGATGTACTGAAGAAAAACCATACAGGGAAGGCCCTGAGAATTCAAAGGAAAAAAATTTACTTAGTGGAAAATTGACCCACTGGGAAAGTTCAGAATAAGAAAAACTGGATGAATGATACTGAAAAAATTGGAACAACATGAGTCTTTATCAGAAATTCCAAGTAAAAAGTATCAGAGGGGTAGTCATGTTAGTCTGGATCTGTAAAATAAGCAAAGAGTCCTGTGGCACCTTATAGACTAACAGACATTTTGGAGCATGAGCTTTCGTGGGTGAATACCCACTTCATTGGATGCATCACCCACGAAAGCTCATGCTCCAAAATGTCTGTTAGTCTATAAGGTGCCACAGGACTCTTTGCTGCTTTTCCAAGTAAAAAGTTTTCCCATCAAAACATCAACAGCCAAGTTAAAATATATATATATATATATATATATATATATATGCAAATAAATGGTGATGGAGACTGGCTTAGAGAATCACCATACTAGAAGTTATAGCATGATTCAGCAAACACCATTTAAAACCAGAAGAACTAAATAAATGTCATCAACACAATAAATGTTTCAGTGCAAACACTAGAGAGTTCACACAGGAGAGAGAGCACAAACTAATACAAGAAGTAAGGGGAATAAGCAGGAAGAACTCAAAATGCTAGTAAATAAACACAACTATAACATAGTTGGCATAACAGAGACCTGGTGGGATAATACACAAGACTGGAATATTGGTATAGAAGGGTATAGGTGACTGACTTCTTGAATGTCTCTGGGTAAGGATAAAAGGGGTAACAAACAATGGTCATGTCATGTTAGGGGTCTACTACAGACAACCTAGCCAGGAAGAAGGGGTGGATGAGGCTTTTTTTTAAACCACTAAGAAAATCATCCAAATCACAGGACTTGGTGATGATGAGGGACTTCAACTACCCAGAACTCATTGGGAAAATAATGAAGCAGGGAACAGATTATCCAATAAGTTCTTGGAATGTATTGGATACCATTTTTTCTTTTATTATATCAGAAGGTGGAGACCGCTACAAGGGGAGTGACTGTTCTAGATTTGATTCTGAGAAATAAGGAGGAACTGATTGAGAATTTGAAAATGGAAGGCAGCTTGGGTGAAAGTGATCATGAAATGGTAGATTTCATGATTCTTAGGAATGGTAGGAGGGAGAACAGCAAAATAAAGATAATGGATTTAAAGAAGACAGACTTTAGCAAACTCAGGGAGTTGGTATGTAAGATCTCATGGGAAGCAAGTCTAAGGGGAAACAATAGAAGACAGTTGGCAGTTTTTCAATGAGACATTATTAAGGGCACAAGAGGAAACAATCCCACTGCGTAGGAAAGATAGGAAGTATGGCAAGGGATCATCCTGACTTAGTCAGGAGATCTTCAATGAGATAAATTTTTTAAAAAAAAGAGTCCTACAAAAGGTAGAAACTAGGTCAAATTACAAAGGATGGACGGACAAATAACACAAGTATGGAGGGACAAAATTTGAAAGGCCAAGGCACAAAATGAGATCAAACTAGCTAGAGACATAAAGGGTGACAATAAAAAAAAATCTACGAATACATTAGAAGCAAGAGGAAGAGTAAGGATAGAGTAGGCCCATTACTCAATGAAGTGGGGGAAACAAAAACAGAAAATGTGGAAATGGCAGAGGTGCTCAATGACTTTGTTTTGGTTTTCACCAAGAAGGTTGGTGGTGATTGGACGTCTGACATAGTGAATGCCAGTGAAAATGAAGTAGGAACAGAAGAGGCTAAAGTAGAGAAAGAACAAGTTAGATGTCTTCAAGTCACCAGGGCCTGGTGAAATGCATCCTAGAATAGTCATGGAGCTGACTGAGGAAATATCTGAGCCATTAGCGATTATCATTGAGAAGTCATGGGAGATGGGAGAGATTCTAGAAGACTGGAAAAGGGAAAATATAATGCCTACCTATAAAAAAGGAAATAAGGACAAACCCAGGAAATTAAGAGACCAGTCACCTTACCTTCTGTACCCGGAAAGATAATGGAGAAAATAATTAAGCAATCAATTTGCAAACAGATAGAAGATAATAAAGTAATAAGTAACAGTCAGTATTGATTTGTCAAAAATAAATCGTGTCAAACCAAATTGATAGCTTTCTTTGACAGGGTAACAAGGCGTGTAGATGGGGAGAAGCAGTAGATGTGGCATCTCCTGGGTTTAATAAAGCTTTTGATACTGTCTTGCATGACCTTTTCATAAACAAACTAGGGAAATGCAACCTAGATGTAGCTACTATCAGGTGGGTGCAAAACTGGTTGAAAACCATTCCCAGAGAGTAGTTGTCAGTGGTTCACTGTCATGCTGGAAGGATATAACAAGTGGGGTCCCACTGGGGTCAGTTCTGGGTCTGGTTCTGATCAATATCTTCATCAATTATTTAGATAATGGCATACAGAGTACACTTACAAAGTTTGCAGACGATACCAAATTGGGAGGGGTTGCAAGTGCTTTGGAGGATAGGATTAAAATTCAAAGTGATCTGGACAAACTGGAGAAATGGTCTGAAGTAAATACGATGAAATTCAATACGGACAAATGCAAAGTACTCCGTTTAGGAAGGAACAATCAGTTGCACACATACAAAACAGGGAATGACTGCTTAGGAATGAGTACTACAGAAAGGGATCTGGGAGTCATAGTGGACAACAAATTAAATATAAGTCAACCGTGTAACGCTGTTGCAAAAAAAGGGAACATCATTCTAAGATGTATTATCAAGAGTGTTGTAAGTAAGACACAAGAAGTAATTATTCTGCTCTATTCTGCTCTGATTAGGCCTCAACTGGAGTATTGTGTCGAGTTCTGGTTGCCACATTTCAGGAAGAATGTGGAAAAATTGGAGACAGTCCAGAGAAGAGCAACAAAAAATATTAAAATCCTAGAAAATATGACCTATGAGGGAAGATTGAAAAAAGATTGGGTTTGTTTAGTCTGGAAAAGAGAAGACTAAGAGGGGAAATAACAGTTTCCAAGTACATAAAAGGTTGTTACAAGGAGGAGGAAGAAACATTGTTCTTAACCTCTGAGGATAGGATAAAATGCAGTAGGCTTAAATTGCAGCAGGGAGGTTTAGATTGGACATAAGGAAAAACTTCCTAACTATCAGGGTGGTTAAGCACTGGAATAAATTGCCTAGAGAGGTTGTGAAATCTCCATAATTGGAGATTTTTAAGAGCAGGTTAAACAAACACCTGTCAGGAATTGTCTTGATAATTAGTCCTGCCGCAAGTGCAGGAGACTGGACTAGATGACCTCTCGAGGTCCCTTCCAGTTCTATGATTCCATAAACCAGTGGTGAGCAATCTCTGCCCCACGGGCCACTTGCGGCCTGTCAGGATAATCCACTGGTGGACTGCAAGACAGTTTGTTTACATTGACCGTGGCAGGCACGGCTGCCTGCAGCTCCCAGTATCTGTGGTTTGCCGTTCCCGGTCAATGGGAGCTGTGAGAAGTGGCAGCCTGCATGTTCCTGTGACCTGGACCACCTTCCTCAGTTCCTATTGGCCGGGAACAGCAAACCATGGTCACTAAGAGCTGCGAACAGCCATGCCTGAGCATGGACAATGTAAACAAACTGTCTTGCAGCCTGCTAGCGGATTACTCTGATGGGCCACATGTGTCCCACTTCTATAAACAGTTCTATCTAAAGATTTTGCTGTCCCAAATAAGTTCTTAAACATCTTTCCCCCACAAACACACAATCATTTATCTGGTCAAGTTTGCTGACCCTAAGATCTAGCAGAAACCTATCTATTCCACCCCCACATCCGAGCAAGGCAGATACCACCTTTCATCTAAGTGCACTTCAGTGAATATGGGAAAAATTTGGATTACATGCAGTGCTTATACCACAGAAGTGCATAGACTCTGAAGAGACATCACACCCAGTAAATGCACTGATTGTGAGAAAAGCTTTTGGGAGGTGGGAGGAAACAACAAACCATGAATTCCTATCACGTTAGTGAGTCCACCCAGGAAAGAAAAGGTGAGAGAAAGAATAAATTGGAAAATCAAACATGTGTAACAAGGACATCCACACAGGAAAGAAAGATTGTGCATGCCCACATACCCCTACTGATAGTGAGAAAAGCATCAGGAGGAAATCAAATTCTCTAGCTCACCAAAAGGTCACCTACAAGAGAGGTTATACAAATACAATGGTGAGAAAAGCTTAGTCAGAATCAAGGTTTTATTACAAAAGACAATCCATGCGGATGAGAAAGGACATAAACATACTGAATGTGGAAAAGGCTTTTTTCATATATCAGATATTGAAAGACAGCAGAGATTCATCAAAAGAGTCAGACATTCTCTCTCTCTCCACATACTCTACATCCACCCTTTCTGTCAGGTGTTGTCATCAGTAGCAAGGGCTGGGTTCAATAAAATCACAAGACAAAACCATCTCAAACCCCATGCAGAAACCTGGAAAAACTAATACCAATTGGCACCCATAATAGGCAAAACCTACCCACCGATAAGAACAGTATCTGCGTATAACACAAAGAAGAAGAAACATAGTATTAATTTGTGGAAGATGCAACAGTGAATTGGTATGTGAATACATATTGCACCCATATCACATATCATAACTGTGTGTTAATACATATCTTTGGCAATCATCCTTCACCTCAGTCCTGCCTCTCGTTCCACCAGGATGTCCAATCATCAAAGATCCCTTTAACATACTTCTTTCCCTCTTTCTTGTGCTGTACCCAACTCATTGTTTGTTGTCAGAGGTTAGCAAACTGCCAGAGCTTTCAGGTAGATTAATCTCTAACCTCTGAGGAAGGGGTGACTGCTGCTTGGCTTCAGTTAAAGCTGCCTTGTTTTCCATCTCTCATGGTCTGCTGCTTTGCCATTAGAGATTTGCTGCTTCTTGTCATGCTGTTATCTGTGTCTGTGATGCCACCTCTGTAGTGAAACTTCTCACCATATCTTTTTGCCTTTCTGGTCTGCTGTTACCGTCATGGTGCTGCTATGTTCCAGGTAGTGGTCCGCCTATGTCTAGCAGCTTGCTGGCTTAACATATTATGCCTTTCTGGGAAAACACTGGACACATACTTGAATAATTAACATTTTTAAAGAACTGATAAAATGGAAACTGCTCGATTATAAAAGATTCACTTACAAGAAAAATAGGGGTGTAAGGAACTAGGTTTTCAGAAGTGGAACCACTGATGTTCAGGCATTTTGGGGGGTGGGGTGTGTGTGTGTGTGTGTGTGTGTGTGAGAGAGAGAGAGAGAGAGAGAGAGAGCGAGAGAGAGAGAGAGAGAGAGAGAGAGAAGTTTCCTTGTGTGTTTCATTGAGATAAATTATCCACTTTATGCTTTTTTACCCCAGGAGTTTCCCATGTTCATGAACAGCCATTTGTGTGTGTGTGGAGCTAGGAACCCAAACCAATCATGAAAGGAGATAAATCAGGACACAGATAAGTGAAGACAGTTATGCGAGAATGATGGATGTCTCCCTTAGCTAAACCCCTGCTACTAAATTCATAATTCAACCAACCTCAAAATCCCATCTTCCAGCATCTGCAGGAGAATGAAGAATGGAGGTAGAAACAATGGGAAGTTCAGATTGCAAAGATTTAAGGCCGCCCCTCACTCTAATAGGGTCCACTAGTCACTCCTAGGCCCCAAGCTAATGTTCACCCAGGAGCTGGCTCTTTGAAGCTTCTTACTCGTGCTGACCACTGGCTGTAAATTATAACAATACTTATTGATGTTCATTACCTACCCCCTATTTTACCTTTATTAATAATTAATAATAATAATTAGTAATATCTCTGCTTAGACTTCAAGGATGTTAAGAGGAAGGCTAAATAGCCAACCAGACACCTTGCCCATCTTGTCCTGAGGGAAAAACTCCTTCCCAAAACCAAAAGGTCCAGGGGTCAGTAACCTTTGGCACATGACTCACCAGGGTAAGCCACCCTGGCAGGCCAGGCCAGTTTGTTTATCTGCCATGTCGGCAGGTTCGGCGGACCGTGGCTCTCACAGGATGTGGTTTGCCGTCCCAGGCTAATGGGGCCAGCAGGAAGCAGCAGCCAGCACATCCCTCATCCGCTCTGCTTCCCGCCACCCCCATTGCCTTGGGACAGCGAACTGCGGCCAGTGGGAGCCACGATCCGCCGAACCTGCAGGTGCAGCAGGTAAATAAACTCGTCTGTCCCGCCAGAGTAAGCACTCTGGTGGACCGAATGCCAGAGGTTGCCAACCCCTGGATCAGAGCAAGTGCTGGTGCCTGAGAATATGCCTTGCTTCCAGCAAGGACTCTAGCTGTGACTCTGGGAAGTAGTCATCCCTCTGTGGGTTCAAACAAAACCCACCTACCCCCACTATAACAGGAAGAGAATACGTTATGTTCCCTACATTATGCCATGAAAGGGGCAGAATTAGGCTCTCCGAAAATTTTGCAAGATGCTTTAATTGACTTTGAGTGTAATTTTTATATCAGAACTTTTTTAAACGTTTGATATCTCAGTCAGGAGACTATTCCTCATGAAAAGCCATGCCAAGTATTATTTTAAATTCAGTCATTTCGCAGTTATTGGTGAATAAAAACCCAACTACTTTTTTAAAGCTAAAGAAATCACTTGAACCGCACACTCCCATACCAAATAAGGGAATTTCCTTACAAGATATAAATTTTCAAATATAAATATGCACGAATCAGGTTAAAATAAAAAAAAAGAAAATAAAGATGGGGAGGCAAGTCCTATTTGTGATTATTTTCTTTTGGGGATGTAATCTCGCTCCAGCCGCCTGATGCAGTTTAACGGGCTAGATAATACATATGTCAAAATAATAAGGCATTTTTCTGGTTTGCAAAATGCATTACATGCAGTCAAAATAAAATTTAAAAACCATAAAATACACAAAAAAATATTCTAACCACCCTCTCCCCCCCCCCAAAGTCTTACAAATGTGAATTCAAAGTGAAATTACTCCTGCTCAAAGTTGAGCATTTCTGTAACTGTTTGCAAGATTGGGGCCTTGATTCGCAGTTGTTGGATATGCCCTCTCTGACTTTTTACTGGGAAGTAAATATTAAAGTAGGAACGATAATGATGATAAATCATTGAAAGTTTTATGAACAAATCTTTACAAAATAGTTTCCCCATAAACAGTGCACCAGCATTTAATATACGTAATGTAACACAGGACATTCCGCTTCCACTTAGGCTTTCAAGAGCAACAAAAAATTTGGGAACTTTCTCTCCAGAGCACTTTGAGACTTCCCCCCATGATGCACAATCCTTGCAAGTGTAAAAGGGAGATCACATGCCTTTATTACTGCATTAGCTGAAATCTTCCTTTCATCTAATCTCTCCATATAAAACTTTAAAACAAGCAAACAAACAACATAGCTGACGGAGTACTTTCAAACAATAGAATATAGAGATTTACAGAATTAATTGGGCATATTAAGTTATGAATGCTGGAATATGGCTACTAAAAGTTGTAAACTGAATCAAAGCAACTTAAGAGACATCCAGCTGAGATAAAGTTAGCTAAACTCCTATTAGGGTGGCCAGGGAAGCTTTTCATTTAGTTCACTTGGTAGATTGTTGGTCTCTCTAACAGGAAGTTTGAAGTGGCCTGATTTTTGGCTGTAGTGGTTCACGTGCTGCTTATGACTATAATTGTGAGGAGTAACTATGACACTGTTTGGAAGGTGGTGTTGACTAGATAGTTGGCACAACTATCAACATCTCTTTTAAAAAGCACTTTCCATTTCATGTATCTGAAATGTGCTGGCCTGATCAGCATTTGTTTCAATAAATGTTAGATGTGCTTAATAGTGTGTAAACAAGTCAGTTCTTCCACTGTACTCCAGAGAAAGTGTCAAGTGGTCCATCCTGGTTGAGTAATAACATGCTTAATATCACATCATGGATCCATGGCCAGGCATATATATTTTACTACAAACTTGTGGTATGTTCTAGGACAGTGGTAGGCAACCTGTGAACCATCAGGGTAATGTTCTGGTGGGCCACCAGACAGTATGGTTACATTTGCATGGCAACCCCCAGCTCCTCGTGGCGGCGTTTCACTGTTCCTGGACAATGGGAGCTGCGGGAAGTGGCATGGGCTGCAGAAACGTGCTGACTGCTGCTTCCTGCAGCTCCTATTGGCTGGGAACAGCAAACTGCGGCCACTGAGAGCTGTGGGCAGCCGTGAAAATGTAAACAAATGGTCTGGCGGCCCGCCAGAGGACTACTCTGAAGTGCTGTGTGTGGCCTGTGGACCATAGATTGCCCACCACTGTTCTAGGCTATCCTGAGCCTTTAAATAACATATGAAGAGATTAGTTCTGCAAGATTGGTGGCCATTTCAGCAGGCTGCTGAGGTGTCATTGAGAGTTGGGAGCTTTCAATATCTCAGGAGCTGATCACAATTTTTTCAACAAAACTGTGTGTCACTGGGAAACCAAACCTTTTGCAGGACTGTACCAATTTCAATTAAGCTTTCACTGGAAAAAGTTTCTCAGATTTAGGGTGGACTTTCTGGTCAAAGTTCAAATAAGAGAATGATCAGAATTGCCTCGACCACTAGGTTACTGAGTATCAGGTGGGAAATAGAAAACCCTGATTCGAGTCCCTGGGGTGCCTAATTCAAACCAATGACTTGAACTTGGCTCTCTCATGCACCAATTGAGTGCACTGCCCAACTGGCTATTGGCTATTCTGGGTTCACATTGTTTTTTTCAAAATTACTTTCAAGTAGGTCTTGGTTTCATTCTAGTGCACAATGGGAAATTTTTGGAAATCTGAAAAAGTTTCCTGGGAAGGTAAACTGTTTCCCACAAAATTCTATGCAGGAGTGCTCAATATGGCTGAGCAAACAAATGATTATTTGAAGGTTTGCTGGCTGTCCAGTGGGGAGAGAGAGAATTAGTTTGGATAGAACTGAAGCCAAGCATTAAAAAAAAAAAACAACAACTTTGTTTAACTGAAAACAAGTTTTTGTCCCAAGAAGAAACTTCCTTTATCACCTTAGCCCAGTGGTTAGAACACTCTTCTCCTTGGCCTAACGGAGGAGAGATGTGAACTTGCATCTCCAGTATTGAAGAAAAGTGCCCTACCCAACGGGCTAAGCTAAGACAGTGTGTTTGTCGGTTCTTTTGTTGAAACTATTCCATTGTGTATAAATAATTAAATAAGTCATTGGGGCAGGAACTTGAACTAGGGTCTCCTGCATCCTAGGTGAGTGCTATAACTTGTAGCCTAGTGCAGTGATACTCAATAGGTGGCCCACAGGCCAAATGTCACCCTCCAAGGCTTCCTGTGTGGCCCACCTGCCCTCACCTTAAAAAATGTTTATAAATAAATTCACTAACATTGCTGCACTGCCTATCATTTGCCTATAACTTCCTTAGTAAATAACTTACTGGCAGTCCTTAATTTGAAATAAAATAGGTGCCAGAATTTATAACTAGAAGGCCCAGGAACAAATTAAGTACTGGCTGGAGAACAGAAATGCTGGCTACGCACCCAGCTCTGAAGGCAGCTCCACCATCAGCAGAAGTAAGGACAGCATGATTAGTGTATTGCTACCCTTACTTCTGCAGTGCTGCTGGCTTTCTGCTGGAGATAAAAAACAAAGATGACATTGTCAATCATGTGAAGCTAGTTCCCCTGTCTGATTTCACAGCAGTGTGAAGATTGGAGGTAATTTGAGGATCGTTTGCCTGCATTGCTTTCCTATTTAAAAAACAAAACAAAACACCAAATACATGTCTCTTGCAGTGGATGAATCAAGCAATTTGAGTAACACTGCCCAGCTATCACAGTTAGTTAGATTTTATGATGATGAAATTTTCAAGGAAGAATTTTTGTGCTTAATAACATCAGAAACCTAGAGCACAGGAAAGATCATTTTTGAAAAGATAAACAGCTTTATGGAAAAAAAAAAAAGGTTACATCTACAGAAAATAAACTTGCTTGTTACAGAAGGATGTCCCTCCATGACAGGGAGAGACTTTGCTTCACATTTGGCAACAATGTACCCGTCGTTAAATACACTTCACTGCATCATTCACCAGATTGTCCTGTGTGGTAAATTGTCTGGGGACTCGAAAATAAACAATGGGTATTGTGATGAGATTAATCAACTACATATGCTCAACTTGTAGCTTGCAACATCTTTTTTTAAAACTCTTTTATAAGACATTTCAGCTGAATACAGTGACCTGTTGCAGCAGCAGGTTTTGTGCTCTTCAAAAAGAAAATTTCTTTCAAACCACAGGACCAACAAGGCTTGAGAGTTCCTGGATTTATGAATGATGTCTACTCTGTCACAACTAGCTTTTCTGTGTGATTTTACTGGTCACTTAAATTCCTGCAATTTGCAGCTCCAAAGCCGTGCAAGCAGTATCAGGGATCTGTTTTAAAAAGTATGTGGCTTTCAGAGGAATCGTAAAATCTTTGAGACAAACATAAAAGAAAAGATTTCCCACATTGCACTTTCCCACATTGCAAGTTGTTGCTACAGATAAAACTTTGATGAAAATGCAAAAATTCCTAAACAATCTGATTGAAAAATTTAAAATGTGATTAGAGAATTTTAAAATTCCAAAGGATTTGTTTGCGATTCTTTTGTTGTCTGTCTCTGCTAATGGACCCTTCTGAAGCAAAGAACATTCTTGATTCAATTGATGAAGGCACCTTTCAATTAGAAATTGTAAGGCTCTAGAGCTCAGGTGTCTTGAAGGCAAAATTCACAGAAAATGGTCATGATTTCTGGACTCAATATGCTGACCAATTTCAGAATAGCCAGACTCTAACCATCCATCCTTTAATGATGTTCTGATCAATGGACCTCCACAAATCTGGGTTTTCTACCATGGACATTAAAAAACAACAACACTGCAGTTGCCTGACAGATGAGATTCTACATCAGTGCACGTATCATGCCCTGACCTTCTACAAACCACTCTTCACAGAGCTTGCCAGAGATCACCAGATATTACCACTCCTAATAGGGTCTACAGGTTTCCCCTCCTACTAGGCAGAGTTAGCTAGTTCTTGTCCTCAGGGGGCTGGAAAGACCTTTGGTTCTTTAGTCTCTGTTGAGGGATCAGTAGGGGAACCCAGGTGCACCCACTCCTCTGTGTTCTGGCTCAGATCCTGTAGGCATGCGGGACTCACCCCTGTGGTGCCGCCTGCTGCTCATCTCAGAAATTAGCTCTTACAGCCTCTGGAGCACCCTCTGCAGGCTGGTATCCCGCTGCCACTATGCCCCTTTAAACTGGAGCTGCCCCCTGGAAATAACCCCACTAGTCTCTATGGATCTCCCCTCTCTGGGAAACTCCCACCCTCTATCCCCACTTTGCCTCAGCCTATGGGCCACTGCCAGTCACCATCTAGCCCCCTTTCACTGAGGCTGACTGCAGTCCATATAAGCCAATCATCATAGGCAAAGCAGACTTTGACCTGCTGCCTTTCCCTGCAACCCTGTACCTCCAGGGACCTTGGACTAGGCCCTGCAGCCTGGGTAATTACCAACTTGGAGCTCCCCAGCTCCTCCCGCCTTCCCCAACCCTGCTTCACTCCAGTACCCTTTAGCACTCAGGCAGCTAGGTCCATCTCCCTCCTCATCTACAGGGAGACTCTTAGGCCTCTGGCTCCCAGCCTTTTTATACAGGCCAGCTGTGGCCTGATTGGGGTGTGGCCCAGCTGCAACCGCTTCCCCAATCAGCCCAGCTTTTCCCCTGCCACAGCCTTCTCCCAGGGCTGTTTTCACTCCTTCAGGGCAGGAGCAGGGTCAGCATTCTGCTACCGGGAGCCTGTTGAGGCGAGGGCCGGTGCCTCACGGCCGGGAGGCGAGCCACCAGGGGTATCCGTCGGTGGTGCGGAGCAACTGGTTTCCTTCCTGGGCGAGGGCCCCACTGAGGGTTCTGCATCCCTCACCGCTGAGGCTGCCCTGCCAGTGGTTGAGCCTGAACCTGGTGTCCCCGGGGACCCCCTCCCTACTTTTCAACCCCCTGCGCCTGACCGCGAGGAGCCGCCCCTTGACGTTTCAGCTCCTGCGGCCCAGAGTCCCTTGTCTGTCCCTCCTCCTGACCCTGCTCCTGACCCCAGCCCTGCCCTTACTCCTGACCCCGTCCCTGTTCCCTCCACCTCCCACGCTGTTATTGCCGCCCCTGGGGCTGTCTCCTTCCCTTTCCTGGAGGGAGACCACCAAGGAGTGGCCTTTACTTTTCACAGTCCTGACCCCCTCGAGGCTGCACTCTTCCCTCCGCCGCCCCCCATCGAGCCTGGGTCTGAGGCGGAGCGTGTGGCGCCGGCCCATCGGGCACCATGTCGCGGGTCCGCCCCTTGCCTGCCCGTCTCAGTAGGCCATGGGGCTGTCCCAGAGGCCCCACTGGTGGATCGCTGGAGGCCAGTGACCCCATCCCCCCATATGCTACGAGAGGAGCTGCGGGAGTTCCTGGAAGATGTCAGGGGCTCCCGCAACAAGGTAGCTCTTGCTCTCCAGCGCTGGGGGGATTTCTACCAGATCCTCCGGGCCGCGAGGGCCCTCATGGGGGAGGGCAGGGGAACTGGGAAGCAGGGTGCCGCGACTTACCACCGGGTCCGCAGCTTCCGTGACTCCTTGCTCACCTTCGGGGTGGGTCACGGTTTGCTGCGTGGCCCAACGGGGGCCGTGAGCACCCCTGCTGGCGAGGATCCCCCCCCAGCCCTCCTCATGGCACTCGTCACCTTTGCCACCTTGAACACCCGGAGCTGTAGGGTGGGTTTCCGCAGGAGCCAGATGCTCTCCTTCCTTCGGGAGGGGGGGTACTCTGTGGTTTTCCTGCAGGAGACCCACACGGATCCGGCCGCCGAAGCCAGCTAGCGGCTGGAGTAGGGGGACGGGGTCTACTTCAGCCATCTCACAACCCGTCAGGCTGGAGTAGCTACCGTGTTCTCCCCCGACCTACGGCCCGAGGTGCTGGGGGTCGCCGAGGCTGTGCCGGGCCGCCTGCTGCACCTCCAGGTCCACATGGAGGGGCTCGTGGTCAACCTCGTGAACGTCTATGCCCCGACATCAGCCCCGGAGTGTCTGCCATTCTATCAGCAGGCATCGCCTTCCTCGGCTCCTTGGATACTCGTGAGTGCCTGGTCCTGGGCGGGGGCTTCAACAACGTCCTAGAGGAGCGGGACCGCTCGGGGACCGAGCGGAGCCCGGCCGCCGCGGATGTCCTCCAGGAGATCGTCAACCATCACTCCCTGGTGGACGTCTGGCACGACCACCACCCGGATGATGTCTCCACGTTCACCTATGTCCGGGTGGGGGCCCACCGGTCGTGCCATTCCCGGTTGGACCGCATCTACATGTCACGCTTCCACCTTTCATGGGCCCAGTCCTCCAGTGTCCGGCCGGCCCCTTTTTCTGATCACCACCTTGTCACCGTGACAGCCTCTCTCAGTGCGGAGAGGCCGGGGCCGGCCTATTGGCACTTCAACAACAGCTTGCTGGAGGATGCGGGCTTTGTGGCGTCCTTCTGGGAGTTCTGGCTGGCCTGGCGAGGGCAGCGGCGTGCCCTTCCCTCGGCACGGCGCTGGTGGGATATGGGGAAGGTGCGCACCCGGCTCTTCTGCGTGACTACACCTGGGGCGTCAGCCGACGGAGGGATGCGGAGATAGGGCAGTTGGAACGGGAGGTCTTAGAGCTGGAGAGGCATCTGGCCACCAGTCCTGAGGATCCATCCCTTTGCGGAGCGTGCCGGGAGAAGCGGGAGGAGCTCCGGGTCCTCGAGGACCATCGGGCTCGGGGCGCCTTTGTTTGCTCCCGTATCTGCCTCCTTTGGGAGATGGATCGTGGCTCCCGCTTCTTCTACGCCCTGGAGAAGCGGAGGGGGGCCAAGAAGCACGTCAGCTGCCTTCTGACGGAGGACGGCACCCCCCTCACGGATCTGGCGGAGATGTGCAAGAAGGCTCGAACCTTCTACGCGCACCTTTTCTGCCCAGATCCGACCGATCCTGCCGCTCTCAGAGTGCTTTGGGACGGGCTCCCGACGCACAGCGCGGCTGACCGGGACCGGCTAGAGCTGCCTCTCTCTCTGGCCGAGTTCTCAGACGCCCTCCGTCGCATGCCCACCAACAAGTCTCCGGGCATGAACGGGCTGACTGTGGAGTTCTACCACATGTTCTGGGACATCCTCGGCCCGGACCTGGCCAGCGTCTGGGCCGAGTCCTTGCAGGGTGGTATCCTCCCTCTCTCGTGCAGGAGAGCTGTGCTTGCCTTATTGCCGAAGAAGGGGGACCTCCGCGATTTACGGAATTGGCGTCCCGTCTCGCTCCTCAGCACGGACTACAAAATCGTCGCCAAGGCCATCTCGCTGCGGCTGGGGACCGTGCTGGAGGACGTGATCCACCCAGACCAGACCTACACTGTCCTGGGCCGTAGCATCTTCGATAACCTCTAACTGGTCCGGGATCTCTTGGAGCTTGGGTGCAGGGATGGTCTATCGTTCGCCCTCCTGTCCCTGGATCAGGAGAAGGCGTTTGACAGGGTGGACCACGGGTATCTCCTGGGCACTCTGCGAGCGTTTGGCTTCGGGTCCCAGTTTGTGGGTTTTCTCCAGGTGCTGTACGCTTCCGCAGAGTGTCTGGTCAGGCTCAACTGGACCCTGACCGAGCCGGTCAGCTTCGGGTGGGGAGTGCGGCAGGGGTGCCCCCTCTTGGGCCAGCTGTACACTCTGGTGATCGTGCCCTTCCTCTGTCTCCTCCGCCGGAGGTTGACAGGGTTGGTGCTTCGGGAGCCGGAGCTGCGGCTGGTCCTGTCAGCGTACGCCGACGATGTGCTCCTCGTGGTCCAGGACCTGGGTGACCTGGCGCGGGTGGAGGCTTGCCAGGCGGTCAACTGGGTCAAGAGCTCTGGCCTGGTGGTCGAGGACGGGTGGCAGGCTGGCTCCCTCCCACCCGCGCTTCAGGCCATCCGATGGAGCACGGGTCCGCTGCTCTATCTCGGCATTTACCTTTCCGCCACACATCCATCTCTGCCGGAGAACTGGCAAGGTTTGCAGGGCAGGGTGGCGGAGCGGCTCTGGAAATGGACAGGACTCCTCCGGTGCCTTTCCCTTCGGGGGAGGGCACTGGTGATCAACCAACTGGTCCTGTCCATGCTCTGGTACCGGCTCAACACCCTGGTCCTGGCCCCGGGTGTCCTGGCCGACCTCCGGAAGGTGGTTCTGGAGTTCTTTTGGCCAGGACTGCACTGGCTCCCTGCAGGGGTACTCCACCTGCCCCTGGAGGAGGGAGGGCAGGGCCTGAAGTGCCTGCGCGCTCAGGTCCACGTCTTCCGCCTCCAGGCACTGCAGAGGCTCCTTTATGGTGCAAGTAGTCCGGCGTGGAGAGTACTGGCGCACGCCTTCTTGTGCCGCTTCTGAGGGCTCCGATACGACCTGCAGCTCCTTTATCTCGATCCGAGGGGTCTTCCACGAGACCTCTCTGGGCTGCCGGTCTTCTACCAGGACCTCCTCTGGACCTGGAGGCTGTTCTCTGCCACCAGGTCCGTGGCGGCCACCGAGGGGGCAGATCTCCTCGCGGAGCCCCTGCTACACAATCCCCAGCTCCGTGTGCAGGCGGCGGAGTCCCCCGCGGTGCGCCAGATGTTGGTCCTGGCAGAAGCTACCAGGTTCGGAGACCTCCTGGACTACGACCGCGGAGGCTGGCTGGATCCCCTGACACTTGTTCAACGCATGGGGCTCTCCAGACCTTGTACTCCCCGGTGCGTACTCCAGGAGATGGAGGATGCTTTGCCGCCCGCTGCTCGGCCATACCTCGACTGGGTCCTGTGGGAGGGCACACCCAGCCCACCCCAAGCCCTCCGGACCTTTTCATCAGGCCCCTGCCCTGTAGATCCGACCGGCCCCCTTGCCCCTTTTCCGCAAGCCAGCTGCACGATCTGCAGCGGATCCATTTTCAAACTGCGCCAAGGAAACAACTCTACACCCTCGTGCTCCACACCCTTCACTTCCTCACTCTCGTGTCCCTCCCCGATACAAAGTGGCGGGACCTCCTGCCACCTCTGGATGGGGAGGAGCCCCGGTGGGTCAGCCTATACTCTACCCTGGTCCTGAGGCCCACCGGGGATATCAGTTGGCGGCTCCTTCATGGGGCCGTAAGCACGGGCATGTACTTGGTGCGGTTTACCCCTGTCCCGGACACCTGCCCTTCCTGTGGCATGAGAGAGACTGCACATTTACTTAGAGTGCACCAGGTTGCAGCCCCTACACCGGCTCCTCATTAACATCCTAGTACGTTTCTGGCTGCACTTTTCCCCTCACCTCTTTCTCTACGCACTCCCTATCTGTGGCCCCACGAAGTCCCGGAACCTCCTGGTCAACCTCCTCCTCGTCCTGGCTAAAAAGGCCATCTACACGACCAGGGAGAGGAGGTTGGCCGATGGAGACTCCGGTGACTGTGGGGCTTGTTTCCGCTCCATGGTCCGTTCACGAATCCGGACGGAGTTCCTTTGGGCGGTGTCATAAACAGATAGCTAAGGGTTAATGTCTCTTTCACCTGGAAAGGAGTAACCTGAAACACCTGATCAGAGGACTAATCAGGAAACAAGACTTTTTCAAATCTGGGTGGAGGGAAGTTTGTGTGTGAGTTCTTTGTCTTGTGTCTGTCCCTCTCGGCTATGGGAAGGATTTTTCTGTCTCCTGCTTTCTAATCTTCTGTTTCCAAGTTGTGAGTACAAAGATCATAAAACAATAGGGGTTATTGTTTTTTTTCTTTTGTATTTACATGTGTGTAGTTGCTGGAGTGTTTTGAATTGTGTTCTTTTGAGTAACGCTGTTTATTCATATTTCTTTTAAGCAATTAACCCTGTATTTGTCACCTTAATGCAGAGAGACTATTTTTATGTATTTTTTCTTTCTTTTTATATAAAGCTTTCTTTTTAAGACCTGTTGGAGTTTTCTTTAGTGGAGGCTCCAGGGAATTGAGTCTGCAACTCACCAGGGAATTGGTGGGAGGAAGAAGTCAGAGGGGAAAATCTCTTTGTGTTAGATTTACTAAGCCTGACTTTGCATACCCTCTGGGTAAAGAGGGAAGTACTTGTGTTTCCAGGACTGGAAATAGGGAGGGTGGAGTCCCTCTGTTTAAATTCACGGAGCTTGCTTCTGTGTATCTCTCCAGGAACCCAGGGAGGGAACACCTGGAAAGGAGGAGGGGGAAGGGAAATGGTTTATTCCCCTTTGTTGTGAGACTCAAGGAATTTTGTTCTTGGGGTCCCCAGGGAAGGTTTTTGGGGGGACCAGAGTGCCCCAAAACACTCTAATTTTTTGGGTGGTGGCAGCTTTACCAGTTCCAAGCTGGTAACTAATCTTGGGGGTTTTCATGCTAACACCAATATTTTGGACGCTAAGGTCCAAATCTGGGAATATGTTATGACAAGCGGGCGTCCGCTGGCTCCCTTGACGCCTTCGAGGAGCAGTGGGTGCTGTCCGGGATTCTCTGCTCGGTGTCCCCGTCAGGTTCCCTTCTTATGACCCTTTGACCGCACTCCTGTCCCTGTTCTTTTATTAGTTGTCCCCTGTAATCAGTGGGATCTGTGGTCCTGTGGGTCCTCCCCTTAAGCTGGGGGAGGATCCTTTAGCAGTGGACGGGCTTTGTCTGCCCACTTCCCGGAAACCCAATAGATACAAGCGCCTAAAATCAGGCAGGCAGAATCAAGCCTCAAAAATTCCTGCTGCTGTGCTCTGAGCTCCTTCCTACCTTTCATGGTTCTGTAGCCTTTTCCAGTAGGTGCATCCAGTAATCCCTTCTCTAGGCATCTTCTCATCAGCCTGATGGCAGAATTTTTCTTCTTCAGCCTGCTTGTTCCTCTAGTAGCCACCCTGCCTCTCTGCTTCTCAGCTCTTTTACTCTTTTAGCTGCTGTGGGATTGCCAATCAGTGCTGGCTAGTGATTGCTGCATTAAATTCTGGGTTGCCAGGAAAGGATGTGGTCTATCCACCCTGTGGCTCAGTGGTTTCCTAAGTCTTAGTGGGAAACAAGAAGATATCTGTTCAAGATATTACAGTTTGGTCATTAGCTGGGCACGGGGGATGACTATATTATTTCCTTTCTTTTTATAGCAAGGCCTTTAGAAAGTTAAGACATCTTTTTAATTGTATTTCCAAACAGACACGTTGACTGTATGAGCCCTTCATGAACCTAAAGTTCTGTTGTGCTCCTTTATCTCAAGTAATATTGTGTGATATGGCTGAGGTTATCCAGCTTAACCTATTTAACATGTCGCCCTGACATTTGAATAACTAATTTTAAATAGCTAACTGAAAACTGTTTAAAATGATACATTTCTAAATAAAATATCTAAATGTTTAATTAGACAGGACCTTATTTTTATGGGAAAAAATGGGGCATATTTTATGTTCCTGCTCTGAATTTTCAAACAAAGAGGCTGCTAGTTAGTATAATTACAGTATTGTAATAGAAAAATTCACATTTATTTGTTAGCTATGAGAGCAAGTTATGAGAATTCAGGGTATATGTTTAATTCCCATGAAACAACAAAGTTAAAAATGATGTCAATACTAATGCCTAAAGGCTGCTCTGACGTACACCAGTTGTCTATGGCTTCACTGGGCCCTTCTGGCAACCAGAGATCACTGCAGCTATGTCCCCTTTTCCACAGACATGCTCCTGGACACTGGGATTGTGGCATAGGAACTGTTAAGATGACACTGCATTATGTGAGGATTCCCTAGCATTGATCCAGCTAAATCTACTGACTGTACAGATGCTTTTGTGTTGCTGAAATGGTACAATCAGACCAAGGGCCAAGATTTAACCTAGACATTTTTATTTTACTGGCAGAAGTGATCCTTTGTAAGGGCGAAGTACTGCTGGTGCAATTACTAGCTCTGCTAGTGCATGTAAGTCTTTTTTTCCTAACTCAACAACCTACACAGATGCAACAAAGCCAAACTCTCTCCTTCCTTAGTGCCTGTTTCAAATCTATTTCTTGCTTTCATGGCTTACCTAACATGTTGTGACTGCTATTTTCCTTTGCTGTTTGGGTAAAAGCAATTGCAAAGCCATGATGGAAATGTGCTGATGTTCCAGCCAATCCTATCCTTCCATGGAAACCTCAAAGCATGGCAATCGTACTCCATTGAGTTAAATCAAAAATATGAATAAAGTTAACCAATTCTTTTACTAATTTGGACAGATGATACACAGATGGCAGCGTAGTCAGTTGTAGTATTAAAACTGAACACTGTAGCAAAATTATCACTGCTGAAAGACTATACCAAAAAAAATTGTGAAAGTCTTGGGCTTTCACAATAATAAATATTTTTGATGTCCACTACTGATGTTTCTGCATCAGATTAAGTAGAATGTCTGTCTTTTCACCAGTGCTGCAGTTGTTACAAGTTATCCAGTATTGCAGGGCTGCTAACACTTTTTCACAGGGAAGCTATCCATCTCACACCTGGAAAGCCAATTGCTGTGTTGCATCATTCTTTTCCACAGCTCACTGCCTGAAGAAACATTCTTAATTATCCTCAGAATTGTTGTTCAACCCACAGCAAAAACATACAGATTACAGATGACCTGCAAACTCCAAGTAGTTGCCTTTAGCAGCAATTTGGTAGAGTAAAATACTTACCAAAGTAAATATCTTTGGGCCATGTTCTAATAACCTTCCTCACTCTGAATAGTATCTTAGCCTAGAACCACTACGGTATTTAGGTGCCTGAGTTCCAGTCTTGGGCACTACTGTGGCACACAAAACCCCATTTGGCTGCCATTCCATAGGCATTTGTATTTGTTCAGTACCTAAATTTTTGCTATAAAAGTTCCCTTAGCACCTATGTTTCTTTTCCTGGGCATGCAAACTGCTGCCTTTGGATAGACATCCAGGTGCCTATCGTCCACCTAAACCCCAATACAATCCACAAAATGAAAGAGTGTCTGTCGCACCTGTAGGGTCTGATCCAGAGGCTGCCTACTGGATAGGGTCACATTCAAACTCTGGCCACCAAAGGATGAGGTGGGGATGGTGGTGACCACCTTATAACTTTTAGCCCAGTAGTTCAAGCACTCGGTTTAATTCCCCCTTCTATCAGATGAGGAAAAAGGATTTGAACAGGGATCTCCTACCTTCCCAGAGAGTTCTCTAACTGCTGAACTATGATGTATACTGGTAGAGAAGGAGCCGTTCTTCGGTCTCATGTTGAACCTGTCCCACTTTGGCCCACTGACTCTAAGTATGTAATCCAGAGTTTGTGAAAATGACTCTACAGTCCAGTAGTTAGGGCACTATCTCAGAGACTCACAGTCCAATCTCCTTGCACCACTGACTCTTTAATTATCCATACATAGTGAATAGTATTTTGTGAATAGTGAATTAGTGAATTTCTAAGCACCTAAAGGCTAGGGGCTGTGACACTGAGCATCGTAATGTCCAAGTCCCTTTGTGGATTTGGAACTTAATTTACAAATAGTTCCATTGGAGTTACTGGGACTACTTATGGATTACGGTACTAGTCAGAGTGAGTAAGGGTATCAGAATGTGGCCTTTTGTGCATAGCCTCCAGCCAATCAGCTACAGGAAAAAGGACCTGCCTGTTTTATGTGGCAGAGCCTACTACTTCCTAGGGTACTTACTTTTTTGTTGTGATGTCTTCTTGGTTTGAATGATGCAAATGAAATATTAATTTTCTTATGTTAGCATATACTATACAAATGCCATTTGAGAAAATTATATCATCAGTTTCCTACAAATGTCACATACCTCTCCATTACCCACTCCTTTGTGTCTTTAACGAGTCTACATAACATCATGAGTCAGGCTCCGATTACCATGTTATCTAGGCAGTTCCTCCCAGGCATTTCAAGGTGATAACTTGCCACCAACCACAAACAGTAAAACATGTTATTCAGAGAAAACTATCGGTTAAAATGAATACTGAAACAAATGAGGCATTCCTCTTACAGATGGTTTTTCAGCATTTATGATGTCTTATTAAATCTTCAGTATTATGTAGACTGATTCTCCCTTGTCTTTCACTACCACTCCCAGCAAAAGCAGCACAATTCAATATGGAGCTGCCAGCATAGAGTTATCTTGTCACAAAATAGCACGATAAGAGCCTCTGTCTATATGTCCTTAGGGTGACTGCAGCTGGAAAACTGGAGTCTCTCCTACAGCCTACAGTTTTGGCTTCTTCAAGTTGGGGCTGGTTCTACATAATCCTCAATCCCATAATAGATTTTTGCAGCATCAGAACTGCTCTAATACATACCAGATGGCTCTGTCCCCTATGAAGCCATTTGCCAGCAACCTTCTTGACCATCGCCACCCTGCCATGCCCCCTGTGATGGCTCTATGCCCACTGGGGTTTGACCCATGGTTGAGGAATAGGCTGCTTGTACCACCACAGTGATGCATATAGAACAAAGAAGCTGGTCCAAAATATTGTGTACAGTTCTGGATAGCTGTACACAAACTGGAGGGACTCCAGAGAAGAGAAATAAAATGGAACAGGGGTCTAGAAGGATTGATTTATGAGAAAAAAATAAAAGAACTAAATATACATGGCTTGGCTAAACAAACTACTAAGAGGCATAAGCCAGATTTTCAAATTTTTTCAAAAGTACTTAGGTAGAGCTGGAGGAATAACAGAGTTAAGCTCCTAATGCCATTAAGCACCTTTGAAAATGCCATTAGGTGCCTATCTGCATCCTCAGGAACTTAAATATATTTGAAAAAAAAAAACTTGCCCTAAGTGATGTGGGATCCTAAGTCCCATCAACCTGTAATGAGGCCTAATAATTTAAAGCAAAATTTGGGAGGTATTTACATGCCCAACTTTCATTGAAATCAAAGGGAATTAGGCACTTAGATGCCTTTTATAATCTGGCCCTTTAGAAAATGGGATTTAGGCCCTTTTGAAAATGTTACCCATAGTCTATAAACATCTGAAAAAATATATGTAATATCATCAGGAAGGAAGAGGAATTATCTAGGGTTGTACCAGGGACTACAACTAAAAGTAATGGCATGACATTTAGAAAGGTAAAATTGAGGCTGCATATCAAGAAATATTTCTTAGTAATGGGATACTGACAGAATAACAGCATCCCAAGGTGGAACCCTTGCACATACTTCAGTCAATTAACATTAGACAAAAAAAAATATAGCAGTAAATTCACATAGGGGACCATCCTGCACTAGATGCTATGACTGAATTGGTCATCTTCTATAATTGGTCATGTCTATAATTCACAAACATTACAAGACATGTAATTGTAGAAGTGACTTTTTTGGTGTACTTTCTTGAAATGAGTATAAATGGGAGACATAAAATTGCCGAGAAAAGTGGTAACTTTAAAACAAATGCATGGTAACTGTCAATGCCAAATAAGTGACATCAGCAAGTTTATTTTTGCTTTTTGTCATTCAGATTAAAATTATTTGCTCCAGGTTTGGGGTGTGCGTGTGTGTTTCGGGCGGGAGTGGGGGTAAGGCATTCATTTCTTATTTTAATATTTATTCATCTCAACCCATTCAGTCTCTTCTCCTATGTAAATAATGTAACTATCCTTTGTGATAATGGAAATAATGTCTTAAAAATATTTTGTTTTGTGTACTGTCATTATTATTCAATAAAAATGAGTATGTTTGACATACCTGAGTGCCCGTGAAGGTCTGTTTTTCCCCTGCACTGACTTACAATACCTTGCTGCAGTAGCTCCCTCCTGGGCCCTTCACAAACATCCTTACAGTATGCAAGTCACACCTTGAGTATCTGTGTGTAACTGCAGCCTGCTAGCCACACTTGGCTTGGACTCTGGCTTTTGCCAGCCTTAGTTACCTCTGTTGGGTGACCCCCAACACACTTCAAGTCCCAGATTTTTCTTCCTCCCACCCCCCAAAAATATATGTCTTGTACTATCCAGCCCTCTCCCGAACAGTTCAAATGTATTAAGTCCATAATTCCTGCTAGGGAATAATATACAAAAGTTTATTACCTTAAATAGAGTTATCCAGACGCTTACACTTGAAGACACTGGATTAGATAAAACTATAAAACAAGTTTATTAACTACAAAGAGATAGATTTTAAGTGAATACAAGCAATGAGGCATAAAAGTCAGAAATGTTTCTTTTTCTTGTAAAGATAAACCTTTTCTAGTACTTAACTTAACAAACTGTATTCAATTCAAAACAAAGTTTCTCGACACATGCTTCTAGCACCATTATTGACTAAACTCTTTAGGTCAGGACCCTTCCCCCAGAGTCCAAAGGCCTCTTTTGTCTTCTCAGGTGAGATGGACAGGAAGAGAGAGGAGGGGTCTCTTGGGGTGCTTACCTCTCATTGTTGTAGTTTATTTCCCTGGAATCTGTGTGGAACGCTGTTCCTTGCTGAGTTTTTTCCCTCACCTGTGTACGGTTTCCTGTAGGGTTTCTTTTGTTTCCTCCTTTCCCTCTTTCTGCCTGATGACTCAGTTTACTGCTTAAATGCAAATTAAGTATACATTCCTTTGTTTAGGACAGACTTGTTTGCTGACTTCTGCCAGGGTTCAGCTGTGTGGTTTTGAACATGTGCTAAGAACATCATATGAGGGGGTTCATAACTTGAATATGCAGCAGGTTTAAAACAAACAAAAGGAAGTATTTCCCACACACAATGCAATATCAACCTGTGGAACTCTTTGCCAGAGGATATTGTGAAAGCCAAAACTATAATAGGGTTCAGAAAAGAACTAGATAAGTTCATGGAGGATAGGTCCATCAATGACTACTAGCCAGGATGTGAAGGGATGCAAATCCATGCTCTGAAGTGTCCCTAGCCTCTGTTTGCCAGAAGCTGGGAATAGCAACACGGGATGGATCACTTGATGATTACCTGTTCTGTTCATGCCTTCTGAAGCACCAGGCATTGGCCAGTGTCAAGAGACAGGATAGTGGGCTAAACAGACCATTGGTCTGACCCAATATGGCCATTCTTTAATGTTTCTACATATATTTCACCATGGTATTGATCTGCGAGTTATTATTTTCAAATGATACCTCAATGTACAATCTTTATTGCAAGACTGGTGTGAATACACATGGTGAATACAGGGGTGCTTTCAGTTACACCCATACATTCCCCTCAATTGTATGTCTGTGGAATGTATATGATTTCAATTGACTCTGCACACACAGTTCATAGTAGTAATTAGGCATATGGCAAAAGGACCTTGCTTCACATGAAAGAAAAAAAGAGGTCTGGAGGATTCTTAGGAATTATGAATCCTAGCACACAAGTAGGCTTCTTAACTATCTTCTTTAGACAAGCAGATGAACTCATTGCAATTAACCCCTTATGGTGTATAAGTAATAGAACTACTTTATATTATTTGAGAGTGTGACCTATCCGGAAGATTTTTTAAGAGCACAACACAAAAACGGAATATAAAAGTTATTTGTTATCTCATGGTTACAAATTCTTCTTTCATTTAAGTTAAACTCTTACTAGGCTTTCAAATTTGGGATATACTTTCTTTAAAAATATATATTTACAGTTACATTTCAGAGACCATATAATAACCCAATGAGGGAATCTGACACCATAAATTGTGAGAAGTGAGGTCAAGTGGTTCGGTTTAATCAATATTTACACAGAAGCCAGTAACTGGATATTAGTCTAATCTATAAGATTATGTATCAAATAAAATGGCTGAACATTTACCGTATCTTTCTTAGCAATGTTTGAATATACACTATTTTTAAATATGCAGTGTGGCAGGAATATAGGCAGTACCTTTCAGAACGCAGCATTTAAACTGATATTACAAATAAAATAGTAAGTCATTGTGCATTCTCAGAACACTGTGAAGTAATAATTGCAAAATAATTCCCACCTGTACTGGGGCATAAAAGAGGCCAAAATGACATTTATTTAGTTTTATGCAAAATATTATAAAAATACCTACCAAGGTCTCTAGATGTACATACCATATATTACAAATATAAGGAATAAATAAACAAGCCAGGAATGGAATAAAAATGCACCAAGTATCAATTCTGATCCTTAATGTACAATTCCCCACTACTGGTTTGAAGTGGACAGGCCAATTATAAAGATAAGGCCATTGCAGAGAAACTAAATTAATTATTTGCATCGGTCTTCATGGCTGAGGATGTGAGGGAAATTCCCAAAGCTGAGCCATTCTTTTAGGTGACAAATCTGAGGACCTTTCCCAGATTGAGGTGTCATTAGAGGAGGTTTTTGAACAAGCTGATAAACTAAACAGTAATAAGTCACCAAGACCAGATGGTATTCACCCCAAGAGTTCTGGATAAACTCAAATGTGAAATTGCAAAACTACTAACTGTAGTTTGTAACCTATTATTTAAATCAGATTCTGTACCAAATGACTGGAGGATAGCTAATGTGATGCCAATTTTTAAAAGAACCCCAGAGGTGATCCTGGCAATTACAGGCCCGTAAGCCTGACTTCACTACCAGGCAAACAGGTTGAAACTTCAGTAAAAAACAAAATTGTTAGACAATTGAAAACATAATTTGTTGGGGAAGAGTCAACATAGTTTTTGTAAAAGGAAATCATACCTCACCAATCTACTAGAATTCTTTGAGGGGATCATCAAGCATGTGGGCAAGGGTGATTCAGTGGATATAATGTACTTAGATTTTCAGAAAGCCTTTGACAAGGTTCCCCACCAAAGGCTCTTAAACAAAGTAAGCTGTCCTGGGATAAGAGGGAAGGTCCTCTCATGGATTGGTAGCTAGTTAAAAGATAGGAAGCAAAGGGTAGGAATAAATGGTCAATTTTCAGAATGGAGAGAGATAAATATTGAAGTCCCCCAATGGTCTGCACTGGGACCAGTCCTATTCAATATATTCATAAATGATCTGGAAAAAGGGGTAAACAGTGAGATGGCAAAATTTGCAGATGATACAACACTGCTCAAGAATGTTAAGTTCCAAGCAGACTGTGAAGAGCTACAAAAGGATCTCACAAAACTGGGTGACTGGGCAACAAAATGGCAGATGAAATTCAATGTTGATAAATGCAAAGTAATTCACATTGGAAATCATAATTCCAATTATACATATAAAATTATGGGATCTAAATTTGCTTTTACCACTCAAGAAAGAGATCTTGTTGTTCTTCAGAAAAGTTCTCTAAAAACATCCACTCAATGTGCAGCAGCAGTCAAAAAAGTGAACAGAATGTTGGGAATCATTAAGAAAGGGATAGATAATAAGACATAAAATATCATATTGCTTCTATACAAATCCATGGTATGCCCATATCTGCAATACTGCATGCAGATGTGGTCCTCCATCTCAAAATAGATATATTGGAATTGGAAAGGTTCAGAAAAGGACAACATAATTGACTAGGTGTATGGAATGGCTTCCATATAAGGAGAGATTAATACGACTGGGACTTCTTAGCTTGGAATAGAAACAACTATAGGGGGATATTATAGAGGTCTATAAAATCATGACTGGCGTGGAGAAAGTAAATAAGGAAGTGTTATTTACACTTTCTCCTAACACAAGAACTAGGAGTCATCAAATGAAATTAATAGACAGAGGTTTAAAACAAACAAAAGGGAGTATTTTTTTCACACAATGCACAGTCAGCCTGTGGAACTCCTTGCCAGAGGATGTTGTGAAGGCCAAGACTATAACAGGGATAAAAAAAAAAACACAGAAGATAAATTCATGGAGCATAGGTCCATCAATGCCTATTAACCAGGATGGGCAGCGATGGTGTCCTAAATCTCTGTTTGCCAGAATCTGGGAATGAACAACAGGGGACTGATCACTTGATGATTACCTGTTCTGTTCCTTCCCTCTAAGGCACCTGGCATAGGCCACTGTCAGAAGACAGGATACTGGGCTGGATGGACTTGTGGTCTGGTCCAGTATAGCCGTTAAGAACATAAGACCATAAGAATGGCCATACTGGGTCAGACCAAAGGTCCATCCAGCCCAGTATCCTGTCTATCAACAGTGGCCTATGGAAGGTGCCCCAGAAGGAGTGAACCTACCAGGTAATCATCAAGTGATCTCTCTCCTGCCATCCTTCTCTACCCTTTGACAAACAGAAGCTAGGGACACACATTTGTGCACAGTATGTAAGATGTGGGCATATCATGGATTTATAAAAGGGCAATAAGATATTCTTCATCTTATCCTCTATCCCTTTTTTAATGATTCATAGCATTCTGTTTGCTTTTTTGACTGCCGCTGCACTCTGAGTGGACGTCTTCAGAGAACTATCCATGATGACTCCAAGATCGCTTTCCTGATTAGTTGTAGCTAAATTAGCTCCCATTATGTTGTATGTATAGTTGGGGTTATTTTTTACAATGTGCATTACTTTACATTTATCCACATTAAAATTTCATTTGCCATTTTGTTGCCCAATCATTTAATTTTGTGAGATCTTTTTGAAGTTTTTCACAGTCTGCTTTGGTCTTAACTATCTTGAGCAGTTTTGTATCATCTGCAAACTCTGCCACCTCACTGTTTACCCCTTTGTCCAAATCATTTATGAATAAATTGAATAGAATTGGTCCTAGAACTGACCCTTGGGAAACACCACTAGTTACCCTTTGTTCCCTGTCTTTTAACTAGTTCTCAATCCATGAAAGGATCTGCCCTCTTATCCCATGACAACTTAATTTATGTAAGAGCCTTAGGTGAGGGACCTTGTCAAAGGCTTTCTGGAAATCTAAGTACACTATGTCCACTGGATCTCCCTTGCTCACATGTTAGTTGACCCCTTCAAATAATTCTAATAGATTAGTAAGACATGATTTCCCTTTATAGGAATCATGCGGATTTTTGCCCAACAATTTATGTTCTTCTATGTGTCTAACAATTTTATTCTCTACTATTGTTTCAACTAATTTGCCTGGTACTGATGTTAGACTTACTGGTCTATAATTGTCGGAATCACCTCTAGAGCTCTTTTTAAATATTGGCGTAACATTAACTGTCTTCCAATCATTGGGTTCAGAAGTTGATTTAAAGGACATGTTACAAGCCATAGTTAATAGTTCCACAATTTCACATTCGAGTTCTTTCAGAACTCTTGGGTGAATGCCATCTGGTCCCAGTGACTTGTTACTGTTAAGTTTATCCATTAATTCCAAAACCTACTCTAATGACACTTCAGTCTGTGACAATTATTCAGATCTGTCATGTATAAAGGACAACTCATTTTTGAGAATCTCAATAACATCCTCAGCCGTGAAAACTGAAGTAAAGAATTCACTTAGTTTCTCCACAATGACTTTATCGTCTTTAAGCGCTCTTTTTGTATCTCGATCATCCAGGGGCCCACTGGTTGTTTAGCAGGCTTCCTGCTTCTGATGTACTTAAAAAACATTTTGTTATTACCTTTTGAGTTTTTGGCTAGCTGTTCTTCTCCTTTTTGGCTTTTCTTATTACATTTTTACATGTAATTTGGCAGTATTTATGGTCCTTTCTATTTACCTCACTTGGATTTGACTTCCACTTTTTAAAAGATGCCTTTTTATCTCTCAATGCTTCTTTTACATGGTTGTTAAGCCACAGTGGCTCTTTTTTAGTTCTTTTACTGTGTTATTTTTTCTTTTTAATTTTGGGGTATACATTTAAGGTGAGCCTCTATTATAGTGTCTTTGAAAAGTGTCCATGTAGCTAGCAGGGATTTCACTCTAGTCACTGTACCTTTTAATTTATGTTTAACTAACCTCTTTATTTTTGCATAGTTCCCCTTTTCAAAATTAAATGCCACAGTGTTGGGCTGTTGAGGTGTTCTTCCCACCACAGGATTGTTAAATGTTATTATATAATGGTCATTATTTCCAAGCAGTCCTGTTATGGTTACCTCTTGGACCAGATCCTGTGCTCCACTTAGGACTAAATAAAGAATTGCCTCTCCCCTTGTGGGTTCCCGTATCAGCTGGTCCAAGAAGCAGTCATTTAAAGTATCGAGAAATTTTGTCTCTGCATTAAGTATCAGAGGGGTAGCCATGTTAGTATGGATCTGTAAAAGCAGCAAAGAATCCTGTGGCACCTTATAGACTAACAGATGTTTTGAAGCATGAGCTTTCGTGGGTGATACATCTGACAAAGTGGGTATTCACCCACTGTCATAACTTTCCTACTCAGATCTGAACCTTAGAGTTCAGAACATGAGAAGCTAGCATGAAACCTCCAAACTTAATTACCAGCTTGGATCTGATATCGCTGCCACCAGCCAGAAAAATTCCAGTGTCTGGCTCACTCTGGTCTCCCCAAAACCTTCCCTGGGGAACCCCAAGACTCAGATGCCCTGAGTCTCACCACAAAGGGAAATAACCCACTTCCCTACCCCCTCTTTACCTCCTCCCAGATTTCCCTGCCCTGGGTACTCTAGGAGATTCCCTGCTTCAAGTCCTTGAAACACAAGTACCAAGGGATCAAATCTCTCCCTCCCCTCACCCAGAGGGTATGCAAAGTCAGGCTTAGTAAATCTAACAAAGAGATTTTCCCCTCTCCCTTCGTTTCTTAGCCTTAACCAGTGAAAAAACTCAAACAGGTCTTAAAAAGAAAGCTTTATATAAAAAGAAAGAAAAAGACATAAAAATGGTCTCTGTATCAAGGTGACAATATACAGGGTTAATTGATTAAAAGAAAAAATGAATAAATAACCTTATCCAAAAAGAATACAATTTAAAACATTCCAGCAACTACACACATGTAAATACACAAAAACAATATAAACCTATTGTCTTACTGTCCTTGTACTTACAACTTGGAAACAGAAGATTAGAAAGCCTGGAGATAGAGAGACCACTCTCAGAGCCAACCGGGTCACCGAACCAAGACAAAGAACAAGGAACTTACACCCAAACTTCCCTCCATCCAGTTTTGAAAGTATTTGGTCTCCTGATTGGTCCTCTGGTCAGGTGTTTCAGGTCACTGTTTGTTAACCCTTTTATAGGTGAAAGAGACATTAACCCTTAGCTATCTGTTTATGACACCCACGAAAGCTCATGCTTCAAAACATCTGTTAGTCTATAATGTGCCACAGGATTCTTTGTTGTCTCTGCATTGCATCCTGAGGTGACATGTACCCAGTCAATATGGGGATAGTTGAAATCCCCTGCTATTATTGAGTTCTTTATTTTGATAGTCTCTCTAATCTTCCTTAGCATTTTGTCTTCATCCTGGTTGGGTGGTCGATAATACATCCCTACAGTTATATTCTTATTAATGCATGGAATTACTATCCGTAGAGATTCTATGGAACATGTGGATTCATTTAAGATTTTTACTTCATTTGGTTCTACATTTTCTTTCACATATAGTGCCACTTCCCCCCCCCACACACACACACGGCCTGTTCTGTCCTTCCGATATATTTTGTAATCCAGAATGATCGTGTCCCATTGATTGTCCTCACTCTACCAGGTTTCTGTGATGCCTATTATATCAGTATCCTCCTTTAACATGAGGCACTCTAATTCACCCATCTTATTATTTAGACTTCTAGCATTTGTGTACAATCATTTTAAAAACTTGTCGCTGTTTATTTGTCTGCCCTTTTCTCATGCGTCAGATTCTTTTTTATGTGAATGTTTCTTATCTGATCTGCTCCATACTTTATCCTTTTCCGTCCTCTCCTCCTGACTAAAACCTAGAGAATCTCTATCAATAGACTCTCCTCTAAGAGAAGACTCTGTCCCATCCATGTGCTCCTCTGCAGCAATCGGCTTTCTTCCATCTCTTAGTTTAAAAACTGCTCTGCTCTACAACCTTTTTAATGTTAAGTGCCAGAAGTCTGGATCCACTTTGGCCTAGGTGGAGGCCATCCTTCCTGTATAGGCTCCCCCATCCCAAAAGTTTCCCCAGTTCTTAATAAATCTAAACCCCTTCTCCCTACACCATTGTCTCATCCATGCATTGAAACTCTGAAGCTCTGCCTGGCCCTGCGCGTGGAACTGGGAGTATTTCTGAGAATGCCACCAGAGAGGTACTGGAGTTCAGTCTTTTGTAGCAGCCTAAATTTGGCCTCCAGGACTTCTCTCCTACCACTCCTTATGTCATTGATATCTACATGTACCATGACCACTGGCTTCTCCCCAGCTCTACACATAAGTCTATCTAGATGCTTCGAGAGATATGCAACCTTCGCACCAGGCAGGCATACAGTTCTCCCAGTCATCATAAACCCAGCTATCTATGTTTCTAATGATCGAATCTCCCATTACTAACACCTGCCTTTCCTAATGATTGGATAGTCCCCACTCTGCTGCTGGGCTTCTGCCCACATTCTCTCCTGCAGCTACCTAGGTTAATGATTTAATGGGTTTTTGTTTAGATCAAGAAGTTTTCATTATAGTTTAGTTTAAAGGTTTTAAAGAATGGCAAGTGTATCTCGCCCCCTTCCCACTCCCATTCCAAATTCCCTGTGGAAACTCCCTATTAGCTGCCCCTGTTAGTGGCTCCTGTTTGTTATGTTCTTATTATGTCAGTGGAGTTACCCTATGCCTACACCAGTGCAACTGACAGTAAAATTTGGCCTACAGTGTGCAGAGGTCTCTTGATCTGTTTTTTTGTGTGTTTAATATATTTGTCATTGTAGTTATTATGGACTAGACAATGCTAATATGACAGAGTCCATAATACAGTGAAGTGTGGAGCTCCAACACCTCACAGGGCTCACAAGGAGGCATTGTGCTGGGAAGTAGAAAGTCTCCTGGAGTTTTCTGGCTGCAGGGTGGGGAATGTGCTCTCTGTAACATTTCATGTGATGAAGCACACTGTCCTTAGTGTGCCTCTTCATCTCTACTGGTTAGTTCCTAGAAGAGGGTGGAGCAAGTGATATTTTTTTTAAAGCGTCACTTATGAAGACTGAGAGATAACCTCCTCCTCTTTCTGGCTTACCGTAGCAGAGCAGGTTTACAGCTCTCTCTCCTTCTTGGTACACAGATCTCTCCATCCAGCTTGCATCTTCTTTAGTCAAAGGGCAAAGAAGCTATGGCTCTGCCTGTTCAATTCCCTCTCCACCCATCATTACAGGACTTGTAGCAATCTCAGACTGACTATCTATAATGCTTGTGGTGGTGTGGAGACCTGTCCCCTTAAAGAGGCAGACAATACTCCCACCACTGCTAGGTTCTGTTTGTCCAGGCTAGAGCTGTACTGGTGAAGTGGCTTCTGTAATGGAAGCTAAACTACATTGTACTGTTCAGCCATGAGCTGATGCTGTTTGTAAAATACCTTATTTAAAGGAAACTCAGCCATACCTGGTAGAGCAATATATGATCTTATGATGAACCCATTTGGTCTGTATAAGCAAGCTCTGTGACCAGTAACTGATACAGAAGGCTATGATAGCTTCCATCTCCTGTCTGCTGCTTATGTAGTGTAGGACTTCGCTTTTAAAAAAGCAGAGACTTTCCCCTATCCCACCTAGGCAGGAGCTAACCCTAAAAGTGAAATGCCCTAGGACAGGGATTGTCAACCTTCAGCACGAGCCACTTCCTACAGCTCCGATTGGCCAGGAACGGTGAGCCACAGCCACTGGTAGCTGTGGGGGGATGTGCCTGCAGATGGTCAATGTAAACAAAATGTCTCGCAGCCCACCAGTGGATTACCCTGATGGTCCGCGTGTCAAAGGTTGCCCTAGGATGCCATCTACTTAGCTTACCTCCAACACTAGCCTTGCCTCACCATCTTCTTTTGAAATATCACTCCAAGGGGGAACAATTCTGTAGCACCTGCTGAACATAGCAGAGGTAATTCTGGACCCCTTACTTCCTCACTGCATACATTGCATGTAAAAGGGTTGGGGGCATGAATTTGCCAGATGTGATTAAATATTAAATTGTGAGTATATTCAACCTTTTCCCCCTTGTAAATAAACAATGAAACATTGTCTTATCCACCGCAACATTTGAAAAGAATACGAAACTATTCATAGACACTGCAAGAATCATATTTTAGATAATTACATTGATTATCCCATCTGTCACTTACTTTTGCAATAAGTCTAACCAAATGAATATCTTTAATCTCTACTGACCGTATGGAGATTGACACTATTTTGAAACTCCTCAAAAATCTGTTTCAGAATAAATTCTAAACTGATTCCCTTCACATTTTTCAGTATGAGGCTAAACTTTCAGACCTAGTTTAACAGTCAAGATGGTGGAAGATAATTCAGCCTCTTCAATGTCCTTAGAATCTTGCTGGCTTCAGCAGTAAAGAAAAGCTCAAATGCACAGTAACAGAGAGAAACAAGGAACACCATAATGAGGAGAAGATTATAGAACTGACAATGGACAGCAAATTAGATTGTAATATAGTAGCAAATATGGCCAATATGATCTTTGGTTGTACTCAGAGGTATCATATCAGAGATCAGAATCCCTCTGTGTACTGTGTACTGTTACAGGCCAATTAATACCAGAAAGACATAGACAAGTAGAGGGAGTTCTAAAAATAGTGGAAACAAACAAACTGGGGGCTAGAGAAAGTGATTCATAGGGAAAACAATAGTGTGCACATAAAAATATTTTTAGATTACTGATATCTCATCCTCCACCTATCTCATCCTTTTTTTGGGTCTGATCTATACAGTGTACCTCATTATCAGTAATCTAGATTACAAACTTTTAAGTGAGAAATTGTCTGTCTTTTTTTCTTCACTTTTGTACAGAACCTAGTTTTGGGGGCCACTGGCACTTCTGTACTTAATTAATAATACTAAGAGCTACTGTAACTACGTATACTTGGTAAAACAATGATGACAAAGAATGTGATTTATATAGTACATTTTGCAAATGTACTATATAAACACTGAGGAGACAGGGTGGAACATGAGATATAACTAGTAGTAATAGGCTAAAGTTAAACAAAGGAAAATGTAAGATGGATATCAATAAAAGCTGCCCAATATTGTAGTGAGGTCTGCTTCACTGTGGAATAGAGCTGAGCGGAAAACAGATTTTTGTGTCATGGAAGTAATGCATGTTCAAAATCATTTCCCAGTAGAACAAAAGCAAAAAATTCAAAGTTTTCTGTGAAACAAACAACAAATGTTTTGTACTGATGAGAACATTTTGTTTTGATAAAAAAAAATCAGTGATTTATTCCAATCTTATTTTTAAAAAAATAAACTAAAAGTAGTTTTGAAAAAGAGAATCACAACCATTCCTTCCCAAAAGGCTGAAGCAGAACACTTCAGCATCATCAAAATGTTTTTTTCCCCCTGTTTCTTTTGAGATGAACTTTCATCAACATTGACACATTTCCACAAAACATTTACCTTTTGATGAATCAGCAGGTTCCAACAGAAAAACATTCTGTCAGGAAATCTCTAACCAGCTCTACTGTGGAGAAATGTCACAAGGAGAGTGATGGAATTACTGTCATTTGGCACAATAAAATTTAGACTGGAGAAAACACAAATACTTTGGTGAAAAATCCCTCATCCACATAACTTAATAATCCATTTCTGGCCTTAATATCTGATCAGCAATTATCCCAGCATTCAATGCATGTTTCTGTTCTCTTTTCAAAGGATGTTGTAATGACAACCATTCAGCTCCTGCTGCATGGCGCACTGCACTCCTTTTCCAGTCCTGGCACCCCTGTATGTTGGCGGATTCTCATTGACTTGGTCCCCAAGCAGGACACACAATTAAAATGAATTCCTCCCAGGGTAGCAAAGAGTCCAAAAGAACTGCATCTGATGAAGTAGGTATTCACCTACGAAAGCTCATGCTCCAAAACCTCTGTTAGTCTATAAGGTGCCACAGGATTCTTTGCTGCTTTTACAGATCCAGACTAACACGGCTACCCCTCTGATATCTCCAACCCCAGTTCCAAGCCCTTTAAATTCAGCCATTGACTCAGGCTTCCAAACAAGCTTTGTTCCCTTCTTGGGGACTTGACTGGTGGTCAGTGGGTGAACCCAGGCCCACTCACTATTCCAGATTCCAACTCAGCAACATTGTAAACAGCAGCCATGTATTGCTCACTTTGATTCATTGCTGCATCTTCCTAGGCCTCTTCCCTCCTGGCCCATTTATCTTCACACCTTACCTCAGGGTTAAAATTCTCAGAGCCTCTCTCTCCCAAGTTCATTAAATGCATCAAGAACCACCTCCGGTTATTCCTCGATCTTCTTTGTCCAGAGCAGAGCACCTTTCATTGCCGCTCGAGTTCCAGAAGACCTGGTAAGGCAGGGGCAGGCAAAATTTTTGGGCTGAGGGCCGCACTGGGTTTTGGAAATTGTATGGAAGGCCGGTTAGACCCAGATTCCCTCATCCACCTCCCTCTAGGGTTCCTACTCCATCCACACACACCCCACTCCCTGTCCCATGACTGCCCCTGGAACTCCTGCCCCTGACTTCCCCCTGCCGCCCCATCCAACCCCTCCTCTCATTCCTGACTCCCCTCCCCCGGGAGTCCTGTCCCATCCCAACCTCTCCTAACATTTCTGACTACCCTCCCAGGGGGAGGGACCGGGTGCGAGCCTCCTGGGCCAGGAGCTTGGGGCCAGGCAGGAGGGTCTCACAGGCCGGATGTGACCTGTGGGCCATAATTTGCCTATCTCTGTCTAAAGTCATGCAGCTCCTTTTATCTGAGCTTGGTGGGTCTGACTGGCTGCTTCCATGCAACCTCTCTAGGCAGGCCTGGAGGACCTACCTTTCTTGGGGCATGGTGTAGCACAGTATTTTTCAATCTATGGGTCATGACCCAGTACTGGGTCGTGGCATGTCATGTGCTGGGTCGCCTTACTCTGGTCAGCAATGCTGACCGAGGCATCAAATGTCTTGTTGGCGGTGTTGCCCTGCTAAGGTAGGCAAGTGCATACCTTTTCCAACACCGTGCTGTGCCCCGGAAGTGGCCAGCAAGAGTCTGGCTTCCAGGCAGGGGGCCACAGGTCTGCATGTGTGCCTCTGCCCCAAGCACTGGCTGCACACTCCCATTGGCCTGCGGGTGAGTGTCATGTGGAGCCGCTTGTGCTCCTCTGCCTAGGAGCCAGACCTGATGCTGGCCACTTCCAGGGCACAGCGTGGTTTGTGGTGCACCTCGGCTGCACTGCTTTTCAGGAGCCACTGGAGGTAAGTCCATGCCTGCACCCCAATCTCCTGCTGCAGCCCTGAACCCCCCAAACCTGGAACCCCTTCCTGCACTCCAAATCCCTCATCCCTGACCCACCCCAGAGCCATCACCCCCAGCCCAGAGCCCTGACCATCTCCCATACTCCAACCTCCTGTGTCCCAGCACAGAGCTCCCTCCCACACCCTGAACCCCTCATTCCTGGTCCCACCCTGCAACCCTCAGCCCCGCAGCCTAACCTTTTGCCCCAGCTCTGAGCCCCTCCCACCCCCAAACTGCTCATCCCTAGCTCCGTTGTGTCACAGGCATCAACAATTTTCTTCAACTGGGTTCCCAGAAAAAGAGTTTGAAAACCACTGCTATAGTAGGACCATGTATCCTCCAGCAGGGGATTGCAAAAGCCACATAAACCCTGTCACAGATATTTGATGTGTACCACTGAAGAAAAGAAAATCTTCTGACTCCAAACATATGAAGCATCAAAAGAAACTCCCATATACTGTTCATTTTGATATTTGTTGTTTTAATAAAGAAATCCTAGCTTTTCTTAGTGACAGGCTTAACTCTCCCACCACTCTTCTCATCTCAATATGGAAAGTGTTTTTTAATAACTAGGATAATGGAAGTTAATCAATAATGGGGCCTTCTAGTGTTCTGGAGGGGAAAAAAACACATGGCAGAAGCAAAAAAATACAGTTATTTCAGTTCAAATAATAGAATCTATGAATGTTCAGTAACTTTAATAACCCAAAGCACAGAAAAGACCTGCTCTTGTGCAATTGCAAAACCACTCATGGAGGGTGCTGATCATCTTCAGTTCCTGCTAGCTTCAACAGAGTTTTGTAAAATGCAACTGACTGGCCATTTGATGGTGCCAAACTGATGGCAGATTTGGTGAATGGACATGCATCAAAAGGTATTCTCCTCTGTCTGACGTTCAATAATGTTATTCCCTTTCATTCCCACCAAACTCCATTCTTGAATCTGGCTTTTGCCCCATTCATAGAGAAAGATCCATATTGACACCAAAAAGACGTACTGACACATACTGACTAGAAAACTGGAGACCAGAGACCAGGCATACAAGGAAAACTATCTCAGCCATGGAAATATACTATTTTAAGACCATTAGATGCTGAAAAACTATGAACAAATATATCCAAAGAAAGTGTTTCAGAGGTTTCACAATACATTATAGAACTTTAACTTTACAGATATGCTTATTGTAAAATATCTGACATGCAAATTATATTATTTACTTAGAACAGGGGTCAGCAACCTCTGGCACGCGGATCTCCAGGGTAAGCTCCCTGGTGGGCCGGGCCACTTTGTTTACCTGCCACGTCGGCAGTTTTGGCCGATCATGGCTCCCATTGGCCGCAGTTCAGCGCTCCAGGCCAATGGGGGCTGCGGGAAGTGGTGAGGGCCGAGGGATGTGCTGGCTGTGGCTTCCTGCCAGGGTGCTTACCCTGGTGAGCCTCATGCAAGAGGTTGCTGACACCTGATTTAGACTATACTTAATATATACTATATATAAAATACAATGTGACTTTTCATATAACCACATGGCTGTTATTCACCTACCTTGCAAGAAAGCTGAGATTATATAAAATCTAGGACTAGGTTTGTCAAGTATAGCTGCTTAAAATTAGGCCTCTGTGTTCATTTTAGGCACCCAATAATTGACTTGATACTCAGAGGTGTTGAGAGTCCAGCACTTCCATATTAGGCTACTTATTTAGGTGTCTAAATACAGACTAAAGAAATTATGTAGCTTTCCATTTTTGACAACTGAGGCAAAGCTTATTTTTAACATATATATATATATACATAATTTCCCATCTCAGTTTATAATATTTCTATGCTGATTTTAGACATGCTATTTTTCCTTATAGTCAACCCCAACGTAATAGATTTGTATGCTTTTTGATTGACTACGGTTCTGATTTTCATTTGGCCTAATTTTGTTCCTTTTCGGTTTGCTCTCGTTTTATCTGATCTCTTTACTGTTGCAATTCTTCTTTCAAATGTAAATTACTCCCTTTTTGTCTTAATAACTTTGTATTTAATTCCCAGTTATTACAGATAACAAAAACAATAAACTCATAAAAAAGAAAGAGTCCAAAGCAAGGGCTGAATCATCAGTGAAGAACTTCAGGCACTGAACATTAAATTAACACATGATCAAAGGCAAAGTATATAATCACTTAGGGTAATGTGACAAAAAGAAATGTGTCCTAAGGATGTTATTAAAAGGTGTTTACAAAATAGTACAAACTTGGCAATAAGTAAGTTGTAGCAGAGGCAAATGTTCAATTACTTTGCATACCTTTGATGTATTATTAGACACCAAGGTGATGGCTAATAAGTGCCTTTAATTTCTTGTGACTACTCACTATTGCTCTATGTATGTGCAAGGTGGTCAGGTAGCAAGAAGTAACACTCCCCTGGCTCAGCAGCCAGGCACAATTGTCCTTAGGAGAGTGATATAGCACTGCCAATCTCATTCAAAATTCATAAATCAGGCTCCCCAAACATGAAATTGGCTTATAAATCATGTTTTGTTTTGTTTTGTTTTGTTTTGTTTTGTTTTAAATGGTGGATAGAGTAATTTGACTTCTGGTTTTGGAGCCTTTAAGATCTACCGGGGATATGTTTTCAAGCTTCTTCTGCAACCATGAGGGCTAGAATTTTTGTTGTTGTTGTTGTTTAAATGAAAGCTCAGAGTGTCTCGAAATTACATGACTTCAGGAGTTAGAGTTTTAAGCAAAAACACCAAATACCTTAACATTCAATAAAAATCCTTGGCAACACTATAATAGGACTGCTCATTCAATGACTCCTGGGATACAAGTCACCCCTAGCATGCTAGTGCTGGCTCATTATGCTAAGAAGCACATGCCATACTGTCTTCAGGCGTATTGCAGAAGATGTGCTTGCCCTGTATGCCGGGGAGCTCCAAGGGTACCTCTAACTGGAGAGTTTCAGGAGAGCTGTGCACTGTGTCTCAACAAATGCAATACCTCAATGGCATGACTAAAGCCTATGGGATATCCATCAGACACTGTAAAGTTATATGTGGTGGGAAGGCTTCATCATGATTCCTTATGTTTGCCTTTAATCATTCGCCAGACTCAGGATCTGACAACTCCAATTTGCACTCAGTAAAATAATTATTCCTCAGTCCCATGGGAAAGCTACAGCTGATCCATCTCCATACGTTTAGAGGATGCTATGATGTGATTGGAATAACAGAGAGTTGGTGGGATAACTCACATGACTGGAGTACTGTCATGGATGGATACAAACTGTTCAGGAAGGACAGGCAGGGCAGAAAAGGTGGGGGAGTTGCATTGTATGTAAGAGAGCAGTATGACTGCTCAGAGCTCTGGTATGAAACTGCAGAAAAACCTGAGCAACAAGGGTGATGTCATGGTGGGAGTATGCTATAGACCACCAGACCAGGAGGATGAGGTGGAAGAGCCTTTTTTCCCGCAACTAGCAGAAGTTACTAGATCACTACATATATAAACTATCAGAGAAAAGCAGATTACCTGGCAGTGCTTCAAAGTAACAAGGATACTAGGAAAGAGCTTGAATTTTGGGGAAGGTGTGCAAACATGCACATGTCTGCTTTTCTTTTTAAGCTCCAACATTACAATGCTGCTTTAGGAGATATGTGTTTCGAGTCAGGGCTGGACTACTGACAGATAGACTATAAATAAAATAAATGCCTTTATAAAGTGCCAGTTTCATTCATAAGAGTAAATAAATGAAACTGTAAAACTCAATTTTAAAGAAACTGGGACATAGAAAACAAATGAATGTACTTGGTCTATTTTTTTGCATTAATACAAGCTATTTTACATCTTAAAGCATAACATATCACCTGCAGGAGTAGCATAGGCTATGTGGATGCTGTCAATGAAAAAGAGATATTGTCTTTCTCTAAATTAAACATCTTCTTGGGCATCAGGACACTTGATGCAGATTCCGGTGCGTAAATTGTAAAGATATTTTCTATTTTTGAAGAATACAGACTTGATACATTCCTGTTTTGCTTCTCCACTAACAAACTAATAGGCATCACATGCTATGAATCACACTCCAGAAAGATTTCATATTAGGGCAAAAATGATATGAAAGGCTTTAGTAAAAGGTTATTTCTATCAACAAAAATATTTTTCACAAGAGAGGCTAATACAGTATATTTGCTAATATGTATTTAGAGATTATCTGGCCTCTCAAAATAGTTTTACTCTGTTAATATTATAGAGCATTGATAAATCAACTGGAAAATCTGAGTTTGGCTTTTGGTGGAAACTTTTCCAGGACAAATATAAAAAGTAGAAATATAAGTAGAAATAATTGTAAAAAAGTAAGAAAATGCTTTATGAAAACAATGGAAGTATGGCATCAGTCATGAAGTAAATCAGTGAAAATATTATGTATTAAGCCTCTGTTCAATGATACATGATTCTATTGGCAAAAAGTAAGGAGAAAATATAAAAGGGTTCTAGAGAGATTTAAATTAAAAAGTGTTTTTTTCACTTTCTCACTAAGAGCTGTATTTAACAGTTATGTGTGAAATGCAAAAACCTACATTAATTCAATATTAAGGTTGCAATTTTTAACGCAGAAATGTGAAAAAAATGAAGGGTGTTCAAAACAACCTTAATTCATAATGTTTCACACATTCCACATATTTTATTAAAATAGACCTTAACAGTGCAATGAAAAAACACCAACTAGATGATTGGTGGAAAAAATTAAGTTGTTTTAGACACAGACTTTTACATTTCTGTGCCATGTTTCATGCCATCAGCTGTCATGAAGGGGCCAGCTACTGTTTGTATTTGAGCAATGGAGAATGCCTTTTGACAATGGGAGCCTTCCTCAACTGCAGCTAACTAGGCATAGATATCTACTCCTTCCTTTGACCTCAGAATAATAATACAGAAAGTCAGACAATAATTTTAAGTACATAATAATATCTGAAAAATGAACATAATCTATCATTCCATTGATTAATTGTCCTAGGGGGAAAATAAAATGTTTGTCATTTCTAAGATAATATGTTTATAAAAACCTAATCTACCAGAACCATAAAATGGTTCAGAAATATATTCAAATATATCAATGTCAGTTTTACTGTTGTGACAAGACAAAAGAGTTCTATGCTATTTTCTTTTGTACATATAATAAACACCACTTCAGTTCATTCATAATTAGAGTTAGATTCTACTCTACCATCTCTAATTTAAACACTATTTGCAGTTTTTTGTCAGCATAGGCTCCTACTTATCAATACCCATTTTACAGGAAATGAAACAGTAGAAATATATTCCAAAAATAGAATAAAAAACAAAAAAGCGAGCTCATTTTCATTACCAATTATAGATGATGTTTTACAAAATGTTATATATATACATAATCATGACTAATCTAAGCTCATGCATCAGAACTTCATTTGGTTGCCTGCAGGGGTCAGAAAGTCTTTTTCTCACTAATGCACAATTGTATTATTTTAGTGGCATTGTCTTTCTCTGAAGCATCATAGTTCTGCCATGCCTAAAGACAGAATACTAACTGGGGTGACCCAGCACTATGAGGTGGTACAGAAAATCCTCTTTTAGATATCTGGATGTATAACTGATCGCTGGTTTTGGGGTTGAGAAGAAATTTTCTCCCAGGTCAGAGGGTTGTTTTTTTTTTTTTTAACTTCCTCCACAGCATGGAGAATGGATAATCAGCTTAGATCACCTTGGCATATCTCCCCTAATCAGTTCAGTACCATTACAGGAGTGTTGGGCATTGGTAGACCCTCAGTAAGTTCTCATGACTGCTTCTGACATATAACAGTTTGGTTCCCAATTTTTCTTGAAATGAAATCATTGGACTCAACCTAACGGTATTTGGGTGCAATTTAATGCAGGTGGTCATGCTAATTAATCTAAGATTCCTCCTAGCCTCAGACTCTATGAAACTCTATCAAAATCCTTATTAATTGTATTAAAATGATATCTCTGTAAATAATGAACAAACAAAACACCCAAGGATTAAACTATACATTTTATATGATAATAGATTTGTCATAAATTGTATTTATAGTGGACATCTGAACCATTTCTCCCACATTAGACACTATTGTTGCATTTTGTATAAAGTCATATTTTAGTGATTTTGTTCCGCATTAATCGCCTATAAATTGGATACAAAATGTCTGTACTATAACAGAGAAGACAGATGCAATTCTTATCTAATTAAGCCTGAATATTGGTTTCCAATATAAACCTCTAATTCCAAAACTCATTTCCTTGTAACATTTTCAGCTTTAAGGCTTATATTTTTCAGACCTGACCTTTGCCGAAAAGTTAACTTTCTTGTTGAAAATTGGTCATTTTAAGAAGAGGAAAGGGAAGGCAGCGTTATCCAGTAGATAGGATGCTGGAGAAGGAGAGACTTTATTATTATTTACACTGAATGCATGTGGAAGATACTACAGTGACAGGAAGCAGTATAAAGCTATGAGAGGAATAAAAGAGTGTAGTCGCTAACCAGTCTATGACAGAATTTGTGATTGGGGATGCAATTACGGCTGCAATCAAACTGCTCTGTTCATGATAAAGATAAACTCAGCCACAAAATTATAATTGGATTACAAGCATGCCCAGAAAACTGCCACTCACAACAGCATGTAACAAAAACATGTAAAAAATAATCAAAATAATACCTCATTTAGTACATTTGCATAGGCTAAAACCTTTTAAGTCCTGTGTGGCAGCAGAAAATGCCATAAAGATTGTTAAAAGTTTCTCATGCTGCTAATTAATTTGTGTTTATCTGTATATGCACACACATAAACAAAGTCATGTGATTATATATTAGCTCTATGGCCATGCTCACAAATCCATGTTGATTTGGTTGTTCAATTTACTTTCATGGAGGTGTTAATCTATATATATTGACACTCATCAATTTATACCAATTGTTTCCTTATACAGAAGATACCCTCCTATATCTACCAGACATATATATTTATGTTCACGTGTCTAAACATGCTCATCAGTAAAGTGCAAGTATTACACATAGTGTGTAATGTATCTGATATTTCCCAAGAAGCAGCAGAGATCCAGAAATGATATAACTCTTGCTGCATGAATGGTAATAGAAGTTAATGGTTATTTTTCCCTTAAGAAAGATACATAGATAGATTGTATTAATTATGCAAACAAACACACTAATGAGAATGTTGGAAAAGTTTTAGTGGTATCATTTTAAGGACTGAGAGACTGAGTGAAATAAACATTGCTAAAGGTCACAGTGTATGCCCATGGGATTCTGAAGCCATATTCCACTGCTTCAGAATATACCAACCTCACAACAAAAACAAATGATTTACTTTGGCTGTGTCCTTTAGCCATGCTATATGTATGGTAATAGCCCTGGTTTCTCATGTTATTCAAGGATGAACCACAATGAAGGTGAGGAATCAGCAGAATCCTCTCAATATCCCCATACTTTTAAAGTAATATAATTCAATTGGCCAAAAGGACTATACATGGCTACAGAATCCAAGAAACTAATTGATTATTCTGGGTTAGATTAAATCTTTGAAAAGAGAATACTCAAAGTACTTGAGCACTGTATACACTCCAGTATTCCTGTTCTGACTGCTACTGTTATGTGGTGTATTTACTGTCTCAGAGTAAGGTCCTACCTGCAGGTCACCAATAACATGTTTTCCTTGCACATGCATACATTCAAAATATATGTGACCTTACTGCACAACTTTGTATACAGACTTATAATCATTCTAGCCCAGGGATCGGCAACCTTTGGCACGTGGCCCACCAGCGTAAGCACCCTCCCAGGCCGAGCTGTTTGTTTGCCTGCCGTGTCCACATGTTTGGCTGATCACAGCTCTCACTGGCTGCGGTTCACTGCTTCAGGCCAATGGGGGTGGCGGGATGTGGTGCAGGCCAAGGGATGTGTTGGCTGCCGCTTCCTGCTGCCCCCATTGGCCTGGGCCGGCGAACAGTGGCAAGTGGGAGCTGTGATTGGCTGAACCTGTGGACACAGCAGGTAAACAAATTGGCCTAGCCTGCCAGGGTGCTTACCCTAGTGGGCTGCATGCCAAAGGTTGTCGATCCCTGTTCTAGCCTTTGGATGTGTTATGGGGAATGTGTTTTGGGGGAAGTGGAGGAGGGAGGGGGAAAACCTGCAAGGTGCCAAGTGCCTCTTGTGAGTAAGTACCTCCTTGATTTTTGTGGGAGTTCAGAGCATCTCAAAGGAGATAATCAGCACTTTACCAGATTAATCTATCTGCCTAATATACATCTTCTGCCTTCAAACACACATGTGCAGTAACTTTTATTTGAACTCAGTGGAATTTGCATGTGCGTAAAGTAATTCACAGGCATAAGTGTTTGCAGAGGTGGGGCCATAATCAACGATTAGGCTCATCTCAGACACCAGATCTAAAAGGAGGTCAGGTAGGGTTGTCAGTTTTAGTTGAACATATTTCCAGAGATTTCATCACACAACATAATGGCTTTAATAAAAAATTAATCTTTAATTCTTAGAGACTGCAGGACAAGCTTAGAGGGTTGGTAACCCAGGAATCCACAACTGTGACCTTGTTTTAGCTGTTACTTTGCAGCTTAGGTAACTCCTGTAATTAGAAGCAAATTGAATTTTAGTTGTCCCCCATCAGTAAGTCAGTATGCCTTCCCGGTGCTTATGTGTCTAATGGGGAATTTCAGGCTTGTAATGAAGTGAGCACAAGTGACACCCATTTGTCAATAAACACAGAAGACCTTGTTTACTAGTGGCTGAATTTAAAACTCTGAAGCACTGTAACAGGGTGTACTGGACATTTAAGAATGAAAGGTGCCAAAAAAAATGATTCCATGGTGTTGGAATAAACAAAGGCTCAGAAAATAGCCATACCAGAAGGAAGGAAGCCATCCTGGGTAAATAGTAGTTGGATCAAACCCCCACATCCCAAGGACCCCGTTCTTTTAAGGGCCCAGGATCAGGAGCTCTGTATTATAGAGGGAGGGCAGGGCTCCCTTCCATTCCAGCCAATTGGGAGGAGCTCTCTGGAGGAGGGCAGTATGTAGACTGTTTTCTCCTTCAGACAAGGGACTGTGACTGGGGGTTAGGGCTGTGGGCTGGAGAAGCTGTCTGGCTGGCTGAGCTCCCTGCTTACAAGGTCTGCAGAGGGCAAAGGAAGGCAGGCTGATTGACTGAGCAGACCTGAGCTGGAAATGCAGGTTGAGAGGAAGAGGCTGGAAGTTATGTTGGAAAATAAAGGAGATACAACCAGGGATGAGGAATGGCTACAGATTAGGAAAAAAATAAAAATGAATAAAAATGATTTTATCTGAAGAAGAGAGAGCAGACAGAGATGGAGAAGAGAGTAAGAGTTAAGGATTGACATATTGTAATTGTAAATTCACTAGCTGAAAATGTAAAGGTAGGAGATGTTAATTCCTTGAAAACAACAGAATGGAAAGTGAAGTGTCCGAAATACAGTAAGAGCTAAAAGAATGCATGGTGGAGATTTATAAACAGAGTGTACACATAAAGAATGGACTGAGAAACGTCTTAAAACTACAATTTTAGGAACAATAAAAGCAATTTGCCAACTACCTAACTATATGACAGAAGTAAGAGTGGTAATGTATAGGATTCCACTTGGCATGAATGAGGAGCTAATTAAAAGGTGTACAGACAAGGGCCAAGTGTTTGTTAAGCAAATGATTAGCAGCAGGGGCAGAACACAAACCATCCACCGCCACGTGAGTAAAATTTAAAGATGTAACACTACCCAAAAAGATTAAAATAGGATATCAGATCTTCTGGTTTAAACCATATATCCTGGCCCCTTTAAGATACTAACAATGTCAAAGGTTTTGGGCATGTGCCAGCTGTCTGTAAGAGGAAAAGAAGGTGTGGTAAATGTGAAGGAGAACCCTTGTATGAGAAGTGTATGGAAGGAATGGTACTAAAGTGCAACAGTTGTGGGGATAAGCAGTTACTCCTCTGGGCATTCTGCGCAAGAAAATTAAAAATTCTGTTTACAATATTTTAAAATTCTGCAAGTTTTATTTATCAATAAATAAATGCAGCTATTCCAGTATGGCAGTGGGGAGCCACTGGCTTCACAAAGGTGGGAGATCACTCTGCAGCCCACCTGACCCTGGGATATGGACTCAGCGGTGAGGTTGCACCCAACCCTGACACAGCAAGAGGCCTGGGCCTGCCCCAGAAATACCCTGGGGCCCTGCCTTTCTGTACCAGGAGAACCAGGTGAGGGCAGGCAGGCTCAGCCAGGCAGGATCCAAGTGTGGAGAGGCTCAGTGTGGAGAGATCCAGGTGTGGGGTGAGAGGATTATGTATGGAACAATCTGGGTGCAGGAGGGTCTAGGTGTGGGGAGGTTCAGGTGCAGAGGCAATGGGACTCTGCAGAGGTTTTCAGGGGAAAGTGGTTGGGGCTTAGCGAAGGGGTCTGGGTGTGGGCTGTCAGCAGGGGGGGATAGTCTGGGTGCTAGGGGAGTGGGGCTTGGTGGGGTGGGGTTTGGGTGCAGCTAATTGGGGGTCAGTGGCATGGGGGTCTGGATGTGGGGGCTCAAGTTGGTACAGAGGGTGGGGCATCAAGGTGGGGGTTTCAGTGCAGGGAGCTCAGTGGGGGTGCAGGTGTGGGGGTCCAGAGGCAGAGAATCTGGGTGTAGGGTATCTCAAGATTCAGGGTTTGTGGTTTAATGGGGTAGGGTTCAGGTATGGAAGGTTGGGGGGGTTCTAGACGTATTAGGTGAGGTTTGGCAGAGATGTCTGGGTATGGGAGGTGCAGATGCATGGGGGTTGAGTGGATGGGCGAGCACCTCCCCATATAGTGACTCCTCCTCCTAGAGCTGAGGAGTGATGGGAGCAGGAATCAGGGGAGGATGCTGAGCTTCCTGCAGCTGGGGGAGGTTCCTGGGGGTGGGTTTGACACAGCCTCAGCCACTCTTTGCAGAGGAATAGGACATCTTGTCTTTTCCTGCCTCCAGCCCAGCCAGCACTAGCAGCTGATCCCGGTTCAGAGTAGGAGCCACTGGTTGGGGTATTCCCAGCAACAGTGATTTATGTCTCCACCGGCTGCTCTGGGTGCCTGAAACAATGTAGTTGCGCTGCCAGGGAGTAGGCTGTGACTGCTCTTGAAGCTTCCCTTTGCTTCCCTGTCAGAAAGTCATTTTTCTATGTGGAAGCAAAGAAATTTGCAGGGGACATGAAGTCTGCACATGGACAGTGGTGCAGAATTCCCCCAGAAGTAGCACAGTGCAGCACACAAAAGGTGTGACAGCAGAACAATCTAGAGAGATATAGAAAATTAAAACTAGGCATAAAATATTCTGTGCAGAGGATCTAAAAGATATTCACAGTGGTAGGAGGAGAACGAGGAAAATGTGAGGGGAAAGAGTTATTGGTACAACAAATCACAATTCTGGTCAGAAAAGATAATATAAGGGGAAAAAAAGATGTTGTACTTGTAGGCCAAGATAAATTTATAGTATTTCTGACGGAGGTCATTAATTGGACTTTATAGACAGGGAAGGAGACTGAAAGAACAAAAGCATCAGAAAAGTATTTGCATATGCACAATCTCTTTATAGACTGCATTCATGAATTTTTAAATAAAGGTAATAAATTAGTTTAAACAACATGGTTCTAATGATTTATTTTTTGCTGGAATGAAAATAGTTTAATAAAATACTGTCAAGAATTAAATAAAATTGTTTTTGAATTGCAAAACAAACATGTCAGATATGTGTACAAGAAACAGATTTTGGTAAGAAAAATTATGTTTAGACTTCCGGGATGAGATGTAATGAGATGTGACAGAAATTACAAGAGGAGGAGGAATCTATATATTTATGAATATGAAGGTCTTAGTTACGTCACTGGTAGTATTCCTTTCCTAAACATACTATTCCATAATTTAAATAATATCCTCAAACTCCCTTCTGGTAGGTGTTTAATCTTTATCTGGAGCGGCATTTTACTTTTGTCTATAGTTTTTTGAGTTCCTGAATGCTGAAATTTTCACTCAACTCATCTTCTTTATAGGTTATCCATCCATTTAGTACTTCAGTTTTCTTTGGCAAACTTTCTTTTTTGTTCACAGAACTCTGTACACTGATTGTATCACTGCTAACTGTTTGGAATTCTTGCTAAAATGACTGCTTTTCTTAAGTGAGAACTTTCAATTTTATCATTTGCTATGAGATCAGGTATACATTTGTTTTTTCTCTGTAACCCCTTCCTTCTTTTAACTTGCTTATATATCTCTGAAACCTGGGAATCTTTGTTCATTTTTCCCACCGTACTTTCTCCAAGTCTTTTTTTGACTTTTTAATAAGGCTTTCTGCCACAGCTTTACATCTTTTATAGTTCACTAAGTCTTTGCTATTCATTGTAGTTTTAGCTCCTTTTTATATGCCTTATTTCTTTATTTAATTGATGTTTTACAATCTTCATTCTACCAGAGAATTGGATTTCTGAGTTTGTAGAAACTCGATATCTTACATAAAGCTTGATAGCTGTTGCTACAACTCCTCTCTTTATATTACCATGAAATTCCTGTCAATTATCACTTAAACAACTGGTACTTAGATATTCAACACATTTACTTCTAAAGAGTACCAGTATGTTTTTCTAAGGCTCCAGATAGGGATTCCTTCAGTATTTTCATCATTACCTTGCTTTTGATACATAGTTAGTACAGGGAAGTGATCGCTTACCATTCCATCTTCTTTATAGATTTCCCAGCTGCATTTACTTTCTATATTGTTGTTGCAATTCCCGTATCCACATATGGAAAGATTCCATCCACCAAATTATACAAGGTAGGTGCTTTGCTATTTAGCACTGGTTGTACATGTCAATGAACTGTTTCATGTGTTTGCCATTATAATCAGATATAGTTATGGAAGCAAGTGATGGTTATAATGATAGGTAAACCTGGCAAGTAACACACAAAACCTGATACATATAGACCTATTGCCCTCACGTCACGTGAGGGCAAAATTATGGAAAGAATGATCAATGAGAGGTTAGTAGCATACTTGGGAAAAAGAAATGATAACTTGTGTACAATGTGGTTTCAGGAAAAGAAATTGCAAAACAATATTGTAAAAAGAGAAACAGAAATACAAAAGCAGAGATTGGCAACCGTTGGCACGCGGCTTGCCAGAGTAAGCCCCCTGGCGGGTCAGGCCAGTTTGTTTACCTGCCGCATCCGCAGAGTCTGCCAATCATGGATCCCACTGGCTGCAGTTCACCGTCCTAGGCCAATGGAGACTGCGGGAAGCGGCGTGAGCTGAGGGATGCGCTGGCTGCCGCTTCCTGCTGCCTCCATTGGCCATTGGGAGCAGCGATTGCCTGAACCTGCAGATGCGGCAGGTAATCAAATTGGCCCAACCTGCGAGGGGGCTTACCCTGGCAAGCTGTGTGCCAAAAGTTCCCGATCCCTGTACTAAAGGCATGAGGAACAGAGTTTATAATATCTCTATGCAGATAGAATTCAAGTAGTTCAACATTTTATATTCTTAGAAATATATTCAATTCTTAGTTTGATAAGAAAGTAACGTGGAAGGGTCACATAGAGAATACCAAGACTAAATGTAAAGATCATATGTATACGCTTAATAGTATTGCTGAGAACAGAGTGCATATAAAAACACATTGATGATGCTGTCTATGTCACTAATAAGTCCAGTTCTAGATTATGGATTCTAAGCCTTCAAGTCAATACTAAATCACAATTAAAAATTGAAAGCTAATCCAAGCCCAAACTCTGCAAATTGCATGTGGTGTAGGTATTATGACACCATTGTGTGTGATACAGGTAGCTCCAGAGAAATGCCTATATATATATATGAGGATGAAATTGTTAGATTTAACCTTCTGGGCTAAGATTAATGAAAATAATGAAGATAAAAGTCCTAAGCAAATAAACAAGTTCTGTTGGGAATTAAGTAGATAAAAAGTAACTTGACGCTACAAGCTCCCACATGCTAATAGGTAAAAAACTCAATTGAAAATTAAGAAATGGAAGAGATTAAAGTCTTTAGTATTGAGAAATCAAACTATAGTTGGATATAGTTGCCTCTCCAGTTGTGGATTAAGAATTATATGGTAAAACAAAAGGAAGAGCAATACAATCAAATATGACCAGTACATTTTGTGAGTTTATCCTTAGCAAAAGGAGTCAGCATTGCCAGTCTATACTGATGGATCTAAAGATGGCAATATGTGTAGAATGGGAATGGCCTTTTCAAATCTCTGACTTTGGAATTAAGAGATACATGATACTATCCAATTTCATGGTCATTACGATGACTGAATTGGTGGCATAGTGTTGTCACTGACTTGGATAAGGGATGTACACCCAGCTATAGCTGCTGTCCTCTCTGACTCTTTATTGCATTTAATGGTGATTAGAAAGGGAATCCCAGAAAGAAGGAATGAATTAATGAAATATTGTTCTTATAACAAGATATACATGTAGAAACAAAATGGATCCCAATGCATGTTGGGATACCTGAAAATGAAATGGCAGAGTAAAACAGCAAAATATGTCTTGAAATTAGGACATCGATATAAAGATCCATCTGAGTACACAGGACTTCAAAAGTTTGGTAAAGAGAGAACTTAAGAAGGAATGGCAAGAAATATGGACCTAAGAGAAAAAGGGACCAAGGTCCTGTGAAATATGTCCTAGTCTTGAGGGGAATGCTATACTTCACAGCTATGATAGAAGAAGTGACATATATTTAAAGTGCTATCAGGTCACTGTGCCCTGAGTGGTAATTTGTATCTACCAAATGTGCACAAAGACAGGTTGTTCAAAATATGCAAAGTTAAAGAAACAATTGAGCATCTTCTATGACAATACAGGGAGACTTGTGAAGAAAAAAAGATTCTTTATTAAGAACTGAGATACCTCAAGGTGAAACAATGTAGTCTGAAAGAAACTGAGTAAGTGGGGTAGCATTAAAAAAGCATTACTGCATTTTTCTAAGGATATAGGCTTGAGTGAGAGGAAATAGATTTTAATTATGAGAAAAATGCAGCAAGTTGTGGTCATAGCCTCACATACTGAGGCTGCAGCCCCATAAGATGAAAGGAAAAGAACAAGTGAGACTGAGACAGGAGAAGGAAGCCAGGGCAGAAAGGGCTAGGACATGTGGCTTTGGATGGAGCAGCCTGACAGAGGAAGAGCTTTGGGTGTGATAGAAGAATCAGAGCTAAATATGAATTGTTCAATTATGATTATATATTTTACGTTGGGGACTCATTGAGGATTTTTTGGATTATTTTGCATGGACTTGATTTAATATTAAACCAGCCCCAGGTAAGGATGCTGTGAACCAGAATAGAATTTGTGTGAAGTGCTTAAGGGGCTTGCAAAACAGGGGTGACAGAGTCAGGGTGCCTGCAAAGCGACACCTGACCACCAGGGGACACTTAAGTATTCCCCTGGCTACATGCACTTTACCTCCCCCACTCCCATCAGGTCTAAATATGAATTACATAAATTTTCTGGTAAAGTTATGTCAAGATGTGTAAGTCTGGATTTCTTTTCTTTAATAGTGATTGGAGGAGAAGAAGAAACTTAATTCATAAAAATATATGGGATCAATAATAAAGTTTTCTGGGTACTATTATCTATGCAGTAACAAGCAATTAAAAAGCAATTCACCCCATACTGCTGAAGTTAAAGACAACAGCAGTAACTTAAAAGTATTGGTATTATATGAATAGTTAAAATGAATCAAGAATCACACTTGCATAGATTGATTTATTCTATGCAAATTTCAGTTTGTTTAAAGTTGATAATGAGATGAATAATTGAGCAGAGATTACTAAACGAACATAGCAGCTCAGCTGTACAGAAGGAACTCCTGCAGACCTTGTTACATTTGCAGCATTACAGTGTCTGCACCAAAGACCCTCAGAGACATACAACTGCTAGTCTCCTTTTATTATAGTCGTAAAGAGCTACTTGGACTCATAAAAAACATAGCTGGCAGATTTGTAAAATCATAACAGCTTGTTTGTAGTGTTTCCTTCACTGCTGTCTGCTATCTAACAAAACATCACCTTCTAAAATATAGCTAGCAGCTATTTATGTTGCAGCTGCCTATTTGTCACTGTAAACTGAGTGTTTCTACTATATTCTAGATCATAAAGAGGAGAACCATTGTCTTTTACCTGCTGCCCAGTCACACCAAATGCAAAAAGGAGAGTGTGCATCACATTACCAACACTAAGAATGAGAATACTACAGTGGTAACCTTCACAAGCTTTTGTTTAACATGATTTCAGCCATGTGAGTGTCCTTTAATTTTCACATCTATGAATGCTTTCATCAATGCATGGTGTTCACCCAGTTTTTGAAGGGGAGAATGGCTGTTACACATACAAACATTCATATTTGCTTGTGAAGAACAGCATTTGTGGTTCATTTGTTAGTCATCATTTGTTTGTTATGTGGACATTTTAAAAGCTTTGGTCAGACAGTCACAAAGAAGAAACAAACCCATGTCACTTAGGTGACCAGTGATGCATTTTGAATAACAAATAAGGAATAACCATAGTAAGCAGTCTGAGGCTACTCATAGCCTGCAGTTTTTTCATGTGAAGGAATAAGTAGTATGTTTGCAGAAATCAGTATTGTTTCACAAACAATTCATAAACAAGAGGAGGGAAGGGCTCAGCTTCTCATAAAGCTGATTCACAAGAAAAATCTTGACAAGTACCTGCTACATTATGCTTTCAATCATGGAAAAAGCTCCAAAGATTGACTTCCAGAATTTATACTTTTTTTACTGTTTAAAACTTCTCTATATGTCAAGTAGAAATAAAAAAAGTGAAAATAAAAAAGGAAATATGCCCAAGAAACACATTGTCACATCTACCACATTTTTATGGACACTTTATACAAACAGAATATTGCATTAACTAAACAGCAAAGGATCAAACCCAACATGGCAGCCACTACTATCATGTGCATGCCTTTAAAGATCCTCTGGGGATACAAATCCTTGTATCCACCACACTTGAACATTAAATAGGAAAATAAGGTACAAACACTGAAAATTACTTTGGGTACATTATTCCCTTCCATTCCAGCCAGTAGGACCTCCTCAACAAAAAAATGGGAGGTCCATTGTATAGAGATGGATGCTAGGGCTCTATAAACAGTATCCACACACCCTTATGGAGGCATATGCACCTGAGCTTAGGAGGTTTTAAGGACAGGATAGATCCACTAGTCTTTCCCTCACAGAGGTTGGTACGTAAAGCTATATGCTTCTGCAGTCCTACACAGAGTGGATTTCCATTTATATTTCTTGGCTTAGGAGGATCCAAGGGGGTGTTGAGCTTTAGTGGAAGGTCCCAACACATAGCCCAGTTACATAGGCCATGTGCTACATTTAAGATTTGGTTCTTCTCCCCATAAATAAGTGGTACCTACAGAAATAGCAAGTGGTGAAAAGATGATCTATGCTCTGCCCTAGGTTCAGCATCCAAATGGATTTCAGATGTTGTCCTTGGTGCAATGCATTTCAATAGAACAAACTAGAGATCATGGCAGGGAAGTCTGCATCCGTGAGGAAAGAATAACTCCTCCTAATTGGACACAGATAGAAAACAGCTAGCCTGGCCACTGCTGATGTTTCATCACCTAGAAGCAGCTGGGAATTTGGACGTAAATTATGGAAGCCCACGTCCGCTCAGAGAGGCAGATATTTTAGAGAGATCCTTATTCTATTCATCACACATTCTCACCCTGAGTAACTATTCATCCAATGTGTCTGACTATCTCACTGCAGTAATATCAGCAAATCTTCTCATAATGCCGTACTGTGTCATGCATTGTTATAAATCAGTCCTGATGAATCTGATCCCTGCCTTTCAGAGCAGTGGAATTCAATCCACTCCTGTGTTCACTGAACTGATGCTGATTGGTAGCCATCATGACTGCTATATTTTAGCTTGATATCGTATGGTAACAAGAGCTACCTTTGATACCATCATTTTGACCTACAGTTCCCTGATCACTAGCTATATCCAAATGTCCAAATCTGAAATCCTTACTCACTTTTAATCAGTTCTTACTAATAGATTTCAGTGAGACTCTTGCCTAAGTAATGACTCACAGATTTAGTCTCTAGCTTCCTTGGCAGGAACTCAATGACCATCTGATTTAAGATTCACACCAGAATTTCAGTGCAAAGAACCAGGCAGTAGCTATAGTAGTCAGTTAGGTGTTTTGTAAAAGAAAAATAAAGCGAAGTATGAAAAAAGTGGAAAGGATCAAGTAAGTTCTTGCAGAAAAGTTACACTGGCAGGAGAATGGAAGGACACAGTGATGGATAAGAGAAAGGTTACCAGTGCTTAGTGTCAATAAAAGATAAAAGCAAACAAGAAAATTTTGATGATGAGATTTGCAGAGAGGAAACAGAGCAGTGATTTGGAGAGAGGAGGAGAGATCTGGAGATCAGTGGTCAGCACAGATGAAAAAGCAACCCTAACTATGGACAGTCACAGAAAAAAGCCCAAGCTTGAAGCAGTTCATTCAGTAGATGAAGAATAGGTTCATATATATAATTATAGTTCTACAGAGTAGTGAAAATTTATGGAAAACAATAAAAATTAGAAGGAATGTTTTACTGAGCAATCCCTTTGATATTACTTATAGGTATATTATTATAGATGGACTTTGATTCTAGGAGCCCAGCTGTTGGAACAACTTGGACTTGGAAATGAAAGGAGGACCATCTGGCCAAGAATACAGGGTGGGACGAAGAGATTGAAACTGGGAAGCCAAAGTGCAAGATTGGCAGAGGGAACGTGGGGACAGAGGCAGGAATTGGCTAGGCAATGAGACTGAGACTGAAAGAAGCTATGAGTAGAGCAGGAGACTTGGATGAGGAGCTGAGTGGAGAGGAAAAGGACAGCAGAGGAATAGCCAAATAGGACATGGACAGAAGGGGCAGACCTGAATGGGGAACAAGGGTCCTGTGGGACAAAATAGTATCTGATCCCATAGTTAAAGACTGTATTTATGTATGTACACATGACAGCTGAATGCCTGTATAACCTTAATTCTGGCATGTTCTGAATTTTGAGCTAGTTGGGCTTTTGGAAAGGTCGTAGACAGAGTATCCCTATGACTACTCAGAGGTGAAAACAGGCTTTGAAGTCCTTAAATAAGTAGTATAACACAACCAGTTCTGCTGACCACCATGTCCACAATTAGTGACAGCAGGAATAGCACAGCTCCCCATTCCTGTTTCTCTCTTTTTTCCTTTATCTCCACTCAGCGGGGGTGGCTGCAACTGAAGGAATGGAAAAAAATCCTCAACTGTGAGAGTGAGGAAAGGACATAAGAGCTCAGACCTCATTAGCATGATCTGTGCTACCTCTTTCAGTAGTATCATTGGCTCCAACCAAAGAGGTTGCTGTGAAACCACTTTGCACCCTTTCCACACCATTCTGACAAGCCTGGCAATTTTCTCCACACACTGCAGTAAATGTCATCCATGCTTTACACTTCTGTGCAAGTCAGCATCATGATTGATCCTTAAGTGAGTGTAATATGGTCTACAAACTCCATTCTGAGCAGAGGCAGAAGGATGTGGGGATCCTCTCCTGCCTACAGTCAAGCAGCCTGACTACACCCCTACCACAACTGTCAATCATGGAGGCAGGCACCCTCAGCTGCAACCTATGAGGGACAGAAGGCCTGCTATTATAAGAGAAGAGAGCTTAGAGAAGGGAGGAGGGCGGAAAGACTCAGGGCAGTGAAGGGTCAACACCCCTGCACTGGGCTACCTTTAGGAATAAGGCTCAAAGAGACCAAAGCAGACACCTGGGCCTAATTTGAGTTCAGGGTCAAAGAACTGTCTTGATCAGTAACTAATCAATGGAAGCCAGACAGGGAGCAGTAGAGACCCCCTGCAAGACCACACCAATGACTGCTGACAGTGAGGGTGAAACTCTGAGAACAATCCTTTTGGAGGGGTAGGAGAAGAAACATACTCAATTGATTTCTCATTCACAGTTAAGGGAAGGCCACCCTAAATAAACTCTCAATTAGAGAAGAAGAAATATCTTGCTGTTTTGAATACTGTTTTCTTTCTTACCTGATTTTCTGTTCCTCCAGTTTCAAGCCATTAAAATTAATGGACAGTTGTCCATCCGTGGACAGGCATCCACTTCAATCAGCTCTGGGTCATGCCTTCAGTGAATACATTTGCTAACTAAAGAAATCCACACTAATGATTTTCAGTTCTGAGGATTCACTATATTATGATATTTACATTGGGTATTTCACAAGTACAGACTGGAGTTGCAATGCATATAAGTGATTGGGGAAAAAAAATCACATTTTGATATCACAAACTTTGTGTCATTGAATCTAGTATATTAACTTGAAAACATCAAGGGAATGTTTTATTATTAAAAGTTGCAGTTTGTCCTTCTTAAAATAGGTGAGAAGTCATGGCTTCTGGGTTCTTGCTGACATAGTTACAAATACATGAACAATATAAAGGTTGTTGGAAAAAAATCTTTTTTGCTAAAATGCAGTGGAGGACCTAGCATTTTTTGTATGTTTGGTAGGGTGTGCCATCATAAATAGCAATAAGATATTGTACATTTGTTATGGCCTACTGGTATGAAATTTAATACTGAAGATTTTTAATAGATTAATTCAATCTTCCAGTTGTTTGTTTTGTTTAAAATCAGACTACACCTGATCAGAAAGAAAGAAAAACACTTGTGAATGTTTTATTGTTTTGTGAAAATTTTTTTTTCATTTAGATGTTCTTACCAGTTGCAGTTAAATACAAAACACTCCATTTAAATCAGAAAGAAGTGAGATTTAATCATCCTGAAGATGAGATTTATTTGATGTCCAAGCTGCAAAATTTGAATCTTAAATCAATTTTTGACTACCGCATAATATTTGAGTCTTCTGATGCAAAACTATCTGTATTTAAAATTTGAGGCAGGCAGATTGGTAGTTTTTTTTGTTTGGGGTTTTCTTTTTTTGGGGGTGGGGGGAACTGAGGGGAGACGTGAGTAACACCCCAATCTTCAGTCTATCCTTTCAATCTTCATCTATCCTTTCAGCCATCTCAACCCAAAACATCATGCATTTTTGAAATTCAGAAGAGACTCTGCCCTTTCTCATCTTGAGATCACACAGTTCCTCTGCCTTTACACACACTTCTTGTTTGGTAACAGGTATCCTTGGTGAAACCAGAGAAATTCCTGCTACCTATTACTATCTTGTACGCTCTTCAAAGATGGGCAAAACCTAACTTTTAGGAACTTAACTATCCAGTGGAATCCACAAATCCTGGGGCAGGCACCTAGGCTCCCTGTCCAATGTATGGGAAGAAATAGGCATCTCAGAATGAGATCCACAAAAGCCAGCACAGTAAGTGAGCAGCTGCCTAACCTAGCCAATAGCAAATGCTGATGGGGTGTGAGTCATAAGTCCTGCCCCTCTCACAGATGGATGGGATGGTGGGGAAGGCAACCAAGTCTGCCTGAGATCCACAGTTAGGAACTCTCTCCTAAACTGTTTCTTACAAGAACAGCAGTGGTGCATGGGAGGGAAAAGAAGCAGCAGCTAAAGCCCTCATGACCTTTTACTCATAACCATGAGTGGTTAGGGCACTCACCTTGGATGTGGGAGTCTCTGGCTCATTCCCCACTTCTACCTGATGATGAGAAGGGATATGAACATAGGTTTCCCACCTCTCAAGTGAGTGCCTGACTACAGAGTCATTCTCACACTCACTGTGCCCCAATGCATATTTGATTATACATATGCAGTAAAACAGCTTCAGCAGGACAGACTATATTCTATGGTTCTGAAAGGCTATCTCTGATAGTGGTATGTTAGATCACATGGGTCATGCCCTTTCTGCTCCTGGTCAGCAATGACCACTTTTGAAGCTGTGCAAACTAGCTGAAAGCTCTTTAATACAGCAAGTTTTATGGAGGTATTGTACCATAATGTAATTCATGTGGATGGTAATTTACTGGGTTAAAGCAGTGAAATGACCCAGGGTGAAAAGGGCTTGTGGCAGCACAAGGCAAATAAATGTAGCAAAATGGCACAGGACATGCATTTAAAAAACATAAGTGTATACTATGCATTGGTATAGTGATAAAATCTTATTCTGTTTTCTAAATTGTTTCGCAATGTATTTAATCTGTTTAATATAATGTAATATTTTATGATAAAATATTATTTATCTGTGCTACTTCCAGTATTTCTCATCTTCTCACAGTAGATCTTGTTTAAGAGGGGTGTGGTATGAGGCCATCTGTCCCATAGTCTTATCTCTGTAGATAGAATTTTTTTTTCATATAACCGCACTTTGAACTGACATTGTCAAGATGTTTTCTTATAGTTTCATTTTTAACACGTGCTCTCAGATATCCTGTCCCAATTGTTTCTGGATCATAAGATTTATACAGTCCACTGCGTTGTGAAGATTGTATTGTTGAAGGTGTAAGCGCCCTAGGAAAATGTGAATAACTTTCACATTCAAACTAAAACTCCCTAAAATAGAGAGAGAGAGAGAGAGGGTATAGTTAAAGCTGCATGTGCAACCTTGAGCACTGGCTTTTCCTAGCACTTTCCTTTGCTGTGCAACCTTAGCATTCTCTTAATCTATCTATATGTTGGAAAAGCCAGCGCTCAAGGTTGCACATGCAGCTTTAATTATACTCTCTTTTCTCCATGTACTTACACATACACACACACACACACACACCATTTTATTCATGTGAGTAAAGAAATTCACAATTTTTGGCTTTCTGCTAACATTCTTGTGAACAAAACATTGTGTATATTAAGTCCTGAAGAAAGTAACTAAAAAGACTCAGAAATATAGTCAATGAAAATTCAAGTTATTTGAACTAATGCATGTAAAAACCCTTTTGCAGTAATTTCCTGGCTCTTTTTGCTTTACAATATGCTGTACATTGCATATACTTTTTTCCCCATAGACTCTGTCTCTTGGTTACACAAACTAGTACACGCAGTGCTACAGATGTATCTGTAAGCTTGCTGGAGGGGGGCAAGGAAAGACTGATGTTATGATAACTGATTGAAAGATATGGAATGTTTTAAAACACATTTTAATTGACCTACACAATATTTATTTATTTTTAATTCTGTGTGAAATATAATATCTTGGAATTAAAGTCCCTATTGTAGTGCAAACGCAAGGAACAGCATTACTATGCTGAGTGCCACTTACACGTTGGTATTTCCTGACTTGTGAGTCCTTAGCAGTGCCTGCTTAATATAGATGTTTGCATGAAATTGCCTAGATTTCCTAAAGAGCAAGAGAAAAGGAACAGAAAAAAAAAAAGAAAAAAAAAAGAGCAGCTTCATCTTTTGGGACTTTGAGGGACTGCTGGCTTGAAAAAATTGCCAGTAGTGTGTATAAATTCTGTAATTCAGAACTATTTGGCTATTTGATACCCTGGCATGCCCTATAGTAAATGCGACAAGAGATACACAGGAGAAAGCCTCCCCCATAATAATTCAGACTTCACAACTGGAGGAAGCACCTTTTTGGCTTCTCAAGCTGTAAGGTTCGAAAGTGTACCAGTATGGCACCTGCAGCAAATTGTTATGTACAGCTTCAATCATGGATGATGTATGATCATATAAATTGCAGAGAAACTTCATCTGGGAGCTTATTAAGACAGCTCACAAGTTACTACTGGGGTCAAAAGACACCTATAAAATCTCAGTGGTTTTCCAATGGCAGCTGTATATCACTTTTGACATAGTTTTAAGTGGTTTTGTAGTTCAATGCCTGAAACAAAACAGCTTAATCTAATTTGATCTGAAAAATTGCTTTGAAAGGTGATTTAGAAAGATCATAAAACAAATTTAGTCTACAGTTCATTATAATGAAATGAAAACATTGATAATAGAGTTAACACTGACAACATATTAAAGTTAATTCAATAGTTTAATGACGGTGAATAAGATGACAGGTGGATTTATAGTAGAGTTTACATGCAGAGTGAAGTTTTCCACATCAGTAAACACTAAAGTCAAAACTGCGAAAAAAAGCACATTGTGAATAAAAAATCTATATGGCAATAATGCATTACCATAGTTTTGAAAGTGATTTAAGACCAGATATAAAAAGGTATAGGGTACTTTTGAACATCTATGCTAATAGAGAAAAAGTATATACCAGAGTTAGTTTGAAAGCAGTTGGAGTTATAATGAACAATGTTGCAGCTGCTTTGATTCAGTATGGTTTATAATAGCTCCGTTTGTATATGGATTTTGTTTTGTATAATTAGGAAATAGTCTCAGAGATTGGGATTTGCAGTCACTTAGAATCAATGTGATCAGAGCTATATGAAGCCTATTAGTTCATTTTATCATTCATTTATCATTGCATTATGTGATGTTATGGTCAATTCATATGCTATTTCATATATAATCAATATATGCTAAATAGATTTAAATTGTAGGATTATAGAAGTATAAGAATGACAGGTATTTAGAAGTGATGAATGAATATTGGGTATATAAGTAAAGCATGGCTGGAACACAAAGCCTACAAACTGAGACGGGTAAGATTTTACTGTAGCCATACCAGGCCATAGGATGCAAGAATGTTTGACATGAGTTTATGGCCTAGGAATAACCCTATGCCAGAGAGGTCACAAGGTTACTGCATAGGATGTGCCAATAGCTGATGTTATGGAAAATGGATTGCAATAGATTGAAAAGTATTGTCCAAGAGAATGAGACACCTGATTGTAACATCTTTGAACATCTGTCCTGACCACAGGTACATGTTGTGCATAGATTCTAATGAGAATAAGAGGAACTATGCCAACCTATGAAAAATGTGGTAAATTCATAAGGTGTGAAGTACAGACAAGGAAAAGAGACCTGACACCTTCGTGCATGCATAGGTATAGACAGAATTACAATATAAGAGAGGGTTCCCTGGTTGGGTAAAAGTAGGACAACCCAACAGGAAACCCCAGCAGGAACCATCCTTCTCATGATGATTGTGTACTGAGAGGTCCATTGGACCTTAGAATATCTTTTATGATATTAGCATGACTACAGTTATAAATGTTGCAGTGGTTTCTGTAGCATTTCTCTGTGCATGGGTAATTGTAACTGTATTTATTACTTCAGTATAGCTTGTAGTATAGATAAGACTATCCTTGTGGTTGTGTCTGTGGTCATTATATTTGGATTTTGTGTGTTCCTAAAGTTTCCAAATTTGAGACAAGTACCAGAGGTGATTTTCACTCTATTGAGCTTGACACTTTAACAACCAGCTAAGAACCCATGGTATTGTAATACAACATCACTAAATTAATTTTTAATAAAATAAAAGGCTACATAGGCCAGAGCTGAGCACTTTTGAAAATCCCATCCATAATTCTCTGCACTTTTGTACCACTTGACATTTTCACTGAACAATGCCAGTGAATTCTCACAACATACCTAGGAGGTACTGAAAGTGAATATTAGTATTCCTATGTTGCTGTTTTTTAATGAACACAGTGAAGCGGAGAGGCAATGCAGTGGCAGAGTTAGATTAGAAGTCAGAAGTTCTGAGTTTAGTCCATTGGGCCACACTGCTGATCTCAAAATACCACCCACAGTTTACAGGGGCTGTTGAAAAGCAGCACAGAACATAGTAGGAAAACCACGGGATGATGGGATGAAGAAAACTGCATAATGGTCAGGGAAGGCACATGACGCATCTTCAGGAGCCCTGGCCTGTACAGAAAGTTTCAAGCCGGGACTTTCTTTCCAGAACAGACTATTGTAATTGGGGACATGGAAATGCTAACTGTGATCCTAGGAGACCCCTTCTACCCCTTGCTCCCATGACTCATGAAGCCTGATATCAGAAATCTTGACAGCAGCAAAGATTGCCTTAACAACAGGCTCAGCTGGTGCAGGATGACTATTAAATGTGCCTTTGGCAGATTAAAGGGTCGTTGGTGCTGCCTTTTTGGCAGGCTAGACCTCAATGATGAAAATATTCCCATGGTCCTAGCCAGCTGTGCTCTGCATGACATTTGTGAAAGTAAGGAGGAGAAGTTTCCTCGGGGTGGAGCCTTGAGATGGAACAACTGGTGGCTGCTTTTGAGCAGCTAGATATCAGGGCTGTTAGAGGGGCTCAACTGGTGGCTATTCAAATCAGGAAGGTTTTGAAGGAGCATTTTGACAATGAGTCCAAGTAATATGTCTTTCTGTAATGCATTGAGCCAGGCAGTGCTTTCTTGAACTATAAGATGACCCTTGTAATGATTGCTGTGAGTGCATGTATTTTACTTTGCAAAGGCTCTGATTGCCACTGTGTATGAATTTCAGCAGCAACCATTGTGCATAGGAGACCAATAAAGATTCATTTTGTTTCCATAAGTCCATTTTTATTTAACAGATATACAAAAATTTCTATTACCTACAAAGGACATGACAATGAAGAGCACTTTTTACAATGAGGCTCTCACAGCCGGGTATATGTCCAGATGTCATAGTGAAACATGTCTCGAGGGAGTGGAGTGCATGGGGTATTGAGGTGTCCCAGGAACATGTGAGGAATGTGTGTGGGGAGTTTGTGGAGGGCATGGAAGTCAGTTCCGAATGGGCTGCATGGGGAGGCGAGCTTGGATGTGTTCCACTTGCAGCACAATCAGAGACCTTGGCATGCCCATTTGGTCCCAGAGCAGTTGTATCATCTGCTCCTGTCCCTGTTTCCTCTCCTGGCTATCCATTCTCAGTTTTTAATTGATAGCCTCTCTCCAGGATCTCTGCTTGTATCAGCAGTATCAGACAATTGCATCTCCTCCCTAAACATGTCTTCCTTACTCCTCCTGGTTCATCTCCTTATCAGATGGAGCTGCTCAGTCGGTGAGCAGGAGGAGACTCTCAAGGCCACAGCTACATAAGCTAAAGAAACAAGCCCAGCAGATCCAACAACTCTGGTATACTTCATGAGGGACCATGTTTGCCGTAGCAAGCTGCCATATCCAGCAGAGAAGATGCTATGTCACCTGTCCATGCCAAGTAGGGTTGCCAACCTTCCAGTATTGGCCCATAGACTGTAAACAAGGCATATGTCTAGGCATGCCCTCAAAGTCAGTATCAGACACAGAAGCTGCATTTTCTGTCTTTGCTGTTCTTTTATCTCCTCTTTTATATGTTTGTCTCGTTTTGTCTTCAGGAAAATGGGATCAAACAACTGCAGCTCCAGCCCATCTCAACTACCTTTCTCTTTCCCCCAAAACAAGCAGTTATTACCATCTTTAATACCATCTACTGGCCATCTGAGACTGTCAGACAAAGTTTTTGTTTGTTTGTTTGTTTAAATTATAAAACTTCTCTACTTCTAAAGGCAATAAGGGAAACTTAAAAGCCTTATTTAATACATTACTTTTGAAATTATTTAAATATATTTTCCTCTTTTTCTCTGTACCTTTAATAAAAGGTTAACAATTGTTAATGGTGTATTTGCCATGTAGTGAAGCAATTGTCTATTTTTTTTAAAAATCTAGTATTAAATATAAACTGTAACATACTGGTAAAAGATTAACATTAATAAGAATATATTAAGAGTTATTCAATGCGTAATTTGATTACATAATAGTGTACCATAAATCCCAATGTCTGTATTATTGTGTCTGACACTAATCCTCAAGTTCCCAAATATCAAGTGAATTATAGCCATGGCACCCAAATGCAAAGTGGGGGAAATACAGAGATTTTCAGAATATCAGGCATGTATTTTCTTGAATATCTGTGTCCTATGCTGGCAGAAATAGTTATTGAACTCCAAATCAGAATTATACAATTTTTTTCAGGGGAACTTCCAATGAAGAAACTCTTCAGATCATTATATTGTGTGTTTTGTTTATGCTAAGAGCAAAAAGCAAATATGAAATAAATTGAATGTCTATAGCTATAGAATCACAAACATATTGGAACATGCCAGCAGCTGCTTTGATGCAGCAGATATAAGAGTTCTTAAATTCCCAAAATGACAAAATGCAAATAATTCTTATTTTTGTAAAGGCATTTTGGCAAAAGTTGCCAGCTTTAGAAGAGTGGATAATTTGGAGTATTAGATAATTTTTGGTGTTGCCAGATGCCCAAGACCAGAATACAAAGGACAGAGAATTCAGACTGTCTTGCAAAATGTGGAAAAATCTGATAAAACAGAGTTGAGCCCCAGAGATACGGCAAGAGTCAGTGAGAGACTGAGCTCAAGATGTTAAACACTGCGGGAAAGTAGGTTTCCTAATTAGTTACTCCTGGATTTAAGTGAAGTAAATCTATTAAACACACATACACATCCCTCCAAAATCTGATCTTCTAACTTAAAGATAATTATTAATTCAAACTAATATCCTGCCATTGAGTAAAGATCCCAGATTTAAACTATGGAGTTAGATAGTAGTAAGTTAGTTAGAGAAGGGGCTATCCACATTACCACAAAAAGTACAGAATGTTAGACAACTTTTCTGTAGCCAAGTAATCAATGTATGCAACCAAGTCTTGGACCTCAGAGCCCAAATGCAGTATCTGGAGACTATGGTTGCTGAACTGGAGGAACAGAAAGAGAGTAGAGTTCACCACTCTCTTCAGGGGTGTTCACTTCTAGCTTCTCTGGCGGATTAACACTCGACCAGTCCAACAGCCCCTTCTTCTATTCCTCACCCTGTGGACTCTGTCTCTCTCTTTCTAGAGTCAGGGTACTGTGTCTTCATGTCTCAGTACTCCATCATCATGGTTTGGCTTTCCAGCCAGGTCACTATTGCTTTCAAAGTCACATTGGACAAACTATCTCAGGCAGTTTTCCTATCCACTGCACTGACTATGCCACTTCACCAGCGGTTGGTAGGGGAACCTCGGCCCGCCCAGGGTTCTATGCTCTGCTAGCACAGTCTACACAATCTCTAACCTTACTTCTGTTTCCCTGGGCTCCTTCCTACCTATCTTCTGTCTCCCCACTTCCAGAGTTACACTGAAGCTTCCTCTGCTCCCTGCAGCTATTTCATCCACACTAAGATTTTTGCCAAGGTCTGTATTCCCAGGAGGGATCCTTGGTCTTACTCCCCTTAAACTCTTCCTTGTCTGTTGCCAATTCCCCTCCTCTGTCCTAAGTGACAGCAGAGTTCATTCCTGCCACTCAGTCTTGTTCTCTACATCCTAGTTATATAGTAATTCAACCTCCCCTCTGTCCCACTGGGCTTCATCATCAATTAGAGCTTATCAGCCCTAACTCTTCTGCAGGAGCAGATTGCCGCAGGGCTAATTGGCCCTTTTTACCTGCTCAGGCCTTGTGTGGGGTAGAGACCCCACCACACAATGATCATAAGAACATCCAATAACATACTTACCAGATGTGAAAGTGATGGATTTCACAGACATCTAGGATTTCTAGTGAGTGCTTGTGAGGGAGCCTGTGGCTGTGGAATATATAGGTACCAATAACATAGGAAGGTGCAGAACAGCAGTCCTGGAAGCAAAGTTTAGCTTACTAGGGAAAAAGAGTATAAATCTAGGACCTATGTGGTAGTTTTCTCTGAAAAGATTCCAGATCCACACTTGATGCTACGCATGAAGCAGGATTTTGATAGTTTCAGTGCAAGAATAAGAAGATGGTGTAGAAACAGAGTTTGCTACACATCATGGGGGATAATCTTTGTCTTGTGAAGGACTGCCACAACATTCTCCCACTTGGTGCTAAAAAGGAAGCTCCAGAGGAATTCTATCTGAAAAGGGAAAGTGTCAGAGGCACAATTCCTTCCTGGTGCTTCTCCTATGACAGAGCAGCTATGTGCTGCCCCATATTCATACATGAGCTGAAAGGTTCAATCTAGCCCTTAACCAGCATGTTAGCAGGATGTAGAGAGTTAATTATATTTGAATTAGTATAGAATAGTTTCATTTTTGTTGTTGCTGGCATACTGTATGTGAAGCCTTTTATAGTTATTTGTGAAAATAACAGGAATCTATAAGGAAAATGTAATAGGGTCTGAGTCAGATCTCTGGCTACCACAGAAAACCAACAAGCAGTATGTGTCTTAATCGTTTCAATTATCATGTATTATGACTCATTTAGTGCACAGAAGGAAATTTTACGTATATGTAGGAGTAAATTAGTGGTTATCAAGCTTCAGTTTTGTTGCAGAAGGAGAGATTATCCACCCTAGACAGATGTACCTTCTTTACTCCTCCACAGCCTGTAAATTGAGGACCAGTGGCCAGAGTCTGTCTAACATGTACTAAAATTAAACTAATAGGATTTTAATGTTTTTCTTTAATATGTTAAGTTTACTTCTCTTTATAATATTGGGACTGAACTCACTTCAACAAGTTACTTAAAACCAGTGTGGGTCAACTGAGTTACACTGATTTTACACCAGTGTGAGATTGGGGGAAAGAATCCCTTTGCAACTAAAAAATTTGAATAAGACAAGATTGACAATATTCAATGTAAATTCCTCTTACCTCTCCGTATCATCCACTCATCTTTCTCCCTTGTCACCACATTTTCTTATTGTTTCCTTCCCCTAACTCCTCCACTTGTCCTAGTGAGTGTATCTCTTCAAAGCCCATAGTGTCCCTTGCTTCACTATCTTCTCACCATTCTCCTTATTTTCTCACTCTCAACAAATTCATTCATAACACAATGCAAACATGATATATTTGTGTCTAAATAAGCCCTTGACCCAATATACCTTTTCAGGTACTACCTCATCTCCCTTCTATACTTCAACTCATAGATAATGTGGTATATATAACAGTTGCTTTGATTTCTCTCCTCATGCCACAGAATACTGCCCTCTCCACTGAAAAAGATGATGTCTCCTGGCTAGAGCCGCGTTCTTTATCATCTTTGCTCTTTTGTCTGCTTTTTGACATGGGCAATCATGCCCTTGATATCTTCACCTCCTTTGGCTTTCACATATCCCTCCTCTCTCTGGTCTCCTCTGATCTTGCTGGTTTCTCCTTCACCATCTTTCACTCATCAGCTGTCTCATGGGTCCGCTCAGACATTTGCTATGAAGCAGGTACAGCATTCAGTTGCTCCCTCCTTGTTTCATTCTACATCTTTTGCCTGAGAGACCAAATATATTCCCATGACTTCAGCTACCATTTTTATGCCAATGACTCACAAATCTACCTATCCACATCTGACATAATGATTTGTGATGTAGTTAAATACCCTCCTCTCCACCTCAACTCAAGCTATACGCAATTGATCCAATCCCAACCTAAAAGAGGATGGTGAAGGGCCTGCCCACTGAAGTAACCCTGATCACAAGCCCCATAAGGAACCAAGGATAGAACTTCTTGGAAAAAATACAGCCCAGGGCCGAGATGGACTTTTTTTTCTGCAATTGCTCCTCCTTGCTGCCAGGAGGCTCTGTGGCACTACAAACCACAAATAGGAGCAGGATGCGCTCTCAGTGGCCCTGCTACTGGCTTCCAGGCAGCAAGAGGATGAAAGAGTGTGACTGGAATGCAGAGGTGAGACTAGCAGGGCGTGTGGAAGGGAATAGGATCAGGCTGGGGAACTATAAGACCACTTTTGTATAGTGCAGTCCTTGTCTCATTCATTACACACTTTCCAAAGTCTGCAGCAGATGATGGTGGAGTCATACAGGCACAGCCCTGACTCAGCCCTGTACAATGAATGAGATAGAGGTCATCCAAAAAAAAATAGTGTGTAATCATTTAATTAAAGACTGCATTATAATACATATGTATAAGATGGGTAAACTACGTCTGAGTGGGCAACCTTAGAGTGTTTAACCTTAATGTTCTGAGTTTACAGTTATTTTTATTACAAATATTTGCACTCTAAAAAAATAGTATTTTTCAATTCTCCCATTACACATTCTGTAGCCAAACTCTTTATTATGAAAGTTTAATTTAAAAAATGTAGAATTATGTACAAAGAAAACTGCATTCAACAATAAAACTGTGTAAAACTTTAGAGCCTATAAGTCCACTCAGCCCTACTTCTTGTTCAGTCAGTCACTCAGACAAACCTGTTTATTCACATTTGCAGGAGTTAATGCTGGCCACTTGTTGTTTACAATGTCATCTGAAACTGAGAACAGGTGATTGCATTGCACTGTTGTAGCCGGCATTGCAAAATATTACATGCCAGATATTATGTGCTAAAGATTTAGATGTCCCTTCACGTTTCCATTAGGGTGACCAGACAGCAAATGTGAAAAATCAGGACAGGGGAAGGAGGGTAATAGGAGCCTATATAAGAAAAAGACGTAAAAATCGGGACTGTCCCTATAAAATGAGGACATCTGGTCACCCTAGCTTCCACTACCATTCCAGACGACATGAGTCCATGCTGCTGACAGGTTCTGCTCAATAATGATTCAAAACAATGCAAACCAATGCATGTTCGTTTTCCTCATCTGAGTCAAATGCCACCAGCAGAAAGTTGATTTTATTTTTTGGTGGTTTGGGTTCTGTAGTTTCCGCATCAGAGTGTTGCTCTTTTAAGATTTCTGAAAGCACGCTCCACACCTTCTCCCTCTCACATTTTGGAAGGCACTTCATATTCTTAACCTTGGATTAAGTTCTGTAGCTATCCTTAGAAATCTCACATTGGTACCTTCTTTACATTTTGTCAAATCTGCAGTGAAAATGTTCTTAAGATGAACAACATGAGTTGGGTCATCATCGGAGACTGCTATAACACGAAATATATGGCAGAATGTGGGTAAAACAGAGCAGGAGGAATACAGTTCTCCCCCCAGTCACAAACATAATTAACACATTATTTTTTTAACAAGCACTATCAGCATGGAAGCATGTCCTCTGGAATGGTGGCTGAAGCATGAAGGGGCATACAAATCTGTCAAGTAAATACCTTACAATGCCAACTACATAAGAGCCATGAGAATGCCTGTTCTCAGTTTCACGTGACTTTGTAAATAAGAAGTTGGCAGCATTATCTCCTGTAAATGTAAAGAAACTTGTTTGTCTTAGTAGTTGGCAGAACAAGAAGTAGAACTTGGAACTGGAATTTTAGCCTCAACTTTTACACAGTTTTGTTTCTGAGTGCAGTTATGTAAAAAAATGCAAACTACATTTGTAAATTACACTTTCACAACAAGGAGATTGCACTACAGTACTTCTAAAAGATTGATTGAAAAATATTATTTATTTGTTTATCACTTTTACAGTACAAATGTTTGTAATAAAAATAATAACATAAAGTGAGCACTGTACATTTTGTATTCTGTGTTGTAATTGAAATCAATATATTTGAAAAATGTAGAAAAACATCCAAAATATTTAATACATTTCAATTGGTATTCTATTGTTTAACAGTGTGATTAAAACTGTGATTAATCACAACTAATTTTTTTAATCATGATTTTTTTTGTTAATCACCTGACTTAACTGTGATTAATCAACACCCCTAATTCTTTCTATTATTTTAATTATGACAGATAATTGTATTTTATGCAACACAGGTGAAATTCAGGCCTATGCAGAGGGCCAACAGAAGGTCCTCACACTACTGAAACATTCAGAATAGAGCTGAAGAGAAGATTTAAGTTGTGATGACACCTTGCGTGGGAGTGAATTTCACCCAAAGTCTCTTCTGAGTTGATTTATTTTAGTGTAATTACAGATTCACAGCAAATATTGCAATGTGTAGTTAGATTATCCTCACTACTGTTCAGTACTTAACTGTAAAATGATCAGAAAATTGCTGCTCAAGAACACTGCCATGCTCTAATCTTAAACTGACAGAGCTTCCATGTATTAGTGTATCATTTTATTGAATTGGTGAGAGCCATTGCACTGTGGAAGATCAACATCTGTAATACAAATCAGATAAAGGACACCAGCTTTACATACACACATGAAACACACAGGAAGCTTTGTTTGTATTAATATGCAGAGGATTTGCACAGAGTAGTCTCATTACTGAGTGTGACCAAGTGGAAACAGGAATCCTACCTTATTGTTATCTGACACGCTGTGCAGCTTCGTCAGCTCTCATTCTTCCCATAGATTTAAAGGACCTTTGCCCTTGTTTTGTGTTCAGCAGTCCTACTAAATAAGAACTGCACTCCTCTGCAGTCTAACAAGAGTCTAGATCAAACCATTTCTTCACATAGTCTGTCTTTCTCTCTGGGTTACATACACGCAGGGTCTGTGCAAGTTTTTAGCTTTTCCCCTTGATGCTTCTAGCTACCCTCCACAAGAAGCTATGCTTTTAAAAAAGGAAAAGAGGGCCTGAGTCACACTACAAGCTTCTAGATTCTGACTTGCTTAAATCCACTTCCCTCACTAGCTCCTAGTATTCTCCACTCTTTCCAGACCTCCCTAAGAAACAGTCTCAAGTACCAAACTTCCCTTTTCAGTCTTTCTTCTCCACTCATACAACCTCCTACTCAGCTTCTTCAGCAGCCACAGATGCCACCACCATGCAGGCTGCTTCCAAGACACTATCTGGAGAAACTACCTCAAGGTTCTATTTCTTCTTAGGTCTACTCTCTAAGAGGATCTGGCAGGGCCCTTTTACAACAGAAATGCAGAGCTCCTGCCCCTCTAGGTCTCTCCATTTTCTGAGTAGAGGGAACTCCTTGTATCCAGCACTCTGTCTTCCAGCATACCTTGCCTCATTGCCTACAACTACCATGAGCCATGAGATCTACAAACCGTACCATTCCTCTCTTCTGGGCTGAACCTAGAAACTCAGCCTGGAATCTGTCTTTAAACTGGTGGCATAATCTCTAGATAGATTTCACCAAGTAACAAATGTGAACTCCTGGATCACTATGTCAGTCTTACCATGGAGCCTGCCAGTGTGCCTTGCCACCTAGACAAACCGAACTTTGTGATAAAATATCATATAAACCAAAAATCACACCACATCAGGTTACTCCCAATCCCAAAGGATCAGTCACTTACCCAAATCAATTGGCACTCCAGATCTTACCCCAGAAACAATGCTGGTAGCCAATTCTATAGTAAACTAAATAAAGATTTATTTGCTATGAAAAAGAAATAAGAGCTATTGAGAAGTCAACACAGGTAAAATGCATTGACAGGTAAATCAAAGTTGTAGGTACAAATGTTTGCAATCTGCCAGTCTCCAAAACTCTGTCAGGTTTACACAGAATAACTCTGTGGATCTCTGTCCACTGGCTCATCATTTCCACCCTGTTGGAATCCAAACAATCCAGAGATGCAGAATCATTCCTGGACATCCATTTTATAGCTCTTTTACAGACAACCAGCCAATAGTCACACTATCCAGGTGGGCATTTCCTTTGATGATGGCGAGTGAGGACTATGAGCCCCCATTGTCCACAAAATGGCCTTTACTTTGAAGTTAGCACTCTTCTTCATTTGAATTTTCCCAAGACTTCATCTGCATTTAGTGTGTTATTTAGTTTCAAGGATATATATAATTTAAATACCTGCCATTACGTTATTATAAAAATAGATAAGTAAAAATAATACAGGTAACATTGCATTAGTTTTCATGAAAATCCAATAGAAAAAATAGACAAACGGGACATTTGATGGCATAACCCAGGGATCGGCAATGTTTGGCACGTGGCCAGCCAGGGTAAGCACCATGGTGGGCTGGGCCGGTTTGTTTATCTGCCGCGTCTGCAGGTTCGGCCAATCGCGCTTCCACTGGCCACAGTTTTCCACTATAGGCCAATGGGGGCTGCAGGAAGCGACATAGGCCAAGGGATGTGCTGGCCACTGCTTCCCGCAGCCCCCATTGGCCTGAGACAGAGAACCATGGCAAGTGGGAGCTGTGATCGGCCAAACCTGCAGACACGGCAAGTAAACAAACAGACAGGACTCCGCGTGCCAAATGTTGCTGATCCCTGGTTGTCAAGGTTCCTTCCCCACCTGAACTTTAGGGTTCAGATGTGGGGACCTGCATGGACACTTCTAAGCTTAATTACTAGCTTAGATCTGGTACCACTGCCACCATCCAGAATTTTCAGTGTCTGGATCACTCCCTTTCACCCCAAAACCTTCCCCTCCCTTGGTAGCCTTGAGAGACTCCTTCACCAATTCCCTGGTGAGTCCAGATCCAATCCCTTGGATCTTAAAACAAGGAGAAATTAACCATCCCCCCTCCTTTCTCCCACTAATCACTGATGAGTCCAGATCCAATCCCCTTGGATCTAAAAACAAGGAAAAATCAATCAGATATTAAGAAAAAGGCTTTTAATTAAAGAAAAGAAAGGTAAAAGAAAACCCTCTGGGAAAGATTAGCATACCAGCTACTCTCACAGACAACAGATTCAAAACACAGAGGATGTTCCCCTGGGCACAAATTGAGTTACACAAAAAAAATAACCAAATACCCAATTTGATTCTACCTCTAATTTCATAAGACAGGTTATAAAGAAATAAACATAAACCTATTTATTCCTTTCTAAAACTTACTATTCTGATAAGAGGCTGGTTCCTTGATCTTTTTCACTCCGGCTGAAACTGAAACTCTAAACAAAGGAAAAACTTCCCTCCTTCCTTTTGAAACATCTTGTTCCCCCATTGGTTCCTCTGGTCAGTTGTTAGCTAGGCTAGGTGAACTTTTTAACCCTTTACAGGTAAAAGAGGCATTAACCCTTAACCATCTGTTTATGACACTGGCATAACCTATGCAAGATGGGTTTCATTTTGCAGTTTGAAGCAATGACATCAATGACAATGAAAACAATGCCTATGAAATCTATATGACTAGATCAGGGGAAAAGCATTTTTCAGGTTAATTTTTTTGGACCGATGTACTGTGTCAATTTTGCAGCACGGGATATTTAAAAGCCCTCTGTGCAAATCAATCCATGGCACTTCTAACTGTGATGAGGTAATAGAACAGATTCGCCACTTGATATTAAACTCATGTGAAGAAATCAAGACTATTAGGATTAATCAGATTTTTTTTTAAATAATTCATGGGTTCATGCTAGGAATAATAACACTCTTGAAATTAAGACTCATAGCTTACAATGCCACTTGCTTTGTTAAGGGGATATTTGAATAACTTCACTTTTTTAATAGGTGTAAATGTCTGAAGTATAATAATAATAGCAATAATGAATTAGCTGAACCATAGCAAATATAAAAGATACATTGTACAGTAGATATAGTAAAGAATGTTGCAACCATTACTTTACAAATAGTTGAAAACAACGAATGTGCATATAACTATTCAAATGTTTAAATAACAACAATAAAAAATATTAGTTAATAAAGGATTGGGATAAATATCAAATGCTTCAGGATAGCGTGAGAGGGCACATAATTCATTTTAAGTTAAATTTTAGATTTCTCCTTTTTCAAGTACTTGAAGAGCTATATTTCCTTCTTATTCCTTCCTGTAAATGCTGGCTTCCATCCATGTATGACTCTCTGGCATGCTGAGTGTATTCTTCTGGTAATACTTCACTGAACATTTACAAGGGGCTGAAATTCAGTGCTGGGAAGAGGACCAACACAAGGCCAATTTACCCCTTAAATCCATTTAGGCTCTGAATTTCACTATAATATAGGAGAATTGAGCCTGCCTAATGGCAAACAACAAATTAATTATTCTTTATCCTAGTGCTCTGTTGTTTCTAAATTCCTATTTTAATGGGGAAATGGTATTTACAAAACATTAGATCAACAGAAATATTTCCTTTTTAAAAAAAATCCAAGTAAATATGTTTGTTATTGGGAATTAAATATTCCCCTGCACTGTTCGTAACCAAAATATCTAATTTTTATTGCAATACTGAACATTGCTAATTCTTTTGCTCTATAGTCAGAGTGAAATTGACTAGAAGAGTGTTTCTCAAACTGAGATCTCCGCTTGTGTAGGAAAAGCCCCTGGTGGGCCGGGCCAATTTGTTTACCAGCCCCGTCCACAGGTCCGTCCGATCATGGCTCCCACTGGCTGCGGTTCCCTGCTCCAGGCCAATGGGAGCTGCTGGAAGTGGTGCAGGCCGAGGGACTTACTGGCTGCGACAAAAACAGAAAAAGAAACAGAAATGCTTTTGTCACAATTTTTTTGTAGGAAAACAAATAATTTCCTGATCAGCTCTTCAAATCAGGTCATATATTTAATTGCCTAAATGTGGACATCCATTTTAAAAAAAAACTTGGCCATCGTCTTTCTTTTTTCTCTGAGTGCCCACCTACCCTCCCATACATACACACATATATGTTCACACATTCACTAGCTATAGGATGAAAGATTTTTAAGAAGCTTATATCACCATTCATGAATAAGTATAATAAGTGAAATTATTGCATTTTTCCTGTAATATGAGGCCACTTGGGGAAAATTTCCTCCAAATTGATTTTAGAAGGAAAAATGAAAGACACTTTTTTGGATAGTGAACATTATTTATGTCTGAACAGTATCCTCCCCACCCCTTTCTTGCTTTTAAATTGCACTTGAGAATTTTTTTTCTTGTCTTGTTAATACAATGACATCAAAAAAGAAAACCTAAAGTACAAGGCACAGCAGGAGTAGGCTGTCTTTGTTGTTCTCCTGGCAGGGTAAAGTATTCCGTCTGCTGGGAGACCTTGTTCTGTAACTGATGGGATGGGGGGGAGGGAGATAGAAATCCTGCAGGGGCTCACTACTGCTAAAAGCAAAGGACTTTTGATATGCAAAGTAAGTTTTTATTGTATTTTATATTGTCGATGGGCCCTGTGATGTCCTTTGTGTTCCAAACCCAGATAACCTTCACTGAAGATAGAAAGGTACCTACCCACATCTTTTTAAGAGGGCAGAGTTACTAGGAAATTAATTTGTGAAGAAGGAAAAAAAAAGAACTCTGTTCAAGGTGGACTTTTAATTTCATTTTTAAAAGAGTGATTTACAGCTGTTAATGCTCTGAATATAGGCTCTGGCTTTAGCAATACTCCATACATTTCTATATTTACCCTGCTAACAGTATCTTATGTGAACTGGGCTTGCAGCAGTCATTGAACTACAAAGAACAGAAATACAGTTGCTTCAAGCTTGTAAATGTATTCCTCTGAACAGTAGACTTCATTAAAGACGAAAGTACATTACAATATTCCAGCAAAGTCCATGAGATGCTCAGATGAGCAGCCTGATGAGCCCAGAGATGAACCAGTTTTTCATTTTCAGGATTATTCAGGTTACTAGCTTTACTGCACAGGTTATGAAGATGAATATTATTTAATAAATTATTTTTAAAAATCACTTCTTCACTTAAGCATGTACTTTACATATCATAGATTCCTTAATATAATTCATAGTGTTCCTCAAAGTTATCTGCATGTACAGCTGCATCGGAATGTACAGGTACTTGTCTCTGTGTTTGACAGGTTACAGCAATGTGACCTCCTGGATTAAGAAAAGTGAAATTAGCTTGTTATACATTCTCTTTAATGTTTTGGTATTTCTTTTTCCTGAGGCCTTAACTTGTTGTTAGTGGGGATAATACTCCCACAAAGTATGAATCATGAAAATTAATCATATCATGAAGGTGAGTTTACAGCTTCCCAGTATAGTAGCCTTGAGATTTGATTGAATTTTGAGTTTGCCAATATTTCATAACTGTAACAGCCTTGTGTCTTCTCTCATAGACTCCTAGGTTATATCTACATTGTAATTAAAAAGCTTCTGTATCCGAGCCCTGCAACCCTGAGTGAGCTGGCATGGGCCAGCAGTGGGTTTTTAATTGCAGTGTAGACATACCCATAGACTTTAAGGCCAGAAGAGACCCTCATGATCATCTGGTCTGACATCCTACACATTGCAGGCCACAGAACCTCACCCACCCTTGATCTCAAAGATAGTAGCTATTCTTAGGTATAGAGTTTGCCATCTTTGACATGTTATCATTTGACCCATTCCTATGGTAAAACAATCTACTCATACTGTTACATTTTCTGTGTACTAGGAGGCACCATATCAGGTTGTGCTTTTTCAGTGCCACGTTGCCTAATGACTTTGGGGCCTCCTTTCCTTTCTGTGCCACTGGCTTTCCCTTTATTTATTTATTTTTCATTTGATCCCCTGTTTCACAGTGACTATTGACTATAAACCTTTTACCCTTCTACTTCAAAAATAAATACCAAAATTGTTTCTCTTATCTTAGGGAGAGGGCAATCTTGAAGAGTGAGCTGCTCAGTGAAGTGGGTGATCAAGTGCTTTGAGTCTACTCCAAAATCTGAATCCTTGGCACATAAAATCTCTGTGCTGCTACCGCACTACAGCCACCAAACTTTTGACAATGATGGACATTTTAATTTTGACATTTTGGAAACATATAAAGAGAAGATGGGTTAAAGCCATCTATGTGGCCACCAAGGAAATCTGATTGACGGGATACACCTTCCTAATACTCTATAGGATTAAACAAGACCCAAATCAATGTACATAGAAGGAAAATCTAGTGGTCATTCCAACCCTCTGCATATGAACAAGATCTACCATGAACACTCAGACTTATCCAGTTATCCAAATAATTGTTCAATCTTTTCTTGACTTCTTTCCTTGAATCCAGTCATATATGCATTCACAGACACATAGATACAGATGCCTGGAGTAAAATCTTTCTTTTAATCCATTCCTTTTGCTGGTATCTCCTGGGGTAGAGCCTTTAACTACAGATTAATAGATCTAGGAGGGAAAAGTCATATATGCTTTAAAGCTAAACACTTTTTCTACTCTAACTGCCTATTTAGGTGCCTAAAGTAAACATGAAGGCATCACTGACATTCACAAAACTTCACTCACCTGTATCCAATCCTGAACTATTAGGTGTGCTCAGAGCACACCTAATCCCCCATAAAGTATGTCCAGAAGAGGAATTTTTACTTCCCCCTCTTTTACACAATATCCTAGAGGCTAAAACAGTCACCAAGGATTATCCTTGGTGAATAACTTGGTCCCATTCCCTCATTTGCCTGATATGGAGCAGAGATCTGAAGCCAGGTGTCCTGAGTGAATGCCCTAACCACTGAACTATACAGTATTCTCAGCAGCTCCTGTTGAAGCTGTTTCACTTTCTATAAATAATTAACCATTTCTGGGAACAGGGATTTCAGTCTTCTCCCTCTCAGGCTAATCACCAGGCCAGTGAGTCATTCTCGCTTCTTCTCTCTGGCCCAATGAATATACTGACTAGTTTACTTGGCTCCCCGGTCAGTGTGCTGGCTTGTGATAATCCTTTGTTAGGCCCCTAACCCTCTCCAGGCATTATATAATTCAGGATTGTGAATTTCACTTGGTTGTAGGGGTCCTAATAGTTAAGCACTGCAACACATTAGTCCCCTGTGTAAATCTAACTGTAAGTGATCTAGGAGTACAAGTCCCATGAAAGTCAATATGCTACTAAATCTCTTAAAAGCTTTTGAAAATCCCACCCTACACTTTTTAACCTATCACCATTGCTGAAACTATCTAAAAGAAAAACAAAGACATTTTAGGTCCTGTTCTGCTTCTATAGACGTGAAAAGGAGTTTTCCGCTGATTTCAGTGTGAGAAGAATCAGACCCTAATTTGTTTAGCAAAACTAGACTGAATAAACACTTTTAATAACAAATAAATTGAATTAGCCAATCATTTTTCATTAAGAACTTATTTTAGAATGCTGTCTTACAAAGTGCAGTTGTTTATATGAAAATACAAAAACAAAATAAGTGATTGTTCATAAGTAACATTGAAATAGGAAGCTAATCTAACATTGCTGTTATTTAACTTAGCCCCTAAATAATACTCTGAGCCACCTTTGTATTTGAATAATTAGGTTTCATTAGGAGAGGAAATTAGTTTATTTGTAAAATAGGCTCAAACAGGAAATGTATTTATCCACTGTGCTTTCTTCACTCCTAGTCTGTTTGCCATGTATTCATTTTCTTTTATTGACTATTAGAGTTTGCACTGCATTGGCTGATTCTGTAACAGCCGGACAATGTGACAGTTTCTCTTGTTTGGTAGTATGTAAATATATAGATACAGATGCCTTAAGCACATCCTGTTAATGTCTTCTCTATCTGAAGAAATCTCCATAACCCTATTTATCGCTATTGACATATATAGTATTATCACTTTAAATGTATATCAAATATTTGTGAGGAAAATCATATTTGATTAAAAGAAACTAGTTTTATTGCATTATGAGCTTTTTTAATTAAATGTAATGAAGCAGAAAAACCTATAGTATTTTATCCTTCTCTCAACTTGAAATACATTTCTCTTACTTTATCAGAGAGAGTAATTTCTGTCAACTGTACTAAAGAAGCTGGCATGCTACTAAGATGTATTTGTCAAAGAAGTGACACAGAACATTTTTTACTGCCTCATGGAATACTCAGAAGGTTCAGGTTCAGAAGATGCTTTTACCAGTGATGACAGGTTACCAACTCACAGCATCTTCCTTGAGCTGTTTCTGTAATTATATGTGGACTCCTAGCATAAAAGAAGAAATAATGAATATCCAACCCCAAAGGACTGGAATGTTATAAGGTGCTACTTCTTAATGTTAACACTGTAAATTAAGATATTTGGTTGAAAATAATATAAAGCAGTTTACTAGGCCTCATTCCAGAAGGATTCCAATTGTATGGACTAACATGAATGGACAGAGGATTTAGACGTTTAATCAGTTTTTAAGTAGTTCTTATTAAAAAGCAGCAATATTAATGATTGACATAACTGATTGATTATAAACATAAAAAAGAATCTAACAGCTTTCCTTTAAATAGATTAAACTGACATGTTTAATCTTAAACATATCACTTAACCTTTTAAAAAACACAATTCTGACAATAAATCTTGTTTCACAGTTTTCCAGAACATGAACTTTCAAGATAACACAACAATATACTTTTTTTTAAGTGTTTTTTTTTAAATGCCAAAAGGATTGTTATGTTTAAAAGTTAAATCAGATCCCTCGAGCCTGGCACAGTACAGGCATACATTGGTGTAATATACTGTGCATATACTATAATATACTTGCAAGTGAGTATGATTATGTTCTGTCTCTTTAAAACATAATGGTTGATTATGTATTTGAATTTCAAAAGGTGTATGTGCTATATCCATGCTTTCCAGGTGCAGTGAGTCTGCAGATAGCCTGAATCTGTCAGAATGATTTTGATAAATAGTAGGTTTCAAAAAGTTATTTTTCTACTTATTTTTTTGTAGGTGATGCTAAAATCACAAATACCCTCCCTGGGAATAATTAATCACAGTGGGAGTATAAGACATAATTTTATAGAATTCTAAGACTGATATGATATAGCTTGGATTACTTACTAATCTTTCCTTCATTTTGGTTCTCAGCCAATTTTATTCCCTTATAAAAATATATCAGGTGTACCAAGAGTTTTACAAATATAGATGGATAAAACAATATATTTATTATTAATATTATAATAATGTGTTCAATAGAGATAGGCCTCTATATTTATCCCTCCCAAATACAAATGTAAGGGAAATTCAAATCTGTATCTGGATCTGAACTTTATATTCCAGTTCTAGTGTTAACTAAATATAAGAGACCTGTTGTGGCTTCCTCTGACTTTAGCTGGACAGGAAAGGGCCCATTGACTATTTCCTGCAGAATGTGAAATTAATTTTGTCACTCATCTGGAAATTGTATTTGAGATATTCAGACATTAAGCATAAGCAGTAATCATTTTTATAGCTTTTAATAAGTCCCATGATATTGTATGGGGAGACTTTGGCAAACCAGTAAAGTGCCTGAAACCACTATGGCTTATTGTTAAAGGTGGGGCAGGGGGAGTTTTGGGGTGCCACAGAAAGGGCAGATTGACCCCGCATCCTTCCTGATAAGAATTGTGTTGAAGTTGCTGATACATGCATTTTAAAAGAGCAGGATGTGCCTCCGGAAAGTCTACTGGAGTCTCAAGGCTGCAAACTCTGGAAAAACCCACACCTGGTTAATCAATAATCAGAAAGAGCCTCTTGCTTGCCCATTGGAACTGCTTGCTTAACAAGTTTTCTCTAAGGGACATGTCATTCTATTACTAATGTATAAATAAGGGGGAAAAGCTTGTGATAGTTGAACTCGTTTGAGGACTCTTTTTGGACTCTCCCTCTGGATACATCTCGTGGTCCCCACCGGCAGACGGAAGATTTGGCCACTGGAAATCTGCCGCTGTGTCACTTGAAAGCCACACTCAGCTTTGGTAATTATCAAGGTTGGGGGTGTTTTACTAATCTGTTGCAGATGTAAGTGCTTGAGACTAAGTAAAGTGCAGCCTTAAGTGAAAGCACTCTTGTGTTGTCCTGTTTGTGCCAGCCATCTATCAGTCAGATGACCATGTCTCCCTTGATTTATTTCCTAACAACACCTCGCACAGAGTACAAGTTATCAAGAGCTTTGGGTTGAAAGAACCCAGGGTAACAATATCACCTGCACAGCTGTGTAACTGGGGACTACACAGGGAGTGATGGAGAATGTAATCCTTTCCCCCACACCAAACACAGGTCAGAATTCTCCATGGCTACAGAGAGCCATTTCTCCAGCCCATGGCTAGCAATGGTGTCAGCTATTGGTTCCACATAAGCATGGACAGTGTGCCCTCTATAAACAAATCCTAGTGCTCCTCTTCACATTCCTGTTCAGAGATGGCCTGGATTCCCCCTAGTCAGAATACAAGGAAAGCAAGTGCTCTCTGTACAGACTTTCTGTTTACATGTCTTTCCATTCATTCTGGGACAGCATGATGCTTTAACAGTGCAGAGGGCCTTGTATGGGCTTCTGCCAAGGTGTTCATGTTGTCTATCTGAGTCTATCCTTCTGTTACTACTCAGGCAAGATTTTCAAACATCACACAAAATTTTCTGGTGTGTTATGTAAGACAATCGTTATCATCATTGCATTCTTAATCTCCATTAAGTGTCATGTGCTTAACATTGATTTTGGGAACAGTGAACGCTGTTGAAAGTGTTGCAGAACAGGTACCTATTTCAGATAAGCAACCTTTTTGGTAATTCTTTCCTTAGATCATCAATGTTGAGAGTCTCGAATTTTTGTCAAATATGGCAAGTATCTATTTTTTTCCTTTCATTTATTTTGAAAAATGGGATGTGCTAAAGTGTTCAATCCAGTTAAGCAATCACAGGCAGACCTTTTTGCTTTATGGTTTTGTTTCAAGAGGCATTTGATGAGATTAAGAAATCTCTAAAAAATATTAGACTGGCTTTGGAGTCGTCTGTGATTACTATCTGATTTTTGCAAGAATTTGTTCTGACATGCTGCTCTATTAACTCTTTTATAAACATTTTAGAATGAAACATAAAAACGCGTAGGGTTCAGCCATGCAATCTTTCTTCAAAAGGGTAGTGCTCCTTATTTAGAAGTGTTTGCAACACCTAACTCATTAGGGTTCTGACCTAGATAGGGTTTTAGACTTGATTTTAGTAATAGTAATAAAAATAGCAGAAGCAGCTCTTGATCCTGCAGTCCTTGCACAATCAAATCTCCCCCTCCTCTGCCCCCCAAAAAATATTTGCCTGTGAAGGGATTACAGAACTATTATTGAACATTAATAAGAGACAATATAATTAAATTATAGGCATATAATTCATTGGATGTAGCGAATACACTTTTACAATGATAATTTAGCTATCCCAATTTAATAAGAAAACAAGAGATTGTGCTGCTATTGATGTGCACAATAAAGAAATCACATTTAAATTACATCTATTGCTGTTTATTCTTATAAATGGTACTCACAATTACAGCTAACCTAAATACAATTCAGACCTATATAATACTAGATTAACTTGTATTTCCATTTTCTGGATATTTGTAATTAAGAAAATGGTGGTGCATAGCCACCATATTAAATTTATTTGTTCTTTTTTCCTGTTTGATTAATTTCATTGTCCCTTTTCTGATATGGGAGTGAACTGAAATTCATCTCTATTTTTTTCTCCCTTCTATACCCTTTTCCCTTGAAATGTGGTAAAATTACAGAAAACTGGAACAATACCCTTGTATTCTTTTCATCTACTTCTTGAGAATGCGAGCACCCCAGAGTGCTTTATGAAGAAGCTAACTGACACAATTACAGCACAACAGTCCTTTTCTAATGAACATCGCCTATGTTTTATACCTAAAAGTGAAACCTAACTTTTTCATGTTTCCACAGTACAAAATAAGCATTGCACTTAAGTGAAAAATAACAGCTCTGCCCCTTTCTTTCAGATCGTTTCTCTGTAGAGACCTAAAATCTTTCTCATCAGCCTTCTACATTTCTTCTCTATTTCCCAGCTATTTATTTAAAGAAACAGTCATTGCAAAAGACATACACTCAGGAATCATATAAGTCACTTGAATACCTTATTCCCTTCTCCAGAAGGACGAGAGCAGTTCTCTTTTAAGGTCATAGTACCTGTGAGTTCAGCAGCTTTCTCTCATTGACTATAATAGTCACATGCAATATGTTTATGTGCTTTAATTAAAGCAGCAGTTTTTTGTTAAAGCATTTAGCACTTTGGCTAAATCTTTAGGGTGGGATTTTCAAAAGTGCTTTGCATTGGCTTAGCTCTATTCTCATTTAAGACAATGGAAAAACTGCAATTAACATGAATGGAGGGAGAATTAGGCCAATGCTGAACACTTTAGAAAATCCTACCCCATTCGCAATGTCCTCTTGGAGTCAGATTCTGAGCTTGATTGTGCTGCTGTGAATCTGGAGTCCCTCCAATGACTTCAATGGAGTTATTACAGATTTAAACTAGGTCAGTGAGATCAGTCTTTGATTCCTAGAGTATATTATGAACTAGAGTTTTAACCAAAGTGCAAAATTCAATGTACAATCAGAAAATATGGCACACATATTTTCTGTATCATTTTATTCCAGAAATAATGTGCTTGAGTCTGATTTTTCAATTCTAGGTCTCAGCCCAAAATCTATTTAACTAGGGCTGTTGATTAATCACAGTTAACTCATGCAATTAACTCAAAAACATTAATCACAATTAAAAATAATCACGATTAATCACAGTTTTAATCAAACAAACAATAGAATCCCAATTTAAAGTTTTTAAATATTTTTAGATGTTTTTCTATATTGTCAATTAAATTGACTTCAACTACAACACAGAATATAAAGTGTACCTCACTTTGTATTATTATTTTTTATTACAAAATTCACACTGTAAAAATGATAAAAGAAATAATATTTTTCTGTTCACTTCATACAAGTACTGTACTGCAATCTCTTTATCATGAAAATGCAACTTACAAATGCAGAATTTTTTATTATATATCTGCACTCAAAAACAAAACAATGCAAAACTTTAGAACTTATAAGTCCACTCAGTCCTATTTCTTGTTCAGTCATTTGCTAATAAAAACACATTTTTTATATATTTACAGGAGATAATACTGCCCACTACTTCTTTACAATGTCACCAGAAAGTGAGAGCAGGCATTCACATGGGACTTTTATAGCAAGCATTGCAAGATATTTATGTGCCAGATATGATAAATATTCGTATGTCTCTTCATGCTTCGGCCACCATTACAGAGGACATGCTCCCATGCTGATGGCGCTCATTAAAAAAAATAATGTGTTAGTTAAATTTGTGACTGAACTCCTTTGGGAACAATTATATGTCTCTGGCTCTGTTTTACCTGCTTTATGACATATATTTCATGTTATAGTAGTCTCAGATGATGACTCAGCACATGTTCATTTTAAGAACACTTTCACTGCATATTTGAGAAAACGCAAAGGTACGAATTTGAGATTTTTAAAGATAGCTCTAGCACTCAGCCCAAGGTTTAAGATTCTGAAATGCCTTCCAAAATCTGAGAAGGATGAGGAGGATGTGGAGAATGCTTTCAGAAATCTTAAAGGAGAAACAGTCCAATGCAGAAATTACAGAACGCCAACTACCGAAAAAGAAAATCAACCTTCTGCTGGTGGCATCTGACTTAGATTATGAAAATGATCATGTGTCAGTCGCACTGCTTTGGACTGATATTGCGCAGAACCTGTCAACATCATGAACGCATGTCCTCTGGAATGGTAATTGAAGCATGAAGGAACATATGAATTTTTAGCGCATCTGGCATGTAAATATCTTGCAATGCCGAATGCAACAGTGCCATGCAAACTCCTGTTGTCACTTGCAGGTGATACTGTGAACAAGAAGCAGACAGCATAATCTTCTGCAATGTAAACAAACTTGTTTGATCAATTGGCTGAACAAGAAATAGGATTGCATGGATTTGTAGGCTCTAAAGTTTTACATTGTTTTGGTTTTGAGTGCAATTTTTTTTTCTTAATTCTACATTTGTAAGTTCAGCTTTTGTGATAAAGAGATTGCACTACAGTCCTTGTATTAAGTGAATTGAAAAACACTATTTCTTTTGCTTTTCAATGCAAATATTTGTAATAAAAATAAATATAAACCGTGCACTGTACACTTTGTATTCTGTGTTGTAATTGAAATCAATATATTTGAAAATGTAGAAAACATCAAAAAATATTTAAATAAATGGTATTCTATTATTGTTTAACAGTGCGATTAATTTTTTTAATCGCTTGAGAGACCTAATTTTAACATTAAAAGTTGGAGGAAAATCCATTCAACGATTTCACTCTGTGTGAAAAAAATATACTTTTCCCATTGTAAAATGTTAGAACCAGTTAAAGGCTTACACATTTTTTCTGTTCTCATTAGCTTTTTTTTAAAGTCATATTAGTGATGAATGATTAAGAGGTAGGTACAGCATGCCCTTGACTTTGTTTAGAAATATCAATGACTTTATAAAAGTAATGTTGATGACCCCCTGGAATATTTTCTTTAGTTAAGCTTGATCTACGTGGTTACTGAATTTAAAAATGATAAGTTGAAAGCTTATCATGCCTTTCCCACCCAAAGATAGGAGTCGTGTAGGACATGTACGCCACTCTCAGTTGAACCAAACTTTCTTCCACTAGTAAAAAGGTTAATGGTATAACAAAACTCAGTACTTTTCAGGTTTTTCCACAGTTAAAGTGGCTTCCACTAGCTTTCTGTGGAATATTTTAGTTTTTCCGTCTTATATAAAACTTGTATTGCCAGCTCTTGGCTCTGACTCTTTCAAAGTCATATTCAAGTCTCTATGTGAAGCATCCATCAGTAGAGTTGTAAAAATAACTGATCTTTCAATTTTATTGATGTTCTGATGAATTCAGAAAAAAGATCATTTGGGCTGGCCATAATTTTTTTGTTTTAATTTTCAGCAAATCTTAAAATCAAGCTTCTTTTGATTGAACAAAATTATTCATTTGGCCTGACTTGATTTTTGGAGATTTTCACACTTTTTACCTTAATAACATTGAAATAAGCTCCAAAACAAACAAACAAATTAATTGAAACATTTCATTTTGAAAATGCCAAAACATTTTTAAATGGATGCTTTATAAAGTTTTTTTAACCAACTCAGTGAATTTGTCACAAATTTATGAAATGCTCCTATTAAATCAAGTCTGCATTCTTTGGAAAAAAAAAAGTTTTGGCTGAAAAATTTTGCTTTGCTCTACTCATCATTAATTGTCCCAGTGCAGAGAATACACAAGAACACGAAATCAGAGGGAAACAAAACAGGCTGCTCCCTACAAGTCAAAAAAGATGCATAACTCACCCCATCTTGCTTACAGCTGGCACTTTTCAGACTCTCAAGCTTAGCTGCACACCCCTCTAGCTTGCAAGAAAGACATGGAAAGCTTCCCATACTTAAAGCCCCAATAGCTTGTGATTCCAACCCAGTCCTCAATATACCCCATCACCTAAATATATCTATTGTAACACCTAAATCCAATTTTGTAGTAATTTGGACAATAGGGATATTTATCTCAAGGGCCTCAGTCATGATATGTCCAGAAACAACTATCAAAGAAAAGAGAAAAAGTTCTAAGGAATGATTCCACAAAATATGACAGCCTATGCTTAACTGAATGGGGTCCTTACTCTTCAAGACACTTTCAGACAAAAGATGACTTAAAATATTATTTTCTACCATAAAGGATGCAATAGATCTATGTACTGTGAATGGTAAGCCTGAGTCTTTCTGATAACCTTAACTTTTGATCCCAACTATGCTAGAAAAAAGTCAGATACATAATTCACCACTGGTCGCAGCAACAGTGGACGAAGTAATGTAGACAAGACTCATGCATTTTTACCGCTGTGTAAAACATACACATGGCTGCCAGGTCTTGACCCAGTGTCCATTGAAGCCAGTAAAAGGATACCATAGGCTTTAAGGATTTTGCAGCAGGCTGTAGCTGCTGTAGATTTTGTAATATTATGCAACAATATGTGCCACAGATGCAACTGAAGTTCAATAAAACAAATCTTCCGGTAATATAATTATTTAAAAGTGTATCTGAAACAATGAATTATATGACAACATAATTGAAGTATGCCCTCGAGGAATTGTATTCAAAGTAAAATGTAGGACAAGTTATAGAGAATAAATCATCACTAAATTATCTGTAGATGGCTCAAAAGCTTGATCAGCTCAAGCTGTTTCATACTAAAGAATGTTCTGTAGATTTTGAGAAACCAAGAAACATAATTACTTTTTTTTTACACAATACTGATAAATATACCATATACACTGACTATGTTCGTTATTACTGCCACCTTACTCTTTAGGTGGCCAATGGTCCCAGTGAATCTCTATGCACAAAGTCGCTAGGTACACAGATTTCTATTTTCTTTAGTAAGGAGTTACAAATTATACTGCTCTACTGAACATAGTTGTTTTTTTTCAAACAAGTATTTGGGATGGAAGTGGCATCTGCTGGGCCATCTATTCAGTCCAAGGCATTAAAGGAAAATTGATTTTATTATATTTCTAAACCATTATTCATAACTGGGGTAAACTTTAGCTTTGAATGTGTCCACTGAGGATGATTCCACAGCTACACTTGTCAGCTTTTCCCATTAGTCAACTATTCTTATCATTACAAGATTTTTTTTCATAATATTTAACCTCAGTTTTCTCTTGAAGCTTAGGCCAGTTCTTCCTTTTTCTTTTTTCATTTTATCATCATAATAATAATATTCTCACATAACTAGCATATGAATGGCATTTGAATAAGGAGAACAGTAAAGTTTGTCAGTGTCTTCTAATAATTCATATTTTTAAAGATGAGAAAAGACATTTATTGTTTTAAAATGAAGGGACCAATCCAGCAACCCTTACTCAGGAAACTAGTCTCACTGAGATCAGCGGAACTACTCCCCTATAGGTGAAATTCAGGATGAAATTCAGACTACAGTGCAGTGAAAATGCTTTCAACAAATGAGTAGTAATCTTTGCACATTCAAGAAATGAATTCAACATTATAAAGCTGCTCTGTGAAAACTAAAAAGAAAATATTATAATGCACTGTAATGTGTACTTTTGCTTAAACAAGGAGTTAACTCTAATTTTTCCTTACAACATCACTAAGTTTAGCAGCATTATTAAAGAAGTAGCCTCTGAAAGCCAAGGCTTATACCATTAGAGTTTCTTCCCCCCACACTCAATTTAGTGGGAAAGCTTTGTTTGTGTAATCCTAAAACTTTCAAGAGAAAGATACAAGTGATAAGCACTGACCTTATAGCTAAAATATTGCTAGGCAGAAAGTATTTTGTCTACCAAAGATGTTGTTAGTATCTATAAAATGTATTTATTCCTTGTTACTTAAAGGAAAGATCTTGTCTTCCCTGACATAAATGTTTTCTTCTAAGACAGTTGGCTCCAGTCACATAATTTTAACATTATCCAATTTTTAGACCTCGGTTATTTTCTTTCTCCCCACTCCCTAAATGTCAAAAATCAAATTGGCTATTGTCTCTGCTGCTTTCAGACAAGCTAACTTCATTGAATCATTTGTCCCTGGAAGAAGAGGTCTTTCTTAAAGAGCTAAACAGAAAACAAAAATTAAACAACACAGTATAAGTCTTCATAGATAGAAGCCACAGTATTTTACTACTACATGGAACACTTGGCAAAGTCCTACTTTTTACTTCTTTATACTGTACTCTTTTTTGGTGACTTCCAAGGTGTACTGTCACATCATTCAAACATAGTTGACATGCAAAACAATGCAGCAGATGCTCTGATATTGTTGGATTTCCATAAATTAAATAGATGAGAAAGTAAGAGAGATGTTGGTTTGATGCTTGCACCATAAGAAAGATTTGCAGGAAATGAACATTTTGAAACTGACAGCTATATATTATTTGCACCCCATGAGTCTAAGCGGATTTACTGTTATTATCACTGTTAGCTGGAACAGGTCATTATCTCTCCTATTGTGATAATTCTTGGGGTCTTAAGGGAACCAGGAAAATTGCTTTTTTTCTTTTGCCCCCTGAATTTATGGCAATATGAGTGATGACCAGATTTGGGTTAAGAAGGAAAATATGTATGATATAATATCTTATTTGAAAAATAATGTCTGATCACAAAATTAGAGACTATATAAAAGTGCAAGAGATATAGGACTTGTAAATGCTCAAAACATCTGAAAATCAGAACCAGATGTCTTATATCAGCTATCCAAATATTAAAGCACCTCAAAATCAATGTTTACCTACCTTCTATAGGATGTACAGTAAGCAGTCACTAAAGAAGGCTTGAGAAATTCACAGAATTGCTGAGATTAGTCAGTTGAAGAAATTGGACTTCCTAGCTTCCAACACTCTGTATACAGTTATTTTCTGGCGGAGACAGGTAAGGAATATTCTTTTTCAAGCCTAGTATATCCCAGAATAGCCTTACCTCCTGACCTTTGATTTGGCTGCTGGTCCCAAGTTTGCATAAAGTGGGGTGGGTTGACCACAAGGATAACCACCTAGCATCATTAAAAAAAGCAAAACAAAACAAACAAAAAACCATCATTGGTTATAGAAATGGAACTAAGTTACCATTCTAGTAAAAAGGAAGAGAACATTGTCAATACCTTGGGCTGCATGATGGTTCCTAGTGAGAGCCAGTCTCTTGGGACCCAAGAAAATGTTTGATGCTGACAACAAGAAAATATTTCCAAGTCAGTTATTGGAACACGAAGACAATGTTTCAAATATCAAAGATCTTGCAGATCGTGAGGAAGATGGTTAGCTGTGGACTGCAAATTCTGGGTATCAGTGAGAGCAGACTGACAGATGCAGATAAAAAGTGTTTCAAGCAAGAAAAGAAACATTTCATCTATTTAAATCATAGTTACAATGTACACTCAGACACTATACAAAGTAGGCTCTAGCTATTTTGCCACCCCAAGCATGTCAGACAGGCGGCTAAATAAGTTCATGGAGGATAGGTCCATCAGTGTCTATTAGCCCAGATGGGCATGTATGGTGTCCCCAGCCTCTGTTTGCCAGAAGCTGGGAATGGGTGACAGGGGATGCATCAAATTATTCATTCCCTCTGGGGCACCTGGCATTGGCTGCTGTCGGAAGACAGGATACTGGACTAGCTAGACCTTTGGTTTGACGCAGTATGGCCACTCTTATGTTCTTATGTTATGCTAGTGATACTTTTGCATATGGCCATGAATGTGACTGGACGTCTAGCCAACCAATGTTCATCTAACCAATCAAGTCCCTGAGTTTTAATAAACACTCTTTTAGCTGGGAACACATCATACCTGTTCCACTAATTTCTTGATGCTTAGAAAATATGCAGTCTGGAAATGGAACCCACTCCAGAAAGATATTCTAGTGGACATAAGACCCTAATGTCTCAGGCTAAGCCTAGAAGACTGAGTTATGAAGTGCCAATGACAAACACTGCTGTCAGAGAGGTGCGGTTCTTCTCTTCCCGTTTTCTCTTACCTTACACACATTTTCTGCCTCATGATGCTTTATGTCCTCTGTCTCTTTCCAGCACCACTCTGTTTACATGCTGAAATACTTCCTAAGTCACAAACAAAAATAACAGTCACAAGCAAGTCAGGAAAAAGCTTATCACCTTTTCTTCCTCGGTACCACCATCAAGATTATCCCCATTTTTCACATTCCTGTGCAGTGTGATATAAAGCCCATTGAAGTCAATGGAAACATGCCAATTAATTTTAATTTGGCTTCTGATCAGGTCCATACAGCTGCAGCCAACATGGTATGTGAATATCTCAAAAAAAATATAAAGTGAAAATATGAAGATCTGTTTCTCTTTCCCATTCAGTCAGCAGAGACTGGACTCTGATTATATCTCTGTTTAAAACCTATTCCAGCTAGGAGTCTTGATTTAGAGTGGGATACTTGGTGTCATGACACAAAATGTGATGTCATGGAAGAATCATAGCAGTACACTTAGCTGAACTCTGGGAACAAAACTAAAGGATGTGGGTATGTATTTGAATAAAACAAGCTCTTTTCCATTTGTATTCATATGGAAAAATAGCTCATGTGTTCCTTTGGTTGGACTGCTTGTACAGACTGATCACTGTTCCACAGTTTATATTAGCAGTTGCTGGATAAAAGGTTGTTACCCCTGGATTGAAGGTCACTGAACTGGCTGAGAGTCATGGCACAAATGTCTTTTTAATCAAAGAAAACCATGCCAAAATTAAAGTCAGGTTTGTAGCCAACTCTCAAGCTAAAATCTTGTGACATGAAAGGGAAGATTAATGTTTTTTGTCTTTGGGAAAATATTTTCTGAATATCAATTTGTTTATTTACTATTTTCCTAAAAAAGTCTGCAGGGACACCTTGTGGATTTGAATCTGTTTTGTCCGAACTTATTGTCAGTGTGATGCACTGCAAAGTAGTCCTGCCAATAGTGTCACAGTGAGAGAATCTACTTTCTTATAAAGAAATTCTCTCAGGGAAATTAAGGACACACAGCTGGCTTTCTGTTACACACTTTCATAAACCAATGTCACACATCAAATGCTGAAAGTCTTGAAAAAAGGAAGTTGGAACCCAAATGTAGAGTTTTGTTAGGCGGAATAGAAAGACTGTGGATCTAGGCTAACAATATGGGATCGAATACATCCATGAAGCATACATACTGAAGTAATTGGATTTATACTGTGTGATGAATGGGATGAATCTGACCTGTAGCTCAGGCTTGTCAGAGAACATCAGACAACTGAGAAACTGAGGCGCTAATAGAGTCTTGATTTCCCCATGGATAATTAGCACATAGAAAATACTTCAGGTTTTTTGTGTCACTCTTTGGTGTGGTTGATTTGATGTGGTTGATTTCACATGCTAATCTCATTTATTCTCTCACTACCCAGAAGGCAGAAAGCATGAGATGGAAGAAAAAAAAATCCCTAGGTATTTCTAAATCACATGAAATATATGACACAAATGATTGCATTGAGATTAGAATCAGAAATCCATCAGCCAGCACATTGTATGCTAAATAATTATATATATAATAATAATATATAACAATATATATATAGTATTGCATTAACACTAGTTTGTGTGTGTGTGTGTGTGTGTGTGTGTGTGTGTGTGTGTGTGTGTGTGTGTGTGTGTGTGTTAAAAAAAATCTCATGTTAATACAATGTTAAAATTGGGAAAACAAGCACTGAAAAGTCAAGAAATATACAGTGTGGGTAGAAATGTACCCTTAACTCTGACCTGAGGTACATATGCTTAAATCGAATATTTACTCTGAAAAAAGTGACTGTTTAACAATGATATCATTTAGTACTTATCAGCATTATTCCTTGAGTATGTTCAGAGACACATCAACTTACTTCTGTGAGGAAAAATGGGTTTTACTACATGTTATTCCTTTAATCTCTGTCAAGCTGATGGAACATTGAATACAAGTGGCTTGTACAGGTGTGACAAAGTCAGAATTTGGCCTACAGAGTCTTCATAACTGGTGATGACACACAGGCATCAGTACTAGGGAAAAAGGAGCTAATATATGGTAACTAACACAAAGGTAGAATCCTACTGAAGACAAAACAGTTGTAGTTTAAACATGTATTAGCTAGTTGAACTAAACCATAGGTTCCTGACTACGCTTTACTTAAACCTCTTAGTGTGTTAAAACTACAACATCCTGGTCTTCACTAGGATTTTACCTTGTGTTAGTTACCACATTTAACTAACACATGATAATAAATACCTTTTCTTTTACCTTTGTGAATAAAAAGGTCAGAGATTACGTCCTAACTTTCAATTCCCAGGGTGAATTTGCAGTGCTTGCAGTTAGAAAAAAATGACTTGTATTTGTAAACTGAGCAATTCTGAGCTGGAAGTAATTGGGACACAATAAAAGAATCCCAACTCAGCAAGATACTTAAGTCCATGTCTCAATTTAAGCCTTTGACTAGTCCCATGTTAGCAAGACTATTGATGTGCTTTAAATGAGGCACACATTTAAGTACCCTACTGAATTGTGACCTGTACCTTTATTGGTCAAATATAATATATTAATAAAATGAAAAGGTTTTTAATAAAAATTAGGGTTACTACCAAGTACAGATAAATATTTCTATTGCAACTGAGCAAAACATTTGAATGTTAATACTAATAACTTTAAAACTACTCAACCAATTATCTCCACATTGTGTTATTTCTTAAATCTCAGTGAGAAAAGCTTAATTTGAAGATTGTAGCTTCATCCACTTTTAGTTAACCATGTGAAAAGCTTCTAATCAGAACACATGGAGAAGATTTTGACAAAAATACCCAGAAAAAATACCTTAGAGTAAAAAAGGGACTTGATTTATAAAGTTATATGCAAGTTAAAACATAGATTAAAGGGAATTTCAAGAACACACTTATGTGCAGTTAATGATTAGATTTAACATAACTCTTTCCTATTCTGCTCCATTAGAGATGAGCAAGATCTGGGAATGTGTGAGATGCCTCCTATCTTAGAAAACATATTGAACAACCGAATGATAAAAGGTATAATATAGGCCTTTTTGGGTGTCAGCTTCTCTTCCTTGCCAGTGAATCAGTGAAATTCAACACAACTAGATCTTAAGATAAGTCTCACATGAACATAAAGCTCAGCCCCATCTGGTCTTCTCACTGTGGAGGCAGAGGGGACAGTGCTGGAGTATGATGCGCTCCACTAATACCCAGCCTTCAGTAAAATCCCTAGAGGGCCATTTTAAGCAGCACAATTTAGAGCAACCACAGGACCCACAGTTGGTTTAGGAATGACAAGGGAAAAAGAGGGTTCAGACCCTCTTTTGTTTCCTCTCTGCAGTTGAGGAGACTTGAAATGCAGATGTTTCTGCATATCAAGAACACGATTTATAACAGTTATTCACACATGGATGAGACTACTAAAAGTATGAACATTTTAAAACGTTCAAATGAGGTAATGGAGAGAACACTGGAGAGGGAGTCAGGATACTGAGATTTCATTCTAGGCTCTGCTACTGATTAGCTGTGTGACAAGGAGCAAGTCACTTTACATCTTTGTACCTCTGTTTCCCTTCTCACTTCTGTATATTTCGTCTGTAAATTCTACAAGGAAGAGACTGTTTCTTACTGTCTTTGCATAGTGCCTTGCACAATCTAAATTGGTGCCTCTTGGCATTACAATTGTAAATTAATAAATAATTATGAAATCTGGAACTTAAGGAAAAAGAACAAATGTTTTAAGAGTCAAAACTATCACCTGAAGTGAAGTTTTTGAGAAAGAATTGAGAGCTAATTTATGTTTACAATTATTGCTTACCTCCAGAGAAATCTGTTAATTATATTATTTTGGGTCTAGATTAGATAAATCCAAATAAAATCTTCTACTGTTTTGGGACTGATCCAGGACACAATTATGCACCTGCATAGTCCTTGGTATAATGCGACTATTCAAGGGAATGACAGTTTGCAGTACTGGATGCTTATTAGCTTTTAAGCTCATCTGTCTTGTACCGCTCAGAAGATATTATTAGGAGGAATCTCAACAGTTGTAACAATTAGTTTCTTTTAGATTGCTATCTGTTGTAGATATCTTAAGTGAGATTTACTTAAACAGCTGTTAAAATACATCTCTTCTGCACCTTTAAAAATATCTACATATTTATAAAACTATTCTGTAATTAATCACTGTAGCTTTAAGAGAGGAAGAGGGTTAGGCCACTAGTCTGCGACTTGAAAGATATGGGTTCAAATTTTTGTTCTGCCACAGACTCCCTATGTGGCCTTAGGGACATCATGCAGACTCTCTGCACTGCAGTTCTCTATGTGTAAAATGGGGATAATAGTTCTTCCCTACCTCACAGGCGTATGATGAGGCTAAATATACAAAAGACTGAGATGCTTAGGTACAGCAGTAATTAAAGTCATATAAGTACCTAAGGCAGAAGAATGTTACAAACCTTGACATTTTTAAGCCACTTTGTAAACTCTAGCTAGATATTGACTCTGTCAGAAATAGTTTTCTGTCAGAACTTCCTGAACTCTGATTATAACCACTACAGAGAGCATACCCGTTACAAATTTTAGCAAGTGTCAGTCAGTATACATCCAGAATATCCAGAGAAACAATTTTAAATTAACATTTGATTTAAGCTACTGATGAAAATCATTTATTATACTAAAAGGTTAAGCACTGAGGTTTCCACAGTACTAGTTCTGATGAATTATGAATACTTCAAGCCTAATAATACAAAATTTGTGATCAGAATGATAGATAACATAAATTAACAACCCTTCAGCTCCAATGATGTGTCATTAGAGAATATTTGTACAGCACTTTGAAAAAGCAGAGTGCCATACACTTGCTAAGTATTGTAGAACTTTTCACTGTACGTTAGTTTTCACAGGGTGAATTAAGCTGCAAAAGTAAATGTACAATGAGTATTCCTAGTGGAGGAGGTGGAAGACCCTCCTGCTATTTGCTGCCCTGCTCCTACATGACCCACAGCCAGCCCCTCATTGTAGGGAATGCTGAATGTACTAACCAGCAGTACTAGAGCCAGGTGGGAGAAAGGTGAAGGAGCAGGGGGTAGCTGGTAATGAACATCAAATTGGGACCTGTATCCAACTGGATCCTAATAATGAATGATCAGTGAAATTAAGTAAAGCATGAGCACCAAGGCGTTACTGCGCTGCTCTGCTGGTTTTCTTGGGTGCAGTTGCTAGTCCAGCCAAGGAAGGTAGGAAGGAAATAAATAAATAAATACATAAATAAATAAAAATCAGCCAATGTCCTCTCACCTGGTGCTCCTATTTGGGCCTGTGTGCTAGGAACATGAGCTGCACTAAACCTAACTGAACATGTAAAGGAGAATTGCACAGGACAGGTAAGGAAAGCACAGTGCTGAAGCTGCCCAGTATCAATGCACAGGTTCTCCCTCCTGCTTATCCTGGTCAGTAGAATGTTTTACATTCACCTTTATTTATTTATTTTTATTTGTTTTACATGAAAACAAATGCGATCATGGCAAGTGCACAGAGTTCACAAAATAGAAAGAATAAGAAAAACTCTGGTGTGTTACCGCCACCCTTACTAATGCCCTTCTCCCAGCACTCATTCAAGTTCTATACCGTTAAAGGAGAAGCTTGGAGCATCACTTATTATTATGGTTACTTGTCAGTTCCCATTTAAGACCCTGTTTTCAATTGCTTGTAACTTTGAGAAACTTTAGCTGTTTACCCTTAAATTCACCTAAATATGTTAGATAAATCTTTTAGTTTAAAATTGCTTGAAATGTAGTTTATAATACCATAGCCTAAAAATATGAGGGCATTTTTGAAGTATGTTTGGGAAATAAATCTCATGTTTTCTAAAATAACATCATGATTCTTTGTGCTTGATTGTTAAAGGTGCAGGTTACTGTGGAGGAGGGTAGGAAAATGTGAAGGATTATGGAGGAAAGTTAAGGAGGGATGTATGGGGGAAACTGGGAAACTAGGATAGAATCAAACAGTAATAGGAAATGAATAATAATTTGCCTATCTTCGGGGTCAGGGGAGGGTAAATGGAGTCTCCACCTGAGCAGCCAAGGAGCATTTTTCGTTACACTAAAGGGTGACTTTTCAATTTGAAATTATCACACACACTGGCTGAAAATTGGAGGGAAGTTAAAAAGTCAAAATACAGACTAAAAACATGGCTTAATTTTATATATGGTAATGTCATCATGTTTTCTTGTCAGGAATTTGCAGTATAACCAACATGAAGAGATAAAAAATGAGTCAAACCTCCTCATGAGACTAAAAATCATGAGGAAGACACCAAAACATCATGCACAAGGGGGCCAAATTAGGGTTGTGCAGGCTGAGGATATAGTACCATCCTGTAGTGAGGCAGAGTAGCCTTAATCTGGTACAGAGGAGGTTAATTCATGTAGCTGTGCTCAGCTAACCCCACTCTGTCCTCTTTACTGGAAGTATAGGGTTGAGGCAACAAGTATAAGTGTTGGGCCCTATAGCTCAGTTGGAGGCAAGACAGAAAAGGAGCCAAATGTTCTTCACAGTGAGTTGAACTGCCAGCAGAGCCCTCAACTGGCTATAGTTCCCTGAGCCAGCCTGGAGAGAAGGCCAGCCACTGCCCCCAGAAGATGCAGAGACTAAGACGGGAAACAGAGAGTAAGCTATTCGATGCAGAGATGAGGAACCAGGCCTCAGTGGCTCTGGAGCACTCTCACCAGATGCTGTTATGATGTAGCCCAGGGAAGCAAGACATTGACTCAGCTATGTTGTTGGGAGACAAGGCAGTGACCTCACACTTCCCTGCTGACATTGTGCTGGGACCACCCATTGCTTCTAGTGCATGCTGCAATTCACAAGCACACACAGAAGTTGAAACTGTGGGACCATATAGAAAAGCCCATCTGGATACTTCTATCTCTTTATATGTGTCAACCATATAAATAATCTCTTTAAACTAGGGATCATTTGGTGTAAATTATTTCTATAGTATCCCAAGACAGTTAATAGATATTTTTGAAAATCAAAACTTTGATCTGGAATATGATCATTCAGTATTTATTTAATAGATTTAATTTAAATTTACTGAATATGATTATTTTTTCTTTGAAAATTTGATTTTCAACAACCCTAACTCCTAAATTTGTATGATGAATGTTTATCAAGAGTGTTTGCTTTTACAGTTTCTTTATCAGCTCTACTATTTAATAGGCTATTTCAGGGCTGGTCTACACTACAGCTATAAGTTGACCTGAGTTAGGCAACTGAAATTAATGTAACAGGTTGACTTATAGCGATGTCTACACTGTGCTGCATCAATGGGAAACGCTTTCCCACCGATTTACCGTATGCTTCTCTGGGAGCTGGAATACAGAAGTTGATGGGAGAGCACTCTGTCATCAACTTATTGGCAGCAGTGCTGATCAAGCTGTAAGTGTAGACATGGCCTAAGACTAGGAAGAGTTACTATTGACAGGAGAGGGGGACAAGGTGTTAAAATATTTGGTTACTACTCCTTGCTGTTATTGAATTACCATTGGGAAGACATTCAGCCCCAAATTTTAAAACATGGCTGCCTACAGTTAGGAACCTTAATCCATATTTGGGAACCTAAATAAATATGGCCTTGAAAATCAAAAAGAAAGCTGTAGAATATGGAAGTTTCTAAAACCATGGCTATTCTGTGCTATGTGATCCCAATGGATTTCCCATGATACCACCTTTGCAGCTAGTGTAACTGGCTTTTCAAAAATACACTTTTAATTGACCAATTCACCTTTTAGTAGATTGATTTATCTTTGGAAGAAAGTATGTGTGAGTATGTACTTCTGTATTTAACCTGTTAGTGAAATAGAGAAACTGCTTCCCCACCCTGAGTTTAGAGAAAATAAAGATTAATAAATCTCTAGCCTGTAGGTTTACGTAAGCCTGTTGATAAAGCTTGTACTGATCCATAAACTCATTGATTCTCTTCAGTAATTAAAATTAACTATCCCTTTTATACAGGTTTCTTAAAAGTTACATCAGTGGAACAGTTATTTGGAAGTCTAGTCACCTCCTGCTGTTAGATGAAATTATTCTCAAGCATTAAAGCTAAAAAACTTACAAATCATCCAAGCACAATAAATGGATTGAGACATTTTTGCACCAGTTTATTTATTTTGGATGCTGGCCAAATTAACTTGTAATTCTAAATAACTACAACTGCCAATATGAAGCAATTTTAAGTGACAACATATCAGTTTAAAGTGCAACCACAGCACTGGGTGTTACATGTGTAAACTCCAGGTTGAGCTGGGCACTTCTTTTTAACAGCTTCTGAATTTCAGCATGCGCAGAAATATTACCAAGGCAAATTAACATGTGGTCAAATAAAATATTTTGGGGGGAAGAGGAAGAGATAAGACTAACATTACTTACTACTCACATTGGTTTATGTTCTTTCAAAAAAATCTCCTGGAATTCTCGCTTCAGTTTATTTAAGTTTCTAAAAGAGAGGATAAAGAAAAAAGAGGCAGAAGTGTGTACAGTAAGCATTACTAAGCATTCCTCTCCAATAGGCTTTGGGGGCTATCAGAAAGACAAATGTCCTGCATATTGTGAAGCATAAAGAAAACAATAAGGCAGTCAAATACTATTAATTTTAGTGCAACCAAGTTCTAGACTGAAATGTTCCTTTGTAAGGAACTATGGATTTTTATAATTTATTTATTTATTTTCCGTGATGTAGCATATTCCCCAACAGTCACTGTGCTATTGTTATTGTGCCACTGTGTTATTAGAATTGTGTGTATGTAAGCCTTCCCTCCCCACAAGGCATCTTACATTAATTTGCTTTGCCAATTCTGCAGCAGAGCCAATACACTACAATAAAGATTTTAGTCCCAGATGCCTGAGTTACCACAGTGATATATGTATGTGTATATATGTTTATCAGTCTTGGAACTCTTTATTTGTGAGGCAGTGCTGCAAATATTTTATACTGGACTAGATCATTCAGACTGCTCATGTAAACTCATCAGTGGGATGTAAAGAATAAGGTATGCAGGATCCGTATCATCATCTTCTATGATCTGTGTTATGTAGGAGGTCAGACTAGATTATTTTAGTTGTTCCTTCTGGTTTTGTAACATATGAATCTAAGAATCTGTGTTTCAGATCCGCATCTGGTATAAACTGGCAGAGGTCAAATGGAGCTATACTACCAGTTGAGGATTTAGTCCTGTATGTTGCTTTGTGATGTTATTGTGAAAAGCACTAATGCCACTAATTATACTGCATACTGATATTTTTTAAAGTATACAAATTTGACTTCTGAGCAATGTAATATAACAGATAGCATTGTAAAATATGTATACATAAATCAAAAATAAAGTTTCTTGTTACATGTACTGTAGTTAAGGATGTGAATTCTGATTGTTAAATATAAACCAAAATGAGTGTTAAGATTAGGATAATACTTTGTTCTATTACAATGTTTTTCATCCATAGACTTCAAAGGAGATCAATATCATTCTCATTTTACAGATGGGGAAACTGAGTAATAGAGCAGTGAAACAAGTTCCCCAACATTACACATCAGGCCAGTGTCAGGTCTGGAAAAAGAAGAAATGGTTACTCACCTTCTCATAACTATTTTTTTTTGAGATTGCATACCTGAGGTGCACATGCTCCATTACACTAGGGGTGTGTGCACCTCATGGATCGGTGCTGGAGTTTCACCCTAGGTTCCCTCATGCTCTCATCCAAGGGTTTGAAGGGGTGTAGCTCCCGATTCTTCAGTTCCTCCATGCTGGATTCAGAGTTTGTCCTCTAAGATGTGCTGAGGAACAAGGGTGGGTCATACAATGAACATCTTGCAGACCAACGGTTACAAGAAGGTGAATAAATGTTTCTTCCAGTTATTGCATATGTCCATTAGATTTGTTGACTCCCACGCTGTTTCCAGTGGAGGCGGTGCTAACCGTCTCATAAGAAAAGAGACTGCAAGAGTGCTTTCCCCACATTTGCATGTTTCCTTGATGTGGTAGCAATCATATAATTTCTAGAAAAGGTGCAGTCTGAAGACCCATTGCCGCTCAGCAGATGTTCATAATGGTGATACTTCCCACAAAGGCTGTGGGCTCTTAATGGGATCTAGTTGAATGCATAGACAGCTTTTCAGGAGGCATGATGCTTTTGAGCTTGTAACACATGACAATACAACTTGATGTGCCACTTGGAAATTGCTGCACAACTACCAGATGCCCTGCCATTTGTTCTGTGTAGGAGAGGAAGTTAGGAAAAGATCTCAAAGTTATTTACTCTATCTCTATGAAAAGCTACTTCTCAGCAAACATCCAAAGTGTGGCGCTTTTGTTCATCTTTTTGTTCATATGGCTTTGGAAAGAAGATTGGTAAATATATTGATTAATTGATGTGGAAATAAATACTACTATGGAGAAAATCTTAAGATATGGCCTAAAATGCACCTTGTGCTTGTACAAGACAGTCTATGCAGTCTGTCCATTACCAGGACATGCAGTTCTCTAGCTCTCCTCGTGGAGGTGATGGCTACTAAAAAGTCTTCTTTCACTGAGAGGTCTAACAGTGAAAAGATGTAAACAGTTTGAAAGGGGGACCTGTAAGGGCTGATAACACTAAGTTCAAATCCCTCTGTGGAGCAGGGTCTCCGATATGTGAGAACAATCTTTTTAGGACTTTTATGAACCTGGTAGTCAAAGAGTTAGAAAATACAGCCTGCTCTAATGCAAGAGTCAACACTGAGTTTGTGGACAGGTGCACTTTGAAGGAACTGGTAACCAAACCTGACTCTTTTAGTCATAACAAATATTTCAAAATCTTTTAAATTGTAAATTGCATAGGAGATGCCCTATGGCTAGCTGCCCAGATACAGAAATGTTTCTACTTACTAAGGTACATAGCCCTTGTTGATGGTTTCCTACTATTAAGCAGGACATTTTTGGACTGCTGCCAACAGCATGCCTCTTTTGGGTTTAGTCACTGAGGTAATGGTCCATGTGGTTTAGCAAATGAGGGTTCACCTGTCCATGAATCTATCTTATCAGGTCCTTGAGTAAAGGTCGGGGAAATGGTTCCTTGATGGATAACTTTCGCATGTCTGAGTACCACAGTTGCCTTGCCCAGGCTGGCTCAATGAATATAATTTTGTATCACTCTTGTTTCAGCTTGAGAATGACCTTGGGAATCAGCAGCAATGGAGAGTAGAGCAGGCCCTTTTCCCGTGTCCAGGATGGACTGGGGGCTATGGCCCACCCTTGAACAAAAGCGGGAACATTTTGTGCTCTGGCAGGTTTCAAATAAATCCATTGTTGGAATGTACCCTACTAGAAATACTGATTTTACAATAGCCATATTGCGAGATCATTCATGATCCAAGGTGAAGGGCCAGCTCAGGTGGTCTACCAAGAGATTCTAAACCCCTGGTAATTGCGTTATGCTATAGGAGTCAAGCAATTCCATATGCATAAGTTCCAAAGCCTGACAGCCTCCTTGCAAAGAGTGATGATCTGGACCCCTCCTGCGGGTTGACATAGAATGCTGCTGTGGTGTTGCCAGTAAGTACCTTGATAGTCCTGCCCCATATGTGAGGCAAGAACTGATGGAACACTCTGGTGATTGCCCCTAACTCTAAGATATTGATATGCTGCCTGGGCTCTTGAATGGGTAAGAGACCTTGAACTTGTAAGTCTCTTTGATGCACTCACCACCCCATAGCTGAAGTATCTAGTACTACAGAGGTGAGAGACAGAGAGAATGGGACTTTCCCTCAAACATTCCCACTAATCCAGGGACCTTGTCAGGGATGAATATTAGTGTGCCCAGGTGATGCATCTGAGTCAGTATACTGAGCTGAGCCCTGGGTGTAACCTCAGATATGGAGCTTGGCATGGAGGGTAACATAAGAGTTTTCCACCATATGCCCCAGTAGCTTGAGGCCATTCATCACTGAGGTTCAGGGATGGCACTTGAAGGACATACAGAGATCTCATATAGCCAGAAACCTTAGTGGTGGCAGGGAAGCCCTGGTTAAGGTTGAATCCAAGACGGTCTCAGTACATTTTATTTATTTATTTAGTTAATTAGTTAGTTATTTCGGGGGGAGCATGAGGATGGATTTCAATTTGTTCATTTCCAGGCCTAAGCATGAAAACAGATGAAGTGTCTGCTGGATACTTCCTTCTACCTGCTGACAGGACTGACCCAACACTAGACACTCATCCAGGTGAGGGTATGTGTAGACATCTCTGTGAAGAAGGTAGGCTGCCACCACTACCATGCATTTGCTGAAAACACTCGGCATGGATGATAGGCCAAAGGACAGATCTGTGAACTGGAAATGATGTCCTCCTACAAAGAAGCCTAAATAGTTTCTATGGCCTGGGTGAATCAGTATATCGAAATACACAGCCCTTAGTTCAACAGCAGCATATCAATCTCCCTGCTCTAATGAAGAGATAATAGTTGTGCAAGAAACCATATGGAACTATAATTTCTTCATGTACCTATTTAAGTTCCAAAAGTCCAAAATGGCCTGAGACCCTGTCTTGCTCTGGGTATTAGGAAGTAGTGGGAACTCTCCTGCCCCACTACCAAGGAAGCACTTTTTCTATAAGTTCCAAAGAACACAGAAACATATTCTTGCCTTAGTACAGACTTGGGATGGTTCCTTGAAAAAGGATAGAGGAGGTGGGAGGGAAGTGGAGGCAGACAGGAACTGCAGTGTATTCCCAGATTCCAGGGAGCTTAGCAGCCACTTATCCGAGGTGATGGATCACCACACACTTAGAAAATGTGACCGCTTGCACCAGATAGGGGAGGGAAGATTCTTGGTGATATCTGATGTGGTCAGTACTCTATCCTTGCTTGAGGCGTCAAACACGCTAATTTTTGGCCTATGGCTGCCTGGATGAAATGGCTGTGGAGGTGAATAGTTTTTCACCTGTACTGATCCACCTGTCTGGCCATAAAATAATGCTGCCTTGAGTAAAACTGCAGTTGAAGTTTTGCTCTTTTCATGGCTAATATATACAGACTCAGGGATTTCAGCATTACACTGGACTCTTTAAATGCATGCAGGGTCTTGTCCATCTTTGAGGAGAATAAGATGAAGCCCTCAAAGGGCAGATTTTCAATGATCTGCTGTATCTCTACAGGAATCTCCAATACCTGGAGCCACAATGAGTGGTGCATGGTTATTGCCCTCCCTGAGACTGTGGCATCCAGGGAAGCCTGCAGAGCAAACCTTATAAGCAGTTGAACTTCCACCCTGGAAGGATGGGAACTAGCCCTTTCAGAACTCAGGCAGCTTGCTGAGGAATTTGGATGCAGCATTCCATTTCAAATTGTCATAAGAGGACAAAAAGGCCTGATGGTTCACTATTATACCTGTAACCCTACAGCTGAATAAACCTTTCTATCAAAAAGGTCCAATTTCTATGCATCCCTATTTTTGGAGTTACATTTGCTCTGCCTTGATGTTGTTTTTCCACTTAGTGTCACCACTAACAGGGAGCCTGGTGTGAGGTCCTGATAAAACTGGTTGTATTCCTGGAATGGAACTTGGTACTTGCATTCTATTCACTTTGCCACTAGTGTGATGGATGATGGGGTTTGCCAAAATGCTTTTATAGGATGCATAATTACCTCTCTTAGAAGGAGAGCAACTTTCCTTACTGTAGCTGAATGTAAAATGTCTATGAGAAACTCTGGGGATTCTCCTCCATAAGCTCTATTTGTATACCTAGGGACAGGCATCCTTTTTAGGAGCTCTTGTGAAAATCATACAGGTCTAGAGAAGATGTTTCCAGTACCAGCATCTCATCTGGGGACAAGCAGAAGATGTTTGAAAAAGGTAAATTAGAATCTTCTTGAGGTTGGTCTAGAACTGCCAGCATAGAAGTCCACTCCAAAGCAGGTAACAAGCAGTACCAATCCGTTCAGTAACAACACCGAGTGGCCTGTTATTACCATGTAGAGAAAATTTCTTCCTTATGGATGTTTCTAAAGTGCCCAGTTCTAACTTCAGACAGTATGTTAATACCAGGTGAGGAAACCTCCCTTCTCAGGGATTGATTTCTGTAGTGCAATGGAAAAAAAAAAGATCTAGAATCCAGATGCTGGTGGCATCCCCCATGGTATCCAGCAGGGCGAGTGCTGGAGCTGGTATGTTACTGGAGCCCATTTGTACCTGGAGAGGCACTCCATACCTTCAATCTGCTTGTGGTGGGAAAATTTCTATGAAAGCAAGAACCATCCCAGGAGGATGCCTTGAGAAACATAGGACTCCACTTCAGACTCTGAGGAGTACTCCAAAGACAAAGGTGGTGCAGTATTGGGCAGTTAGAGGTCAGGACTGTGATCTATAATAGGCCTACAGTACTGGCAGTAACAAAAGGAACTTTCTGGGTATTGGTACCCTCTTCTGAGGTGTAATGGTTAGCCTCGGTCTCAGAGCTGGCATCAGGACTGATGGAAACAGACTCTGACATGGAAGCCGACATGTGCACCACATGTTCTTATCAGCCTGAATAATTGGAGAGGTCAGCTCTGAAAGGCTCAGCAGCCCTTTCACAGCTATGTAGGCATCTGGGATGCTTGATACCTAAATTGGCCCTTGTTCCACAGGAGCAAGTACTCCACCATCTGCACTGAAGAAGCAGCTGAACTCTACTGTTGTGACACAGGAACCAGCTAAAGACTCTGGCTTGCTGGCTGGGAAGCCCTCCTTCTGTGAGTATGCTAAAAAGGGTGACTAAATGGCAAAAGACCTGTCCTGTTTTTGATGATTCTCTTATGTGCATACTTGATGTGAAAGCTTTTCCATTATAGTGTCAGTTTTACTGTATATTTTACTATACCGCAATTCCCTAGGACAAGTCAGATTTTTCCAATAATATACAATACTAAGTTTGCTGCTAGTAATAAAAAAAGAAGTTAATCTGTCATTCTGTAAAAAATATAGATTATTTAGTAGAGTGTTGAGCAAGCAGGTTAGAGGATCTCCAGGATGCATTTCTAATAATTTCCACCCACATCCAAAATCCTGTTTTTTTTCTTATTCTTATTTAGGGTCTACTCACTTTTGGGCCTGGTTTGTACACAGATTTTGTGCCTATCTGACTGCTTTAGTTGGAATTGGATTTCTTTTAATAAACAGATATAATTATACCAGTTCAACCTCTAGTGTGCCACAGTTATACTGATATGAAGTATATCAACTCATCCTTGTTGTGACTGAGTGCATAAAACCTGAGTTCCCAGAAAGAACTGTTGGAAAGCCTCAGGGAAACTGCCCTGAAGAAGGTTGCATGTTGATCTTGCAAGGAGACAGTTGACTTTGGTATACTGACTGGACAGGATAGGTTTTGCAAGACCCTATCCCCTAGCTTTGCAAGGCAAGCTATGAAGCAGTCATTACCAGTATCCTCAGCCCCTGCTGGAGAAGCTGGGCCTATAATGAAAGCACTGGGGAGAAAGAGCCAGGACTCCCACCTTTTCAAACACAGTAAGATGATTTTGCTCAACTGATACCCTTGTTTATTCAGATCAAGGTGCTCTATCAGTTTTTCAGAACTCAGACAACCAAAAGAATCCCGTAGTAAACTGAGATTTATAACAAATGATGGAGAACATGGGCAAGAGATCAGCTCTGAGGTATGGGGCAGCATTTATAAAAAAAAATGTTACTTGGACTCATTGGGGTGGAATAAACAAGATGGAGTTGGACAAGCTGCTGAAATGGCTGACAGAAAGTCAATAGCTTCAAGCTGCTCAGCCTCCACAACAGCAACATCAGCTACTACAACAAGTAGCTACATGGCAGCAGCAACAGATGGTGCAGCAGCAACAACAGGTGCTCTGGGAAAAACAGCATGGCTGCAGGCCCAGCAACAACAGCTGCTTCAGCAAATGTTATCTTTTTTTCAAGCTGACTGGTGAGGATGTGGGGGCACCATTGAGCCTGGTAACCACAGGAACATTTGGCCATTCTGCTGGCCCCTTTTGTCACTGAACAAACCCAGGCAGGGCACCACAAAGTGATTAATTAACTTTCAGGATTACCTGAATTTTAAAATGGCCATTCTTGGCTATTTAGACATCATGATGGACGCCCATCATCAGTGAATCTGAGAGGAGGCATATCCCCTATTAGCACAACCCCGAGTGGTGCCTCGGTGCTTGAAAAAATGCTGTTTAAAGCCAGAGCAGAGGTACAAGTACTGGAACTTGTGTTGGTGAAATAGTTCACCAGTTGGGGAAAGGGCCCAGGTTCTAAGACATTGCCCAGAGACATTAACGGAGCAGGTCTACCTCAAGGAAAATTATATAGCTGTTGATAGCCTGCTGGTGGCAATGGGAACCAGTACATTGGAACTTGAGGAACTGAACCTAGGAATGATTGGCGAGACAGACCAGCTTAGCGTGGTCCTCTAGAAACAGACTCAGGGATTGCAAGGAAGCTGGGGTATGTTCTGGGGTCCCCAGTAAACTATGAACATTTAGAGAGGCACTTGCTCACAAAAAAATAGAGGCTCGTCAGGCACATTGGGAAGACCATTTGGGAGCTCCTAAATGGCTTCTCCAGCAAGAATTACACACTCTTAAAACAGAACCTGGTGCCTCTACAGCCCCAGGGGTATGCTTTTTATGTAGGCAGCTGGGACACTTCCTCTGAGATTTCCCCTATATGGAATGTAATTATGAGCAAGTATGGACAGCTGAGGCTTGGACTCAGAAGAAGGGGTCATCCAAGCTACTGCTACCCATATGAGTCAATAGGAAAAAGGTCAACAGCTTAGTAGACTTTGGCTATGGGCAGAACCTGGTATGGGAACAGTTAGTCAGACAGAAAGATGATGATGGGGAGATGGTCATGCTCCATTGTATAAATGGAGGTGTGAAGTCCTATCTGACACAAAATATACACACAACTAACTGTATGTAGGGAGCTATACCACAATCTTTTCAGTTTAGCCCACACCTTAGTGCCTTCTCTCACTAGGAAGAAATCAGTAGTATTTTCAGGAAACCCTAGCCAAGTGTGGGAGATAGCCCTGTGATAAGGTTCACCCCTCTAAGCAGTTGGAGACAAAGGTTGGCCAACATGAATTGGCTGAAGTAGGTAACAATGAGACTCAGGGGAAAGTCCCTCAGGTTTCAGGAACCTGCTACCCATCTACTTGGGTCTTGATCTTATTGGAATTGACAGTGCTGGCACTGACATTCTTGCCCGAAACATTGACTTTGTACAGAAACAGTAAGCTGACCCTACACTCAGCCAGACCTATGATCAGCTCTCTATGTAAACAGTGAAATGCTAGAACCCCAACTACTGAATCAGCAGCCTCATTTCTAACTCAAGAGTTAACAGATCTACCACATAGAGATAGAGAAAAAATGAGTGAAGTCAGGCCCCATCTCTTGGTCCCTACCTTATACAGGAAGGAGTTGATGAGACTAACCCATGAGATATTGTGCACAGGACACCTGGGGAGGAATAAAACCCTTGACTGAACCACAGCCAATTTTTGTTTGTCCAGTATCCATAACGATGTGAGTGAATATTGCCCAGAGTGTCAGCTTACTGGTCTCAGGGGCTTTCCCAAAGCATCTCTCATCCCATTTACCCTTGTGGATGTACCCTTTGGAAAGATAGGAATAGATATGGCGACTCCCTGGAAGAGTGCTGCCTGCTTTCATCACATCTTAGTCAACCTAGACATTCTGCTATGATTGACCAACACAGTCACTAGAGCAACTGAACTCATGAAACTGTTTTCTTGTGTGGCACTCCCTAAAAAAATCCTGATGGATAAAGGGTTTAATTTTGTGTCCTGACTGATGAAAGAACTATGTAATCTATTAAAGTCAAGATGTGGTGAACATTGGTGTACTATCCATAAACAGATGGCCTACTAGACCCCAAGCATTGGGACTAACTGTACCTGTGCCTACTATTTACTATCTAGAAAGTCCCTTAGTTCTTCACAGGCTTTTTACCATTTGAGTTCATATAAGGGAGACAACTCCATAGCATCCTAGACTTATGGTGGAAGTCCTGGGGTAAACTGTACCCTCAGGGTCTTATGTGATCCAATGTATCCTCCAGTTCTGGAGATAACTTAAAGAATTGGTGATGTTTGCCACAGAAAACATTTTGCAGGCCAAACAGAAACAAGAAACTTCCTATAACTGTGGGTCTTAGTCAAAATAATTTAAGCCAAGTGATTGGGTACCATTGCTGCTACCTAGCTCAGAGTCTAAACTGTTAGTCGCTGGCAACGGCCCTTCAAAGTCACTAGAAAGGTAGGTCCTATTGATTATGCAATCCAAGACCAAGGGAAAAGCAAAGAAACCCAAATTTATCATGTTAATCTTCTAAAGACCTAGAAGGTCATTGACTTCTGCTCCACTCCTCCCCTGAACCCAAATTAGGACCCCAGGCCCTAATGTGAAAAAAACTGTGAGCCTGTGAGGATGAGTAAAACTTTACAACCCAAGCCAAGGGCACAAGTACAAAAACTAGTGAACTTATTCCCTATAGCTTTCTTGTCCAGTTCAGGAAAGAACCACGTGATCTTCCATCATATTTAAGTAGTGAGGTAAAACCCGCATCACCTATCCTGGAAAATGTGGGTCATCATGCATCAGGAACTTCCAGCAATGTTTTATCTGGGAGTTGTAGAAGTATCCTTCAGTGAGTGGAGGAATCCCATTGTCCTTGTCTCTAAACTGGATGGGATTGTGTGATTTTGTATTGATTTCTGCAAAGTCAATGCATCATCTAATTCAATGCCTACCCCACACAAACATAAATGAGTTACTGGAGCATCTAAAGGTGGCTGAGTATACAATTACCATTGACTGGCAGGTCCCTTTCACTTAGATTCCTGAGGGAAAAAATCAGCTATTTCCATGTCCTTCAGATTATACTGGTTGTATACCAGGCCATTTGGACTCCACAAAGCAGCTGTGACCTTCCAAAAGTTAATGGATAAAATCTTGTGATCCCCATGGACAATATGCCTCAGCCTATCTGGATGACATTGTTATCTATAGCTGACATTGGAGGGAACACTTTAAAAAGTTGGCAGCAGTACTCCAGTCCCTCAAGGATGCCAGGTTAATGCCCAATCTGGTAAAATGCAAAATCAGGAATCATGAAGCTATATACTTAGGGTATGAATTAGGCAGCAGCCATCTGTTACCTTTAGTGGACAAAGTCCAGGCTTTGATGAACTGTTTTACTGCTTCAACAAAATAACAAGTGCAACAATACCTGGGATTAACAGTGGGTACTACCAACATTTTGTACTAGAATTCGCCAAAATCACAGAGCCCTAGGCAGACCTCATAAAAGACAGACACCCCAGGAAACCTGCGATAGGGGCTTTCAGACACTCAGCAATGCCTGTCTAAGGAATTGTCCTTATTAACCAAGATTTTTCAAATACGGATCCTGTTACAAGCCAATGCCTTGGACATGGGCCTAGGGGCAGTTCTCTATTAAATATTCAATGGGGAAGAACATCCAATACTATATATCAGTAGGAAGCTATTCTCTGGAGAGAAAGCATACTCAATCATAGAAACAAAGGCAGTAGTAGTGAGGTGGTGCTGTGGTCTCCATACACTACTAAGTATTTCCTAATTATTGGGAAACCTCTTTTCATTTATTAGTGACCACACAACCATAAGAGTGGTGAACATAATGAAGGACACTAACCCTCACCTAAGGCATTTGTGTTTGTCACTACAACTCTATAAATTTCAGGTTTGCCACCAAGTTGGCAAGACTCAACAGAATGCAGATTTTTTTCTCCTGCGATGGGGGAATCCCCCCCCTCCATTTTAATACATTTGCCTCAATCATGAGGGGGAGGATATGTGATGGGGTGACAGATTAAACAGCTACTGTGGGCAGGGCTGACCCCTCCCATCTGGTCCTGTCAATCATGTCAGGAGTGAAGTAAGGGTATAAAGGCAGAAAGTTCCAGACAGTTGCTGGGCTGCTCTGGGAAAGAGCAGACATCAAATCTACAGCTCCCAAGGGAGACTCCTGGAAAGCTTCAGGGAAATTGCACTCAAGAAGGTCATATAGTGGTCCTGCAAAGACACAGCAAGCTCTGGTATACCAGTTGGTGAGGATAGGTTTGGCAAGTACCAAGACAACTTGTCAACCTCCTGAGATCAGGGAAACTGAGACTATACTGAAAGGACTGGAATGTAGGAGCCAGGAGCCCCCTTCCCTTCAAATGTAGATCATTGATTATTAGGATTGGAAGGGACCTCAGAAGATCATGTAGTCCAACCCCTGCTCAAAGCACAGTCAGATTATTCTACTCAGTTTAGTATCACTGAGACTCCTGTTTTTGTGGATGGAGGCACTCTATGAACCCATCAATAATCCCAGAATTGTGATACTGGTAAAGCATATTCCACTTTCCTGTATGAGAATAGCTATAATGGTGCAACTGTGTAAGCAGTATGGGGATTATACTGCTAGCCCGAGCCACTGCCCATACTACCCCACACCACACTGCTAAATTTAGTGCTGATAGCTCCAACAATGTGTCTGACTATCTGAGCTGGGAAGCAGGTGTCATAACATTTTTTCCCAGATCTGAACCTTAGCGTCAAAATATGGGTATTAGTATGAAAACCTCCAAGCATAGTTACCAGCTTGGACCTGGTATCACTGCCACCAGCTAAGAATTATACAGTGCCTAGCTCACTGTGGTCTCCCCAAAACCTTCCCTGGGGGACCCCCAGATTCAGATGCCTTGAGTCTTACAACAAAGGGAAATAACCCCCTCCCCTTGTTTCCTTGTTACTTCCTCTCAGGCTCCCCTCCCTGGACGACCCTAGGAGATTCCCTGCTTCCAGTCCTGGAAACACAAGTACCGAGAGATCTAATCTCTCTCCCTCACCCAGAGGGTATGCAAAGTCCGGCTTAGTAAATCTAACACAAAGAGATTTTTCCCTTGACTTTTTCCTTCCACCAATTCCCTGGTGAGCTGCAGACTCAATTCCCTGGAGTCCCCACTAAAGAAAAACTCCAACAGGTCTTAAAAAGAAAGCTTTATATAAAAAAAGAAAGAAAAAGACATTAAAAATAGTCTCTGTAATAAGATGAAAATATACAGGGTCAATTGCTTAAAGGAAAAAAATGAATAAACAGCCTTATCCAAAAAGAGTACAATTTAACACATTCCAGCAACTACACACATGTAAATACAAAAGAAAACAATATAAACCTATTGTCTTACTATCCTTGTACTTACAACTTGGAAATGGAAGATTAGAAAAGCAGGAGATAGAAAAATCACTCTCAGAGCCGAGAGAGCACAGACACAAGACAAAGAACAAAGAACTCACACCCAAAACTTCCCTCCACCCAGATTTGAAAAAGTCTTGTTTCCTGATTGGTCTTCTGGTCAAGTGTTTCAGGTTACTCTTTTCCAGGTGAAAAGAGACATTAACCCTTAGCTATCTGTTTATGACAGCAGGCTCCCAGCTGAAGTGTAGACATTCTCACAAATACCACCCAGGCAAATTGCTGCATCCCATATGGAAAATGGATGAAGCAAGAAGGCTCCTGCTTGGAAACTACAATGAGTGTTCTCAGTGGTTCTCCTGAGAAATTAAAATGAAAGGAACTAGGATTTTTCTTTGGCAGTGGCTAGTCAATCAAAAAATGGACCAGGCTGACAGTCAGATAACAACAGAATAAATTTTATAATAGTTACGCAGCCAAATGATGACTCCCTAGCAAACAGCTCCATTATGCAAAAAATGAAGTACAATAATGGGACCCTTTGGGATAAATACTCTCTGTCTTGAAGTTCACCCAAGCCTCTTGCAATAACTTTAAAACTATGTTTACACTTAGAACTAGAGATGCAATTCCCAGCTTGTATACACATATGCTAGCTCACATTGATCTAGAGGGCTAAACACAGTACTGTAGCCTCAATATTACAGGCAGCAGTGAGTGGCTGCATGGGTTAGCCACTCTAAGTACATATCCATGAGTCCAGATGGGTCTGTACTAAAGGTGGCTAGCCCATATTGCTATTCAGCCCTGACCACGCTACCATAGTTACACTACTATTTTCAGTGCACTAGATGGATAATAGCTAGCTCTATACGAGCTGGACATCACATCCCTAACTCCAAGTGCAGACATACTCAAAAAGAGAGTCAACTGCCCAACATAAAGGAAGTGGTAAGGGTTACCTACTTTCCAGTGACATCAACAGCAAGAGACATATGTGACTGATTTCTCCTGTCCCACTTGTGAAGTATCTCCCATATACTGTGCAGTCCTAATGTGGAGAGAGAAGAACTCCAGGATAGGCATTTGTGCTGCACAGACATTAGGGAGATTATTGAGCTCCCCGTACCTGTGTAGCAGTGCCGTGGCCAGGCTTTAAGGGTTCTTCTTTTCTCTGTGCAGCAGGCTTATTTGTCTCCTATATTAGTCGGTCTGCTGCAGAATCAGTAGATCAGTTTTTGCTCTCATCTACTGCAGTATAAATCCTGAGTAACTATAATGACTTCACTACAGTTAGTTCGGATATACTTTGTGTAATCAGAAGCAGAATTAAGCCCAAAAGACTTCATTTAAATCAGTGGTTCTCAAACTTTTTTACTGGTGACCGCTTACACATAAAAGCCTCTGAGTGTGACCCCTCCTTATAAATTAAAAACACTTTTTTATATAGTTAACACTGTTATAAATGCTGGAGGCAAAGCGGGGTTTGAGGTGGAGGCTGACAGCTCGTGACCCCCCATGTAAGAATCTTGTGACCTCCTGACAGGTCCCGACCCCCTGTTTGAGAACCTCTGATTTAAATGAACGGATAAATATGTATAATTCCTGGCTCTATGTTTACAGGGAATCCGATGCTTTGTAATATATCATAGGAAAGTGACAGATGCCCCATAAAAGATCTATACACTTTTAAATATGCCTTTTACTTAACCTACTAAATTTCTAATTTGTTAAACATAAATATTTTGAAAATGTGTATAATTTACTTGATTGACAGTAATGACTTTTTCTGAATCAGCATAGTCTAGTGAATCAATATATACACTGAATGCATACATAATTATTAAGAGCTGCCATGCATGCAAAACATGTGCAGACTGTGAAAACTTTAGCTCCATACTAAACATTTCAGGGATGTTTTTCCCCTTAACAAGTCATTATTCCTCATGATAGACTAATACCTCAATGATTTGATCCTCAATGTCCCCAATTTGACTGCAGTCTTTGATACTCTTAACTTTTCACTCCCTGCATCTCCTCACTTGGCTTTCTGGGGCAATTCCTTTGTGACTCCTCCTCTCTGTTGGAATATCTTAAGGCTCTGCCTGTGGATGTATTGCCTATCTTCCTCTTCTCATTCCATGTATTTCTACTCTCACCTTTATGCTAATGATTGTTAAATATACTTCTCCACTTCTGCTCCATCTCTAGTACAAGCTTGTAGCTCTCATTATTTCTCTAACACCGCATCTTGATAGCACACTGTCATCTCAAATTCAATGTAACCCAAAAACATTTCACATGCTATATGCTATCCGTGATCCCTGGCCTTAGACTCTGAAGCTGGGAGTAATCTCTGACTCCTCTCTCTTGATTTCCTCCAGTTCATGATCAAATCCTGTTGATTCTTCCTCAACAACTTTTCAAAATTCCCCCTCATCCTTCCTGTCTTGATGACTAATTTATCTGGTGACAATCTAATCAGACAAGGAACCAGCAAAAGACGGGGATCAAAATACAACACACAGGCGAAGCAACTGCTGCAATTATAGATGCACGTGTTGCTTGTTTCACTTTTCTCTCTGCCCTCACAACAGTCAATATAGGTAAGATGCGGGAGAGACAAGCAATCAGAATAATTGTTTTAATTAAAGCTAATATTATATATATATATAATACATAGGTTGGGAAAAGAGTGCCTGTACATCTGTCTATAGTGCTTAGATTATCCACAAATATAAGGTAAAGTTTTAAAAAGTCATATGATACACAGAGTACAAAATCAGGAATAACCCAAATTTAGGTGACTAGATTTAACAATACAGTTTAGATACTAGAATCCGAATACTCGGGTACATCTCTCATGAAAAGTTGTGCAGAGATTTAGTTGTGGAAAGCAAAATGTATCAATGAGTGGAGATTGTCCCTCAGTAATTGAGAATTAGTTTGGTTGTCCATTTAGAAAATACAATCCATGAGGAAAGTATGACTACATCAAAAAGTATACCCAACAGCACTTCATCCTAATCTGTTAGGTCAGTGTTTGTTGTAGGCATTAAGGAAGAGTTATATCTTGAGTAAGGATCTGAATGAAGAGAGAGTAGTGGCCTCATGGATCAGTTCACTGAGGATATTCTATGTATAAAGGGCAGTGTGGAAGGAGGAAGGAAGAAGTAGGTGAGATAAACTGATTTTGACTTACATTCTTATAAAAACTGTTACATTTCTGTTTTAGTCACGAGACATTTAACTTGATAAAACCCTTTTTTCTTTTTTTTTTCCAAATTAAAAAAAAATGCTTCCAGGATAAGAACTGACTCCAGTATGCAACAGATCAGTCTTCAAGTGAAAGAATTTTAGTGCTTAGTTTTAAGCTTCCAAAAATGTAATGGCAATGCTTTTTGTAATGGCAATGCCCCCACAGAATGTTAATTCAAGTGCTTTGAAGAGCACCACATTTTAAACTTTTACCTATGGTTTATATACGTAGAATATAGGATATATCTATCAATAGCAATCATAATAAGAAATAAATCATTTTTTGTAATTATAGGCTTTATGCTGCAGGATATTAATTGAAATAAAATACATCTATATCTATATCTATATCTATATCTATATCTATATCTATCTATATATATTATGGTGATGTTCTCACCACTCAGGTTAAGATTAAGGAAAATACTATTTTGTAAATTTTAAGTCTTGTTTCAGTAAAGAACTTTAGCAGGTGCTTAAGTACTTTTTAAAACAGTTTTGAATGGACTCAGAACTGTTGATTCACAAATCCCCTTCAAGGCCCTGAATCAGGGCCTTAAAGAGGAGTTTTCATAGAATCATAGAAGATTAGGGTTGGAAGAGACCTCAGGAAGTCATCTAGTCCAATCCCCTGCTCAAAGCAGGACCAACACCAATAAATCATCCCAGACAGGGATTTGTCAAGATGAGCCTTAAAAATCTCTAAGGATGGAGATTCCACCACCTCCCTAGGTAACCCATTCAAGCGCATCACCACCCTCCTAGTGAAATAGTGTTTCCTAATATCCAGCCTAGTCTTCTCCCACTGCAACTTGAGACCACTCAAGTTATGTTATCTGCAAGTTATGTTATCTGCAAGTTATGTTGTCTGCAACCACTGAGAACAGCTGAGTTCCATCCTCTTTGGACCCCCCCTTCAGGTATTGAAAACTGCTATCAAATCCCCCCTCACTCTTCTCTTCTGAAGACTAAACATTCCCAGTTCCCTCAGCCTCTCCTCGTGAGTCATGTGCCCCAGCCCTCTGATCACTTCCGTTGCCCTCTTCTGGACTCTTTCCAATTTGTCCACATTCTTTCTGTAGCAGGGGGCCCAAAACTGGACACAATACTCCAGATGTGGCCTCACCAGTGCTGAATAGAGGGGAATAATCACTTCCCTCGATCTGCTGTCAATAGTTTTACAAATGCAGCACAATATGTTATGAGCCTTCTTGGCAACAAGGGCACACTGCTGACTCATATCCAGCTTCTCATCCACTGTAATCCCCAGGTCCTTTTCCGCAGAACTGCTGCTTAGACTGTCAGTCACCAGCTTGTAGCGATGCATGGGATTCTTCTGTCCTAAGTGCAGGACCCTGCACTTGTCCTTGTTGAACATCATCAGATTTATTTTGGCCCAATCCTCCAATTTGTCTAGGTCACTCTGGACCCTATACCTACCCTCCAGCATATCTATCTCTCCCCTGAGCTTAGTGTCATCTGCGAACTTGCTGAGGGTGCTGTCATAAACAGATAGCTAAGGGTTAATGTCTCTTACACCTGGAAAGAAGTAATCTGAAACACCTGACCAGAGGACCAATCAGGAAACAAGACTTTTTCAAATCTGGGTGGAGGGCTTTTTGTGTGTGAGTCCTTTGTTCTTGGTCTTCTGCCTGAACTCTCTCGGCTATGAGAAGTGATTATTTCTGTTTCCTGCTTTCTAATCTTCTGTTTCCCAGTTGTAAGTACAAAAGATCAGATAGTGATTTATATGTTTTTTTGTATTTACATGTCTATAGTTGCTGGAGTGCTTTGAATTGTATTCTTTTTGAATAAGGCTGTTTATTCATATTTCTTTTAAGAAATTGACCCTGTATTTGTCACCTTAATACAGAGAGACCATTTTTATGTATTTTTTTCTTTCTTTTTATATAAAGCTTTCTTTTAAGACCTGTTGGAGTTTTTCTTTAGTGGGGAACTCCAGGGAATTGAGTCTGCAGCTCACCAGGGAATTGGTGGGACGAAGAAGTCAGGGGGAAATCTGTGTGTGTTAGATTTACTAGCCTGACTTTGCATTCCCTCAGGGTGAAGAGGGAAGTGCTTGTGTTTCCAGGACTGGGAACGGGGAGGGTGGAGTCCCTTTGTTTAGATTCATGGAGCTTGCTTCTGTGTCTCTCTCCAGGAACACCTTGAGGGGAGAAGGGAAAAGGTTTATTTCCCTTTGTTGTGAGACTCAAGGGATTTGGGTCTTGGGGTCCCCATGGAAGGTTGTTGGGGGACCAGAGTGCCCCAAAACACTCTAATTTTTTGGGTGGTGGCAGCTTTACCAGGTCCAAGCTGGTAACTGAGCTTGGAAGTTTTCATGCTAACCCCCATATTTTGGACGCTAAGGTCCAAATCTGGGACTAGGTTATGATAGGTGCAATCTGTGAAAGTAGAATGAATTATATTGTAAGAATAGAAAGGATTAAAGAAATGTTGTCTGTACCTTTAAGCAAAATTGTTGGAATGTTGCAATCCAGGTGTCAGGAATACAGACATTAACATAGAACAATTGCACCGTTTAAGGGCAATTGTTGAAGTATTAGCCTTAGATCGATAACAGTTAGTAGGATGCATGCTGTGCCCCAGGTGAATTTTACTGTTTTGCTTTCTTTGTCCCTTTGTCTAATTCCCGCTCGTTTATCTGTATAAATAAGACTGTTTGGGCCTTGCATGGCCACTCATATATTCTAAATGTTATTGGTGGAGCGTTGCGCTAATAAACAGAGTGGTCTGACAAATTGTGAGTCCTGATTCTAACTTTGACAAATCTATCCCATCGTCCAGATCATTAATAAAAGTGGAAAAAAATGGCCCCAAGACCGATTCCTGGGGCACTCTGCTTGATACTGGCTGCCAACTATATATCGAGCTGTTGATCACTACTCACTGAGCCCAACCATCTAGCCAGCTTTCTATCCACTTTATAGTTCATTCATACAATCCATACTTTTAAAACTTGCTGACCATATCAAAAGCTTTGCTAAAGTCAAGATATATCATGTCCACCACTTTCCCCATATCCATAGAGCCAGTTATCTCATCATAAAAGGCAATCAGATTGGTCAGGCATGAGTTCAACAGAGAGTTGTGGGTGTTCAAAGAAGGGGCTTTTCAAAACAGATTGTGAGAAATCCATGTTCATTAGAATATGTTGTCCTGTCTCACCGTCCAAGATTTCTCAGTGCTCAGGCCTTTGCTGGATGTGAAACCCCTGGTTTCATATAACTCTTTCTCATCCACTCCAGTTCTTGTTTCCTTGTTCGTATACTATTCATAGATTCATATTTTTTAAGGTCAGAAGGGATCACTCTGATTATCTGATCTGACCTTGGCATAACACAAACATAAAATGTCATCAGTAATTCGTGTATCTAGCTCTATAACATAGCTTGTTTTTAAAAAGCCATCCAATTTTGATTTATAGACTCGAGGTGATGGAGAACTTACTGCATCTATGGGTAAGTAGTTCCTATGTTTAATTACTCTCAATATGAAACAAATGCATTTTATTTTCAGTTTGATACTTCAGCAGTCCTCAGCTTGGACTTCTGTGGGCACTGGGACAGTACTGAAACACACCTCAGCAATTTTTAGGGCACTGAGAATGTTACAGACAGCACACATGCCCTAAAAATTGCTGAGGTGTGTTTGACTAGCCTCAATTCTTTTTAAAAAAACAGAAGGAATCCAAGATGCATTCTTTGTCCTGCTTGTATCTGGAACCCACTTGCTTGTGCCAACTTTAAGCCTTGGAAGAAAATGTACATTTTTCATTGCATTCCTTGTGTTTTGACTTTCTATCTTTAGGACATATTAGTTGTTTAACTGATATAGTGGGTGGTGGGCTCCTTGCATGAGTTTTGGCAAGGGGAATGTGTCATCTTCTCTAGTCCCATTTTCCTGCTCCTGCCAAGCTGGGTAATGACCAGTCAGAATCTGGTCCACTGTAAGTAACAATTTGTGGTTCAGATCCTCAGCTAGTATAAATCCATGTAGCTCCATTGATGTCAATGGGGTTATGTCAAGTTCCATCAGCAGAAGATCTAGAATTATATTTATTAATTTCAGCTAACTACCTAAGGATTGTTAACCAGTACTTGCGTCCTTGGAAATAATATAACAGGAGACATTACATACTGGCAGATACTGAGTATGGTAATTTCCTGTTATTTGTGAGAAGAAAAGAATAGTATGTTATCGAAATCTGTCATTTTTCTTATTAACATTCTTCTTCCAGTTCAGACAGAATTTAGCCTTTCCATATATACACACTGTAGTATAGTAACATTTTATTCACTTTAATCTACCTCACTGTAGAATTTGTCTTACAGGTGACATGAGCTCTTCCAGGCGTACACACGTTTTTAAGAATCACTGTTTTGGTGTAATAAAATAAGTATGGATTTTTTATGCAATATGCTGCCACTGCTTAATTTCATTTGGCTATGCAATGTGATTTACCCAATTTCTTAATGATTGCATTATGAATAATTAATACCTATTCATTTTCAGTGCTGGGAAAATATTTATCTAAATTACACAGAAAACTGCTTGTAATCATTTGTACATGTTACCCAAGTTTCCTCTTTCCCAGTTACTGTTCATTTTAGAAATTCATCTCAAGAAGATTCTATTATAATTCATATACCAGTAGTGCCTTTATTGGGGCCCTTAGCTGTAAGGGCTTATAAGGATTGTAAAAAACACAGTATATGCCCCAAATAGCTTACAAGAAGCAGCAAGCAGCATACTCAATAAGAAGAGGGGACAGAGGCAATTATTATATTTTTTTCAGCAGAATATTAGTATGCAAGGTTGAAAGTTCATTTCATAGTAATATATATATATATATATATATATATATATATATATATATATATATATATATATATATATAGTTGATCCTTTGCCTCCCGGTATGTTTATTATGATTATTTATTTTACTGTTGAAAATTTTCTAAAACTTATTTTGAAAGACAATGGACACATTTTTCAATAGTGACTGGTGATTTTGAGTGACTCGCCTGAGATAATGTAAGGGGGGTTGATTTGCAGAAAGTGTTAAGTATCCACTTTCTGAAAATCAGACCCCTTAAAGTATCCCCAGTTGGTCACCCAAAAATTGAGGCATGAAAAATCAGTGGATACTTTTGAAAATCTCAGCCAGTTGGGCATTAGTTTTTTAATTCAGGAGACTAGACTATTATGTGTCACAGGATAAATGCTGACTGTGCAACAGAACAAACTATTAAAAAGATTGGTAAATTTGCTCCGTAAAGGGCAAAAGCTATAGCCCGGTGTATCCAGTAATTATGGAGCTGCTTTGAGGAGAGCTAAAGTACATCAGTGTGGCTACTAGAGTCTCTGAATCCTTCTCTCAGGACAGGTTTGATTACTTCATAATACTTAAATCATTATTATGTATCCACTAGGTACAGTAGAAAAACCATTATAGAATGAGTCATAAATAGTCCAGAGTAATGTTGATTTTTCAGCACAACTACAAACTTCAGAACTGCAGTACTCTTCCTCATTAAGTGTCCTGTTATTATGTAAATGACACCTGAAGCATGTGTTTCTATTGCCCCAAATCCGATTCTGAATATTATCCTCTTTGAGTCAATGTTGCTTGTGCTTTGATAATGAGAAAAAAATACACCAAGAGCATGAAATATTTAAGTCAGATACTGGATCTTAGGTAGGCTATCAATTCAAGGAACGTAGATAAGAGAAAAAGGAGGGAAAAAAGAATAAGGGCGACTAGAAGGAAAATATGAATAGATGGGTATAAAGGAAAGGATCTGGAGCACTCAAAACAGGATGAGGAATGTAAGTACAGAAAGCAGCAAATGAGTTCTGTCAGATTAAATGGAGTAAAAGCCTGGAAGATTTTATTATTTTGTCAAACTTTGAACCCATAATGTTTGAGCAGATTCAAAATTTGTCCAAAAGACTTCTCACATTTTTGTTCAAAGTGTTTTTTTGTTTGTGTGTTTTAAGGGTTGCTAACAAACAAATCAAATAGCCAATAGCAATATGTATGCAACAATTAAAAAGAAAAAAGATACCCCATTGAGATTGTAGCATTACAATTGGATGGAATGGAGTCACATAAAAGTGATAAAGGAGTAGAATAGACCGATAGTGGGATTGTACTTTTCCCTTGCTCAAATGTACAAGGAAGTAAGGAAACACAGTGGCAGCACAAGAGTGAAATCCTGCCCCATTGACTTCAATTTCTACAAAATCTTGAATCCACTGCAGAGACTCAGGACACTGTGGTCAAGGTGTATGGCCAGACTGTTTTTATTTCCTGTTTACACAAGTTCTTGCTGGTGTGTAGTGGTACTATCTCTTTAAAATTAGTCATGCATACTCATCAGAGAGCCTCTCAGTGTAAGGGGATCTCTCATATGATGCAGGCATACTCAAGTTCTGCATGCTGCAAAGCTGTAGCAGCCATCTTGTCATGTAACTAGCAAAGAGAGAGTTGTGTTTTTAAACTTTATATATAAGATTTACCACCTTGCCATAGGTCTTTATTTGCTACCCTGAGTAGTGGCTTTAAAAATTCACAGCCAACATGGCAGATTTCACACCAAAAGCTTTCCTCAGGAACCAGGCAATGAGCCCCATGGCTCCACAAACACGTTTGCTGGGTAGTGCAACTAGCTGATGTGTAAAGAGCAAAACAGTGCACCACAAAAAGGAGCAATATGGCTTCCACACTTCACCTTACTTCAGGCTAGTATTAACTCTTCAAAGATATGGCAGAATGGTATGTGCTAAAATCCCATTGAAGACCTCAGGCCATTGAGGAAAGTTCCAGATAATTTGCTTATCAGAACTGTGCTTCTAAGTCTTCTGAGGTTCATCCATGTCCAATTTAACACAAGAGCTGTGGGAAAATAATCAGTGTTGCTGGCAAAACTCATGAGAGACGAGTTTTGTCAATGACGACTAGATGCAAGAGGTCTTTTAAATTTATTTATTTATTTATTTAGTTAAGAAAGAAAGAATATCAAAAAATAGGAGGGCATGAAATGAACTCAGAAATCGGTAGGTACTGTAAGGCCAGGGCAATTATTTAGTATTCTGCACTGATGACAATTTTTTCCCACTGGATTTTGTTTTTGTGAATATGTTTCTGTGATGTCTTAAGTATTTTACCTAAACTATAGACATGTTTTAGTTAAGAACAAGGATGTTAATATTTTAATTGCAGGTTAGTAGCAGATGCTATACAGATATTTATTTTGTTCTATGGGGAAAACCTTATCCATATTGCAAAATCAAACACTCAGAAGTTAAAAATTCTTATGTTGTTTACACAACCTTAATTCACCCCCATGTGCAGTATGATAATGTTCAACCTTAGGGTGTTCCTTTAATGTCGTCTGTGTGTGCAATTTCTGAGATTTAAAAAACAAAACAAAATTGAAAACACAATTCCATTATGTGGCATCCTATAGGCAACCACATGGGTCATCTAAAGGAGAGGAACTTTAGATGAACTCTGACACAGGAGCTCACCGGTTAATAGCTGTAGTATGTTTTCATCTTTTTATATGGACCAGAACTAAAGGGGGATGAGACACTTTACCAGTGGGTTTCACAGATGACAGCAAAGGAACGGTGAGACTCAGGAATCTTGGGTTCCGTTCCAGGCTATGGAAGCTTGACCCTTTCTGTCCTATCCTCTCTAACCTGTCTGTATCCCAATCCTGTCTCTTCCAAGGCTGTATCCAAGTCCTATACTTCTTACTAAGCCCATCTTAGTCCCCACTACTAGCTTCTTGTCCAGTTGATCTCTTCCTTGTCACCCAAGTTCTCTGTGCCTACTGGCTCCTATTCTCAGGGTCCATCTCCAGGTTCCTCATCCAATCCAAGTGTGCCACCAACTCCTTGTACTGTAGTTTGTCTTCACTACCAGGAAGATCTACGCTGCTGCAATCAATGGAGTGGGGGGTCGATTTAGTGGGTCTAGTGAAGACCTGCTAAATTGACAGCAAAGTGCTCTCCAGTCATCTCCGGTACTCCACCTCTCCGAGAAGAGTAAGGGAAGTCGACCTAAGCTATGTCAATCCAGCTGCATTATTCACTTAGGTAGAGTAGTGTAATTTAGGTCAATTTACCACGGTAGGGAAGACAAGCCCCTAGTTTCTTTCTCTACTCAGTCCCAGGTGTTTTCCCCCACACTATGGCTCCTAATCAGATTTCTCTCCATTTTCCCCACTTCTTAATCCCACCCCACTGGTTGCCAGGCCTGATCTCCTTGGTCAGAAAATACCAGTCTTATCCCCTAGCTCCTTTTCTAATCTTAATCTCTCCCCACACTCACTATTTCCCTCACAGTGTCCTTACTAATCTAGACCTATTCTCTTTTACTACTTGTTGATGCCAGTCCCAATCTCCTTTCCCAGTTAGTCTTAGTCTCCTTGTCCAGTCCCACTCACTTTATCCAGCAGAAACTCAGTTTTCCTCTTCCCTCACCAACCTCTAGTCTGAGTATTCATACTTCTCCTCCTTCTCTTTCTCTCAGTCTACCCTTCCTCCCCACTGTCTATCCACGCCACACAAAAGAAGAATCTACTCTCCCTCCCCACCACCACCTAGTTTGGCTCTCGTCCTCTCTGCACTCAATTTCCTCATCCATTTTGCATTGATGTCAGCAGTGGGGTCACTGAGAGCACAGGAGAGAAAAGCTTCCTGGTCTCAGTTCTAATGCCTGGTGCACAGTAGCTCAGAGCTGCAATTGGAGGGAAAGTTCTGGTCAGACCCAGACTGGAGCATGCTCAGTGTGGACAGTCTCTTCATAGATTTTAGCTGCTAAACTCTATGAAGTATCTACTGAGCATGTTTGAACTGAAATTTAAAATTTCAGCTCAAGTGGCTAAAGGTTTACAAAGTTACAAGCCACTTAAAATAGGGCTTTATATTTGAAATGTCGTGCAACTGTAATGCTAGGCATTGACTATAATACACATTGGAATTTTCAAATGGCTTTTTGATATTGCTCTTATGAAAGGCAGCTTTCTAAAGTAGAATTTTATTGTGACATAAAAAGGATATGTACAAGTATTTGAAAAGGGGCATTAGGTTCCAGGAGTCTCAAGGGACTGATAAAACTAGCCTGAACAGAGAAAATGAGAAGGCATTTGAAAACAATTGAGCCAAATTCTGGCCCAGATTAAGAGTGCATAAATCCAACTGAAGTCAATGGAAGTTTTGTACACTTATTCCAGGAATGACTTTGGCTTCTGCAAAGACAGATAATGTAGGACTTCCCTTTTTGAGTTTAAGACCTGTCAAGGTTTCCTGACCCTCAAATACTCCAGACCCCCAACTCCCCAAGAGACACACTTGCTCTTCTATTGTAATTCCACTTCCCACTTAGGTACAAATTATCATATTTTGAAGTATGAGACAAGTTCAAGCTCATCCACTAGCTCATTCTTGGCTTGGGGGAGAGCAATGTAATAATGTAATTGAAGCGGAGAAATTGCAACATTTTAGTGTTTAGAAGGATAGGAGGAAAGAATGACTAATATAAATCCATAAAATCGTCCCTCATAAAAACAAGGGTTTGCAGACATTAAGAGTTATGTCAGTGGCAAGTGGAGTGGACAATGTTATCATAAAGACAGGTTAGCAGAGTAAGATATACAACACAAAAGCAGAGTAAGATATACAACACAAAATCAGAGTAAAAATAAAATTTCCTAGCCTGCTTACTGGCAAATCTAATTACAGCCTGCTACACTGTATAAATACAAGTGCTTTATGTATATTTTTTGACAGTAAAGTTTTATAGATAAATGAAAGTTTGTTCAGCAAACCATGGTGTCCTGTTCAGATACATAATTTTATGCAAACTTACAATATACTAACACGAGAAGCATGCAAGAGTATTAACCCAAATTATTCTAACTGCTGATTTTGCAATTCAGCAAAAACATTAGACATTATAGCAGTAATCTTTCAGTTTGTTTTATTTTCCCCCTAATTGTCTATTTTCCTATGACATTAGATGGGTGATATTCTGTACTCTAGAACACATAGGCAGAACTTAAAGGGCATGGGGAGAGGGTGCAGCTAAGATGGCTTTACACTGTCCCAATTCTGGATTGCTTCAGGGACTGGGGCAACCTCAGGAATAACCTTTATAGCCATAGAGAGCTTCCTATGTTTCAGTAACCTGTCCCCAACTGTCTAAGGGTAGAAGAGCTGCCAAGACCCAGTTTATACTGAGATTTGAAACAGTGTTAGCACCAAGCAAGTAACCGTGAAGAACTATTTTTTTAAATATGCCCCTGCCTAACGTTATTAGAATTCTAGAAAGGAAAAACTCAAAATGGATCAAGATGGAATAACAATTAGCCCTTGTACTGATTTTTACTACTGGAAGATGTAATAGAGACAAAGATTGATGAATCCTGCTTTTGTGAAACCAAAGGGAAAGATCTAAAAAGTGCTGTTGCCACATTGAAGTTGGGAATTAAGAACATGATCAAGGTTCTGTGTAACTCCCTCTGTAGAAAAAACCAATGCAAAATGAGACCATGTCTATTACTTTTGTTTATAGCTTGACTAAGTGACAGAGCACTAGAAAGTGTATAGAGAAAACTGTACTGGTAGGGAGACAGTAGTAGTAGTAGTCATTTAATCTAGGTAATATCCCTTTCTAGTATCTGGGATTCTGTTGAAACTATGCTACAAAAGGCACCTATAGTGGAAGTAGCTTTAGGACAGGGGTTCCCAAACTTGGTTCACTGCTTGTTCAGGGTAAGCCCCTGGCAGGCCTCGTGACACTTTGTTTACCTGAGCATTCACAGGTACAGCCGCTTGCAGCTCCTAGTGGCCACAGTTCATTGTTCCCAGCCAATGGGAGCCGTGGAAAGTGGCGTGGGGCTATTCAGCTAAATCCCAGTCTCTAGTATAACTACTCCAACAACTATTACAACAGGCCATTAGTCACAGAAAGCCTAATAACCCAGTTATTTGTTCTCTGAGTTGCTGACACAATTTTCATAACTTCCATTAAACATGCTTAAGAAAGGAATTATATGTTACCCAAAATTATAAACCTTCCAAGATGAAGACAAGGGTCAATGGTCAACACGCTATATATTGCTATACAGAGAAAATTGCAAAATTCCAAAAAAAAAAACAAACAAAAAAGTATTTGACAGAAAGTAATTTTTTTGCCAAAAAAAAAAATAATAAAAAAAATCTTTATCTTTGTTACTACCACCACATTAGAATATTACAATGAAAGATTTTTTAAAAATCTTGTCATTTCATGTTGTCTGGGTTTTTTTGGGAGGGGGAGAGAGGGAGAATGGGTTGAATTTCTAGACCAGTCGGAGCTTTTTTTTTCCCAGTGAATCTTTAAAACTCTTATGTATGCCTAACTCCACCTTGTCTCCATTAAAGGGCACTCAAAATAGCTGCTTGCATCCATAAAAGGTTTTGAAAATGTTTTAATTAATATGGAGTTACATAATTTCCATAAATTTTAATAGCTCTAAAGATAGAAGTGCCAATTAGACTATGTTTTATTAATTTCTTAAAAGCTGAAAGTTTAATATATTATAGCTAAAGGAGCTAATTATCTGAGCAATAGAAATATTCAGTAGGCATGGTAAGCCAGTCAATTGGTCAAATAATGTCAAGTGACCAGTCAGTTGACTGCCTATTATTTGACCATGGTCAAATATTGTCAAATATTGCAGCAAGAAGGCTCTCATTAGGTGGAGGCCTACTATTTTGATTGCACCTTGGTTGTCCAGATATACCGAAAAAAAAGACAGGAACCATTTGATAAGGCTACAACTTTATTATTAGATGTCTGGGACTACCGAGCAGATAAAAGTATATAGTGCAGGTAACCCCATGTTCATTCAATAACTACCTAGAGGGCTTCCATCAGCCCCCTCTCTTTTTCCAACCAGGTCCCCCAAGCCAATCCATTGCTGGAAGCTTACCACCTCCTCGTAGGAAGGTTAAGGTGGGCTATAAAAAGGGGGGTTGGCTCTCTGCCATTCATAGGAGCCTCAACCACCCCTACTTTTCCCTTAACTAAAACATCCTTTTTAAGGCCTTTATCATTTATCTGGTCACTGTACACCAGGGGGTCTCAAATGCTTTGCCTCCAGCATTTATAATGGTGTTAAATATATAAAAAAATGTTTTTAATTTATAAGGGGGTTGCACTTAGATGCTTGGTCTATGAACGGGGTCACCAGTACAAAAGTTTGAGAACCACTGCTCATGCACCTTCCCTATGGAGTACCTGCATTAGACATCCACCCCAAACATCTATAATGAGTTGTGACATATTGCCTAGCTCCCTTTCCACTTGTCCACAAAGCCCTCACCAAGCTCTGTGTGGAAGGCAAAAAAACCCAACTCCACCTAGGCCAGTCTGGTGGTGAGGGGAAAATTCCTTCCCAGGCCCCCTAAAAAAGGGGTAGCTAGCAAAATGCTGACATTAGGGGAGGGAGGGCTGGGGCTGTCTCAGCCTGCTCCATGTAAAAGGGGGCTTCACTGCACGGGGGTGGCCCTTTTAAACCCTTCCACCCATCCAGTTCCCAGAGGATGAGTCAGTGTTGCTACACTTGTTTCTTTTCCCCTTCTGCAGTAATTTGACTTCTCTCCTCTACCCCAGCCATAAAGCACTGTTCCCTTCATTTGGCCAGCCACACATTTTCCTCTCCACTTAAAGCTGTGGTGTGGCCATTTCATTTGTTTTGCATTTTTCTGATTTAAAATAACTCAGTTCAGCAACTTTTTTTTGTAATTAGGCATAACTATCTAATGCTAAACATGCTGGAGACCATAAAGTCTCACTCTTTTTTTGTTACTGTTCTAATAAATTATTACTTTAAAATATTTGATCATTTTTCACAATATTTGGTCAATATTTGACCTGTCAATTGACCAGTTATTTTGGGCCAGTCAAATGCCAAGAAGTGAATTTACACATCTACACTGTTAAATATTTAAGTTTAAATACTACCAGTTACACATTTGCTGTATCAGTAGAGAAAGGATTATTAAATCAAGGCGGTTCAACTCTGCACTCATTTTGACTTGCTAAAAGGGGAGTTCAGGCTTTTACTAAGATTGAAATTTAGAGTTCCCCAAACTTTCAGAATTAAACAAAAATAATTTGAAAATATGGGGAAAGATTGAACAGAAATATTTCTTATGACCAAGAGATCTAGTCAGGGTACAATGATCATGAATTTAACATATAAAAAACAGGTGTCACATTCCCATATTTAACTATGACTTTATTGATTTTGGAAGAGGTAGAAGGGAATAGACAAGGGAATCCGCATGACCCAAAATATATTACAAAGTTCAGAAGTGTCCAGATTCTACATACGTATGTCCTGATTTTGTAAACACTTGTGGATATGCTTGCATCAGATATTTGCATCCTATAGGAAACTTTAATACATGGATTGTGCCATATGCAGAAATACTTCTCTCCCCATCCTCCAGGCCCCACCACCTTGATCATTTGGAGTACATTCAGTTGCTAATATAAATTAGAACTATTATGATGTTTCCAAAATTGAAGACGCATTTTCATGCTAACCTCTGTGTTAGAGCATTCGGGCTGGTATGACTGATTTGCAAAAACCATAGGTCAAGGTGCATATGATGTATACCTCACCTTCATACTTGTCAGATTCTGCTGCTCTATGCAGGGTTGATCCCCTGAAGCAAGTTAGAACAGCCCAAGATCTGCTTTACAATATGCCAACTAGCAAACGCACAAAAAATGATGGCAATACAGCCCAGAATTCGCAGAGCAAACAGAAATCCCAGCCCCAGCTTTTTTTCCTCCTCTAGTCACACCCTTTTTTTCTTCCTACCCTGGTAGTAGGGAGGAGGAACATCAACTGTGCAACAAGAGGATTTCCCCTCCAGACGGGGGTAACCTTCATCAAATAAAATTGCTTTAGATGCAGATTCTGACTGCAGTGCACCACAAAACAGCTGCACCACACTGGAGAATTGGACCTATAGACTTTAAGGGAACAAAAGAGTTTCCTATTTAGAAATTCAGAATGTATGCAAAACACATAAGAATTCATAAACATGATTTTCCTTACTAAATGCAGCCTGGATAATACAGTACAATGGAGAGGTGTGTTTATTTTGTGTGCTGTGTATTTGTTATCCTTATATTATTAATTGTACAACACAACATACTCGGATACAGTATTTTTAAAAAAACACTCTTGTTTCAAAATCGTTAAAGAACACTCCAAAGTATTTTACCATATTAGTATGTCTGTGCCTTGCTGAATACACTCTGAAGACATTGTACATATATTGTAAATGTTAATAATAGCTAATATTCTAGAAATACAATAGTTTCATATTTTAATTCAATGAATACCTCCCTAGTGAATATAATGGAGTCTGCTGCTTTTCTCTCTTCTTTGGTTAAAAGAAGCACAGTTTAAGGCCCCATCTACACTGGTAAATTAGTACACAGTAAAGCAGGTTTGAGCATTGTAACTACCAAGATGTACACATTGTCAAGCCACTTAGTGCGCAGAAACTGCGTAGATGCAGCTCTCTAAAAACAGCATCTCAATGAGAGGCCTAGAGATTTCTGCACCAGGGCTAGAGCTCTGCGGTACCAGTCTAGGTACTGTGGTGATTACAGCACTGTGATTGGCCTCTGGGAAGTGTCCCAGAATTCCTGTTCTCACTTCTCTGGCCATCGGTTTGAACTCTACTGCCCTGCCTTCAGGTGACCAACTGTCAGCCCCACCGCATACATTCTTTTGCAAATTTGAAAGTCCCCTTCATATTTGCTTGGTGATGTGTGCAGTGATCACAGCTCATCTTTCAAGGTGGCCATACCTGCTCCATGCACCAGGCGATCCCCTGCTTAGAGTAATGCCGAGCTGCTGGGCCTCATTGGCATTTGGGGAGAAAAGGCAGTGCAATCACAGCTGCACTCCAGCTGTCAGAATTATGATACCTACCATGAGACTTCTAGATGCATGATAGAAAGGGGCCAGGACTGGGACACATTGCAGTGCAGGATCAAATTGAAGGAGCTGTGGAATGCCTACCACAAGGCGCGGGAGGCAAATTGCTGCTCCGATGCTGCACTCATGAGCTGCCAGTTCTTCCAAGAGCTGGATGCGATACTCAGTGGTGATCCCACTCCACTGCAAAGGACCCTGTGGATACTTTGTTGGCTTGCATGCCAGTCTAGAGTGAACTGAGCCAGGAGGATGAAATCTTGGATGAAGAGGGGGAGGGTGACCCAGAAGCAGATGATGACTCGGAGATCAGAGATTCATGCAGTCAGGAGCTCTTTTCTACCCTGGACGACCCTAGCCAGTCACAGCAGTCAGATCCTGACTAAGCACAAACAGGAGAGGAAGCCCCTGGTAAGTGGATCTGATTTTTAGAATTGCTGAAGTGAGTTGTTGGGGATAGAAGGGTTGCAGAAAGCAGGCTTGTCTCCCCCTACATGCCTAGTCAATGGTGGCAGATAAATTTTTTTTTTGCTTGAGGCGGCAAAAAACCTAGAGCCGGCCCTGGCTGGAAACAGTACTACTTCTGAAAAACATTGCATTTAAACTGCACAGAGATGATCTTGGGAGCAGTCTCCCTCTTTGTTATTAGCAGCAGAATGGTTGCGAAGAATTAGGAAGCATCCAGGAAAATCTTAGGAGGACTTTATGCATCAGGTTGTGATGCATTATGCCACCCAGAAAAAAGAATTGAAGGAGTGGCGGGACAGTGAGAAGAGGTACCTAAAGGAGAACATGGCACACCAATATTTTGGTGCTTAATTTGGGACACATTATAGGGGACTGATTTTCAGAAGGGGGGTGGTCAGCAGGATCTGAGAGTCATGTCCCATAAAAGTTTCTCAAATTGGGAACCCAAAAGTTAAGGCACCCCAAATACTACTTATTTTGAAAATGTAGGCCATGGTCATTAGTAGGCTTAATAATAGCATTCATCTTTGACAGTGTGTTTTATACTTAAATTCTTTGACTGGGGATGGAAGGAGAAGGGGAAAAAATCAGGAGATAGAATTCAAGAGTCTTACCTAGAAAACTACTTTTTTTTTCTGATATACTCTTTAAAGACCAGTTTATGGACAAAAGCAGGGTTTGTGAATAAAATCTAAATGTTTGAACTCAGACTTTCCATTCACAAAATTACCTTGTAATATTCATGGGTGTACAGATCAGAATCATTCCAACTTTTGGAAGAATGAAAATGTTAGTATAATAAGATATGTCCATGGAGAGTTGCCAGCTTTCCATTTTTTTAAAAAAACTGGACATTACAGACACAGAAGCACCCATCGGTCATCTCCTCCCAATGCCCCCCCATTGCTCGGTCCCCTCTCCCCCAGTACTCAACTGCCACCCTGAAGATAGGGTGACCAGATAACAAGTGTGAAAAATTGGGACAGGGAGTGGGGGTGATAGGCACCTATATAAGACAAAGACCCAAATATCAGGGCTGTCCCTATAAAATCAGAACATCTGGTCACCCTACCTGAAGAGCCAGGTTGGGAGGAAGTGATGTGGAGCCTTTCTGCCTGCCCAATCAGGGCATAGGTGGGCAGGAATTGGTCCCAGAGTGAGGAGTAGGAGAGAGCTGGGACTCTGGGAGGCTGAGAAATCTGGTTGGGCCATCATGAATGGCGAGCCCAGCCGCTAGCCTGCTCCTCAAATGCTGCACACTGTCAGGATCCCTTCCACTGGCAGCGCTGGTACCTAACTCTTCCCTGGAGCTGGTAGCCAGTTCCTCAGATTAAACCTCTCTTCTTCGCTGAGCTCCTCCACTAGCAGTGGCTTTTCCCACCCTCCTGACAGCAGAAGCTGATTGCAGTTACTGTGGTAACCAGACTTTTGGTATCCGTTCAGCAGTACTGATTGGATATTACACAGATCCCCTTTCAGCTGGTCTTTCTGAAAACCGGACACTTCATGATACTATACCCATTCAATAGGGGTATAAGAAGAAGAAAGAAAGCAGCATGGTGTGGGGCCAGCCAGAATCACTGACCCTCACTGCACGCAAGGTAGAGCATGAGTTGCTGCCAAAGTTCGCACAAGTAGGGGAACAACTTGCAGAAAGGGAATGAGGAGGGATAAAGAATAAACTAAGCCATGCACTTGACCCTCTTTAAAGAACAGCCAGTAGCGCCAGCTGCTCCAGGGCTGCTTAAAATGATGTCACCGATTATTATCACCCTAGTGCAGTTGGGAAGTCTAGGAGGCATTATACCTCTCCAAGGCAGTACACCTTTCTTTATGCCTCCTGGGAGACTCTGTCTCTGCACTGGCCCTTATTACTAGATCGGTGCCATCAGAACCAGGATAGTTAAAGAGAAAAAGGGGAAAAAATACAGTATAAACTGCAGTTCTTATAATCAACAATTTCACTGGGAGAAATAAAAAAAATGACTAATGATCTGCAATAGCACTGAAGAGACTATACAAAACTCCTATATATTTAAAAAAACTAAGGGCCATTAAAGTGAGTTTTCCAGATTGAACCTTTCTTTGTTTGTGACTAATTTTACAGACAATTACACTCCATTCATTATCAGCTCATCATTCACTAATGTACATCAATAAGTTTGTTTCTGCTGGTAAAAGAAGAGGCTGATTTATTTGCTGTTAATTCAACTTCATGCAAACCTGGGCTGTTGACTGGGATATTATGTTTTCATTTGGATAGCAGAAAATGACATGAAGAGCATATTGACAATAATGAGAGCCGAGTGTCCGACTCCACAATTACAGTTAAAACACTAGCCAGCAAATCAACATCTCTCCTTTCCCCGGCTGTGCAAACTTGCTGTTGTGTTAGAGCTGAGGCTATAAAAGATTTTAAAAGTAAAATATGTAATTACTAATTTTAATGGGCTAAATTCTATCACCTATATGCTGTGGGATGGATGGATGGATAGATAGCCACACAGTACAGGGCAAATGTCCAGTGAATGTCAGTGTACATAAGTGCAGCTGAATGTACTGTCTGTCTATAATTAAGATCTCACAAACATAGCATGAGCCTGACAAGTGTAGGAAAAATATATACTGGTAATTAATTAGATTATAGGATGAAAACAATCTTTCATTATAATAATCAGTACTAATCAGTGTTTGGATAAAGTGGGTATTGGTGAAATCTTCACATGATATGGCTAAATGGGAAAGAGACATATCTGGGAATAAGAGTGGTTTTGTCATTAAGACCTTGCTCTGGGACTACAGAGATGTGGGTTAAATGGCTTGCTCTGCTACAGATTTCTTATATGACCTGGAGTAAGCCACTTATTTTTACTGAGACTCAGTTTCTCTAACTGTAAAATAGGGATAATACTTCCTTTTCCCACCCTCAGCCTGTCTTGTTTATTTAGACCATGCCCTCACTAGAAAATAAAGTGTATTTTTAACGTGTTAACTAACATGCTTAAAATCCTAGAGTAAACAAGGTAGTTGTATTTTTAATATGTATTAGTAGTTTGAGGTGGTCTCTGATGGGCAACAACATGACTGGCTACCACCTATTCAAACTACAACTTGTACAAAAAACCTAAGGTAGATGAAGCATGTTAAAATATACTGTTCTGTTGGGGAAAAGAAGGCATAAGGCTGTAAACATTTTAGGACAGAGCCTATTTCTTACTATATATTTTTAATAACTATGAACATAAAGTGTCCCTGATCTCATTTGAAGCCTCTAAGTGCTATTGTAATGCAAAAAAGAGGATAAAGGTGTTCAAGTAAAAGGATACCGAAAAGGAAGATGAAAAGGGTAAACTGTTGTACCCACTTAACATGTGGAATACACTTTTTATAACAGCAACTGTATGCAATTATAAAATATTTATCTAATATACATAAGTTTTGGAATAATCTAAACACATCAATGTTCACAGAATGCACTTTAGTTAATCTAAAACAATCATCATCATCAAAGAATATTCCCATTCCAGAACGTACCACACATGAATAGGGGTTCTGAAACAATTTATATAGTGAGGGTGCTGAAAGCCATTGAACCAAACTGTAAACTTTGTATCTGATGGAAACCACTTCAAACCCAGGGAGGGCTGCTGCACCCCCAGCATCCATAGTTCCAAAGCCTATGTACATGGAGAGGGCTGGGAATGATACAATCAGAGACAAGAATGGGTAGGTTGGGAAGAGAAGAGTTGGGGAGTGTCTTAAAGGTCAAAAAGATTAATGTAGCTACAGAGGAGCTATTAGAAGGATTCAAAGAGAGGGTGTGACCTGGTCAGAGTCATGCCCATAGCCCAGTGGCTAGGGCACTCACTTGAGAGATTATAGAGCCCTGTTCAAATCCCTTCTCTCATTTAGGTGGAGGGGAGACTTGAACCTAACTGTTGGGCTAAAAGTTATGAACTAGATTCTCCTCCCTCTTGATCCCCTGTTACGTGTAAGCTCATCGCATCACACTGGATGCCAGTGTCTGGACACATGGCATGTGACTGCAGTGTGCATGCATGGAGGAAGAAACAAAGGTGCCTAGTGAACTTTTACTGACAAAATTTAAGTGCCAAGCAATTTTAGGCATCTATAAGGCTTGGGAGCATCTTATTATTGTTTTTCTCCAACTCTGGGCTGATTCTTGGATTTAGGCACTTTAATCCTTTTGTGCATCCAACCCATATTATGCAATATTGTCCAGTTTTGTAAGTGCACTTGAGCCCGCTTTTCTTAGCAAAGAACACCATTATACTAAAATGCTAATTATTTGTGTGGTGGTTATGTGACATTAACAAATTTCCTGATGTATTAGAATGGCAGTCAATCAATCAATCAATCAATCAGCAATAGCTATTTTCCTTCCAGCTACACGTAAAAGCAAATATTGCATCTGAAACATCTCTGGTACCTAGTGTCATATGTGATTTGAAGATAATACTATAATCAGCAAATCATGAAAACCAAGGAGCAGTTGCCTTTAATAATGCATGGATATTTTACTGCAGTGGATGTTTTACTGTCTGCATAACTGTACAATATATGCCATCTCTGCCATTTTAATTTCTCATAAAAGTAAGCAAGCTGTGTGCAGATCTCCGCTGAATTTATGAGCAACTTGTATACATGTGATTGGGGAAATACTGTATTCAAGCTTTTTAATGTATGTTGATTTTTATTAATGGGTTTAGCTACATGCCCTATATATGCACAAGATTCGTTCATGTTATAATATTAGTTGTATTGATCTGTGAAATATAAAACAATGACCCTTATTTTATTTTAAAATACCCTCACTTTACCTTATTTTCTTTTTAATTTCTAAAATCCTGGGCCAAGTTTGAAGGGGAAAAAAAGAGCCTAAACTTCCCTTTCATCTCTTTAAGTAAATCACACTTATTCCATTGAATTTGAAGTCTAAACATGCTTGTCACATTGCTTAATGCACTTCACTACTGCAATGCGGACTGTATATGAAACTGAACAGAACAGAATTATATGTATGTTTTTGGGGCCCTATATAGATATTTTTATTCACTTAGGCTATGTCTACACTAGCACTTCTACTGGTAAAACTTTTGATTGGTTATGAGTATGAAAAAACACCCCTCCCGGCCAACAGAAGTTTCAGCAGCAGAAGCCCCCATGTGGACAGCTCTGTGTCCCCCCGACATAGCTACAGCCACCTGTTAGGGATGGTTTAATTATGCCAAAGGGAGACCTCTCTCCCATTGGCATAGAGCAGCTACATGGGAGACCTTATAGTGGTGCAGCTGTAGGGGTACAGCCGTTCCACTATAAGGTCTGTACTATAGATATAGCCTAAAACAGGGGTCGGCAACCTTTCAGAAGTCATGTGCTGAGTCTTCATTTATTCACTCTAATTTAAGGTTTCACGTACCAGTAATATATTTTAACATTTTTAGAAGGTCTCTTTCTATAAATCTATAATATATAACTAAACTATTGTTGTATGTAAAGTAAATAAGATTTTTAAAATGTTTAAGAAGCTTCATTTAAAATTAAATAAAAATGCAGAGCCCCCCCGGATGGTGGTCAGGAATTGGGTAGTGTGAATGCCACTGAAAATCAGCTCATGTGCCGCCTTTGGCACACATGCCATAAGTTACCTACCCCTGGCCTAAAATAATCCAATTCACTTCAAAGATCATAAGCCAAATCTAACTTGCCTTATTCACAAAATTATCTCCTTACATTTTTACTTCAACAGGACTACTCTCATGACTAAGAACTGCAGTGCTTGGCTTTGTGAGAATGGATGGTGACAAAATAAGCAGTGCACAAAGAGGACAATACTTTAGAAGCAAAGACAAAGACTTTTATTATTCTTGATGCATTCCATTGTTTCACAAGTATGCTCTCTGAATTTTCCAAAACACTTGGAAGTAACTCTGGACGAGATCCTCAAAGGTATTTAGGCACCCAACTACTTTTGACAGTCAGGGCCTGAAAGCTTTGCAGTGATTTTTTTATGTTAATATTTTTAGAGATGTCTGTGTGTTAGATGTTAGGCACTGATGGAATATCTATCCCATTATTAGACATAATTCTCCTGGATTGATCTATTTAAGGCTGGATATTCCTGGCACTGATATGAAACACACATATATTTCTTCTGATGACTAAATTAATGGAAATAGAAATGGAATACAAGCATCTACAAGAGTTTAAGCCAAGTCTCTTATTGTCTCCACAGAAATGCTGAGGTTTTGCAGAATTTATCTATCTCTTCAGAGATAGATAACACACTATAAAGAACAACAACAGTAAACAGTGAAATGAGATAAAGCTTATGTCTATAAAATTTTTGTTCTGTATAAAAGATTAAAACAGCAACCTTGAGCCATCCTACCACTAAATAAATAGCAGTGTTATGTTTGGATTTGACAGTATGTGACCCTATGCAATTGTAAGAATTATACGATTGTAAGTGCATCTGGAAGGTCTTTGGGGAGGCTATGGACATGTTGAGGCAAAATCTCTAGGGCAAAGGCACCCTACATAGAAAGGTTGCTCTAAGTTGTATTGAAGGCTGGCCCAGCTCCCAGATTCATATATCCACCTTTGTCTTCCCCTTGGTCCTGTACTGAGCATATCTTGACGAGACTCTAAGAGCACATCTGAGCTGTGGCTGGCCTGTGCCAGTTAACTCAGGCTCACAGGGCTTGGGCTAAGGGGCTGTTTAATTGCCATGTAGATGCTTGGGCTCAGGTTGCAATCTGAGCTCTGGGACACTCCCATCTTTCAGGATCCTAGAGCCTGGACTCTATCCTGAGCCTGAACATCTACACTTCAATGAAATAGTTCCTTGTCCCAAGCCCCAGGAGCACAAATCAACTGGCATAGACTAGCCGCAGGTTATTAATTGCAGTATAGACATACCCTAAGACTGCCTCTATGGTCTATTTTTCACAGGAAGGGAAGATAGTACTTTATTATTGTAGCACATGTGTTTTGCTTAGTTGTGTCATAGTCTCTGGGTCAAAATTAGATTGGTCTATGAGATTGGAGAGGATTACAATTCAAATGAGAAAGGATTGGGTCCCAAAGTAGCAAGGCTATTGGTAAACAAACTCCATCAGTGTTCTAAATCTAAAGAACTAAAGGATTACAAGATAATTGTTTTATAAACTGGGGGGGGGGAAACCCTCTGCATCTGAATTAGGTTCACATCTTCCCTTGACATCTTTCACCACATTGATCAGAAATGGACCTGCAGACTTTATTCATATAGCAAGGACATTGAATTTAAGGGTTACATATCTGAATATAGATTGCAGGGCTAGGCCTTTAGTTTGCAGTTTCCTGCTCTCAGAAAAGATTAAGCACACAAACCATTTCTGCTTAGGTGTAAAAAGTAAAACCACATTGCCTGTTTTTTGTAATTACCCTGTGATTTTCCTGTATATAAAAGAGAATTCTGACTGTTTCAATGTGCTTTAAGTACACAATAAAATGTTGAAATCCCTTAAAATGTATTCTGTATCACAGAATATTAATGAACTTTTCTTTAGAAAACTTTTTCCATTTATAGCAACTGACAAGTCATGGTTAATTTTAAACTCTTTCAAATGGGGAAACTGATTTTTGTACTACAACAGCATATCAATCACAGCTTTGCCAGAAGTGCTTAACATTAAAAAAGGGAATTTTTCCTTTTATTTAAGTATTTCTCAGACATTATAGGAGGGATCCACAAAGGGACTTGGGTGTTACAATGCTGAGTGTCAAGCTACCAACCTACCTAGCTTTTAGGTGCCTAGAAAATCACAGGAACACCATTTGACATAGCTGAGTTAGGCACTTAGGCTCCCTATACAATGAATGAGGAGAGATAGGCACCTTAGAATGCAATCCACAAAAGACAGTGTGCTAGGCAGAGGGCCACCTAAGTTGTCAAATGGCAGTTGTCAATAAGAGGGGTGTATACAAAGCCTAGGTCTGGGCTGACTAGCTCTGCTTAGTGATCTACAAATGGAAATCAGCCTCCTGGAGTCGAACGGCTTAGGTGCCTAAGTAGTTTCTTAGATAAAGTGAGTGAGCTAATATCTTGTATTGGTCTTTCTCTGTTGTTGAGAAACACAAGTTTTGAAGACTTGAAGAAGAGCTCTGAGTGGCTGGAAAACTTGTCTCTCTCAACAACAGAAGCTGGTGGAAAAGCTCATGCCCCTTGTCTTTCTAATATTCTGGGACCAGCATAGCTACAATTACAGTGCGTTCATATATAGTTTGTTGTAAGAATGAGTTAGCTTTCTACCTTGCTCCACACAAAATGGCCAAAGGAAGAGGAGGTGCCTCTTAGCACACCTACTGGATAGGGAACCACAAAACTTAAGCAAATGAATGCCTATCCTCCTCTGGTTAGTGGATCCCTTTGGGGCTTAGACAGAAGATACCTAGAACAAAGCACCAGTGTGCATACCCAAAGGCAGCAATTTAGAAAACTTAGGCACTGAATGAGTTTAGGTGCCTACAGGTTCAGTGGAAATTTGGTGGATTCCAGTGAAGCCTAAACATGAGACTTGGTCACTAAGTCTCTTTGTGAATTTGGACCTTTATGCTTTATAAAATTTCTGCAAAATGACCATTTTCACATCAAAATCCCAGAAAAAAATGAAATTCCACGTTTACAATTAACCACAAATTTCATCCTAAATAAATTTTGATTTTTAATAGTAGAAAAATTCTAACTACAGTAGTGTTTTTCTTGAAAGAAGGACCATTTCTGAGTTTAATTAATTTTCACTCAAAAATGATCCTACGTTTCAACAATAAAATAAAAAGCACATGGGATTTAAAGAAATTCAACAATTTTAAAAACCGTGAAAATCTTGGCTAGTCCAGATTATTTTATGTCCACACTCCTCTCAATACAACTATAACTTTCTGGTCAGCATATTATACATCTCTTTCTGTGTCCAGTATACCTTCGGAGAACACAGCTCTGTATCTCAAGCTATGGAGATGTTCTCATTTGACCTTGGAAGTCCTTAGGGAGTAGGCCCAATATGGAGATCATTACAGAATTACATTAAGGGCGGTAAGGCTTTAATTCTGCAGATGTGTATGCACATGACTAATCCCATTGAACTCAAGAGATTATTCACATGGCATAAGTGTTAGCAGGATCAGCATTCATGACAGTTGGTATTTAGAACTGCAAAAAGCATTCTCTCTATTTTATTTTTAAAGGTTTGCACAGCACTCATATATTACAGAACTGAATATGAAAAAAGTATTGACATCAACACCTCCTGAGAGATCTGGAGAAAGTGAAAATTTCCTGCACAGCAGGGACGGGAAAGAATAGCTCATCTAGATCAGCATACTAGCAGGGGGCCTTCTAATGCTAAAAGCCTTTCACAGACTACTAGATCTTGTTTACATACATACCAGTGTTAACATTTCCGTTAGGAATATGATTTTTTCTAACAAAATAGTTTAATAGTACAACCCTCAGTGTGGGTGAAATAACATTGTAAAGGTACTGCAACAGGTTCTGTGGTAGGCTGGGTAGGCAGTAGTGTGGACAATGGTAGGGGAGCCTGGACCTTCCCACTCCACCAGGCTCCTACCCAGGACAATAGGAGAGTCAGCAGCTTTTGGCCTCCAAGGGGGCACTCTGAGTTAACTTGCCTGGGTCACTTCCTATTACCTGCTTTCCTTCCTCAGCTTCGTGTCCCCAATAAGGGAGAGGGAAAAGAAACCAAACAATCAGTGTCAAGCTGGCTCAGCATACAGTCCTATTCCCTCAGGGAGACTTCTCCGACCCCTTTGTCAGGATCTTTTAGGATAGGTGTGTCTTCCTCCTCAGCTTCCCTCCTTCTAAGCTGGGTTGCTCCCTTTTTAACGCTGTTTCCAGTAGCAGGATACTCTGCAAGGCTGAAGGGGTCAGGCCACCTGGGCCCAGTACAGTCCTTTAACCCTTTCTGGCCCAGTGTGGGGTATGTATGCCCCATCACAGGTGCCTTATATCAGAAAACCTAATTGCTCTTCTCTACAGGTGTAGCTACACTGATATAATGCACCATTATACTGATAAAATTGCATCCGTGTTATAGAACATGGCACCATTTAAACTGTAACGCTATAATGAAACTGGTAAAATTGTTGTGTTCAGACAAGGCCTTATTCCCAAATAGCCACACAAAGAAAGAGGCACACTAACGTGTCCTGGATAGGAGGAAAGACCCAGACCTTCCTGAGACAATGACTCTCTCAGCAAAGGGTTCAGGGTCAGTGTCCTCATGTCGTCTCACAAACACATCCACATTATGTAATTTATTTGTTCTATAGTTTTTCTTTTGATAAAGCCATATTAAGAGAATGTTAAGACTGTAACTTAAGCACTCAAACAACAGGAGTTACCCATGTTCCATATACAACTTTAACTCTGCCTTGTTTGTATGTATGTATACAGTACATATGTAAACTTAGCTTTTGCATTTCCTAAATTTTAAGTGATAAACTTTCAGACACAATTTTCCCTTAATGTACATTTTGATGAAATAATACTACTAATAATGAAAACAAGGCAAAGACAAGTACCTCTAATACTAGCAGAATAGAGAGAAAAAGATGGATTTGTGTGCACCTCCGTAGACTTGCATAAACACCATCAGCATTAATGTGTTTTACACAGATACAGGAGAGAATAGAACACCAAGCACAGTGTAATTATTTTTATTATGCAAGCTAGAAAATTATAATAAGATGTGAAAGCTTAACATTATATGGTAATTGCTGAGTATGCAAGTAATTCCAGTGCCATTGTATAGTGTTCATCATATGGTTATACGATTTGAAGGTGCCTTGCAAAATTCTTAGGTTTGTGATTTAATTTCTTTTTCTTTTAAACTATGTAAAGGTAGGTGAATATTATTTGTTGTTTACCACTGCTTATGCATTTCTCACAGGACTTCCAAGAAACAGGATGATTATTTCTGAAAGAGTTTTTTTTTTCATTAGTAAAATAATTTATAAATAAATAAAACCCCAATTTTCTCCTTTAATAACATGGCCTTCTTTTTAATTCTCAACTGTGCAATTTACACTGGAACTGTAAAAAAGCTATTTGCCACAAATACAAATATTGGCAAACCACCTCTTCCAAATAGGTTTGAAAATGCTTGAAAACAGATTTGCTTATCAATCTGATTTGAAAACTGTTCAACCACTTTTGAAATCAGACCACTGAACAGCCAAAAAATTCAACTCCTTCAAGCACACAGTTCACTGGCATTAATAAACCAGTCTTGAACTCATTGTACTTATGTTTGTCTCAGCTGTATTGTGTAGGGTAGCACAGTTGTGGAAACATACTGTTAGGAGGAGGGCAAATTCATGAAGGAGAAAGAGGGGTTTTTTTTTATATAAATGTAATTTTACTTTTCTTTTTCTATTTTGTCTAGTTCCTAATCATATCTCTAGGCCTCTCCCAAAATTAAAACACATCACAAAACATTTAGCAAGACAATATTTTAATTCAAATTTCCAGTTACACAAGTACAACTTTACTAATTCTTGTATAAAAGAAAATTTGCACAGACAATTTATTCATCCATTTCATGAGACCATCTAATTAACCATAAAGTGCGCTGATTGAGTAGTTAAGGTGATGGACTGCTAATCTAGCCTGTTCTTCCCATGAGTTTATCGTCCAGCAACACAGAATAGTTCCTGGGTGAAAAGCATCAAAGACTGTGGGATGAACTATAACAGGAACTAAGCGCTGTCACCAATCTTACCATCGTCTGCTCTAAATAACAGAGTCACACCCCAGTGGGATTTACAAATCACCTGTTCATCTGGCCCTTATCCTGGTTGGCACCTACATTTTTGCACTAAAAGTTCCCTATGCACTTACGTTACTGACCCACATCAGACTATCCATAGTTAGGGCACTAACCTGAGTGATGACAGGTTCCTTTTCTAATCCCTTCATCCTCTCAGGCAGAGGGGGGACTTGAACTGGGAGTCTCCCATAGTCCAGGTAACTGCCTAAACCACTAAGGTACAAGCTATGAGGGAGGTAGGTCTTTCACTCCCCCTCCCTTGCTTTTTGCTAAAATGAAGTACGTGCCTAACTCCAAGAGAGGATTTGCAGCTGAGAATCCCAAAAAGAAGGAAAACTCTCCCTGTAGCCCAGACTTAGATTCTGAACTTCCTCAGAGGCATAGACACCAACGGGATAGCTCAGTGGTTTGAGCATTGACCTGCTAAATCGAGGGTTATGAATTCAATCCTTGAGGGGGCCATTTAGGGAACTGGGGCAAAAATCTGTCTAGGAATAGGTCCTGCTTCAAGCAGGCAGTTGGACTAGATCACTTCCTGAGGTCTCTTCCAACCCTGATATTCTATGATTCTAACTCTGGGGCTCAAGCACCCATGGCAAAAAATAGTGGTTACTTAGCACCCACCAGCCATTGCTGTTTGGCAGCTGGAGGAGACACTTGTGGAAGGGGTAGGGTACTGGGGGCTGAGCAGGAGTGGAGCACCCCTGGAGGAAAATATAAGTCATCACCTATGCTCAGAGGTGTAGGGCTCAAGGGACGCCCCTCAACTTGGAATCTTCTGTTGGACAGCTTAGGTGCAGGGGCCACTTATCATGCTGGCTTCTGTAAATCCCATTCTAAAGCACCTATGTTGTCCTATTCATTGTATAACTAGCTCAGGCTTTGTGAAGCTCAATGATTTTCTAGGCACCTAGAGGGCCGGATGATGTTCGGCACCACCAATCCTAAGATTTTTGTGAATGTAGTCATGAGTTCAAGGCACATTTCTTTGATCTTGCCTTGTATAACACAAACAGAAAACCCTGCCAAACAAAACCCTCCACTGCACATTGTTCCTGCACTGCCAGGCATACAACTGTTTTCACAAACAGCTTCTTAATTACATAATTTAAAACTATAAGACAGAGCACGCAAGTTCTGTAGGTAAGACATGTTGGGATCAGAAAGGATAAGATGAATGTTTCTGGAGGAAGTGGTGGGAGCCCTAGCTCTGCTGAAACTGCTGGTGACCTCTTTAAGGGTCTATGGTTCAATATAAAAGAATGTCATGATAAAGTTGAACAAGGTAAATTGTTCTAAATTGTGCTGTATGTTGATGGAGTTTGATAAATTTATGAATGGGATTGTGTGACAGGGATTGCCTGCGACAGCAGGAGATTGGATTTGATGACCCAGGAGGTCCCTGTCAGTGCTATGTCCTACAGTCTTTCCCTGGGGAGAGAATGAAGGAACAAACCATCTGTGACAAATATTAATCAGGATGCTTAATGCACTATGGATGGTGCTCTGAGGCTATGGTAATTACCACAATATGAGAACCTTGATAGACTAGATTGAAGCATTTTTCACTTTTTAGCCCTTCCACCTGTAGATCCACATCATTACTAAAAGCTCACAAGAAAAGACAGGCTTTGCAGCATATTCACAATATCGGCAAATCCAAGATTTTGGTGCATCTATATGGGGAAGTGAACTCTAGAGTTACTCATTTATATTGAGAAAGCCGTGCCTTGAGAATCTCTGTTGATGTCAGTCAGGGATGGGGGGAAAGAACCCCTTGAGTGACCAGGTCACAAAAGCTTTAGGGCTTTGTAGATTCAGACCAGCATACTGAAACTTCACCCAGAAACTTATTGGAAGCCGGAGTAGCTCTTGGAGTATTGGTGTTAGCTTCTCCCTGCATAAAACATCTCTCATCTGCCACATTCTGCTCTGGCCTGTGCTTCTGACTAGTACTACTGTCCATTTGCATGTATAGTGCATTACAGCAGTTCAGTCAAAGCCACCAGTGACTGTGGCAGGTTCCTACATCAGAAAGAAAAGATCACAGGCTTTTAACCAGACTAAAATGGCAGATCTTCTAAAATCAGCCCTGATTCTGTTAAAACTCCAGGACTGCAAACCTGGTCCACAACAACTTTCCCAGTGTCATACTTCCACAACTGCAATTAGCTGATGCACTCAAACTGGAATAATTTGAGTTTAAGGAAGGTGGCCAGTGATGGAGCATTCTTCAAGAGGGGCTCTGAGCTTTCAAACCTCTTAATACCCTTGTGCCTCAAAAAGCGCAGGTTTCTTGATGTCCAGGCTCTGCTGTGAGATTTGTATACAGGCTTTCGACAAAAGATGACGTTTAATTTTCTCAAGGGCTATTTCTTGACAGAGGGTTTGGTTTTGTTGGTGGTTACCAGCTGTGTTTTGTGGGGTCATTTTTGTAAATATCTGTCAATGGTCCCTAGAATGACAGATACCTTCACCATATTTGTGTTACAAATCTAAAAGAATAAGAGAAATAAGTAGCAAATGCTCACTGTTAAGAGGAACTGTCAATATTTCCTTTCCAAATTCTTCTTTCAGCCCACCAACATCATTTTAGGCTATCTTGATTAAACCTCAGTCAACCTCCAACTTCACACATTTAGTGTAGCAGATCGTGGTCCTGCTGTGGCTGCTTTATTCAAGTTTATATATAATGGCAAGTGCAGGTGGATTTGGCATGGTGTAGCAGGCCAATCCTGAAGCCAGCTGGACTAATGGTCAAGTCATGGCATTACAGCTTCTTTCAGTCTCTCTGCTCTGAAGGGGCCTTGCCAGCTTATCTACATATAGCTCCATCTCATGTGTCCCCTCTTCTCCTTAAAAGAGTCAGGGCCCTAAAAGGGGGTTTTGGTGTCCAGACCACTCATCAGCCCACTCCAACTCATACTCTTCCTGGATCACCTCCTACTGGACTGGAAAGCCTCTGTTTGGGACATAGTCACAGTCTTAATAGTAGAAGTTTAGTAAGCCAGCTATAAAAGCAAGGGGAGAGGGGAGAAAGAGATCACTGCTTTCAGCGTGACCTCATCTCTGCTGTGGGCCCTCTTTCCCAGACCATCAAGCATCAGTCATCACTCTTGGTGCAGCCACTTCCCCTTTCAAATAGTACCCCCACCTGCAGCATGCTCTGCAGCTGCTGAGGGGTGGTTCCTCAGTACTGCCCCATGACTTAATGTCTTAAGTCTGCAGTCGGCTAATACAGTGTGACCTATCCTTGGTAACAACCCATGGTATGATACAAGACAGACATACTTTTCAGTTTGTAGAAAAATAATCAATATGCTATTATATAATCTGTATATATTATACAATCTACATATAACTACTTACTTGCAGAAAGATTGCCTTGTTAATTTATTATCTATCCATCATTAATAAAGATAGGGAAAAATGAGCAATTGACCTCCCTAGACACCATTCAGGATAAATCCAGCCTAATATGCCAAGAAGGCAAGTAAAGTATTTATTCAAGTACAGAAACTAATATACAAATTGTCTTCTCAATATTTGTAAGAGACTGAGAATGATATTATTGATTGAAAAAGCACAAAAAGGTATAAATGTTCAATACTGGTAACAACATGAACTGTTTTGGAAATCAAATATTTACTGGCAGGAGGCAGAGTGGACTTGCATTGATCAACATACATCCAGCAGCAGCTTAATTTTACACTGATCTTTAGTGCATTTTGAGGTAGTGATGTCTATACTTTCTAGATAAGTTAGTTAAACATCATACCTAAAGTTCTGTATTATTGTGGGGGATTAGATGACTGTGACTTGGACTCTACATGCATCCAGAAGGGAGTAAGAAACCTCCTTATACTACTGTACACCATGGGTTTGGGAACACAGTAGTAAGTGGGGCTACTCACCTTCTTACTCTTTCTCTGTAGCTAGTGGGAGAGAGCTGGAAAGAATGGGATGGGTGGAAGCATGATGCCATCAGAGGTGAGCATACTTAGGGAGAGGTCATATTTTAACTCTCATATAGGAGAGTAGTAGTATATTACTATTACAGTAGTATATTACTATTCTCTTTATGAGAGCAAGGAGGAAGCAGGGGATGAATTGTAGCTTATAGGGTGTCTAAGTCATAATGCTTACCTTGTTGGTGTATTGCTCCTTGCACTGAGCTTCACCTAATGTTAACATTAGCCCAAAATCTTTATCTTTAGAATACTAGTTTCAATTTGGGTAAGGGCTGTAGCAATGGAAATTCATTGCAAACTGATATTTGCCTTATGTGAAAGGAGTTGATGGTCTTACTCCACTTTATTGTAACTACAAGAACAGTGTTTTAGGTCAACACACAAGAAATACAAATAGTATGTTTAGTAGAGTGCAAAGGTCAATATGGAAGTGAACTAATGAAGCCTAAGACAATGGGGCTATGCTGATTTACACCATCTGAGGTTCTGGCCCAATATCTATTATTACTCCAAAAGCGGCATTAACTATCTGATGGTTTTGCGCTAAAGGGTGGCAATGGAAGGTTCATTCTCTGATGGGAGCCTCTTAATGGATAATTTTCAAAGACATCATCCACTTGACTGGAGATATCCCCCTGAGTCCAGAGACACTGTGAGTGTCACCAAGTGTCCACCAAGTGGTCACCTGAGGGATGATTTTAACTGGCATTGTAGTCATTCACATAACATCCAGTTAAAAACATAATATATTTTTTTCTATTTTCAAAATGCTTTTAAGATTCAAAACATTTTACCAACTTTTACCAGTGCTTAGATTAGAGAATATAAGAACAACAACAATTAGAAAATGGTGTACATATGAGACCACAAAATTCCCTTCCTGTGAAGACTACACCTATCATCTCTGACCCTGAAGTTATTGTAGATTAGAAGGCGAAAAAACTGCACTCACCATGACATGTTTTCCAAGCTCATGCAGTCCTCTCTCACCGATAGGGCACAGTATAATGCCTGGAGGTATTCAGTGGCAGAGGCCAGGAAAGATTTGCTGTGTTTGCATAACGGCAAAAGTATCATGCCTCGTTAGTGATCCTGCCAGAGCCAGGTCACTGAGTCACATGCGCTCCATGCTGTGTCAGTCTTGGGCATCATTACTTTGTGAGCAGGAAGGCTATAGATATAGACATTGCATTAGATAGCTTCTCTAGCTAGAGAAAACATTCCTGTGTGTTTGGCAAAGTCTGTGGCAAAAAAAGAGAAGCCCCATAGTGTAGTGGTTATCACATTCCTCTAACACGTGAACGCCCCTCAGTGTAGTGGTAATCATGTTCCCCTAACATGCCCAATGTCCCCCGTTCAAAAGCAGGTGGAGATAGGTCACTGTTCCTTTTTCTGACTCCCCTTCTGCATTTTAAGTCTTAGAACAGATCACACTGAAATTTTACTTTGAATTATATCGATTATGAGTTAAATAATATGGAAGTTCTCTATAAGTTATAGATCCGAGTTCCTTGCCCTTTCAGCTGTTCTGATAAATTAACATTTTTGTTAGGGGTGGGGGGAAATTTTCATGAAGATTTTTATAGGGACTAAATGCTATCTAGGACTCTGAAATAATCTTAATGTGGCCCATAAACTGCAATCCTACATTCTGGATTTGTCATTCCACGAGTTGAACTGCTCCTTACTACTGTCCAGGCTTCATGAGACATGGGAACAAGGGGCTGGTGGGGGTAGGTGCGACCGCATGGTAATGACGGCTGGGAGAGCAGCCTGAAGCAGAAGCCTCCAGCTTGCATGATATTCCAGACAATACTTAAAGAAGAGAATGACCTAGAGTCATTCCCATTCGGTGCTCTGAGAGAAGGATAGCCATGTCTGTCCAGGCACCCCGATCAACCTCGCCGAGGTCTGCCAGCTGAGTGGGGCTGAGCAGAACCTCAGCTGGCAGGAACCTGGGGTTCTGATCATCCAGGCAGGCAGTGGGCTGAGCAGATCCAGCAGCTGGGACCCCAGAAAAAAAGGTGCTAAATGATTGTCTGCCGTTGCTTTCATGGAAGGAAGGAGGGAGGGAGGGGTGCCTGACAATATGTACCCAAAATCACCCATGACAAAGTTTTTGCCCCATCAGGCATTGGGAACTTAACCCAGAATTCCAATGGTCAGCAGAGACTGCGGGAACTGTGGGATAGCTACCCACAGTGTACTGCTCTGTAAGTCGATGCTAGCCATGGTAGTGAGGACGCACTCCACTGACTTAAAGCGCTTTGTGTGGGCATATGCAATTGATTGTATAAAATCGAATTCTAAAAAATCAGCTTCTATAAAATTGTCTTAATTTTGTAGTGTAGAGATACCCTTAAAATATTGCATTGTGCTTTGACTAGCTTTGTCTAGAAAGATCTTGACAGAGTGGTGGGAATTCAGAGATGATCATCAAAACTCATTAGCAGAGTGGAGGTATTGCCTTGTGAGGAAAGATTTAAAAACTCAGAAACTGTTCCAATGCCTTTCAAAACCAGAAGGACCCTGTCAGTGTCAAAGGGAGCTGGACTGGGCCTTCATGTACATCAGAGACACCTGGCAGAGTCATCTGTAGATAGGGTTGCCCAACCCATTCCATTACTAGCTCCTGTTTCTGTTGCTTATATCCTTGCCAAATTATAACGGTTTAGAATTAAATTCTTCATGCTTGGTATCTGCCTCTGAATGAAGTTTTTTGGAAAGTTTCAGCAAAAATGGTTCACCCTTTTCCAAGGACAAAAGTAGAAAAAAAAGCATGTTGCTTTTCCCATGTAAAAAATGCATACAACCATTTCACTGAGAAGCTCTATTGCTTCCCTACTGTGGAGTGGGGATTGAACGTTTGACTGGTGGGAAGAGGGTCCGCTGGTCTCAGGCACATGCTATCCATGTTAAATTCTGCCCAAATTTAGCCAAACTAGTATCCTCTCAAAGTTGAAGTTCACATATGCTCATTAGAGACTTATAAATTGGAAATTATCATGCTGTCTTGCCACACAGCTCCACATACCACCTGACTGTGTGTGCGCCATCTCTACAGCGTATTTGATCATGTATTATCCCTAAAATGTTCCTTAAATTGCTCCTTCAGGCTACCAGGGGCTTTAATAGTGACTGGTACAGAAAATGAGAACAAGCAGACTGTCTTACTTGTGCTCTCAATATCCTCAATACCTATTCCTAGGAGCATGGAGATAAAGGCATTAGTTTGATTGGAATGCAGAATAGGAGGAGCTTGGAGAAGGGAGCTTGGAGCAGGGAGTTGATGAGAGGCTGATCCAGGAGCCAGAAGAAAGGATTTGGAGGGGATTGACTTAGTATATTTAACATTTTTCTAATAACATATTTTGTATGCAATATATATACATATATACAATGTATATATATATATATATTTCCTAGCACATCTCAGTAGGATGTGGGAAAGAGGCTGAGTTAATGTCAAGTTTCTGAAAGGAGTAAACTCTAAATATGGGTGGAGACATCAGAAAATCTATTTGTATTTTGAGTGTTGCAAACTATTACATGTTTATAATAAATCTTTTAATTTTCAAACAGCACGTCCCCTTAGATTACTTAATTTTAATCAAGAAGAGTTATATTTAACTCTTTCTGGCCAAGAATCCCATACTTACCTACAACCTCTATAACCTATGCCTCTTCAGTGTGATGCTCTTCCCCATCTAGTGGCACATCCTTGGCTAAGAGAGATGGCTTTTTTTAGCTCAGGCATTAACACTCATGCATTAAGATCCAGACGTCCCAGGTTCAATTCCTTCTGCCGATGACCTACTCAGAGAGATAGCATTACATGTGATGACAACTCACCCAGGAGTATCAGTATTACACCTCAGTTCAGCAAAGTACTTAAATATGTGTTAAACTCCCACTGAAGTCAGCGGGATTATTCATTTTCTGAACTAGAATCAGAGACCACTGTGTTTCATGTCCTGTCTTCAGCTGTATTTTATAGCTGATTGCAAATAACCCTCATAATGAATCTGGTCAGTTGTGCAGTACTATGCAATGGAAGACATGTGCTCTTTACCTTAATTATGCCCTGAAGCATGAGAATTGAAGCTCTTGTAATTTTTATCCTAGCTAGTATAAATACAGATCACACCATATGTCTTACTGGCAATGCACTTATTTGTGTGAAGTCATGATAGAGGTAAAAATGAGCACTAACGTATATTTCAAAGTGACATTAAATTGACATATAAAATGTGTGTTCTTTTCATTTTTAAAAGATCTTCAGTGCAGAACATATTGTTGTGTTGTCACTGATGGAGTACATTCTTGTTAGGCATTTAAATGCCTTCTTAATCCTCAAATAGTGAATATAACACAATTTTTTGTATTATTAATCAGAATATTTAAACATCAGATTTTGACATCCTTACTCAGATTGGCTAATAGCTTTCTGTGACAGGAGGTCCGCTGAAGTCGGTTAAGCCTAAAGTGTGTAAAGTACTACCCAATATGAGTAAGGTTGGCATAATCTGCTGCTAATGATAACAAAAATTCGCAGATACATAAGTAGTGATAAAGGTCAGAGTCACTTCCACATGGGATTCAATTTGCCTATATTACTTGGAGATTCTTCACCAATTGGTTGTTAATATTAGCAATAAATAATTTATTGTAGGTTAACACAAGACCTTAACTTTAAATTTAGCTCTTGACAACATCTTTTCTGCTTTGGCTCTGAACTTAGAATCCTCTCAAATGTTTCTCCATTCTTTCAGGATTGTCCTGTGTCCCACTTTGACCTTGCCTCAGCTTTTCCCACTTTTTCTCCTAGAGGCTTCTCTATTTGTCCCTCCTTGCTAGCCCAACTCTCATAAATGGTCTTTGACCCCCACCCCTCTAAGGCATTCCTGATTGCTCACCAAGCCCCTTTCAACTGCTGTCTGGCCATCCTAGACATTTATAATGTTATATAATCCTTTCTGATGCTCCTCTTGCCACCCCTCACTCCCACCAAGTGCTTCCCAGCTCTTTCCAATATGTTGTAGCTTTTGAGTTTCTCCAGTTCATATACAGCTCTGTGTGCCTTCCTTGGCAACTTATTTAGGCTTCATTGCTTTTGCAATGGTGTTATTAAAGTGAATGACTACCTCCGAGTTAATGTCTTCCATGCTTAATATAGTAGTTTTCCAAGAAAAATTGTAAAATATTTTCAGGAAATAAAATGTCTTATTAATGAGCCAAATTCTGTTCTCATTTACATCAGTGTGGAGGACACAGAATGGGTAAATCCTCAGCCAATGTTTTGGCTGATTGATTTGCAGTGCCTTAGGACTGCTAAGCACTGAAAAAGCTGCTATAAATGGGTAAACAAGAATTTCATATTAACAAAGGTAGTGCAATATTCAGTAAGTCTATTTATCTGTCTAGTCCAGCCTCTTTTCTCTGATAGTGGCCAAAAGTAGATGTTCCAGAAGAAGGCTAAAGAAATCATAAATAAAATGGGAAGATGTTGGAAAATATGTCCTAATCCCAAAGAGTTACAAATTGGATTATATTCCAAAGCACAAGTTTTATATCCCTTTCAAAAACTGTGTTAGCATTAACTATTACTGACACTCAAATCTTTGGAAGGTGAAAAGCCAGAATAGCAGTTTTATGTCACCTGTTCCCCAAGTTGAGGTAGAGGCTGGAGGCTATGAACGAAAGAAATGGGAGTACTGAGGATTGTGAAGGATGCACAGTTCTCCACCAGATCCATGGCTGGCACAGCATCTGGATGCACTCAGCAGAATTTAGAATAGTCCTGAGACTTTCCTATATTAGAGAGAGGATGATTTGGCCCCCAGTTAGCCCAGGTTTGGAGTAGTGCAGGGGTTTCAAAACTTGGTTCATGGCTTGTTCAGGGTAAGCTGTTGGCAGATCGCGAGATGCTTTGTTTACCTGAGCATCTGCAGGTACGGCCACTCGCAGCTCAAAGTGGCCGTGATTCACCGTTCCCGGTCAATGTGAGCTGTAGAAAGTAGTGGAACGGCCAACTGTGGCCACTGGAAGCTGTGAGCGGCCATCCTGCGGACGCTCAGGTAAACAAAGTGTCTCATGTCCCACCTGGGGTTTACCCTGAACAAGCCACAAACCATGTTTGGGAATTCCTAGAGCAGTAGAAAGGTGACTTAGAGCTTCCCTCAACTTTGCTGAGACTCACTTAGTCCAATATTTTTAAATTAATATATCTCAGTACGGTTCTGGTACAGGAGACATTTTGTGTGGAATTCTTCTGAAAAAATATACAAATAAAAATATATTTAGGAAACATAATAAAGAACATGCAAATTCATTTGAGAATTTCTTTTTTTTATTTAAATGCGTATTCTTGTGTACTTGAGTCTCCAAATCTATTAATCAATTTTCCTCCCTCACCTCTTTGTAATCATCCCCTACAAAAAAAATAGTATTTAGACTTTAACCACCTGTAAAAGCTGTAAGCTTTTACTTCCTAGATGTATGTATGTAGTTCACCACAGTTCAGAAGACCAGAACAAGGCCCACACATTGTTGAAGTCTCACTTACATCTTCAAACTAGGGATTAAGTGGGACTTAAATTTTGCACAGTCCCTGTGCTAGCCTCTGCACTGAGGGGAATTATACCCACTCTCAACAACTGCATAAACTTATTTACACAATCCATATTCTTCCTCTCTCTTCCCCCTGTCTTATACCTTGTTGCCTGTCTGTTACCCCAAACAATGGATTTGGGGACATTGCAACAATAACATGCCTATTACTCCCTTATTCTGTTCTTCCCGAGGTAAAAGTGTCCGGGGTTGTCAAGGAAACACTAAAGGACACAGATATAACCTTCAGATAAAATGACTGACACAGGCAATACTCTTTCCAAAACAAAGTATTTTTTATAGATATAAGTAATAATCCCTAATACAATATGATCTAAATATCATAAACAAGGCACACAATCCCTGAACCACAATTTCTTATTGCAAGTTAAAGAGCACTTAAATTACAATAGGATATAGTTTAAATCAGAGATCAGCAACCTTTGGCACACAGTCCGCCAGGGTAAGCACCCTGGCGGACCGGGCAGGTTTGTTACCTGCCGTATCTGCAGGTCCAGCCAATTGCAGCTCCCACCGGTCACGGTTCACCAATGGGAGCTGTGGGAAGCAGCACGGGCCGAGGGAAGTCCTGGCCGCAGCTTCCCACAGCCCCCATTTGCCTGGAGCAGCAAACATGGCCAGTGGAAGCCGCGATTGGCCAAACCTGCGGACGTGGCAGGTAAACAAACTGGCCTGGCCCAGCAAGGTGCTTACCCTGGTAGACCGCATGCCAAAGGTTGCCGATTCCTGGTTTAAATGATTCTTAGCAAAGCAATTTGTTGCAAGTGGCCAGTCTGCAACAAACTGCTGACAGTAGATCTTAAATTGCTTTCAAATTTACATAGATATATCACAAATAATAACAGAATTTTATGCATTCTTACAAATGAACACACACACATACTAATCCTATCCAGTTGTCTTTTCTCTCTCCACAGCAGTTTTTCTTTGTCTTCTCTTGATGTTTTCAAGGCTCTTCCCAAACGTCTCTCTTTTCCTCTGACTCAGACTCCAGACTCTGAAACTGTTGCTAGCAGCTGGCCTTTTTATGATACATTGCAGCTCTCGCTTAATATACCTTTCTGTTTTTAGAAGCAGGTTCCTCCCTCACACATGCTCAGGCTTAACCGTTACTTCAGAATTCTCACAGACAGCTCTGACCTTTAAAACAAGTTGTGACGGGTATGAGTGGGCTCTGACCAGCTAGCTGCTCAGGTAACTCACCTCTCTGTCACCCCTTACCGCACATGCTCAGTAGCCACCAATCTTGCACATGCTCACCATTGTCATTAACCTCAGAGCTGTGATTCTGCTGATCCACACTCACACCCACTTGAGTGTTTGCCAGGGCACAATTTTGGAAATCTTAAATACTTACTGAGCATGCTAAGGGTCTGCAGTATTCATCTTAGGGTTGAGTGACTTCCTTATTCAGAATAAAGATTTAGGAAAGCAAAATGGAGATTGGAGAATTTCTCTGGTAATATATCAAGCCCATCTTCTACATGCTTCATTGTTTCCTGTGAAGTGCCTAGCTTACTTGTGACCACTAGCAAGTATTATAGGAAGAATCCTTATTAATTATTCTATAAATAAAAATAATTCTTCTTCCTTGCCCGCAGATAGAAATGTATGCATAGATATATGCCTCCAGTATGAGGTAATATCCAGGAACTCTCCAAAATTTAGAAGTTCTTAAAGGAATCTCCCTTTCATCACAAAAGTTTTTCCAAGAGAAAAAAAACAAATAACAGAACATCAGGAATAGCACATCCCCAGAGTTATAAATTCATCTACCTTGTGAAAACCAAATAAATAAATTAAAAAACAAATAATGGGCATTCTCATTATAACCATAGAAAGGTAATACACACTGAAAATTATGTAAGAGGGTGATCCAGGGTATATGGGAGCCATAGCCAGTAATAAAGATTAAATTAAATTAAATTAAATTTACAAAATCCAGACATTTTATGTTCTGCTGGACTCAGTAAAATAGAGTATTATTCCACTACTTAGCCTCAGATAGCTGTGCACTGTTCAATTTATCAACAATACTGCAGGAAGAGAAAGTGTTCATTGTGTGGATCAGCCCCGACCAAACCTTAAAGATGTCTGTTATATATTTTTAGACAACCCTCTATAACTTTACGAATTAAAATTGCCTCATAGTAGAGAGATACTGTAATTTATTTGAGGTAATAAACATTTAAAGAATGAGACTGTACTGTAATAAACCTGAAAGCTAGGTAGAGAATGCAGGCAGGCTCAATATATAAATTACAAAAACCAGATACAGAGAAGAAAACATGACCATATTTTCCATTATCAGTCTATGTCAAGAGCTCCCATTTTAGCTCATATTCTTCTAATGGCAATAAATCATCCACAGATTACTCCTAATGAATTTCATTAATTGTCTGAAATGTTAATCTGGCATTATCATTTCCATTAATCTTTTATGTTATTTGTATTATTTTGAGGTATGTTATCATTTTCAAATTTCCTAAGGCTATGATAGCTATTGTATTGTACTGAGGTACATTCCTCTCATCTGAAAATTGTGGTGGCGTTGGAACACAAACGTCCAAATATATAGATCAGAATGGTAGCTTTTTATAACCATTTTGTGCCTGCTTGGCTACACAAGCAGAAGACTGTAGACTATCAGGCATTCTCTTTCTCTCTCTCTCTCTCTCTTCTTTATTATTTGTATTACGGCAGTTCCTAACAGCCCCAGGTCCATTGTAGCAGACACTGTAAAAACATGACTAAAAGTCTTTCAATTTCTTTCTTTGTTTTGCAGGCATCCATATAACTCCTTTTCTTCATAAAATAGATTCTCTCCCCTCCCACCACAAGTAACTTAGCCCAAGTCCTCTCGTGGTAAAAGTGGGCATAGCTCCAGAGCTAGCATAGTGAAGTCAATGGAGCCACACAAGTTAGAATAAAAGAACAGGAGTACTTGTGGCACCTTAGAGTCTAACAAATTTATTTCAGCATGAGCTTTCGTGAGCTACAGCTGACTTCTTCGGATGCATAGAATGGAACACACAGACAGGAGATATTTATACATACAGAGAACATGAAAAGGTGGAAGTATGCATACCAACAGGAAGAGTCTAATCAATTGAGATGAGCTATCATCGGCAAGAGAAAAAAAACTCATCTCAATAGCTCATCTCAATTGATTAGACTCTTCCTGTTGGTATGCATACTTCCACCTTTTCGTGTTCTCTGTATGTATAAATATCTCCTGTCTGTGTGTTCCATTCTATGCATCCAAAGAAGTCATTTGTAGCTCATGAAAGCTCATGCTGAAATAAATTTGTTAGTCTCTAAGGTGCCACAAGTACTCCTGTTCTTTTTGTGGATACAGACTCATACGGCTGCTACTCTGAAACAATTTAGAATGTTTCTAACTCTTATGTTTTTTTACCATAAAGTTAATCTGGTGTGTTTTATTTTTCTTGAAGCCCCATATCCTGGTATCCTGGGATTACCTGAGAATTTCCATTTTATTTATTTAAAGTAAATTAGTGCAAAGAGTTACAGGGAGCAGCTTGAAAAGGGGAATCCAATGAATCCAAAAAGCTCAATCCCTCAAAGTAAAACAGAACTCCTTTAACTTGTGTTATTATTCTTTAAAATCTCATTATTTTTAAGCCACTTTATGATATTTTGGAGCCTAACTCATGATTCTTGAATGCTTGGCACTACTGAAGTTCCACCACGAAGAGGACCTGATCCCTTGTTTCTCAAAAGGGGATTAGGAGTGCATAATGTAAAAATAAAGACTTTATATGTGAATCTGTAGTATACTCTGAAATAGTTGCTGCCTTTAAGCAAATGCTGAAATCCTCTGTCAGGAGAAACTTCCACTGAAGATAATAGACTGCAGGACTTTGGGCATAACCCAAAGCCTTTTGAAATCAGTGGAAAGACTTATTTACACTACAGCTACTGTACTGAAACTCTAAAGTGGGACCAATATTTATATTCACTTTTTGGTTTCTTTATGCTGCTAGAGAGGTAAAGTGGCCTTAGTGTAAGTGAGGATTTAACCCCAATGGGCTTTGCATCAGGCACTTGGGGACAGCATTTTTAAAGTATTTAGACACCTAAAATTCAGATAAGCAGATAGTGGGATTTTCCAAAATTAGGAGTTATTCAGCCAGGTGTGTTTTTCAAAAAATCCCACTAGGCTACTCAATACTTCAAAAAATCTGGCTCTTGGTGCTTTGTCTGGCTGATTTCACTTTTTTTTGTGATTAAATAGTTACAATAGATCTATTTGCATTTCATATAACTATATTTAATTCCATTTTTTTAAACTATGTATTGTATTTTCAGTTTTGGTCTGGAGAATGGAATCTTTATATGCATATTCTGCAGTCATTTCTGCAAACATCCAAAGTTTGAAAATTTAGATCAATATGCATTAAAATGTTTGAAGATGATATACTTTTATGCTGATATTAGCAATACTAAATAATGGTATTATTATAATTTATTAAAAGCATCTATATTTGCAGAATATTTATAGCTTTAATAACGTTATCACATTAATGTGCATATTTTAATGACTTTTCAGACAAAGCATAAGTGAAGTAATTTTATATTACTGTGAAAAAACTTTAAATATATTTTCGAACATTTTGATATATTGCTCTTAGTCCATGCTTTTCAACTAGATATTTCTTTTTAATGACAGCTATTTATACAGATTATGAATTCTTTATTTTACAATTTTATTTTATTAATTAATTAATACAACATTATATCGCATTAAGATGCACAGTTCCTGAAATCAAGAATGGTAAGGGAATCTTTGATTCAAACATGTTGCTTGATATCCAGAATTAAAGAAAAAGAGTAGAAAATTGTCCTTTGTTCTCAAAATGCATGTAGGTTTATACAAGGACTGATGTTTACTGCACCCAGCAGACTTCTGGAAACCATTCTCATTCTTCGGGACAAGCAGGTAGTGCATGTTAGAGCTTGGAGATTTCAAATGCTGCACTTTGTGAAAGCCAGCAACATTTGCAGGGAGGAAAAAAGTTTCTTGGTGATATTGGAAGGAACTCTCTTATCCCCTCATAACATGATGTATTGATAAAGGTCAGGTGCTATTTAGTTTTAGAAGTCTAGGCCACAATTTGCTAAGCTGGAGTCTAAACTTAAGCATCTCTACCCATATTTAAGCATAGAAGAAAACATGGCCAGCTTTTCAGAGGTGCTATTGATATTGTTGGGAACTCAGAACAGTTCAGAATATTTTAAAACATGCCACTTTCATCTGTGCATCTACATATGTATTTAGATATGGAATTTTAGGCACCTAGTCTTGAAAATGATGACTTGAAAATGTTTAAAAGGTTTATTTTCCAAATGAGTCTTCTATTTTAAAAATGCATGATATATGGTTATAATATGCACATATACGTCACTGACTAATTTGATGAAGTGCCTTGTCTATAAATACACTTGCTTCTTAGACAGATGTTTGACAGTGTGTCTAACTTTCCTTATTGTCAGTATTTCTTTGATTCAATTTCCTCTTAATGATTCAGGGAGGATAGTCTAAATAACGCACATGCTCAGAGCTTGGCTAATAGTAAATTTGCCTAAACAACTGGTTTTTGGGGACATTGAAATTATTCAAGAATTCAGGTCAAACTCAGCAAAGACTTTCAGCCTAAAAACTGAAAATAAAATTTAAAAAAAGTCAAAATAAATTTTCCAAGCAAAACAACTCAACATTTTTGAAACAAACAAAATGTTGAAAATATTTAAACATGTTTCGTTTTGACTTTGCAAAACTAAATGCCAATTTGGACTGACATAAAAATGCTTTGTTTTGATCAGACTGAATTATTAATTTATTATTATTATTATTATTTTCTTTTCAATGAGAAAGATCAGTTTTAGTTCAAAACAAATCTATTTTTATTTTATTTTTGGTTTGTTCACTAAATAAAAAAAAATTAAAAAAATTATTTGTTCTGCTCTTGATATGATACTGATTAGTCTCATCCTTATTCCTGTCTTCCACAGAATATGATGTTCTACTGGAAATAAGACTGATCAGTGTAGTTGTAAATAAGGATGTTTAAAAAGACTGGCTAGCTATCAGGGCAAGCTCCCTTTCAACTAGAACACATCACCCAATCTCAACCCCCACAGCCAGCTATTCACCCAGAAACTTACTAGCAGTTTGTTAAGGGGGTAGTGGCCCAAACCCTACCACTTTGCCCTTCACTTTACTGTTCAGGTGACATTGGCCAGGCTCTCTATCCCTATTAGCACATTCAAAGAGAGTTGGGAAGGCAGGACGATGTTCTTCACCTCCAAATCCAGTAAATATCTGCTGGAGAGGCAGGAAGCAGTTTATTTATCTTCTATATTACGGGCTATCATCTGCCTCTGCTACTTCATCAGATAGCCTGGCAACTTTAATTCAGATGAAATACATCCCCAAGGTATATTCCTCTCTAGTTGAGACATAAGGAAAAACGGGTGAGATAGTAAACCTGGCTATCCTCTGTGTTGGGAAGAAGGATTTTAGCATTTTGGTCAGCTGAAAGATTAGGTTTATGTGGAGTGGGATTTGTTGAAGGGCAAATAATATTATGACCAGAAGTGTTTACTTGCAAACTATGAAGACTATTTGCCTGAATTAAGGCATTAGGGCACGTCAGAATTTTATTTTCAAACTGCAACAATTTTTGCTATGACTTTAAAAAAAATGATGTAATTTTAATTTTAAAAAAATCTGAGAAATTTTATAATGAACAGTTATTGGTCTGTTTTGTTGGATTAATGAAGCCTTGACACTACATCTTTTGTGAATGCTTTGTTGTCCAGTGGACTGTGGCACCAGGAAGATTTTCATTAAAATAATAGAAGAAAGTGGATTTCTCTATGTTTTTAAACCAGCCTACATATTTGTCCAAACTTTGGTCATAAGTCTTAAAGTGTGTGCGCGTGCGTGCGCGTGCACACACACACACACACACCTCCTTCTGCTTTTTAATTGTCAAAGCATATTAACTATCACCTCTGCAAGATGAATTCCTATTTTCCATTTGTGTTTCTCTGGGCACACCTTCATTTATATTTAACTTCCTATAACATAATAATTACCAATTGATGTATTATAGACACAGAGTATTGTATCTAGTTTATTTTAATTTTTTTAAGTGCCAGTAATGACCACAAAGTAAGTGGAAGAAAAATACTAAATCCTACCAGAATTGCACTTGGGAATTACTGTGTTCAAGGATGTTGCAGCATTGTCAATGGAAGGTCCAAATATGATCAAAAAACTAGACATTCACCCTCTCCCTACAAAATACTTGACCAGATAGGGAACTCCCATCTTATTCTCTAAACACCAGCAAATATTTTGTCTTGAATCACATGATGAAGTCGAATGTGGAATTTGGTAGACTGCAAGAAGGATCACTTTTCAAAGCAGAGGCTCTTCTACTAAGAATGCTGTGCCATATATTTTTGCCCAGGATCTGGGAATTCAGCCTGAGCACAGACAGAAGAAACATTCTAGCTAACTGCAACTTCTGTGTTTTGGCATAGAGGAGAGTTGATAACAGATGGACACCCCTTTTGCAGTGTTATTGTTACAGAATAGAGATATTTGGCAGACACTAATGCGTTTTTGATGTAATGCTGGTGATATTGAAGCATCATAATGCTAGTCTTGCTCTGCACCATTTCTTTCTTTTGTTGACCATATGCCTATTGGTAGCATACAAAGAAGTAAAGTGTGCTTGTTGCCATTTTATGAGAGATGCAATGGCACTATCATCAGAAAATGTGCAAATACTTACATCTAAGGTATCATCAGTAAGAAATTATCAGAATGAGCAGTTTCCATGACTAATATACTGAAAATCAACTCATTCTACTTACTGCATGGTAGGGGAGCCTATGCCATTTTAATGGAAAAATAAAGAATTGAAGCAGTTTTTTTATTAGTATACAGTTTTTAATATATTTTCAAAATATACATTTTCTTTTTAATGATTTTGCCCTTTTCCATTAGGAAAATGAGTGTTTCTTTGTGCTTCTATGAAATAAAAGTCTTTAGAGACATTTTCATCTGTATTGGTATCAGTAGAATTCTAGAAGACAATCTGTGCTCATTCATTTGTGCTGCCAGAGGCAGATGAGCACAAAACATTCACAGCCTCACTCTCCACTGCGCAGTCTGTAGTTCCTGGCCTTCTTCAGTCATTTGTATGAAGTCAGTGGGAAGTGGTCATAAAATGGGATCAGATCAGAGCAGTCGCACTTTACAGCTTATTTGCATTTATTTTGCCCATGTAGTAGAAGGTGTAATATAGCAGAGAATACAGCCCTGTAGTGAAGATCTCATCTGTAAAGTTATACAGCCAAACATTTCAACCCTGGGTGTCTAAAGCTGGACATAAATCTACTTTTCGGTATGTAAATAAGCAGCCTGATTTTTGGGCGTGTTGAATACATTTAAGCCTGTAGGCACTATGGGTAACACTAGCCCTGCAAAGCAGGCCATTTACTTAGGTGCATAATTTCTGGCCTATCATTTTAAAATCTCTGCACTGCCATAGCAACCAAAAGTCAAACAAACAATAGTCCTCTGGCCTCAGACTGAATCTCAAATCATTAGTCCTTCCATCCCTGGTCTCAGACTCTTTTTTTTGGGCAATGGTTCAGCCCTCCCTATTTTCTGGGTTAAGCAGGCAAGTTCCATCTGTTCAGGCCCCCTGCTTCCTTCCTGAGCTTGTTTTCTTCTTGCTTCTCCAAAGCCTTTCCCACAGCCCCTTCCTGGTCCCATTGTACACCTTCATTCCTCTCAGGCACCCTGAAGTCTCAGGCTTCACCCTTCCTTCAGGGCTGGAGTCCAAAGGATTCTGACCTGGAGTTCTCAAAAAAAATCCCAAGTCAAAAGACTAAATTCAAGTCATTCCCACCCTTCAGGCTTGAGCTTTAGTCTTCCCCAAGTCTCCTCCAATTTTCTACTCCTGATTGAATACCAACACTCCAGGGAGACAGCCCTTAAGTCTTGCCTTCATTTTTAGACCAACAACAAAAGCTAACTCCTCTCCTGTGGGCTTTTCCCAGATTTCTTCTGTCCTAACTTCTGTCAAACCATTTTAAGATGCAGACACTCCCAGCCTCTTCTCTTTTCCCAGACTAACTTCCAGTTCGTTTAAGGACACCTGACTCCTTTCCAGGTGGACCTACCAATTAGGGTTGCGAGGTGTCTAGTTTTTTAATGGAATGTCTGGTCAAAAAGGGACCTGGCAGATTCAGTCAGCATTGCTGACCGGGCTGTTAAATGTCTGGTTGGAGGGACTGGCAGGCTCCCTACCTGGCTCCACATGGCTCCCAGAAGTGAAGAGTTGTCCCTGCAGCTCTGAGGTGCAGGGGCAGGCAGCGGGGCTCGGAGCACTGCCCCCGCCCTGTGCGCTGGCTCCACACTTCCCATTGGCCAGAAACGCACAGAACCGCCTAGCTGCCCCTATGCCTAGGAGACCAGAGACACGTCACTGCTTTCGGGGAGCCCCCCTAAGGTAAGCGCTGCCTGGAGCCTGCACCCCCTTGAGCCACTTCCTGCATCCAAACTCCCTCCTGGAGCCCACACTCTGCACTCCCTCCTGACCTCCTGCCCCAGCCTTGAGCCCCCTCCCATACTCAAACTCCTTCCCAAAGCCTGTACCCCACAACCCCTCCCACCCCTGCCCCAGCCCTGAGCCCCATCCAGCATCCAAACTCCCTGCCAGAGCCTGCCTCCTACACACACTTGCCCCAGCCTTGCCCGTTCTCCTGCACTCTGAGCCCCTAATTTGTGGCTATTGAAAAAGAGTGACTATATACTATATCTAATATATGATAAATCAGTGTATCTACAAAAAAGTAAGCACAGCTATTAAAAAGTGTAAAAGGCTACTACTGCACTTTACTAGATATTTGAGGAGTATAGTGACACATTATGCTGTAGTAACTAACAGTTGAACTAGTGTGTGGGATTTTAAGAGTGTCTAAAGTCATCTTTTCAGATGTGGAGCTTGCAAGGTGAATTTACAGCAGCCTCAGAGAAGCACAGAGTGGAGGAACTGGACCAGTGTTCTCATCACACACCTAAGATCCGGTCCAGAGGTTGGCAAACTCTGGCACATGGCTCGCCAGGGTAAGCATCCTGATGGGCCAGGCCAGTTTGTTTAATTGCCACTTCAGCAGATTTGGCTGATCACGGCTCCCACTGGCTGCAGTTCACCATCCCAGGACAATGGGGGCTGCAGGAAGTGGGGCGGGCAAGGGATGGGCTGGCCGCAGCTTCCCTCCACCCTCATTGGCCTGGGATGGCAAACCCTGACCAATGAGAGCCGCGATTGGCCGAACCTGCCTACACGGCAGGTAAACAAACTGGCCTGGCCCACCAGGATGCTTACCCTGGCAAGCCGCATGCCAGAGGCTGCTGACCTCTGATCCAATCAATGGACCACATTTGAAGTCCTTCTAGGTCTGAATCTCAGTTATTTGCCAGGTGACATTCCTGCTGTAATTCCAACTCCCAATTTTACAGCCATTGGGCTAGCCTTAGGAATGCTGGAGTTCAAAACTGAGGGATTGTCAGCAGCCAGATGCAGCATTATCAGTGCCAAAGTAATTTCAGGCCAGAGCACAAGTCCCATTGAAATTCAATGGGTGTGAAAATCTCACCCTGTGATAATAATGCCTATTGAGTAGTTCTGTTTCATATGTCCCCCCACCCATAGGTTCAGATGCCCATGTAAACCATGGTAAAGGATATTGATACAATGATCAGAAAAATAAAAATTGTTTATTACAATTCATTTTCACACCATTAATTTATTCTAATAGATCCATTTTTTTCTGTGTTCTGAGTGAATCATAACCTCTTACAAATAAGTGTAGTAATAAATTTGCACCTGTACTCCTGGGTGGGAGAGTAGTTTCCTTCAAATTCAGAGGATAAAACATCATTAGATTATAACAGATGCTAGGTCTAATTTTGTCCCTTTATCTATTCTTTGTTATCACTGGCACATGCTTAGGAGATATTGCTTGTGTCATGAATCTGAAACAAACAAAAAGCTTCTTGTGCCGCAGTTCTTGCAAGAACAAGCAATTTTCACACCATCCCTGCTGAAACCCTCACCCTGCTGCTGTGCTATGTTGTTGCTTTAATTTCATATACTTTACGAGTTAATGAAAAATCAGGGCACATAAGGGAAATTAGATGGCACAGGTGTTCAGGAACTCAACCCTTTCATTTGAACTCACCAGGCTTACTTTACCAAATATCTTAAGGAGTCCCTCTACTGTCTGAACATTCATAAAGTGCAGGAGGAGAATTTTTAACGTGTGACATGGTTAGGATTTCAAAGACATTCCCTTTCACCATCAAAATAGTTCAGCAGTGGCCATCCATTAAAATATAATTGGTTTATATCTATATCCCTTTCAAGATCACCAGTGCAAAGGAATGGAACGTTGGTCATCTTTACTTGCCTGAAAATGTTCTAAATGCAGGGTTAGACTTTTAAAAGAGCTCAACACAGCACCTGCATCCCTTGTTATTCTTTATGTTGGGTGATGCTGAACTCTTTGAAATTCTGGCTTTTTGCTTAGTAGATAGGAGTGAATAAAGGTATGTATGGAAAACAATATATCTGTTGACTTGTTCTAGGTTGTAGACTAAGACAGGAGATTTCTTCTTTAGTCTTTCAGGTGACCATCTCATGTTCTGAAACATGAGGTTTAACTACTAAATATTTGGTTGTATGTTAATTTAGAGAGAACTTAAAATTTATACCTAGGCCATAATGTAAATACATCATTGTAAATGGCTAGTAACCGCAACAGGTATATCACTCCTCACACTCAAATTTAGCTCCCATGCTAAATAAACAGAAGCATCTTGCATTTTGTTCTGTGGGAGGTATTTAACAGGAACAAATTAAGACAAGAGCAATCCACTGAGAATACGCTGCTGCCACTTCCTCCATTTTCCTACCAGAAATTTCTACTCCGTGGAATAACAGCAAGAGAATTCCAGCTGTCTGCAACTATTATAGCACGCCATTGAGAAAGGCTCATCCCAGCTTGGCACCCCAGCTTTGCATTCTCCCATGCTGCACCTCATTTCCCTTGACGTCTGCAGTCTCCCTTTTTTGGTAAAGTGGTTTGGTGCACTTTGGTGTCTTGCCCTCTGGTTCCTCCTTCCTGGGACAAAAAAAAGAGTTTGAACATAATACAAAAAAATTCTGTCGCTGTCTGTCATGGGCCTCAATGGTCTTTCTGGCCCTCTCCAGGCCCAGATTGTTCTTTGTGGCTGGGGGTTACCCTTTGGATCCTCACTGCAAAGGACTCTCGTCTCCTCTTGTCTCAGGAGATTGACTTTCGTATTTTCTTCGGGATCAGTAGTCTTTAGAGCATTTCCTGGGGCTCAAGTATTCCTTCAGTTCTATTCCCAGGTTTAAACAGTCCCTTGGTGCATAGCCCCACAAACAATCTTTCTCCTCTTAGTACAGGAGTTCCTTGCAAACCTCACAACATTCCTAACTCATGATGTCATGATACCTGGTATTCTTAAAGCCCCAACTCCTGGAGTCACAATATGAATTTTCTTGTGTTTTTTTTGGTTTTGTTTTTAAAAGGGGAAAAAAATAAAACAAACAAAACCAAGCTCTAATGTTTGTGGAGAAATGCTTGAAAATATATTCCAAGTGCTCCCTAGAATCCTCCAAACCACAAGCCAAATACCAACCCCACTATATGTTGATTTTAAAAATCTCATTTTTAAATCCAATCTCGTGATGTTTTGGTGCCCAGGTAAAAAAGACAGATATAGTAGTCACCTGACCATAGTTTCATGACCCTTCCCAGTCATGTGCTTCCTCTGATCAGATATGTCACCTGAGGAATCTCTAGTCCAGGGGCCGGCAACCTCTGGCACATGGATCGCCAGGGTAAGCACCCTGGCGGGCCAGGCCAGTTTGTTTACCTGCCGTGTCAGCAGTTCAGTGGACAGTGGCTCCCACTGGCTGCGGTTTGCCATCCCAGGCTAATGGGGGTGGCGGGAAGTGGCATGGTTGAGGGATGTTCTGGTCACAGCTTCCCATCACCCACATTGGCTTGGGATGGCAAACTATGGCTAGTGGGAGCCACGATAGGCCAAACCTGCAGACACAGCAGGTAAACAAACTGGGCCGGCCCACCAGGGAGTTTACCCTGGTGAGCCACATGCTAGTAGGCATTTGCCTGCAGTCTTCAGACAGAGCACTAAGAAACCACAGAAATTTGACAGGAACCAGGGAGATTGTCAGGTCATCCCCATCAAGGCTTCTGAGTTCTAAGTAATCTCTGAGATGTAGGAGTTAATGCTTGTTATCCCTTTCCTAGTGTAGTATTGCATTTCATCCAAGTCTCTAGTCTTCTCTATCCTACTTTTTGTTTCTTTGGATTCTTCTCCCTCCCAAAAAGACATCTAGTTATCAGGCGATTTTAATTGAAAACCCTGATTTGGACATTATGCAAATGCAAAGGAAAAGAAAGGGAACATTTCAAAATGAATGCTCATTTAAACTTTTGATTTTTTCAGAATACTTTAACTGCTTCTTTCCCCCTTTTGTGTGTTAATACATTTTTCAAGGATTCTTTTTATCTAATAGATTAAAAAAAAGAATAAGAAGTAGGCCAAGTCCCTCTGCACATTCCTATGAACCTAAAATTAACAGCCTAATGTTTTGACACTGAAAGAGTGATTTAGTAGACTCTGATAGTCTTATGAGGCTTTGATAGTCTTATGAGGAATTTTATCTAAATCACTTTAAAAATCCAAATAAATTAGGTCCGCTGGATGACTTGTCTAAACTTTTACAAATAATTCAAACAAGTTAGGGAGAGAAAACTGATCCCTCTCAGAAACTATGCTGGCCTGATAACATTAGATTGTATTTGTTAAGTGTTGTATAAGAGCTTTGAATTTATTATTAATTACACTCTTAACAGTCAATATTTTTAACCCTATCTCCCATTACTTTTCTATAGTCATCTGGCCTTGCCCCGTCACACTTTGTAAATCAAAAATGTTTTCCCACTACCATGCTAGTAAAGTAATTAGACTCCGGCTCTCTCAGCTCAATGTCTGGAGTTAAATTCTAAAATCCAGGACTTTCCACTCAGAATGATTTACCCTCAGCTCACTAGATTTTTATAAAAGGGGAATTCTTAACTCAAGTATCACAGTTAATCATATCATCATGGTAGTGCAGGGAGAGATGATGCTTTCTCAGATGGGACCCAACCTACATAGGGCTTTAAAGGTCAATATCAGCCCATTGAACTGAAATTGGACATGCACATAAAAGCAGAGTGTTCTTTGCAGCACTGCCAAATCAGAAGGCTGCTTCAGCCTCTGAGTGGTCTTCAAGAGCTGACTGAGAGAAGCATGCCCATTATAGAGGTGACATAAAGCACAGACATCAGAGACAAGCCCCATACCCCAGATAACCATCCTGCATATAACCAATCAGGGTGGGAGTATAAAGGTTCGTTATACCATGACACCACTTGTCAAGGCTCCTGGCTGAATAAAGAGAAAAAGATTTTTTGAAAAAGTTGGAGCACTCTCCCCCCGCCCCTTAAATCAAGCACTTAGATTCTGTGGAACAGAGGTGAAACTCACCAACCTTAATACTACTCATAGACTCATAGACTCTAGGACTGGAAGGGACCTCGAGAGGTCATCGAGTCCAGTCCCCTGCCCTCATGGCAGGACCAAATACTGTCTAGACCATCCCTAATAGACATTTATCTAACCTACTCTTAAATATCTCCAGAGATGGAGATTCCACAACTTCCCTAGGCAATCTATTCCAGTATTTAACTACCTTGACAATTAGGAACTTTTTCCTAATGTCCAACCTAAATCTCCCTTGCTGCAGTTTAAGCCCATTGCTTCTTGTTCTATCATTGAAGGCTAAGGTGAACAAGTTTTCTCCCTCCTCCTGATGACACCCTTTTAGATACCTGAAAACTGCTATCATGTCACCTCTCAGTCTTCTCTTTTCCAAACTAAACAAACCCAATTCCTTCAGCCTTCCTTCATAGGTCATGTTCTCAAGACCTTTAATCATTCTTGTTGCTCTTCTCTGGACCCTCTCCAACTTCTCCACATCCTTCCCAAAATGCAGCACCCAGAACTGGACACAATACTCCAGTTGAGACCTAACCAGTGCAGAGTAAAGCAGAAGAATGACCTCTCGTGTCTTGTTTACAACACACCTGTTAATGCATCCCAGAATCACGTTTGCTTTTTTTGCAACAGTATCACACTGTTGACTCATATTAAGCTTGTGGTCTACTATGACCCCTAGATCTCTTTCTGCCATACTCCTTCCTAGACAGTCTCTTCCCATTCTGTATGTGTGAAACTGATTGTTCCTTCCTAGGTGGAGCACTTTGCATTTATCATTATTGAACTTCATCCTGTTTACCTCAGACCATTTCTCCACTTTGTCCAGATCATTTTGAATTTTGACCCTGTCCTCCAAAGCAGTTGCAATCCCTCCCAGTTTGGTATCGTCCACAAACTTAATAAGCGTACTTTCTATGCCAACATCTAAATCGTTGATGAAGATATTGAACAGAGCCGGTCCCAAAACAGACCCCTGCGGAACCCCACTTGTTATACCTTTCCAGCAGGATTGGGAGCCATTAACAACTACTCTCTGAGTACGGTTATCCAGCCAGTTATGCACCCACCTTATAGTAGCCCCATCTAAATTGTACTTTCCTAGTTTATCTATAAGAATATCATGCGAGACTGTATCAAATACCTTACTAAAGTCTAGGTATATCACATCCACCGCTTCTCCCTTATCCACAAAGCTCATTATCCTATCAAAGAATGCTATCAGATTAGTTTGACACTGTCATAAACAGATAGCTAAGGGTTAATGTCTCTTTCACCTGAAAAAAAAAGTAACCTGAAGCACCTGACCAGAGGACCAATCAGGAAACAGGATTTTTTCAACTCTGGGTGGAGGGAAATTTGTGTGTGAGTCCTTTGTTCTGGGTCTTCTGCCTGCTCTCTCTTGGCTATGAGGGGATTTCTATTTCCTGCTTTCTAATCTTCTGTTTCCAAGTTGTGAGTACAAAGATCAGATAGTGATTTATATATTTTCTTTTGTATTTACATAGGTATAGTTGCTGGAGTGCTTTGAATTGTATTCTTTTTGAATAAGGCTGTTTATTCATATTTCTTTTAAGCAAATGACCCTGTATGTGTCACCTTAATACAGAGAGACCATTTTTATGTATTTTTCTTTCTTTTTATATAAAGCTTTCTTTTTAAGACCTGTTGGAGTTTTTCTTTAGTGGGGAACTCCAGGGAATTGAGTATGTACTCACTAGGGAATTGGTGGGAGGAAGAAGTCAGGGGGAAATCTGTGTGTGTTAGATTTACTAGCCTGACTTTGCATTCCCTCTGGGTGAGTGGGGAAGAGAGATTAGCTCTTGGTAATTTTGTTCTCCAGGACTGGGAAGGGGGAGGGTGGAGTCCCTCTGTTTAGATTCACGGAGCTTGCTTCTGTGTCTCTCTCTCCAGGAACACCTGGAGGGGGGAAGGGAAAAGGTTTATTTCCCTTTGTTGTGAGACTCAAGGGATTTGGGTCTTGGGGTCCCCAGGGAAGGTTTTTGGGGGGACCAGAGTGCCCCAAAACACTCTAATTTTTTGGGTGGTGGCAGCTTTACCAGGTCCAAGCTGGTAACTAAGCTTGGAGGTTTTCATGCTAACCCCCATATTTTGGACGCTAAGGTCCAAATCTGGGACTAGGTTTATGACAGACACGATTTACAAATCCATGCTGGCTATTCCCTATCACCTTACCAGCTTCCAAGTGTTTGCAGATGATTTCTTTAATTACCTGCTCCATTATCTTCCCTGGCACAGAAGTTAAACTAACTGGTCTGTAGTTTCCTGGGTTGTTTTTATTTCCCTTTTTATAGATGGGCACTATATTTGCCCCCTTCCAGTCTTCTGGAATCTCCCCCGTCTCCCATGATTTCCCAAAGATAATAGCTGGAGGCTCAGATACCTCTTCTATTAACTCCTTGAGTATTCTAGGATGCATTTCATCAGGCCCTGGTGACTTGCAGGCATCTAACTTTTCTAAGTGATTTTTTACTTGCTCTTTTTTAATTTTCTCTTCTAAACCTACCCTTTTCCCGTAAGCATTCCTTCAGACTTCTCAGTGAAGACTGAAACAAAGAAGTCATTAAGCATCTCTACCATTTCCAAGTCTCCCGTTACTGTTTCCCCCTCCTCATTGAGCAGTGGGTCTACCCTGTCCTTGGTCTTCCTCTTGCTTCTAATGTATTGATAAAAAGTCTTCTTGTTTCCCTTTATTCCCATAGCTAGTTTGAGTTCATTTTGTGCCTTTGCTTTTCTACTCTTGCCTCTGCATTCCTGTGTTATTTGCCTATATTCATCCTTTGTAATCTGACCTAGTTTCCATTTTTTATATGACGCCTTTTTATTTTGTAGGTCACGCAAGATCTCGGGGTTAAGCCAAGGTGGTCTTTTGCCACATTTACTATCTTTCCTAACCATCGGAATAACTTGCTTTTGGGCCCTTAATAGTGTCCCTTTGAAAAACTGCCAACTTTCCTCAGTTGTTTTTCCCCTCAGTCTTAATTCCCATGGGACCTTATCTATCAGCTCTCTGAGCTTACCAAAATCCGCCTTCCTGAAATCCATTGTCTCTATTCTGCTGTACTCCCTTCTACCCTTCTTTAGAATTGCAAATTCTATGATTTCATGATCACTTTCACCCAAGCTTCCTTCTACTTTCAAATTCTCAACAAGTTCCTCCCTATTTGTTAAAATCAAGTCTAGAACAGCTTCCCCCCTAGTAGCTTTTTCAACCTTATGAAATAAAAAGTTGTCTGCAATGCAGTCTAGGAACTTATTAGATAGTCTGTGCCCCGCGGTGTTATTTTCCCAACATATATCTGGATAGTTGAAGTCCCCCATCACAACCAAATCTTGGGCTTTGGATGATTTTGTTAGTTGTTTGAAAAAAGCCTCATCCACCTCTTCCACCTGATTAGGTGGCCTGTAGTAGACTCCCAGCACGACATCACCCATGTTTTTTACCCCTTTTAGCCTAACCCAGAGACTCTCCACACTTCCGTCTCCTATGTCCATCTCCACCTCAGTCCAAGTGTGTACATTTTTAATATATAAGGCAACACCTCCTCCCTTTTTCCCCGTCTATCCTTCCTGAGCAAACTATACCCATCCACACCAACATTCCAGTCGTGTGTATTATCCCACCAAGTTTCAGTAATGCCAATGATGTCATAGTTGTATTTATTTATTAGCACTTCCAGTTCTTCCTGCTTATTACCCATACTTCTTGCATTTGTATATAGGCATCTAAGATACTGGTTTGATCTTGCCTCCCAGCTTTGCCCTGACCCTCCTTCCTCTCTGCCATTATAGCCCATGCTCCCTCCTGTTTCCAACCCATCTCCCAGGTCTTGTTCCCCACTTACCTGTGGGCTTTGCTCACCTGTCCTAGTTTAAAGTCCTCCTTACTAGGTTATCCAGTCTGTGCGCAAATAAGGCCTTTCCCCCCTTACGAATAGCTTTGATTCCTTGTTGGATAAATATGAACTTAAAGAATTAGTGTAGTCTTAAGGAAATATATACATGTTGTGAAGAAAGGCCCTGACTTGCAAGTAGAAGGAAGGCCTTAAAAATAATAAGTTAATGGGTCAGACGTCATGAAGTTGGGAGGATGTCTGGTTCAAAGAATAACTGATGAGATAAGGGGAAGTTTCTAAGAAAAAGGCTTCTGGCTGATAGGTATAGCTACAAATGGTTTTAAATGAGAAAATGAAACCTGTCTTGTGGCCTTTTGCACCTCCACATACCAGTTTTATCTCAAAATGTAGGGCCTATGTGAACCCAAGTGCAAAAGAAAAACTGGTAGTCAGCAAGAAGAAAAGGAGGAAAGGTCTTAAGGAGAAAGAAGGTTGTAAAACTTATCTGGATTGAGACTGGAAACTGGTTTATAGCAGAAGTCAGTAATTGGCAATGACATCACTTGTTTGTTAAAGGATATAAAAAGTAAGCTGTTAAGGGTTCATTGCTAATATCTGCCTGACCATCTAGGAGCTGACAATATGAGTGTAAACACCCTTAGGTTTAACTGATTTGTAAGTACCTTGATCAAATGCTTATAAATGTTTTGTTACTGAATCACACATAGTGAGTTGTTATATTTAGGATGTCAGACATGCTTAGAGCAACTGTATAAAATACCATTTGGCCTTTAAACGTAATAAAGGAATCTATTATTAAAATTGTTTTTTGGTGGTTTCCAGTACCAATATTAATAATTTCCAAAATTATTAATAATTCTAACACTCCTTTTTTGTAGGTAGTTAATACATTAGTGACTTTCCAAACTGAAGGAGGAGTAGTGGAGGTGTGTGTATGTGTGGGTCTGTTAAAGATATATTGCATATCTTCATTAATATCTCTGTTATATTGAACGTAGTTCTGTTAGAACTCTCAGATGAATACCATCTGGCAGCAGGAGGATCCCCACAGCTCCTTGCCACTGGGTACGGGGCAGGGGGATTCTGCAGCTCCCCTCCACCATCAGGGTGCGGGGATAGGGAGATCCTGCAGCTCCAAGCCAGAGGTGGAGAGGGACCCTGGAGCTCTGACCCCCCCCCCATGGATATCATTGATATTTTTAGTAAAAGTCATGGACAGGTCATGGCTTCTATGAATTTTTCTTTATTGCCAGTGAACTGTCCATGACTTTTATTAAAAGTATCCATGAGAAAATCTTAGCCTTACTTACTAACTAGATTTTTTATCCTTTATCTCCTCAATGTTTTAAAAAGCATACCGTCCATTCTTATTGCTGCAGTTTTCATAATTCTTAGATAAACATAGCATTTTTTTAAAAAATTACTTTGATATCTTTGGTTAGATGATCTCCATATCATCTCCTTGACTTTTTCTTCTAAATGTGCCTGGCATAGATTGTATTCTGATTTATTTATTCTTTGCTATTTGAATTATTTGATTTACCTTTTAAAAATGTTTTTTAACCTTCTTCAGCTTCAAGAATTTTTTTTAAAATCATAATTACAGAGACTAGGAAGCTAAATGCACAAATGTGACCTTGGAAATATATTAATTTCTAGAGAACAGTTGGAAAGGAATGAAGAAAATATTATTCACTCCTCCACAGTTTCCCTTTAAAAAATAGCTGATTGACATTATTATTTACAGTTTAGTTGTTTACTAGCAATGGAACATTAAAATGTCCTACCTCCACACTCTTGTGCCTTGTGCCATTCCGAGCTAAGTTGCTGATCTGCTCTGTGACTTTGGGCAATGAGTGTCCCTCTCTTTGTTTCCCTTCTCATCCTTTATCTTGATTTAGCTAAGTGGTTTAAACCCTTTGGGGTATCTGAAACAAGAGAGCCCTGATCTCAGCTAAGATCTATAAGTGCTAAATTATTTATGTTAATAACTAGCCTTTCAACTAAGTTCAAAATTTAAGCAAACTCTGCAATAGAATTTGGGTTTTCTGGTATAGAAGAAGTGAGGGAACAATGTAGGATTTCACACTTCCATGGTGCATTCTGAGATGTGAAGTCCCAAGCATATTCTACATTTAAGAAAAAAATGTTCAGAAGGATCCAAAGGGGGCTGATGGGTTCCTTTGGAATCAGCTGACAGTGCAGCTTCTTCTTTGTCCCCATACAGAAGCAGGGACATAGGTGGCTTGCAAGGCTATGGGCCTGACAGACCATTCCTGATCACAAGGGTCATGAGAAATGTGTCTTCCTAGTCCATCTTTGAAAACAATGGGAAATCCTGATCCCAATGAAGTGAATTGTAGTTTTCTCACCGACTTCATTAGGGCCATGAGTTAATTCCACGTGCTTAAGGGGTACAATATAAACCATCACTATGAAGCTAAGAGTCTGATGAAAAGGGGATGTAGAAAGCTAGCAGTCTCCCCAGCCCTCAAGAACAGAGCAGAGAAGGTTGGGGACAATAGACACTTTGTGTGGATAAGCATAATAATTTGGAGAAGTCAGATAAATGTTTGATTTTGGATGCCTGACTAAACCAAACAAACTCCAGATCATTTGCGATTCACCAATAATTAGCAAGAATAGCCTTCTATTTTTATGGCACTATAATAAATAGTGATAAATTATAGTAATTACCACATAGATTGCATTAACAAAACAAATAAAAGGCAAAATCCCTGTCCTGGAGAGCTTAAAATCTAAGTCAGACAAGGCTGATACATGGAATTAATAGAGTAAAAGTTATTAGACATGAAGGCACAGTAAGTGAGGAGACCAGCATATAAGACTCTGGCCATGGGAACAATGCAGTTAATTGCTTTAGCTTTCCAGACAAGAAGTCTGGGGAGGGTTTTTATTGTAGAAAGCCATCTTCTGTCATGCAGAGGCAGTTGGAATTGGCCACTGAATAAAAAATAAACAAACAAGGATTTCTTTAAAGCACGATGGATCCAGTGTGAATACTGAATACCACAAAGGCTACTATATATAGTACAAAACAAGAGGTTTTTTAATTATTGTTTTCCCACCATGTCACTTACAATGGCTTCCATTTTTTCCCCTCCCAATGTTAACTTAATTTATTGGTTCATTAATGTGTGTATGTACAAAATCAGAAAATGTCCCTGTGATTGGTTCAGTTACAGAGGCCCTCTTGGGACTGTCACCTGATGCACTGAGATTACCTCTAAGCCCATTTTCCCTGCCAGCTTGGAACTCCAGAACCCTGCCTTGTTGAGCCAGATACGCTAGCCTGCTGCAACACAGACCCAGGTCTGGTCCATGCCCCGAAAGCTGCAGGCTTAACTGAAAACAGCTCAGCAGATCACTTAGCTCCAGCACCCAGTCACCTAGCTCCAGCACCCAGACACCCAGCCCCCAGTGGGATCCAAACCCCAAAAAATCCATTTTACTCTGTATAAAGCTTATATAGGGTAAATTCATAAATTGTTCACCCTATATATCACTGATAGAGAGATATGCACAGTTGTTTGCTCCCCCAGGTGTTAATCACTTACTCTGGGTTAATTAATAAACAAAAGTGATTTTATTAAGTATAAAAAGTAGGATGTAGGTGGTTTCAAGTAATAACAGACAGAACAAAGTAAGTCACCAAGAAAAATAAAGCAAACACACACAAGTCTAAGCCTAATACATTTAGAAACTGATTACAGGTAATATTTCACCATCAGATGTTCCAAAAAGTTTCTTTCACTGACTAGACTCCTTCCTAGTCTGGGCCCAATACTTTCTCCTGGTACAGTCCTTCTTAGTTCCAGCAGCCATTTCAAATGGTATCTAGGAGTTTTATCATGACTGGCAGCCCCTTTGTCCTGATCCATCCCTTTTTATAGCTTTGGCACAAGGCAGGAATCTTTTGTCTCTCTGGGTCCCCACCCCTCCTTCTAAAAGTAAAAGTTCCAGATTTAAGATGGATTTCATTATCACATGACTTGACCTCATGTCACTGTAAGATTCCAGCCTCCATTCTTCCTGGGCTGGCCCACAGGTACACAGGAAGGTTTGCAAGTAAACAGAGCCATTTACAGCTCATTGATTCTGAAGCACCCTTAATGGCTTCCACTTAATATGTTTACAGCAATAATACAAGTTTATATCTCATTCTCCTAACTTCAGAACTAGAAATAATGCATGCAACAAGTAGGATGAACACAGTAGATTATAAGTTTTGTAATGATATCTTACAAGAGGTCTTTTGCATAAAGCATATTCCAGTTACATCATATTCAAATTCATAAGCATATTTTCATAAAGCATATGGAGTGCAACATCACAGTCCCATCTCTTATATATTTGAAGTCAACCTAGGGTCCTTAGTGCTTTTGATTGGTTACCAACAAATTCAAACCTCTGGCAGTATATCACTAATTACTTAAATGAAGAACACATACTTCTTATTAGCTATCTTAACAAAGTAGTAATGATTATAGAAATCATTCTTTTAACCTTTGCTATTCCCTGGCACATACATAGTATTTATGACAGGGTTTCTCAAACAGGGGTCGCCGCTTCTGTAGGGAAAGCCAGTGGGAGCCGCAATCAGCCGGACCTGGGGATGGAGCACGTAAACACATGGGCCTGGCATGCCAGGGGCTTTCTCTACAGAAGTGGCGACTTCTGTTTGAGAAACCCTGATTGAGGTTATTGTTTGCTGATTCTCTTTCTAATTTTATGGTCCATTTAATATTTGCCTTTATTCCTCCAGCACTCACTCACTCTCTCTACATCATGGTCTTTCTTTCACTGAATTTTGCTTTCTTATATTTTGTTTATAATATTTATTATTTACTTCAGTTTGAATCTCTTCCCTCATTATTTTTTTCTTGTCTCAGAGAATTCTCTTAAAGTTTATTTTACATTTTTTTCCTCTTCTTTCATACATCTTTTCACATCGATCTTTTGTCTTTTTGATCTCTGTAGGTGCAGGTCTTGATCCCTCAAATTAAAGGGCATTTTGTCAGTGACTTTAATAGGAGGAAGATCAGATTCTCAGATTTCAAACATTGGGATCTTAATCAGATATCCAGATCCCAACCACATGCACGATATAACCAACCAAAACCACATTCAAATAAGAACCTACATATATGAATTTGACTCTCCATATTTACTTCTCTGTTTTCTATCTCTTGCTGTTTATTTACTTTATCACACATTTATCATCCCCTTCATAGATTATGCTCCTTCCCCTCTGTGTTGATTTCTTCCCTATCCCCACAACTGAAGAGATATTGGGAAGTGTTCATACTATAAAGAAGCAGGGGCAGCTCTAGAGATTTTGCTGCCCCAAGCATGGCAGGCAGGCTGCCTCCGGCGGTTTGCCTGTGGACGGTTCACTGGTCCCATGGCTAAGGCGGACCTCCCGCAGGCACGCCAGCGGACCCTCCGCAAGCAAACTGCTGAAGGCAGCCTGCCTGCTGCCCTCGTGGCGCCGGCAGAGCTCCCCCCATGGCTTGCAGCCCCAAGCACGTGCTTGGCGTTCTGGGGCCAGGAGCCGATCCTGTAAAGAATCCTTCCTTAGGTTTCTCATAAGTGATTTTTTTCAGATATAGCTCACTAGACCTTTCCCTTCAATTCAGTGTTCATTAGTATGTGGAAGTACAGTCCTGTACAAATCTCAAAGGACAACCCTCTGCACTGCAGCACAGTGAAAGTGGGTCACATTGGCACAGGTTATTTTAGTATCAATTGTCTTATCTAATTAATAACTGATCTGGCAGAGCCCTGTGTGACATCATCCTTTCCAGGATTCATTGCTAGAGTTGTGAGAATTATATATATATATATATATATGATTAAATAATAATCAAAATATTATGATCTCAGCTATTATGGAATCATCACTATGCCAATAGAAGTTATAGATAGAATTGACGTAGGTCATCCAGTCTGTCTGTTTGTCAGTGCAGAATTGTTTATTAAAGCAAATTTCTAAGTTGTTGATGGAAAGGGGAATTCTTCAAATATTCAGTTCCAAAGAGCATATTACAAACTGATATTAATAACTATTTTGAAAACATTTGGATCGGGAAGGTTCCAGCAAGATTCATGCAAACTACAGGAGTGGCTCCAGCTGTACAGTGGTGATTAGAGTCATTTTGTAACCAGATAATAAATGAAATTGATATTTTGTGAGGTAACTGCAAATACACAAGCACATAACTTGACTAAGCCAACCATTTACTCCGTGTGGTTAAAGTGTACTCATATTAGCCACACTGTGGCAATAAAGTCAATCCGATGCAAGAAAGGAATGTTAGTTTCATTTTCAAAACAAATTTCTATCAGTAACAAACACTAAGACATGCAGTTCCACAGCTGGTCAGACGAATGGGTAATAAAAAGCATCAATATTGTAAGCAGTGTTGATCCATAAAACACATTGCATTTTTTGTTCCTATTACAGCCTCCCTCTAGGCTGAAATGTTGAAAATAGCTACCTGTTAGATTAGCTTTAGCATAGTCCTGACACAAACCAAGCAACTTTTCCATTGTGTGAAAGATGGCATTTCGACAGATCCATGTCTGCCTCCTTGATTCCAACAGTTGGTTTATAAAAAAAGGTACTGTCATGATATAACCCCCACTCTGAACCTTAGCATCCAAAAGATGGGGTACCAGCATGAATCCCCCTAAGCTTAATTACCAGCTTAGATCTTGTAGTGCTGCCACCAACCAGGACTTGCTGTGCCTGGTACACTCTGGTCCCCCCAAAACCTTCCCAGAGGACCCCAAGACCCAGACCCCCTGGATCTTACACAAGGAAAGTAAACCCTTTCCCCAACCATTGCCTCTCCCATGCTTTCTCTCCCTGGGTTACCCTGGAAGATCACTGTGATTCAAACTCCTTGAATCTTAAAACAAAGGGAAATGCACCTTCCCCCCTCCTCTTTTCCCCTCCCTTCTCTCTCCCTGTCTCCCATCAATTCCCTGATGAGTACAGATTCAATTCCCTTGAGCCTCAACAAGGGGAAAAATCAATCAGGTCTTAAAAAAGAAAAGTTTTTAATAAAAGAAAGAAAAAAGTAAAAGTTGTCTCTGTAATTTAGATGGTGAATATTATAGGGTCTTTTAGCTTATAGACACTAGAGAGAAGCCTTCCCCCCAGCACAAATACAAATTAAAATCCTTCCAGCAAAATACACATTTGCAAATAAAGAAAACAATCAAAAAGACTAAACCAGCTTTCTACTTGTACTTACTATTTGAACAGAAAATTAGAGAGCCTGTAGGTAAGTCTGGTTACTCTCAGAACCCAGAGAGAACAACAGACAAACAAAACACAAAACAAAGACTTCCCTCCACCAAGATTTGAAAGTATCTTGTTTTCTGATTGGTTCTCTGGTCAGGTGGTCCAGGTTCACTGCTTGTAACCCTTTACAGGTAAAAGAGACATTAACCCTTAACTATCTGTTTATGACAGATGCATGCACCTGGTGACGTACAGAGGTGCATATGCCAGGGAGAGTGTTAATTTGGCTACAATATAAGAATCCGAACTCAAGTAAGTTAACTTAGAAAATAGTAGATTGAGTAAATAATTGTATATACTTTTATTATATATTAATTAGGGCTGTCAAGTGATGATGGGTTGCTGTTCTTTAGCCTTCACCCTGAATTTCATGATCCTTGTTTCTCCTCCTTATTGTTTCATTCACACTAGTAACTTTTGTTTGTATATACACAAACCAGTACAAAAGTATTTCTCACTCGAAATAGAGGGTGAACCAGTAATAACTCAGATTCCACTGAATGGTAATTGTTGACAAATAACATTTCATGGGGGAGGCCATGGAACTGATTATAAAAAGAAACCACAATTTCTAAATCTAGGTTCCTTAACCTGCACTGAGGAACTAAATATCAGTGGCCTGATTTTTCCAAGGTGCTGAGCATACACATTTCACACTGACTTTACTGGGAATTGTGTGCACCCAGTACTTCTGAAGATGAGATAGCTTATATTTAGGTGCCTAAATGCACAATAAAAGTTTACATTTCAGCATTTAGGTTTACAGTTTTTCCCAGGTAAATTTCTAACAACTGCTTTTCCTGATCTGGGTTCCTGCTACATTTTGGTAAAAAGAAAAAAAAGTCAGACGTATTTAGGGTCTTTTTATTAAAACTGATGGTTGTCTCGCAGATGATCAGAAGTCTAGCAGCTTAGCAATAGTCCCAGCTGAGACAAATTAGTTGTCAAAATGCAGGTGACAAAGTCAAAGGCATCAAACAAATGCAATGTATTTTATGGTTACAGGAATAAAGAGGTCAGTTCCTTACTTATCCTGCCTAAAGATTATAACCGTATTCTGTAGATCTACTAGGTAATTTAGAGGTTGTTTTTTTTCTTTCAGAACAAAGATGGTAACAAGCATGTATTTAAAGAAGAGAAAAGGCATTCAAAGCAATATTCTGTAGCTTTGTGAAATTAAACCCTTCCTTTAATCCACTCACATTGTTGCCATTGCAGGCTGACAAGTAAGAAAATAAATGAAAAAGGATTCCTCAACATATGTGTTTCATTTGAAGATTTTGGTTGAGATGAGAATGCATCTTTTAAAAACTTTTCAGAATATTTCTCTAAAACTAGTCCTTGTGGATTTACTGTCTCTCATTTGTGTATTTAAAAAACTTCAAACCAATCTTTTTTAAACACTTCATGTTTGAGTCATGCCTAAAATACAATAGCAGCTCATATTTTTATAATAAACACAGATATTTTCTGGTTAAATTAATCGAAACATTTAGGACTACATGTAGTGATTTATTGCCTGAGTTGATTTCAGTGGTGCCACAATCAAAGCAGCATGCTTTTCAACATGAACAAGGGGATCAGAATCTGGTCCTCATACAATATTGTAATTTAAAATATAAATTTGAGGTAAAACATAAATGGGGTGAAATTCCACCCATGTGAAGTCAATGGATATTTTTCCATTGATTTCAGGTAGGACTAGGATTTAACCTTTGGTCTCCATCTGCACAGAAATGCCTGCTATCTTACACAGATGAAATAATTCATATGGCAGAGAAGAGTAATCACAAGGCACATTGAGACTGAGCAGACATGGATGGATCTCCTTTACTTACAGTAATATTAGGGCTGTCAATTAATCGCAGTTAACTCACACGATTAACTCAAAACATTAATCATGATTTAAAAAATTAATCATGATTAATAGCTCTGTTAAACAATAGAATACCAATTGGAATTTATTAAATATTTGGAATGTTTTTCTACATTTTCAAATATATTAATTTCTATTACAGCTCAGAATATAAAGTATACAGTGTTCACTTTGTATTACTATTTTTATTACAAGTATTTGCATTGTAAAAATGTTAAACAAAGAAATAGTATTTTCAATTCACCTCATACACATAGTGTAATGCGATCTCTTTGTTGTGAAAGTGTAACTTACAAATGTAGATTTTTTTCTTACATAACTGCACTCAAAAACAAAATAATGTAAAACTTTAGAGCCTACAAGTCCATTCAGTCCTACTTCTTGTTCAGCCAATTGCTAAGACAAACAAGTTTGTTTACATTTATGGGGGATACTTCTGCCTGCTTCTTATTTACGTCACCTGAAAGTGCCAGGTATGCTAAATATTTGTATGACCCTTCGTGCTTTGGCCACCATTCCAGAGAACATTCTTCTATGTTGCTGATGCTCATGAAAAAAAAAGAAAGTGTTAATTAAATTTGTGGCTGAACTCCTTGCAGGAGAATTGTATATCTCCTGCTCTGTGTTATCTACATTCTACCATATATTTCATGTTAAAGCAGTTTCAGATGATGACCCAGCATGTTTGTTTTAAGAATACTTATGCTGCAGATTTGACAAAACACAAAGAAGTTACTAATGTGAGATTTCTAAAGATAGCTACAGCACTGGACCCAAGGTTTAAGACTTTGTAGTGCCTTCCAAAATCTGAGAGGGAATTGGTGTGGTGCATGCTTTCAGAAGTCTTAAAAGAGCAACACTCCGATGCAGAAGCTATAGAATCCAAATCACCAAAAAAAGAAAATCAACCTTTTGGTGGTTCATGAAAATAAACATAAGTTGGTCCACTCTACTTTCGATCATTATCGAGCAGAACCCATCATCAGCATGGACACATGGCATGTCCTCTGGAATGGTAGCTGAAGCATAAAGGGACATACAAATCTTTAGTGCATCTGGCACGTAAATATCTTGTGATGCCGGCTACAACGGTGCCATGCAAACACATATACAAACACAAGTTACGAGTGTGAATGAAACAAGGGTGAGAAACAAGAATCATGAAATTCAGGGTGAAGGCTGAAGAGCAGCAAGCCATTATCTCTTGCATACTCCAACTGCAACCTCATATTTTTGACACATATATATGGATCATATTCAAATTTCTGACTAGCCTTCTCAGTTCTGATTCTCAGCCAGCAGGGTCCTGTATAAAAGGACTCAGTAAAGACCTGTGTGTGTCAAATATTTGTCCTGTGGAAATGAATGGGACTTTTCTTACAAGAAGACTACATTGTTTTAAGATAATAATGATAAAGATATGGTTAAAATTCACAAAATATACAACTCTCTTAGGACCACCCTGGACTGTGGATGCATAATAGGCCTAAATATCATTCAAACACTAAGATAATATAGATAATAACTAAAACCACTAAATAATATTTAATACAAAATGATCTGATAAGGAAAAGAAGACATTCACATCACATCTCCTAAATCTAATTTTGTGTATTTCTTCTACTTACAAATGTCAAATTCATTGAATTATCAAAAAAATATATTCTTCTATTTGAGAGATGAGGACATGAGATTTCTAATGCTTCCAGTTAGATTGGAACATGAGAAGAACTTTTTCTCAAAGTATTTTGGCACTGCCATTTCAGATTCATGCCTGGAATATATTTTTCAAGTACAAATACGCATGTAGAGGATCATGTTTGGGGGGTAGGGGGTGCGTGTGTGTGTGCCACCTTTGCCTGTCAATAGGGAGTCCAGTTCACAGCTTTTCTGAAAAATCTACCACTATAGATTTTCTCCCATCTGCCATTCACATTCTGTAATTTATCTCCTCTGTTTTTCTGTTTCTCCTTCCCTGCATTTTCTGATGAATTTGTGAGTTTCAGTCCTGCATGTGTGCAAAATAAAGAAATTAATAAGAATATTGTAATTTTCTCTGAGTCATTTGCATATTAAGCACTTACACAAGCATCTATTGTTCCATTGATAGTATAGGTTTCTTACAAACCTTTTTTTTTTTAAATGTCATCACTAGTATGTGCGACATACCAGGGTGCATTCCAGATTAATGAGTAGCTGTATCGCCCCTGCCCTGTAACCTAGGGTGCCCTTTACAATGCCTTGCTGCTGAAGCCTCCAACCTGGACTCCTCAAAAAACAGCCTACAGAGTGTAAGTCACTCTCAGCTATGTCTATGTGTGCTGCTGCAGCCAGCCAGCCAGCCAGCCAGCCACACCTTGGCTCTTATCAGCCTGGATTGAGAGGAAGGTGATCAGGAACAGTCAACATAGATTCACCAAGGGTAATTCATGCCTGACCAACCTAATTGCCTTCTGTGATGATATAACTGGTTCTCTGGATATAGGGAAAGCAGTGGATATGGTATACCTTTACTTTAGCAAAGCTTTTGATATGATCTCTCATAGTATTCTTGCCAGCAGGTTAAAGAAGTACAGATTGGATGAATGGACTATAAGGTGGATGGAAAGCTGGCTAGATCGTCAGGCTTAATGGGTAGTGATCAATAGCTCGATGTCTAGTTGGCAGCTGGTATCAAGCAGAGAGTCCCAGGGTTTGGGCCTGGGGCCAATTTTGTTCAACATCTTCGTTAATGATCTGGATGATGGGATGGATTGCATCCTCAGCAAATTCATGGATGACACTAAGCTGAGGGGAGAGGTAGATATGCTGGAGGGTAGGGATAGGATCCAGAATGACCTAGATAAGTTGGAGGATTTGGCCAAAATAAATCTGAAGAGGTTCAACAATGACTAATGCAGAGTCCTGCACTTAGGACAGAAGAATCCCATGCACTGCTACAAGCTGAAGACTGACTGTCTGAGCAGCAGTTCTGCAGAGAAGGACGTGGGCATTACAATGGACAAGAAGCTGGATATGAGTCATCAGTGTGCCCTTGTTGCCAAGAAGGCTAATGGCATTTTGGGCTGTATACGTAGGGGCATTGCCAGCAGATCAAGGGATGTGATCATTCTTCTCTATTTGACATTGGTGAGGGCTCATCTGGAATACTGTGTCAAGTTTTAGGCCCCCCAGTACAGAAAATAGGTGAACAAGTTGGAGAGAATCCAGAGGAGGGCAAAGAAAATGATTTGGGGACTGGGGCACATGACTTATGAGGAGAGGTTGAAGGAACAATTTATTTAGTCTTCATAAAAGAACAATGAAGGGTAATTTGATAGCAGTCTTCAACTACCTGAATGGGGATTCCTAGGAGGATGGACCTAGGCTGTTCTCAGTGGCAGATGACAGACAAGAAGCAATGGTGTCAAGTTGCAGGGGGGGAGGTCTAGGTTGGATGTTAGGAATAACTATTTCACTAGAAGGGTACTGATGCACTGGAATGGGTTATCTAGTGAGGTGGTGGAATCTCCATCCTTAGAGGGTTTTTAAGACCAGGCTTGATAAAGTCCTGGCTGGGATGATGTAGTTGGTGTTGGCTCTGCTGTGAGAAGGGGGTTGGACCAGATGACTTCCTGAGATCTCTTCCAACCCTAATTTTCTATGATTCTTTGACACCAACACCTACCCCCAGTACCAGATCTTTCCCTGAGAAATGTATGACCAGTTCTTCCTAGCTCTTTCCTGGACAGTACAGATATGTTAAGTTCATTATTCCTTGAAGAGAATAACACATACACAACTTGTTACACAAATGGAGTTACCCAGCTTGAACACATTGGGTTGGATAAAACAATAAAACAAGTTTATTAATTATGTGAATACAAGTAATGAGGCAAAAAAGTCAGAAACAATTACAAGAAATATAAAGATAAAATTCTTACTGGTGCTAACTTAAACTATATTAGATTCAAAATGAAGTTTTCTTATCATGTGCTTATCTTACTGACCAAAATCTTTACATCAGGCCCTCTTCCCCAGATCCCAACAGCTCTTTCATTTGTCTCTTCAGCTGCAGTGAATGTGATGGAGAGCAGGTGCTTTGAGGTGGTTTCCCTCCTTTTTATAGTTTTAGTCCCTTTTTTGAAAAACATTTCCAGCTGAGCCCCAGCAGAAAAAACACTATATGGAAGGATATTTCCTGCTGTTTTTCCAACCTGTTTGAATTTCCTTTGTTTTCCCTAACTTCTTGATAACTCTGTTTTCTATTTAAATGCAAATTAAGGCAAGCATATATTTCTTCCTTTGTTTAGGACAAACCTAACTTTTGCTTGTATATGGGGTTGGGGTTTGGAACATGTGGTAATATCATAAATTCACATACAGTGTCACCACACATTTTACCAGGAGAATATTGATCAGCAGATTGATTTTTTTAAACGATACCTTGCAAGGCATACTTTATAACGGGGATCGGCAACCTTTGGCTCGTGGCCCACCAGGGTAAGCATCCTGGTGGGCCAGGTTGGTTTGTTTACCTGCCGCATCTGCAAGTTCTGCTGATCATGGCTCCCACTGGCCACGGTTCGCTGCTCCAGCCCAATGGGGGCTGTGTGAAGCAGCGGCCAGCACATCCTTTGGCCCACGCCATTTCCCGCTGCCCCCATTGGCTTGGAGTGGTGAAGAACAGTCAATGGGAGCCACGATTGGCCGAACCTGTGGATGTGACAGGTAAAGTAACCGGCCCAGCTTGCCATGGGGCTTACCCAGGCGGGCCGCGTGCCAAAGGTTCCTGATCCCTGCTTTAGACAAAGATTATTACAACAATGTGTAGGGTAGGAATAAAGGGGTGTGTTCTGTCACAATGCGAACATTATCATGTGTGATAATGAACATGCCATACAAATCTAAGACAACAAATGGTCCAAGTTATTGGCCTACCACTTTTAACAGTGTCTCTTTTAGTCATTCAGGAAAATTCAACCTTGGGATTAGAAAACCTCTTTAAAATATATTTTAGATAAATATTTACTGTGATCCCTACAATATTCTTGAAAATTTAAGGAATACTATAAAATATGAAAATATTAAAGGATCTAAAATAACCTTGCTTATAAGAAAAATAGATGTTAAGAGTAACTTCAAGAATGTGAAAATTGCTTACTAATGACAACTTAACGAACTGAAGTTCATGCCAATTAAGCAGCCATCCTATTTAAAGAGCTTGAGTCAAAATTATCCCTAGCATAACTTCAATGATATCCATGGAATTACCCTAGAGATTAATTTTGCCTTTACTTAAATGTTACCTAACGTTATAAAAGTCTCAGTGCAGCTCATTCCACTCCACTAAAGTATTTGTGACCTTTCCTCACTATATTAACTCTTCTAATTGTAATTGAGAGAAGAATTTCCTGCCTTCCATTATGTGAAACAACACTATCCATGAGCAGTTTGTGACTTTTCCCCACCATAAAAAGACCCCTAATAGTAACTGGCAAGACAATGACACCAAAAATCATTGCAGGAAAATGGATTAAGCAAGTATGATTGTCACCATTATGGTGACAAATGTTCATTGTACTTAAAAAAAAAAAGGTTCCTTAAGATTTGATCCATCAGGGCTTTTCCAGTTATCCATGTTTCATTTAAGTGGCTTAACTTAATTTACCTCTTCCAAAGATTTGTTGGGGCGAGGATAAAATAGATCAGAGTGATTAAAGAAATACTAAGCCAAAACTTAACTTAAATTGGTTTTAATTTAAACAAAGAAAAGTAAACAATGGTGGTTCTCTGCATTAGAAGGCAAACTTAAAATATAATCTTTTGTTAAATTGAAATATTATTTAAAGTGATAGGTGAAGTAATTCTCCCTTTTGAGCTATTAGTCATTTTTTTCATATTCATTTCCAAAGTAACACATAATGAACAAGTATATTAGTTATGCAAAAAACATCAGAGGCCTTTTCTGAAATACAATATTTATTTTAAAGTTTATTTTTCTTCCCCTTTATTCAGACATTCCAGACCACTGTCTCCCTGTGTATGTGCGTAATATACTAAAATCAGGGAGAAACAATGAGTGTTTGCTTTCTTGAGCTATTACCACATGGAAGTCCATTGGGTTAAATTATGCTGAAAACATAATGCTTTTTCAGGTAAATCTTTATTGAAAAAAAAAGCATAAATTGTGACTTCTCTTTTCCTGCTGAAAATATTTGTTTGTATGCCATGCTCATCACTATAGTATGTTGTAATGGTTCTATTGCTATTTTATTGGCTTGCTGATGTTTCTTTGCACTTGGTAGGGATTAGTATAGCATATTCAGCACATATCTGATATAAACATATTAACATAATCTCATTCCAGAGAACTAGAAATTAGGGAGAGACTCTCTCCTATGTCAAATACTGCCTAAAGCAAAAGAGAAGGAAGCTTCAGGAGTCTGGTTACGGCTACCTGAAACTCTGAGCTGGTCCTGGCTCTGACACAATTTAGAACTGCTGCTAGGAAGGTCTAAGTTGTGCCACTGGCATATGATCCTTAATGAACTTTATGTCACAGGAAGAATGGTGTAGTATAGCAGATTTCCACTATGCACACCTCCTCCAACTCCTGCAGAACTTTTCCCAGCCTCTCTACACCGGAAATAGCAGTTTCCCCTGGTAATAAGTGAATTTTCTGTTGGACATCTGTGAACAGATTATGGCCTTTTCTGCCATTTGGCCAGACCATCATTTACTAAACAATTTGGCCAGAAGGATGGAAAGGGCAATCATCTTATTTTGTCCATCTCAAATGTGCCCAATGCATGGCATTCCAGACAGTTACTTTTAAGACCATACAGGAATCAGTTCAAAATGATCATGACAATGCCTCTTGTACCTTACTGAGGAAAGGGAACAAATATAGTGCTCTCACCTCCTATTGTTAACACACACACACACACACACACACACAAAATGTTCCAAAAAATATCAGAGTTCTAAAAATCCTCACCTATCCTATGTCTATTTACACTACGATTTTACTCTCTTTTTGCTTTCAAATAAGCAGTTGGGTAAAGTGAGATATTTGGAAACAATAAATGATAACAAGTTTTTGGCATGGTCCATTCCAGAGATTGGCAAAACCTTTGGCTCACCGTCCCAGGCCAATGAGGGCTGGGGGAAGCAGCACGGGCCGAGGGATATGCTGGCCGCCACTTCCCGCAGCCCCCATTGTCCTGGAGAGGTGAAACGCAGCCAGTGAGAAACCGTAATCGGCTGAACCTATGGATGATAAACAAACCGGCCTGGCCCACCAGAGGGCTTACCCTAGCAGGCTGCATGCCAAAGGTTGCCGCTCCCTGGTCCAGTCAGACCAACTATTCCACCAATGGATCATGCTACCTCAGGATTCTGGTATGTACTACTACAATTATGATAATTCATAAATTGGATGTTTTTTGAAAAGGGGATAATCCTGAGGTAATCATGAACATTTCCCAACTCCCAGATGTTCAATTCTGTCACATGTCTGTTAGGAAATAACTGGCATAACAAGCTTTACATTTTTTACCTTGATTTGCTTCTGACATGAGATCCTTAATTCCCTAATGTAAAGCAATAGAAGTAACCTGAGTTAGGCTTTCATAAGTTATCTTTACCATAAACTTGCGACTGTAAAAAAAAGTTTGCTATACAACTAGTGTCAGTCTCCTGACACAAATTACAAATAAGAGAAGTTCTCCTTAAAAATAAGATGAATCCCAGTTACAATTACCACAGCAATTGGGATAGATGTATACTATTGTCGTGGAAAATGACCACCACCCAGTTGAGTTGATCAGACAGCCTGAGGTTCCTTTATTGATTAATTAAAGAATACATGCATATGCACGGAGAGACGACTAGTCCTCTAGCAAGAGGTAAGTCGCTCTGCCTTACAGCAGTGATACCTGGGTTTATATAGCCAAAAACCGCAAATTACCATATGAGCTTATGCATCCAAAGATACCATATTTGGTTAATACAATGACATTTTTTAACCAACTGCTAAAAATATATCGGTTATGAGCTAATTTGCAAGCTTGTTCTTTGTAACTTCCCCTTTTTACGGGTTATTGTGTTTGTCAGGACTTTGACACCTGGTGTCCACCTACTTGCGGTTTCAGCAGCTGTGTTCCGAAGCAAAATTTTGAGGAACTTGGGTCCAAAAATACATGTTTGTTCCTTTGGCCAAGTTATCAGGGGTTATTTTTATGCTTGCATAAGCTACTTAATAAACTACAATGACCTAGCAGTTGTTAGTCTATTCCGGCAGAGATAGATGGGTTATTTAAGGGACTTTATGTCAGTTTAACCCCTTAAAGTAGCATTTTGATTGTTTAGCAGCATTTAATAGTGTTATGATAGTGTAGTGTATTAAATCAGAGAGTAAGCCTCAGGCGAGTTAGTGATTGATTATTTTCCTACTTTTCTCTATGTTGGCATGATTGAGGCCTATGGCCTGGCTGTAATTATTAGCTTGATCCAGACCTGGCTTTTGGGCCTGGGGTTAGTTTTCTTTATCATTATACATCATGCTATGTATTCATGCGTCAGAATAGTATAGTTGCGGTTTGAGAACTAAAAGGGATACAGGATCTTGGCTCAAGGGTGATGTTTTTAAACATAGTCATAACTTCAAAGATTGTGTCATAATGCATCTTTGCAGCCAACCTTTAATTACAAGATCACATACTCTTGTTCCCACAGCATCCCTACCTCACTCGGTGCACAGGATGGATGGTGCTCTGGGGATGAATCAGGGTTGTGTAATGAAGGAGGCTGTTGTCTGCAGGACTCCTCTCTCATTTGTTGATGAAGTTAAATGATAGTGTAGTGAATGAGGCAAGGGATTGAAGGAGAAAGGATAGTCTCCTGGTTAAGGATATCACCCAGGAGAAGTGGATTCTGCCTTTGCCATAGATTTTCTATATGATGTAGGGCAAATCTTTTAAATCAAAGTTTTCATAGGTACCCACTAACTATGTGTTTATTCCTTGGTGTCCACTGTCAGACACCTGAGGCCAGATTTGCAGAACACTTGCAACTGCAACTAAAGTTAACTGGAAATGTGCTTTGAACAAATGATTTGCTCTAAAAATGCTGAGTACTCTCAAAAATCAGTCCCCAAGAGTTACAATTTGGTCAGCCAAACTTAGGGGATACTTTACAATTTAGGTCTTAATCTCTCTGTCCTTCTATTCCCCAGCCACCAAATAAAGATAATAGTATGACCTATTCTCCTAGGTGTATTGTGAAGATAAATTCATTAATGTTTGCAAAACACTCCGATACTATTATTGTTACTATTCATTATTATTATTTGTATTCTCATAGCACTTAAGATCCTCATTCATGGACGAGGACCACATTGTGTTAAGCATTGTACAAACTCAGAAAAAAAAAGACTGTCTGTGCACAAAAGAGTTTTCAATTAAAGGAGACAAGACAACTGATAAACACAGACAGACAGATGAGAGAGTACACGGAACAATGAGACACGATTGGTCAGTATGATATGTCTTCTTTGTAGCCATCACAACAAAAGACAGTTTAAAGTAGGAATGTGAAGAAAAATTATTGAGATTTCCAGATGTTTATAGGGTATATCCTGTAGGATGCAATATGTAGAAAGTATATTTTAGGTGTTGGGACATGTGGAAAGATGCCTAGGCTTGTTTGGCAAGGAAAGAAAACAGCCTGGTTTAAAGCTAAGCCAGCAACGTGATCAGGTAAACAGGACCGGCTCTAGGCACCAGCAAACCAAGCATGTGCTTGGGAAGGCATAATCCCAGGGGCGGCATTCCGGGATTTTTTTTCTTTTTTTGCTTCGACAGTTGCGCTCTCAGGGTGGGTTTTGTTGTTATTGTTGTTTTTTTTTGCTTTTGGAGGCAAAAAGCCTAGAGCCAGCCCTGCAGTTAAACAACTGGTTCAGCAATTCAATCACATAAACAACTGAGTTAGCAAACTAATCTTAGCGCTAGGCACAAAAGTGTTTATATAATATATAATAAAAAGCTTTGTAACAAGATATTTAAGGCGAGCACCTAAATGTGGGTGTGCACTTTCATTTAACCCTACGCTGTGCCCTGTTTCTGTAAACTAATCACTCACTAGAGCAGCAAATAAATGACATACACTTCAGCTCAAGAGTCTGTCTGTAAACCTGTGCATTCTGAGTGGTGAGGAAAAGAACCAGTCAACACCTCCCAAAAATGAAGGTTGGCATGGAAGAAAGCATGAAGTTGCTTATTTGAAAATGTAACAAGTGGGCAATGAAGGCTGACATCATGGGCTGACTAGATGTGGGAGATGACCTTTTGATAGTGAATGAGAGATGATAGAAAGGATGAGGATAGGGCAGTGGTGGGCAACCTGTGGCCCGTTGGCAATCAGGTTAATCTGCTGGCAGGCCACAAGACAGTTTGTTTACCTTGACCATCCTCAGGCATGGTCACTGCAGCTCCCAGTGGCTGCAGTTCCCCGTTCCCAGCTAACGGGACCTGTGGGAAGTGGTGGCCCATCACTGGGACAGGGTCTGAAGGGCCTTGAAAGTGAAGACAAGTAGCTTACATTTGCTACAGCAGAGAAGAAGGAACCAGTTGAGGGCTACAAAAGGAGGGATGACATGGTCAAAGCAATGAGCAAGAAAAAAAAAAGATCTTTGCAGCAGTATTCTGAATTGATCTGAGCAGAGGAAGATCTCATTTGTCAATGCCAGAGTAAAGGATGCTACAGCAATCGAGACACAAGATGATAAGATACTCTATGAAAGTTTTGGCTGTGCAGGATAGGAAAGTCCATGTTCTAAAGCTCTTATGCAAAAAGAAAAAGATCTGCAAGACTTGAGACATAGCATAGATATGAGGACCTAGAGAGAGGCCTGAGTCAGAAGCTGATATCCAGGCTACAGGACTGAGTTACAGGCAGGGATGGTAGCATTGTCCACAGACTCATAGTTCTACCTCTTTGTTGTAGACATTTTCCCTTCTATCTAAACTGAAATCTCCTCAGCCAGTCTCACTGACATCTCATCATGGATGTCTGGCCATGAGCTTAAGCTCAAATGGCTAAAAAAGAACGTCTAAACTTTCCCTACAAGCCCTCACTGGTTCTTACTTTTGCAACCACAGTGGACCACACTACTCTCCAGGCTGTCACTCAGCCCCATAACCTGCATGTCCTCTTTGACTTGGCCTGATCTCTGGATTCTCACATTTCCACAAACATCTCTGAGACACTTATTTTTCCTCTTCATCCACACAGCATTTTTTTCCCCAAGCTCTCATCATCTCTTATTTTGATCTTTTTACATCCTCCTCTTTGGTCTTGACACTTGAAATTTTGCTGTAATCATATCCTTGCAAAAAGTTGATGCAAAGATAATTTCCCTAACTTCTTTCTTTGAACTCTTTTTGCATCCCTTCAGTTGCTCCCCTTTCTCCAATACATTACATACAGAACTTTGGGTCAGATTTCTTTTAACTGATCTGCTTTTTTTTGTTCTGTTTTATTCTATTTTCAGGTGTTTTTACACTTTATTTTTAAATTAATCTAGTTACATTTTAGTTAAAAAAACTTAAAATGTTTCATTTAAACAATGTCAAAATGAACCATTTCAACTTTTTTTTTCCATTTATTCGGCTGAAGCTATTCACCAACTTCAACCCAAATTCATAGATTTATTCAATCAGAAAATGCATTTTTCAACAAATCAGCTATTTAAAATTGTCCAGTTCTAATCACACATAAACTACTTGTCTTCATTTTCAGGGTCCTATCCCCATGTCACCTATCATCAGTTAGTCCCTATCAAGTCGTCAACTGCTGCCTTGGATGAGCCTGCCTAAAGCCAACCTTCATCACCCATTTGTTAAATTTATAAACAGCACATTCATGTTTTCTCCCATGCTGCCCTAACACTTTGGAGAAGCTCCCCATGAACATCTTCAAAACTATCTTATTTTCCTCCTTCCTCAAACTCTCCTTTTCCATGAGGCCTACAGAATACTTGACATTGGTTAGGCCACTGGTATGTGCCACCACCATCTATCATACTCATCAATATTGTCCCGTTGTTTCTTTGTGCTCCCTCATATCTCTGTCTATATTCACCTGATGATTCTTGTCTTATATTTAAATTGTAAACTCCATGGGGGAGGGACAGTCTTTATGGTCAGTGTTTGTACAGTGTCTAACATAGGGGTTGGCAACCTCTGGCATGCGGCTTGCCAGGGTAAGCACTGTAGCAGGCCTAGCTAGTTTGTTTACATGCCATGTTGGCAAGTTCGGTGGACTGCGGCTCCCACTGGCCACAGTTCGCCATCCCAGGCCAATGGGGGTGGCGGGAAGCAGTGCAGTGTGAGGGATGTGCTGGTTGCGGCTTCCTGCAATCCCCATCAGCCTGGGATGATGCACTGCGGCCAGTAGGAGCCGCGATAGGCTGAATCTGCAGATGGTGCAGGTAAACAAACTGGCCCAGCCTGCCAGAGTGCTTATCCTGGAAAGCCACATGCCACAGGTTGCCGACCCTTGCAATAGGTAGAATAGAATCTTTAAAGACCATTAGTGATCAGGACATCATTTTCATGTTTAAATCCAAAATTTGACATTTAGAGAGTACATCATGCAATTTATGAAATAATTTGGATTGACTGTTGGCAGTTCTAACTGCATTTACCAATCCCTAGCAAACAGAGACATCAGAATTATATAGTTTTTTTTACAGATCGGATTCCACTGCTTCACAAAGTTTACAATTGTATTTTACTCTGCATTTTGTTAAAGAATCAGAAGTAAGAAATCGAAAAAAGACATTACTATTAGTCATTCTGACCATCATCCTTCCAGCACTTAAGAACAGTGTTTCTCCAACTGGGGTCACCGCTTGTGTAGGGAAAGCCCCTGGAAGGCTGAGCCAGTTTATTTACCTGCCTGTCCACAGGTCCAGCCAATTGTGGCTCCCACTGGCTGCGGTTCACTGCTGCAGGCCAATGGGAGCTGCTAGAAGCTGTGCAGGCCGAGGGATGTGCTGGCCACCACTTTCAGCAGCTCCCATTGGCCTGCAGCTGTGAACCGCGGACAGTGGGAGTCGCGATCGGCTGGTTCTGTACACAGGGCAGATAAACAAACTGTTCCGGCCCGCCAGGGGCTTTCCCTACACAAGCAGTGACCCCAGTTGGAGAAACATTGCTTAGGAAAGGGAGATTTACATTTCCCCTCTTAGTTTCCTATCATTACTCATAGCTGTATCCCATTCTATCAAAAAAAATTCTTTTATCTTCTCGATGTTTCAGATTAATGCATATATTAGCATGTCCCTCTTTAGACATTCTTTAGACATGTTATCCATACTTAATTTTCATGGCAAGCATGTGTAAATTACACCTAGTCCTGAGTAATGGGGGGTGGTAAATCACATCACAAAGGTGGAATCTCTGAGAAGCTTTGTGCCTTAGGAAGGCATAATTCTTCTCCTGAATGCACAATATTCTGAACGAACACATAGATTGCACCATTTATCAGATAGTGTAACATGTTCCCCACCAGAAGTAAATCAGCTCAGCAAGACAGCATATGGCCTAATGAAAGGTTTAAGGATAATTAATCTGACTTTTTCAAGATGCACGGGGGAAATGTCTCTGCATTCCACCGAAGCATGGACTGTGACTATCCCTCACATACAGGAGGATAGGCTTCATGCACCTTTCCTCCCTTCCCCTCATGAAACCATGTGTAACCCACACACCTCCTGGGTGTGGTGTTCTGTCCCATCTAGTGGCACCAAGACCACTTAAAGTGAAAGAGATAAATGATTTTTCTCTACAGCTTTTGCTAACAGCCATGTGGCTTTTAGCTCACGCAGTAGAGGCTCATGCACTAAGCTCCAGAGGCCCCAGGTTCGAGCCTGCCTGCCCACCACCAGGGTCTGTCAGTGTTACCCAGGTGCAGGCCAATGATAATCTGGCCCTTAATATTTCCTCAGATATCAGTCCTTCCAGATCCCTAATCATTTCAATTGCTTCATTTTGAAATTGTCAAACTTGTCAACATTTCACTGGTACCAAAAAGCTCAGAACTGAACGCAATAGTCCACTTGCTGTTGTATCAAAACAGAATAGAGGGAATTACTACAGTCTGACAATAAAATAAAATATAACTGGTGGAGACAAACAAATCTGAAGAAACTAGCAAGGAGAAGTCAAAGTATACTGACTGCCTAGCCATTGGAAATATTGTCTCTGTATAATAGATAACTCAGAAATGTACTGACCTTTAACTGCAGCCCTATTCCATCTCACACTCACATCTAGTTTGCTATCCACTACTCATTGTAACTAAGTATCTTTCAGCAGTATAGACTTACACGCTTCTCACTTCTAGTGCCTATATCTGCGTTTTGGATTTTTTCCCCATATGTTTTATCTTGCAACATTCTTCCTTTGCGATTTGTTTAAAACAATGTGCTAATCTCTCTTGGACCCTTTGAATTATTTCTCTGTTGTTGCTGGTGTCTAAAACTCCTCCAACTGAAGCATATTCTGTGTATTTCATTAGCTTCTTATTTATTCATTCTCCCACATCATCAGATATTAAATAAGTACAGTACTTAGCATTAATTCCTCCAAGACACGTGGATACATTCCCCAACTATGTACTTTGAAGTATCATTACTCTTTTGCTGAACTCTTATATAGTTAGATTTCACTGCACATGACATTATCTATATCCAAGCTGATTTAAATTAATTTTGACTGTTTGCCACTTCAGAGAGAGGAAGCTTTTAACATGAACTTCTCGTGAGTTTTAAATGTAGTTTATGGAAACTTTAACTTCCATTTTTAGTTATCTTCTGCTGTTTTCCAGAGTTTTGGAGTCATTCCAAGCAAACAGAGAGAAGTTTCAACCATTTCAACTAATAGGTGAGAGTAATCTCTCAAGTTGTTCTTAGCCTGGACCTGTCCCCATTTTTATATCTTCTGGCTGTTTCCATAGCATGTGTCAATGTGAGCTACTGGGACTCCCTGTGCATGAAATCACTCTGGGTATGCCTACACTTCAATTAAAAATGCCAAATTGGGTTTGCAAGGGGCTATTTAATTGTGCACATTGAGACATTTGGGCTCCATCTGCAGGATCCTCCCACCTCGAAGGATCTTACAGACTGAATTGAGCCTGATCCCGAATGTCTACACAGCAATTAAACATCTCATTATCCTGAGTCAGCTGGCAGGGACCAGCCATGGCTTTTTAACTGCAGTGAAGACATACCCTCTGTCTTGAATTTGGAGTGAAAGCCTTGGAATACAGAAAGAGCTTACCTGCAGGGCCTTCACAATAAGCAACCAAAATGATCTCTCATTTATTTAAAACTTGATTATATTGTAATTAATTTAAAGTTATGAGAATGGAGGCTGTTAATGCTCATTACTGTGGTGGACTGCATCATATAGCGTAGCCTTTTAAAATTATTCCATTCCTATTGCAGAATTGAACAGTTATGGCAAAACAAGAGTTCTTTAAAGAGGAAAATGTATCAATCATAGAATCATAGAATATCAGGGTTGGAAGGGACCTCAGGAGGTCATCTAGTCCAACTCCCTGCTCAAAGCAGGACCAATCCCCAACTAAATCATACCAGCCAGGGCCTTTTCAAGCCTGACTTAAAAAACCTCTAAGGAGGGAGATTCCACCACCTCCCTAGGTAACCCATTCCAGTGCTTCACCATCCTCCTAGTGAAAAAGTTTTTCCTAATATCCAACCTAAACCTACCTCACTGGAACTTGAGACCATTACTCCTTGTTCTGTCATCTGCTACCACTGAGAACAATCTAGATTCATCCTCTTTGAAACCCCCTTTCAGGTAGTTAAAAGTAGCTATCAAATCCCCCCTCATTCTTGTAGAGGCAGGAAAAGCAGGTATCTTGTTATGGATTCAGTCAACTCCAAAATTGCTAGGGAGAAACAGGGCACATGTAGAGGCCTGACTGAAAAACCCTGTCTTATCTTGGTGAGCACTTACTCCTAGAAGCAGTTCCACTGAAGTCAACATCACAAGTAATGGTCCCACAATTTTGACATGAAGGAGGAAGACTTCAGCTATGTTTCATGTTGACACTTGAAATTTTCCAAGAGGAAAGAAACTTAAAAAATAATGTTATAAATCAAATCAAGTATCACATGTAATGTGACTGCTGCTAATTTATGAAGCAACGATCATAAACTTGAGATTTTATATTGTTCTGTCAGTTGAATTCAATATTCCAGCAGAGGTTCCCAAACCTGAGCATCCACAGGTACAGCTGATTGCAGCTCCAGTGGCTGCAATTTGCCATTCCCAACCAATGGGAGCTGCAGAAAGCGATGGAAACAAAGCGTCTCAGGTAAACAAAGCATCACAAGGCCTGCCAGGGGCTTACCCTGAACAAGCTACGAACCAAGTTTCTGAACCCCTGCATTACAACATAACCCAGGAATTATCACTTTATAAAATAATAATATTAAACTGCAGAAAGAAGTGGAATCAGAGCTATTATGTTAATTAGTGTAACTAGACAACACAACATTGCCATAACTCACCAGTTTTGACAAAAAATAGTATTAAATCAGGCAGCAATAAACATTAAATCAGTTTGTTATTTACCATTGTGATTAAAAACGGCAGGGACAAAGGTGTTATTTCTCTTAAATCAACAGGTTTTTTTATTTTTACAAAAATATATATTTTGTCTTATCCTCAAGCACTTTGTACCTAATAACAAGAATATTCACAGCAATTTCCTTAGATTTAATGAATATTTTCTTTTGAAAAATACTTTAACAGATTTGTTTAAAATTTTCAGTTCTTCCCTATGAAAAAAACAGTTTCCTATTTAAATCGGAGCTCTTTGTTCTCAAGTGTATTTATAAATAATTAAGCCCCAATCCATCAAAGCTTTTAAGCATATGTTTAACCTTAAGCAATAGTCCCCAAAACTGTTCCTCTGCTTTTGTGGATTGGGGTCTGATTTTCTGTTTGCATGGCACAGGAAATCAGATCATACAATGCCTCCAATCAACTTAAAAGAACCATGCTGAATCTTACAGTAAATATTAGTTCAAATTGTTTCATTTTTATAATCAGAAGATGGTTGGAAACTATAGACAACTACTCTGAAATCTATTTTATGTTACAAAAATTATTGTGCAAAATGTCTCAAATGCAAAAAGAAACTAATCAAACGTGGCTTTTCAGCACTATTACATATAATCTGTTACTCCACATTCATGACAGAAAATAATTTGAACTTAGGAAATATTAAACTTTTGTCCTGTAGTTAGAATAGAGCTGAAGGTCCAAGGTAAGTGCTGTTTTCTGTGTAACACATTTTTGTGAGTTAAAGCCTGCTCAAAATCTGGTATGTTTCAGACTCACCCAAGGAGGACTTGGGAAAAATGATAAGGTAGGCAGCTTGAACTGAAAAATTATGTACTGAATAAAGGACTAGACTGATATTGAAATGAACTATTACCTGGATTTTTGCATATTTTAGGATGGGATTAGAGAAATACAACAAGGAAAAGAGGATAGAAACCAGGTACCATAGTGGAAGAAGATAATACATGATGGCCTTTTTTCAACAAGAACAAGCCCCTTCCCACTAATAGAAATGGAAAGGATAAGGTTCCTATATTACTTCCATTAGGCATGTGACAGGTGTGGCAATTTCATTGAAAAATCTTGCTAATTTAAGTTTAAATAGCTTTGGAGTCCATTCTATTAAATGCAAAGATTGTATATGCTTGTGGGCCTGGATGATCAAAGGACTATATTGAACAATGTGGCGGACAAGAATGATTTTTGTCACAATACATAGGAAGTGGAATTCCTGGGAAATATCTAGGGGGAGATGAATGCGGACGCCTGATGTCAGTTATTCAAGAACCCTACCTTTTAAAGCTAGGCCCTGAACAGAGAACCACTGTCTCTTGATCACCTGTTCCCAAAGATTAGAGAGGAAAGGCCCAAACCATACAAATAAATATACTGATCTGTGTAGCATGTGTGCTAGTTCTGAATTGAGGCTATTATGCATTTGTAAGCCCCTTTGCGGGGTTTGAACGACTGACTCCTAACAGAACACTATGATAAAGTATAACAAGGCAAAAGCAGATACTGTAAATTACATCATTTTAGAGAGAGCACCAATGACAGCAACTGTATTAGATTCTGTTTCTTCTTCCCCTTGAATCAGACTTAGCAATTAATTTTCCTTTAGATCTGCCCCTTTCTCTGCAGCATACAGAGTGCTGTCTACGCTGCTGCAGAAGCATACAAATCATCAGCCAATATGATCAGCTATAACAATAACCTCTGCTTACAGTGACTAGAGTTGAAGAAAGATTCTATGTCTAAAAAGAGATGGTGGCACATCAGCACCACGAGTACAAGTACTTATTCTAATTAGCCAAATTTGTGAAGGCAACAGACATTTTTAAACATCTACTGTTATTTTTAAAAATCTGTAATTTAACTGTACCTCAGTCAATATTATGGGCTTGATCATGCTGGCACCAGTATTTGGCATACAGGATGACAAAAGTACATAAAGACACCGAGTGCTTGAAAAGCAGCACAAAATACACTAAAGGGGCCGTGCTGCCACGACCCCATGTGCTCCTTGATATGTTGGTATGACTCACAGATAGGGTGAGTTATGGAACAGTGGGTGTGGTGAATACAATGTGGATGTGGTAAAGGTAAATGATTCTGTGCAGGAGACTTTAAAGATGGACTTTTAAGGAAGAGTTCATAATAAAGTCAGTGTGAAATCCTAGCCCCACTGAAGTCAGTGGGAATTTTGCTGTTGACCTCAGTGGATCCAGGATTTCACATTTAGATTGGTTTAGCTTCCACCTTTTGGTGTGCCCACCAGCATTTGCAAGCCAAATTGTGTTGCCTCACCACCACAGTGTGTGCCAATGTACACACACATTTCCAGTTGCTGGTGTTTGTTAAGAAGAAGTCACTCCTGAGGCAGCATGCTTAAGAATACCTACAGTCACGTGCAGAAGAAAACAGAGCTCATTCATATACTTTAATGTGACAAGATGACAGTGGGAGGATTATGAGAGAAGTTTTCCGAGTTCAAATGCATTTCAAAAGAAGAAAGGCCCTTTAGTGGCAGCATGAACTTTCTGCTATCTTGACTGAAATGGTGATCGCTATGCCACTGCACTAAATAACCTGACATATTTAACTAAGGGAAAGGAAAAGGCTATCATGGTGCTTTATTTTTTTCCATTTTCTGAAAAACATGCATGGCATAAAGACTCCTACTGCTGAGTAAGGAAGGGCGAAGGGCACATTGCAATAGTGGATAATTGGAACAAGAGTGGTTAGGGTAACATTAGAACATTCCTAAAAAGTGAAAGTCACATGGGAGGAGTGTGGCTCAGCTGGCACATTCTCACAATATAGTATCCCAATCACCAACTTTAGATACTACATGTAATGGCCCTAGAAACCCCATAATCATTGACAATCTAAAATATGTTATTTCTAAAAAAAATAACACTGGTCACTCTCCATACATGTATAGATCAAATACCTCTGAAGGTAACAAGCATGAGGGAAAAAAATAGGACTAAAGCAATCCCAGCAAAGAACAAATCACAACTATGTAGTGGACCTAGGTCTGCATTACATATGCACTTCATTTCAGTTGTTGAGTACTTTGGATTTCCCAATGTTTTGAATATCACACCAACACAAAACAAATTCCTCAATAGAAATATTTTTTTCTGCAAGTTGTGTTACAATATACAAAATGTCACAAGGAAATGTTAGCCAGTTTGAGACCCAATGTTTTTCCATGTTACATGTAGTCCAATGGATGAGTATATGACATCCACTGCACCCTTGGTGTCACTAAAACATGACGCTACCTAACTTTCCACTGTCCAGTTCATGAACCTCCGAATGTGGTTATAGGACTAATACATTTTGAGTCTTGGTCCTCCCACTCCCAACTTTCTGCATGTGATTTGTGCCACTTCATCCTATGACTGTTGGTTGTTGAGGCTGCGCTGGACTTCTTGGATTCATGTACAGTACTGTATTTTGTAGACATCTTGGTTTCATGTACAGTACTGTATTTTGTATGCATGCATTGCCTGTATTATTTACATTACAGCTTGGTAGATTATCTTCATTGTCTGATTAAGGTCCTTATTCTCTCATATCCAAATTTTAGCAGTAAATAAAAGTTATCATTTGATAAGATTTGTTTTAAAAATGAAGAAAGAAAATGTTGATGTGTCTCTCACAAAACTGCACACTGTATAAATAGGTTTGGCAGATTTTTTAAAATTTTTTTTATCATTTCAGCAGAATTTTCTATATTAATTTTGAGTGTTTTTACATATTTTAAATGTCTACAATTGCATAAAATTATGGGGTATCAGGCAATGCAGGGTCAGACAATTATTTAGGAACAGTTTATGTTGAGATTCCAAAAGTTAAAGCTTTATATCAGTTAAAACCAAATTGTCAACATTACAAGTCAAAACATATTAAGTAAATCTCCTTAAAGCAAACTCTAATAAGAGCTCAAGGAGGATTTTTCTTACTTTGCTTATGGTAAATTTTGATTATTATCAATGGAAATCTGTTTTCTTCAGTTGTGTTTGTACAGTGAAATCAATGTTTACCAACATTTATCAATAAAAATGTCCTAATCCTTCCAAGCCTATATGTATAAACAAGGATTAGAAATGGATTTAATAACAAAGAAACAAAATGACATAAAATGTTGTCGAATTTACGGATTAACATACAAATCCATCAAAAAATGAAGTCACTGCATTCACTTCTCTTGTTCAAAAGTAAGTTCAGCAATGGTCTTTGCTACCTAAAGCTACTTCTACTACTTCTTTTGTTTAAATGACTTTCTTATGAAAGTTCAGAAATGATTTATCATTTTTCTTATATACAAAGCCAAAAAGTGCCTTACTTTTTTTTCACCTCTTACCTTTTCAAGCTAAAGAATGTGCTTCTGCAAAGCAAACCATTAGGGTTCAGTTCTGCAGCCTCCACTTGACTATGTGTGTAGTCCCATTAAATTAAAAAGAACAACACATATAAGGGCTACTCAGAGTCAGGATCACAAAACCAGACCCTTAGGCAGAAAGGCTGATAGTATTTGTCCTGCTTTAAACAAAAATGCCAGTTTAGCATAAGACTAAACTTTGATGATGTTCATGATAGGCTGCCAACAAAACATCTTTTGTATCTGAAGCCCATTTGGAATTCCTTCTTATGAAAGAAACAAAATTTAAGAGGTAAGCTGTATAAAAGAGAACTTTAACAGTATCAGAATGTGTAGACTGTAATTTTGTACTTCAGCATATTTAATGGAAATCAGTGGTGGCAGACTGCTTAGCATCCTTACTTTGATTTTTAGAAATGTTTGGCATTAATATTAGTTTTGACCTCAATGTTATGTAGACAATTTCATCAAAATTAAGGTTAATAAAGTTTCATCCCAAAAAAAAAAGGAAAAAGAAAAAAAAGTTGTAGTTTACAATATTTTTGGATACCCGAGAGAGAGGGAAAACCTTCCAATCACAGCATCCTCTAAGTAATATTTGAATGGAATTTAACTTTCTTTGATTAAGGGAAATTTGGAGTATAAACCAGAGCTGGTCAAGAATTTCTTAGGAATTTTCTCTTGTTGTTGGTCAGAAAATGCCAATGAATCAAAATCAAATTTTTTGTCAGAAATTTATCAGTGTTCATAACATTTGTATCAAGAAAGATTCTCAGGTCCAGGATGGAATTTCAGTCAAAACTACAGAGAACACTATCCCTAGAATAGCCAGTTGGTTACATGACTCACTTTGCAGCTGGGAGACCAGCTTCAGCTGGAAATCAGGCAGATCAAGGACTTGAACCTGGGATGCTCATATCCCAGGTGAGTACCCTAATTACTAGGCTTATTGGCTGGTTTAGAGTGCATCAATCTGTCTGTCTTTTTCCACAACACTTTCCAAAGGCCTTGGTTTCATTCCAAAGTGAACCAAAAACAAATACTGAAACTCAGAGTTTTTTAGCAAAATGAAATTCTTGTTTTCCAGACATCCCCAGCGTAATTTACTTATCATTAGATTATCTTGGAGCCAAAACTATTTTAAAATAGGTTATCAACATTGCCCCCAATATTCCAGATGAGGTCTAACCAGTGAAATCATTGTCTCTGTTCATTTAAATGTAATAACCATTCAGCATGTACTTGCACCACTGCTAGTAACAGATCTGCTTTTCTTGCTGGTGATGTGCACTTTGATTCCATCTTCCTAGTATCACTCAGTTTTATTCTTTCTTCATTTGTTCCTATTAGTTCCACTCTGATAAGCGTTTTCTTTCTTTCTTTCTTTCTTTCTTTCTTTCTTTCTTTCTTTCTTTCTTTCTTTCTTTCTTTCTTTCTTTCTTTCTTTTTGTAACCAGAAACATCATCTTGTATTTTCAGATACCACGTTTTATTTCCCCCAGGTTGAGCTTCAGTCTGATCAGGTTGTGATCTTAACTACTTTTGTAAGCTAAACAGCATCAGTGGTTAAATGGGAGTTCTTCAGAGAAAATGTATTGGAATGGAAGGAAGATGTGGTATTCATAACTCATCAACTTTTCCTTTTTAAGGTGAAATGATACAGGAGGTTTTTTTAGCTGCTCTGATCCTGTATAAGAAATGCAGCACCCAGGACAGAGACATACAGTCACACAGCTCTAAACAAACAGCTAGAGAGGGAAAAAACATCCTGAAAAATTCAACTCCCCCAATTAGTATAACAAATGTAGTGATAGTATCATAATGCTTTAACCTGAATAAAATTGTAGTTAGTTTTATAATTAAGGCTTTAGATATGTAATAAATAGTGATAGTCTATAGCAAAAAATCTGAGTATGTGTCACTCCACTGGGAGGATCTATGCTAATAAGCTAGACTTGAGAAAGCAACCAATCAGAGAGAGGCTAGAAATGCCATATAAGCCTGACAGGCAGCAGGCCGGTGTATGTGTCGTATGTGAAGGAGTTGTGAGAGAGGGAGAATGAAGAAAGAGCAGCAAATGTGAAATGAAGAAGGAACAGAAAAGCTGAAAACAGTGATGAACAGAGAAAAGTGGCAGCAGTGACAGCAACAATAATGGCAGTAATGAAAGTAGCTATCATAGACAGAGCTGAAGGACCACTTAAAACAGGGGTTGGCAACCTTTCAGAAGTGGTGTGCCGAGTCTTCATTTATTCACTCTAATTTATGAGTTTGAGTGCCAGTAATACATTTAAACATTTTTAGAAGGTCTCTTTCTATAATATATAACTGAACTATTGTATGTAAACTAAATAAGGTTTTTAAAATGTTTAAGAAGCTTCATTTAAAATTAAATTAAAATGAAGAGCCCCCCGGACTGGTGGTCAGGAACCATGAGGAGTGAGTGTCATGAAAATCTGTTGGCATGCTGCCCTGTCTTAAAATATATCAAAGGGATTTAAGACAAAAAAGAGTAAGTCTGATTTCTTTTCTAGCTAAAAGGAATGTATGGGTATGCCTGTAAATAGAGTTGGATGCCTTCATCTGAGTGAGATTTACCCCACCCATTCTTTAAGTGCTCGGCCACCACTCAGAGAATGTCAAGGTTAAATGGTAAGTGTTTCTTTAATCTGCAATATTATAATAGTCTCCTCAGAGTCAAATGCTGCAATTGGCTATCTGGGTGGAGGGGAGTTGGCTTAGCGCCTTAGTACAGATCTCTCAAGAGCCGTTCCAGTCTCAGTCTGCCAGGTCCCAAAACTCCGGTTTTCAAAGTCCAAACGCAGCCATTCTCAGGCTGGTTCTGACTCATTTAATAGGTTGATTAACTTGTGCTGTCACTAGTTATTGCTACACCCTTTCAGTTACTGTTATGGGCAGCTCGCAAATGCAAGTTGTTTTCTGCCCAAGAGAAATTGACCGGCTTGAAACTGACTGGCTTGAAATGGTAAATTTTCATAACCTTGCTATAATGCGACTCCACATTTATCGTGATTGAATTTTTGGATCCCAATTATTGCGTTATAGCGGGGTTTCACTGTATTACATTGCGGTGTACTGATTATTGCCTTTAATGTATCCTGTAAGCGGAGGGCTGTATCCATGTCTTCCCATGGGTTAGCAGAACTAGTCTGTTCTGGGAAGTCCTCTACAAGTCAGAGATAACTTTCCTGGTAAAACCCCAGCAGTTCCTTTAGGGCAAGCCACACCTCATTACCCATTTGGGCAGATTAAATTGACAATTGGCTTATGGTTATAGGCAAGCCAGTATTGGGGTGCTTTTGGTCCAAATTTTGGGGTAACAAAAACTGTACCAAGTCTCAAGCACTGATGATGAGGAAAACTTCTGGATAGTGTCCATTAATAATAACTGACATTGTTAGCTATTTCTCCAGTATTTCTGAAAATTGTCTGTATTAAGAGGCACATCTTTTGATCTCATAATCCCATGATCACGAAAAGAATATAGTCATTTTTTTCTTCTAGGAAGAACCTAAATACCATACAGTTTTGTGAGAAGAATAGATAACATACAACAGACACCACTGGAAGTAAAATCTTTTTATTTAGACACAAACCATATTAAGCAAATATAAAATTGAATGTTTCTTTACTCTTGTGTTGAATCAGTGATGGTTTGAGTAGAGCGGTATTTGAATAAACCCATTAGTATGCAGCATGCACTTTCTGCTATATTGAAATGGGAAATGTTTGGTAGATACTCTGCCAGATCTTTAAGTGTTATCAGTCAGCATGCAAGTATATGGTTTCAGCTGAGGGTGTTGATTCTGCTTGGCATGAAAAATATGGGGCCAAATTAATCCTTGTTGTAAATTTTATTTACTGTAATGAATTTATATGAGGGATGAATCTTGCACTTTTGCATGCTGGAAGGTTCTCTGATTCTACTATATCATCTTGGTTTGATGCCTGGTTTGTGATAAAAGAACAGAAGTGACTCTTTGGATTTTGCCAGAGCAGTTCTTCTCAAAGAGCATGTTAATGTTTCAGTAGTTTATCAATTAGGTAAAATACAAATAAATCAATCACAAATTACATTCTACCATTGTTTATAGCAGAGATCAGCAACCTTTGGCACGTGGCCTGTCAGGGAAATCCGCTGGCAGGCTTAGACAGTTTGTTTACCTGCAACATCAGCAGGTTCAACTGATTGCAGTTCCCACTGGCCGCGGTTCACCGTTACAGGCAAATGGGGGCTGCGGGAAGCAATGGCCAGCACATCCCTCCACCCATACCACTTCCAGCAGCCCCTATTGACCTGGCACAGCCAGTGGGAGTTGTGATCGGCTGTACTTGTGGATGCTGCAGATAAACAAACCGGCCCGGCCCAGCAGTGGATTTCCCTGACAGGCCACTTGCCTAAGGTAACAAATCCCTGGTTTATAGCTACAAAAAGAGATCACTATCAAGTTCAGTTTATTTTACATTGCTAGAGTTCTAAGATACAATATACTGTAATTTCAGTGTTTCAGAGCTTTTAGCAAAAATATTATCATGAGTGTTCCATCCTCAGCTGATCAGTGCAGCTTTGGGGAATTTAGGAATGTATTAAACTCAAAGGTTGGGTGGGAGATGAAATATTTGGTCAAGTTAGCTAAAGTTCTATTGAACAGGTGAAATACGAGTTAGCTTTTCGGCTCTTGTGACTGCTAGTTTCTACTCTGTGGATGAACAGGAATATTTTTGAACATTTTAAAACAAAGAACATTTGAGATCCACTGAAGGAAACCTGAAAAAGCTAAGCAAGAATGAAAATTGCTTAACCTGAATACACAATTATCCAAGAGTGATCTGAGTAACTGAGATCTGATTTAACAGAGTACAATATTTGCACCAGGAATTTATGGAGATATTCACATACATTTAAATATATTGTGATTTTTTCATATATTTGAATATATGTTGGACTAGATTCTTTTGACTGATAAAGTTACTTGGCATAGCATAAAAGAACAGACAAATATAAAGTTATGCTAAGATGGTAAAAAGGTGGATAGAGACAGTTTGCTTTCTAGAAAGATATAAGTTTTTTTTCTTTTTCCACTTTAAACTGAGATAACCTTATCTAGTTTACCTTTGGCACAAATTCTAAATCAAGATATGTTGCTTTAAATCCCTTTATCTCTACACTTTAATCTTTAATAAATCTTGATTTGTAAAGAATTTGGCTGTTAGAAGTTCATGTAATTCTACCTCATCAGTCTTACATTCAAGTAACCCCAAAAGGTGGCTTTTAAGGTACAGAGTTCAGGAACCCTCAGCATTCCACTCATCTTGGTAAAAAGAGCATAGAAAGAAGCCAGTGCTTAATTTGTGCCAGGACTTTCCAGGGCTGAGCTGTGGCACCTCTAGGCTTGGCAATTCATAGCCCTGGCACCTCTGGGCTTGCTGCATCAGTTATGAAAGTGAAAATATTGCTTGAGCTCCAGCAACTCTTTCATTACAAATGAAGCAATGAAAGAAGGGTATATTCCCTAAGGCTATGAGCAGCAAAAGGGGAAACTGGGCAATTCACAGAGGGAGACACTGACAGACTGTAGACACAGGGGTGGACTTAAAAGTAACAGAAGGCCACTGGCGATGGATCCACTTCCTCCTACACCAGCTGTCCCTCAACACACACAGTGCAAGAAGAGACGGTGTGGGACTGGGAGATGAGAGCATGGCGGAGAAAAACAAAATACTGAGGGTCCTTACACCAGTGGCATAAGTTACAGCTACTTCTCTACAGGTTTAACTTTCGTTGAGGCTGTGAAACTGATGATCAGGAAGATTGAGCAGGGCTGAGAATGTGTACTGTTAAATATAGGATGTTAAAAAAAATGTATCTGAACATATGGCATATATTTAAAATACCAGAAAATTAAGATATTTAAAATACATAATATGGCATTAGAATCTATATACTATACTTCAAAATACATTAAACATATAACTCATAGAGCGTTTGGATCCCATAAATCCAATTCAAATATATCTCAGATTGTCAGGCCTATTGCCCATAGCTGTACATTTAACCTTAACAAATATAATAATAGAATATTAGAGGAAATGAAAAAAATGTTTTTAACATTAAGTAGATTACTTCCTAAACCTAAAAATAAAAGTTCATTGACTGAATTTTATAGGGATCAAGTGACACATCAGTTCTCAATTCCATATTCGGTGGAAGTGGAGTCTGGTTTGTTGGCAAATTGAGAATTCATCCAATATTATTAAATAATATTCCTGGGAAAATTAAAAGGTAATTTGTAAAGTGGTATAAATTGCATATAAGTAAATGGTTTTAAGTATACTGAGAATAGTAGAGTCGAAGGTTCCTGAAATCAGATTAAGGTAGGCAGACCTTCCTCCCTCAAAAAGCCCCATTAACATTGAGAGTAGGGTCACCATATGTCCTGTTTTGGCTGGGGCAGTCCCTTTTTTAAGCCCTGTCCCAGTCGTCCTGAGTTTTTGGGGAAAAGTAGACATTTGTTGATCAGGGACAAATACCCACTTTTGTCAAAAAGTGGGGTGCAGAGGAACATGTGGCGGGAGGGGAGTGAGCGGTGATGCCAGCCCTGCATAGGAGCGGAGGCAAGGGCTTGGATGGAGGTCAGGCAAGTCTCCAGAGAGCAGTGATGCGAGCCCTAGCCTTGTGCTGGGGCCAGGCAGGGCTTAGGGGAGCAGTGATGTTTCCCACCCTAATCAAGAGTTAAGGAGTTTAATGTCTTTCATGAGCCAGATTCTGATCTCAGTTACACCTGTGGAATTCTGTAGTAACTCCACTGAAAAATGTGGAGTTATTTTGTATTTACAGCAACATAACAAAGGTCAGAATCTGGCCTAAACTGAAAGTGAACTAGTGTAGTTTATATGCTAATAAACCATATAAAGGTGATAACCTACTTTAATTTCTTGCACCATTCTATTATGTGCTTATCTTGCTATACCCATTCATTTCTGACCTTTCAGCATGTAAATCACACAGTTAGAAACTGTTTTATTCTGAATTTGGCTGACTAAATCTAACACAATTGAAGGAAGCCTAGTTGGTATAACTTAAAAGCTTAGGTGATCAAAAGGTGTAAGTTACACCATTTTAATATCCCTTGGAGTTTTCTTTGAATTCAGCCCATTACCTTAATATATATACAAGCCTCTATCCCGATATAATACTGTCCTCTGGAGCCAAAAAAACTTACCACATAATAGGTGAAACCGCATTATATTAAACTTGCTTTGGCCTCGAGCAACTCCATTATTAATAGTCAGCAAATAGCCCCTCCACCATCCAACCCCTACCTACTTCCTGCCCCCTGACTGACCCCTCAGAACTCCCAACCCATCCAACGCCCCCTATCACCCTGGGAATCCCATGCTGAGCCACACGCCACACTGGGACAGGCGCTAGGACCCAGGGAGCTGGTGCACAGAAGCGCTCATACCTGCTTGACATCATTAGCTGGGGTGAGCCCTGCGGGGGCAGGGCAGGGGTAACTGGCTCAGTGGCCACTGCCCTGTCTGTGGAGCGTGCCTAGACCAGCAAGGTGGATGAGCCCGTGAAGGGGAGCAGGGTGGGCAGCCTCGCCCGAGGTACCCGCGTGCGCCTGGTCCGTCCAAGGACCAAGCGGTGCCGGGGAGGGTGAGCCATCGGTGAGTGGCTCCTGTCATGAGTGCCCATGCTCAGCCCTTCTCTCCTCCTCTGCAGAGCCCCACACAGCCTGTCTCCGGTGAGGATGCCACAGCCAGCTGCCTGCTGGGCTGCACAGAGCCCCTGACTGCAGGCAGGTAGAACAACGTGCTATGGACCCAGCGAGCCTGCCCGGCGCTGCTGCTGCGAGTGGGGCATAGCCTGCCAGTGCCATCTAGGACAGGCACCTCTCCCTTTCCTGGATATGCAACTTGCCCATGTGGACCAGTTTCCCCAACTTCTCAGCATCAACTGGAGCCTGTGTGATGTTCCCCTGCACTGCAGCTCCCCTCCACGGGCTCTGGCTCCTCCCTGCTCTCTGTCCCCTGATTTTCCCCAGAGACCCTCTGCCCCTTATCCAACCCCTCGGCCCCAGCCTGGCACCCTTAACATGCCACTCAAACCAGCATGTCAGAGCCAGACACGCTGATGTGCTGAGCCACCAGAGCGCACAGCCCTGTCCCCTAGAGCACTGCTTTATGGCGTTATATGCGAATTCATGTTATATTGGGTCAAAGTGCACATATATAAGGACCTGAGGAGTTGGCGCATGGAAGCGCTCACACCTGCTCGACCACATCATCTGGGGTGAGCCCCATGGGATTAGGGCAGGGGGAACTGGCCCAGTGGCCACTGCCCTGTCCTATATAAGGCAGTTTGGGTGGATGATGAGGGGGGTGGGGTGTGGATAGGGGTCAGGGCAGTCAGAGGGCAGGAAATAGAGGGGTTGAATGGGGGTGTGCTCCTGGGGGGCAGTCAGGAAGGAGAAGGGGAGCTGGATGGGGCAGTCAGGGGCAGGGATTACGGGTGCAGTCATGGGACAGGGAGAAGGGTTAGTTGGATGGGGCAGGGGTCACGGGGGGAAGGAAGGAGATGAGGGTGGATGGGGTGGAGGGGGGCAGTCAGGGGTGGAGGTTCCGGTGGTGGTCAGGGGACAAGGACCAGGGGGTGGATGAGGCAGGGGTTCTGGGGGAGTCATCAGGGAATGGTGGTGTGTGTGGATGGGGCAGGAGTTCTGGAGGGGTACTGTCAGGGGATGAGAAGCAGTGGGTGTGGATAAGGGGCAGGAGTCCAGCCACTCCTGGCTGTTTGGGGAGGCATAGCCTCCCTTAACTAACCCTCCATACAATTTTCCAAACCCAATGCAGCCCTTAGGCCAAAAAGTTTGCCCGTCCCCACCCTAAAATATGAGAACAAGGAAGTCTATCCCTTGGCAGGGAACCTAATGGGGGAAACCCTGTAGATACAAGATCCGAGGCACGAGACCTTGACCCAAGTGGGAAACCCAAATTCTGTGTTGATTTCTGAAGACTTCCCCATTATTGGCCTCTATACATACCCTGAAAAGAGTAAACTTGACCTTTCTTTAGAGCGAAGTCACTGAAAGGACAAATGATTGCAGGGTGGAGCTGTATTTAAAAATGCAGGAGGAGGAAAATCTGTCACACTGTTGTCTGACCACTAGGTACTCCCAACATACTTTGGTTTTCTTTGCATCAATTTCCCCATCTGTAAATGGGGACAATGATTCTTACCTCTCTTTTTTTAAGGTGCTTTGAGATCTAATGTCCTATATAACAGTTACATATTATTATTTTAATAAAAATCCAAGGCGATGGTAAAAATCTTCTCATTTGATTAAGATTAGCTTTAAGTCTGTTTACCTGCCGTGTTGGCAAGTTCGGCTGACTGTGGCTCCCACTGGCCGTGGTTCGCCGTCCCAGGCCAATGGAGATGGCAGGAAGCTGGGGCCAGCATATCCCTCACCTGCGTCACTTCTTGCCGCTCCCATTGGCCTGGGACAGCGAACCGCGGCCAGTGGGAGCCATGGTCAGCTGAACCTGCCGAAGCAGCAGGTAAACAAACTGGCCTGGCCCGGCAGGGTGCTTACCCTGGCAAACCACGTAATAGAGGTTGCCAAGCCCTGAAGTAGGGACTGCCTGATTTAATATTTAATAACATTATTTGTCTGGCTGACAGGGGTAGGTACATAAGTAGACTGGGGTGCTGTTTATCTGTTCCCAACATATGCCTCACTATGATCTACTCACCTAGACACTTATGTATGCTTTTGTTTATTAAGCAACCTGATTGATAATTTCATCCTTCCTGCTGTATTTCTGCTTTCACCAGGAAGCACCACTCTTCAAAAACTCCATATCTGCAGTGTATGAAGGCTCCTTTCACACCATATCAAAACATTTAATGACCCTCCAGAAGGAAATGATGTTCTTCTTGGGGGGGGGAATCTTACATAGATTCAAAATTCCTTAGGGTGATGGAAAGGACAAGTTCTTGAGGAGACCCAATGATATGTGAATTTGGCAGAGAGGCTTGTATAAAATATCAGGAGATCTTCAAGCAAATCTCCACTGATAGAAGGGAAAGAACATGTCAGGAGGAAGGAAAGAAGAAATGGAAAGATATTTGGCAGGAACTCTCATAATATTTACATCTCATGGGAATAAAAGATCCATCATGAAGCAAATACTGTATTCCTTACTCAGGCAAAACTCCTATCTAATATGATGGAAATTTTGCCTGAAACTTTTCCTTGTGTTATGAGTGAAGGTTCGAACCCTGAACTGGTACTCAATTTTCATTAATGCCTTTCTTTCTTTACTATGCATAGAGCATGGACCACAGCAAAGACTATTTTTCCTTCTCTTTTAGAAACAGCATGTAGCACAATTGTTTAGATTGACACTCAAAGAGAGTATTAAGAAATGCTTAACACTAAATAAGGAATGTGCTAGACTTAGTTCTACCAGTCTCAGAATCCCAAAATAACTTGAAAGTATTATGTCAATGTGCAAAACTTCTCAAAAGGAAGTAAATCTTATTCTGGAAGTCGCTGATGGCATTTAGCATACAATTGCTATAAATATGTGAGTGTACATCATAGATATAGGTAGTGGGTCTCGGAAAAGCTACAAATATAGCTGCAATAGTAAAATCTTGGCATTTGCAGAGCCCTAAACAATATTTCAGCAAAGCCATAATTACTACATTCATGACTTTTAATTACAATAGAGTATGGTTTTGTTCTGAGTCATGCAGTTATTTCCAGCACTGCACTGGTCCATCTGGCAGTGTTTTCCTTCTGATAATGCCCCTAATATTGTTTACATAAACACAGTTCCAAAAAACTAGCTGGGTTAACAGAATTAAGACCACTTTGGGGGGGGATGCCATTTGAAGGGGCCCAAACTTTACTTTTGTGAAGTAAGCAGGATTTGGGGTCTTAATCTGTATCCACTAAGCCAAAGGAATTTGCGTCATTGACTTCAAGGGGCTTGTTGCCCTGTAGGTGTAGGACAGTGGTCACCAACCGGTCAATGGCGATCAATCATAAAGAATCTCCTAGTCGATCTCATTCTCTGGCGGTGCAGTGGGGCTGCTGCTAAGACAGGCTCCCTGCCTGCCCCAGCACCACACTGCTCCCGGAAGCGGCCAGCGTGCTCTGCAGCCCCAGTGGAAGGGGGGCAAGTGTCTCCCTCTGTACGCTGTTCCTATCTGCAAGCAGAAAGGGGCAGCAAGCAGAGCCATGTGCTGCCCACCCCTACCCTCCCGGGGCTGCAGAGGTGCACTGGCCCCCTCTTGAAGCATCCTGGGGTAGGGATAGGCAGGGAGCTTTAGTTAGCGGCAGCCATGCTGGACTGCCAACTGGGAGCCACTGGTGGGAGGCCCACCCCAACCCCCAGCTCTGAGCCCTCTCCCGGAGCCAGCACACCAACCCCAACCCCAAGACCCTCCCGCACCCCAAGCCCCAGAATTTAGGCACTTTATTACTTAGGCACCTAATCTCAGAATGGTGTCCCATTGTGATTCTCAAAACCACTGCTCAGCTGCCCCTGGACTCTGCAGGCACCTAAACTCTCCCAACACCTGTTTTTTGTTGTTGTTGTTTTTTTCCAGTTAAAGTTCCCTATGTGCCCATGTTTCAGCCTCTGAGCATGCACACCACAACCCCCCTGCTCTGTGGACGATTGAATAATGTATTAATATCACACTTGGGTTATTTCACTTTTGTTGTAAGAATTATTACTGGTATGATTTTTAAACTGTTTTAATACTTGCAATTCTATTATAAAAAGACAGTTCTACCTTTTTTGACCAAGGGTATCTCCTTTAGTGATTATTTTGGCTAGTCTGTTTTTGTACCAAAAAACAACTTTGAGTACACTCAAACATGAGCATAAATTATGTTTTTTTTCCTATTGACTTAATGAAGATGTGAATCAGACCTATTTAGTAGTAATAGTCACTCCACGAAGTAGCTAAAGCAAACTTTTTAAAATTACATACAAAATTGTGCACATCAGCCTTTATGATCACTGGAATGTGTATGTGTGCAAACTTTGATTTGTGCATACCTGTTGTTATAGGCATTTATAAATCAGGTTTTGCCCACATGCACTGGATTTTTTTGTGTGTACACAATTTAGCACAGAAACTTCTAAAAATGTGGCTTTATCTGAGTAGTATTGACATGAATGTGCTACCATTTTTTCCCCTACTGTTTTTTTCTTCCTACTGGCCTGTGAATTCTCAAGAAACTTTGGACAATTCAGTGATTGTATAAATGATCATGTAAATTACTCTTGGTAAATGTGTGTATACTGCTTGTCATAGTTCTAGCTAAATCACCACTACTGCGATCAATGCAGGGGTGTCGATTTAGTGGGTCTGGTGAAGACAAACTAAGTCAATGGCAGAATGCTCTCCCTTTGACATCTGTACTCCACTTCCCCAAGAGGCAAGTTGGCAGGAGAGTGTATCCTTTTGACACAGCACGGTATTAGACACTGCTGGAAGTTGACCCAAGTTACATCAACTTCAGTTATATAACTTATGTAACTGAAGTAGCATAACTTAGGTCGAATTACAGCTTTAGTGTAGACCAGCCGTTAGTACGTTTTCAGTGTGTGTCTGTGTAACTTACCAGAAGAGCTGCAGGCAGAGTGTAAGTTTTCTGAAGCTTCTCAATCCAGCTACTACTAGAGAATACCCTCAAGGCTTCTGAGCAGGCAGTCAAAACTTCGTCTGGATGCCCTCAACTGGATCGCTCATCTCTACAGTGCCTTTCAGTATAGGAAGTGGGGAGTAATAGATGGTCAACATGTGTTTTCCCGCCCTTAAAAGCAGCAAATTCACTCCCAGCTGGCACCAAGGGCATGAGGGAAACAAGACCAGGGAAGTTACAAAGAAATTCAAGGAAAGAAAGAACACAGAGGAGCTGGAAGAGAGGGGGTCTGGCACATGTTGGCAAGACAGCATGCTGTTTGGAGGAACAAGGCAGGGTATTAAATTAGAGGAAAAAAAGTGAAGAAAATAAAATAGAGAGTGAATGGGATGATATGAAACACTATAGCTACAAATAGAGAAAGCATGGCTTTTGTGAATGCTGCACAGGCCTGGGAGTCTAAACTCTTTAGTTCCATTCCTAGCACTGCCATTGATTCCTTATATGACCTTGGAGTCCATCCCTATTTTATATCACCCATGGAGCTAATGATACTAACCTACCGCTCAAGGTGCTTTCACCCATGTGAGATCTGAGAATGGAAATATTGTCGATAATTTATTGTTATTAGATAACAGAGCTGCAAAGATGTCACTTGAAGATCTATGCAGAGCTTGGCAGCTATGCTTCCCAGGGAGAACAAACTGTTGGAATACAGCCTCTTACTGAAGGCAGTCATTACACTGAGTGAGAGGGAAAGTGAAAATGAAGCATTACTCCCATGATTCTCACTGCATAAAAGCTACAGCTCCCAGCATGCTATAGTCACAAATGGTCATCTAGCTTTTAAAAGACATATCTGCAGAGGAAAAAGCACACAACATATATAACTTACAATATTATTTGAAACCTCAAACCAAAAAAAAAAAAAGATCAATCTTATTTTATAGTGTTTTGTGTAGTTCAATTATACCTCACTTTACTGTCAGGATGTTGACTGAAGAATCAGCTGTAATCTCTAACTGCATGGTAACACAAAGGCATTAATCCAAAAGATCCTGGAAGTCCACTATCAAATCAGTACAGCAATAATGTAACAGGGTGTCTTGTTCTGAAGAGCTGGATGGTCTAGCCACTCTGATTCTGAAGGAGCCACACCTAGGTTGGATCAGATGTTTCTACTAAAAGATGCAGCAGGAAGCTGCAGTGTGAGTGGGGTTTTGTAAGGGTTGCTGAGATTGCCAGAAAGAGGAGGCCAGGCAGTAAGCTGTGCAAGAGATATCCCTGAGGCCAAAACTCAAGACCAGCAGCGTAATTGTTATGATGCTTTCAATTTTGTTTTCCTGTACTGGGAAATGAAAAAGGAATAAACCTGACTAGAAGGGCCTGTGAGACTGTTTGTTTGGTGAGAGTGGAAAAAGAAAAGGAACTGTTAGAGCACCACAGAGGCACATCTGGCCATGAGGGAGTGCAAGGGAGGTGGTCAATCCTACTACAAATAGGCTGAAAAAAGACTGAGTATACGCTCCATGAAATCTATGGGATTCCACATGAATGCAGGTTGTTACCCACAGGCAGCAAATTGTTGGATCAGGGCCACAGTTTATTTTCTTTAAAAAAAGGTGGCATTTTCTTCTGGTACTGAAATGCAATTATAACTTCCATTTCTACAGTCAAGGAAAACTGATGTGACTAAATGCAAATCAAATGGGCAGTTATCACTGTTTTCAACATTCAACTCTCTTTTTATCTAAAAATTAATATGCATCTTTTCTGATTCATGAACAGTTCTGTAATTTATACTTCCTAATTCTTTCAGCAGAATAGCTACAAAGATAATTGGTAATCAACTATATCATTCTTCTATCAAATGAGCTATTCAAACTCACCATCTGTATGGGATTCATTCAACTTAATTGACATTTTAAATACTTATGGATGCTGATAGTGGTGGGATTTGTATTAAAGAAAGTGCATAAACAGGTGTCTTTAGTTCATATTTAGTACCAAGTAGAATATCCAGCCACAGTCACAACTAGATAATTGTTTTCTAGTTTTAAAAATGTAAGAACAAATCCTGTGCTCATCCTCACTAACAAAGCTGAGAATTAAGGAGTGCATAAAGGGAAAGAAAGTCTCCTCCTCAAACTGTGAAGTAGCATTGGGACTAACTGGATTATAGCAGCTGCTTTGCTCCCTCACTGTGAATATAGGAAAGAAAACCCAGTGGACCCTTATAGTTGCTTTCCTGAAATCTGGTACCTGGCACCACAATGTTCTGTAAACTCATTAGTTACTAGGCTAAACTTAAGTACCTTGTGATCACAAAAATAGATCAGAACCACTTAGATCCTCTGTGTCAATACCTCATGGAACCAAGATGACTTTTTTTTCTAATTGGATCATATTTCTGTATCTTAACTTTCTTTTTTATGTAGCTTAGGCCTAACCTGCACTACAAATTTAAGTCAACATAAGTCACCTTGGGCTAACCTGTTTGTGCATATGTCTCTGCTCAAATGTATCACCTGCTGCTGTAAGAAGCCCACTACAGTTATGTAGGAAAAGCACCTTCCCGAATGGCATGAAGTCATGGTTCACCTACTGAAGTCAACTTAGTGCAAGAGTAGACACAGCATAACTGTGTTGACCTTAGCAGCCTCATAATGTCCCACAATGCTCCATTTCTTGTGGCAATGACCACTCTAGTCACAACTGTAAACTTCATGTCCCTGGGAGCATGGAGATCAGAAGCCATTATCATGCTTTAAACATCCTGAATATTTTTGAAATGTCTTTTCCTAACTGCCCACCTTGGCAAGCACACCTAGCACCTCACCCTTGATTTGTACAACTGCCCAGTTGACCATGCCAGCTCCATGCTCTAGATGCACTCCTGCCTGAAGTAGACAGGTGTTGGTGAATCTCATTGGACTCTTCAGAGAAGAGGCTGTTCAAGCACAGTTATGGACCAGTCATGGAAATGTGGACATCCATAAAAAGATTGCACACAGTTCCAGGCAAAAGGCTATGACAGGGATCAGCAGCAATGTCATATAAAAGAGAAAGAACTTCATCAGGCATACCACAAGGCCAAGGAGGACAACAATCAATCTGGTGCTGAGCCACAGAACACCTAAGTTTACAACAAGCTCCATGCCATACCTAGTGGAGGCCCCAACAGCACCCCATAGACCACCTTGATACCACAGAAGTCCGAGCCTATTGTTAACAGGGAGGGGGAGAAGGGATGGAGATTTCCAGCAATGCCGGAAGCCAGGACCTATTTGATACTCCATCATAGTCTAGACAATCCTGCCAGAGCAAGCCTGAAGGAGTCCAATTAAGGGGAACGAACTGTGGTAAGTGTGTGAATATATATTTTCCTTATAATGTTTAAATTTAAAGATGATACCCAGCCCATCTGCAAGATAACAAGACATGGGTATTGAATTTTAATTGTTCATCTCATATAAAAAGAGGTAGAGATACAACAAACAGAGGTAGATAGCATCTGCTCTTCAGTTTCCTATTAGGCTAGATGGGGAGTGGGCATATGGAGCAGTTTGTTTGTGTACATAGGGTTGTCCCTTGTATCCTCCTGAGTATATCCAGGAAAGATAAATTGAGATCTGTCACCAATCTGTTGCCAAAGGTTTCGAGGGATGGCTGACTAATCTATTCCTTGATGGTAGGACACTTTCCCATGCCACTCTGCGATGAGTTCAGCTGGCATCAGTGCAGTAAATAGGCTAGTGTCATGTGGGCCAAGGTGGCTTCAGGATGCCAGTGGCAGCTCTGCTCTCTGTGCCTTTGTTACCTTCAGGACTGAGATATCCACTAAAATCACTACTGCTTATGGAAAATCATGCCAATACTCAGAGCCTTTGCGCGGTATTCATATCCATGAAATAGGGACCAAATTTTTATTGTTTTATATACCTAAAATTCCTTCAAATCCCCCCTCCCCCACCGCCGCCCCTTGCTCTGGTGGGCCATATTCACTATGGCTGGGTCTGGAGAGCAGTGCTGTGCAGAAAAACTCCAAAGCTGAAGTGTGCATAAGCATGTCTTACTAAAATATGGGAAGAAGGGAAGGAAGTTGTGAAATATATATCTTTGCCCTTCTGTTATGACTGTAAATACAATAATACATCTGTTTGTTTTTTTATCAGAAGCTTCTAATGTTGCAGCCTTGAGGGCTATTTCCTCAACACCTGCAGAATTCCTGATCCTGATGAGGAAGAGAAAGAACAGGACTAGGAAGGATACATTCAGCAAGATCCTGGAAGCCAGGGCTGCATCAGACTGTGAACAAAGGGGTGGTGGGTGAAAATGGCAGAAGTCATGGAGAAGGAAGAATGGAGAGAAGACGGACACAGAAGGAGATTCACTGGGACATAGTCAGTCTACTTAGGCAAGAAGTCCATATGCTGCAGAACCTGATTGACCTACAGGTCCAAATATCCAACACTCCCCACCATTTGCGGTCCTTGGAGAACTCCCTTGTAGCAGCTCCCTACAGCCCTCAACATACCATGCTGAATCATAGGCTACATCGTCACCACTACCACTCCATTTCAGGGAAAGGCAAGCAAAAACACAGTTTCCCATACTTACCTGTGAGAACCATGGTCGGCATATGCATAACCACAATGGACTATATTTGCACACTGAAATGAACAGAAGTGTTTGCTCCCTTTCCAGTTTCAAAGTCCCATGCCACATTAAGTTATAGTTAAATTTTGTATTGCATTGCTGGTTGGTTGATGTGTTTTGCACATTGCTTTGGTAGTAAAATTTCTATTTTTGGAGAATGCAACTATCTTTAGAGAATACAACTACCTGCAGCAACACTTACTATAGAATGCATAGTGGCTTTCAAAGCACACAGTATTTGTACATGCACAGCAAGCACTCCATAATTCACAGCATCATGAAAACACACACAGTTATAAGTGTACAGTAAACACTACACAATTCCTAGCAGCCTCCAAGGCAGATCCAGGTTCTAGTCCCTGCATTCTTACACTGTCCTGTGTGGCAGGAAATAATTAATGGCCCTACACACTTGCATGGCAATGTGCTCCACTGTGGATTTTGAAAATCCTAAATGATTTCCCACTCACTGGTATAAACCCAGTGTTGTAAAATTCAGGAGTGCAATCACCTCTCTTGTCTCCACTGTCAATTCAGTTCTTACTCAGGTGTCCCTGGGCTGGAAGGTTGGGGTGAGCTTGGCACGTAGATCCAGGAATGTGGCCTTTCACATCTGAAAGTTCCACAGTTACTGCTTGTCATCACAAACCCACATTATAATGTCATCCCACCAGTGAGTGCTAGTTTCTTGGTCCCAAAAGCAGCACTTCACTATCTGCATCTACTCTGTGAATGGCACCAACAACGTTGTTTCGAGCTTGCTCAGCAAACTGTTGTTTAAGAACAGGGCCAGCTCCAGGTACCAGCTTATCAAGCAGGGGCTTGGGGCAGCAACTCAGAAGTGAGGTGGCACTTTCAGGGATTTCGGTGGCAATTTGGTGGAGGGTTCTTCACTCCCTCTAGGAGCAAAGGACCTCTCGCTGAATTGCCGCAGATCATGATCGCGGCGTTTTTTGAGGGGGGTTTTTTTGGCTGCTTGGGGCAGCAAAGCCCCTGGAGCCGTCTCTGTCTAAGAAATTGTTATGATATTTCCTGTGGGCCTGCTAATGCAGAAGAATCATGCACCCTGCATTTGCAACATTTATGAGAATAGTGCAGCACCCTGTAGGCTCCATGCTTCTGTCAGAGATGAGAGATGCTGAAAAGTGCCACACAGATTTGTGGGAATTTTATCAAAGGTGCAAAAGTTATATATGACATTATGGAATGGAGAAAGGTGCATGCTGAGAACTTGATCCTAACTCCCAGAGATTCCTGAGTGACACATTTATACCCCACAGCACATTGCAAAAAGTTCCCAAAGGCATTGTACCTGACGGTGAAGGGTTACCTACCTGTGGTGTGCCATTCTTTACATCAACAAAAACACTTCTGATGAATATATGCAGTGCTGACACAAGCAGCTAAGTATGCTTATGCACAAGTGATGTACAAACTTCAGTAGCTGCATGCTGTGTTGATATGTAGTGTAGACAGGTCCTTTAGAAACTTTTTGTTGCAATTCACATAAACACCACCCTATACTGAAAATCTGCTGACCGCTATGCTTACCTACATGCCTCCAGCTTTCATCCAGACATCACATGATCCATTTTCTACAGCCAAGCCCTAATATACAACCACATTTGCTCCAATCTCTCAGACAGACACAAACACCTACAGGAGCTCTATCAAGCATTTTTGAAACTACGATACCCACCTGGGGAAGTGACGAAATAGATTGAGAAAGCCAGAAGGATACGTAGAAGTCACCTACTTCAGGACAGGCCCAACAAAGAAAGGAACGAACATCACTAGCCATCACCTACAGCCCCCAACTAAAACCTCTGCAGTGCATCATCAAGAATCTACACCCTATCTTGGAGGATGATCCCTCTCTCTCACAAACCTTGGGAGACAGGCCAGTCCTTGCTTACAGACAACCCCCAACCTGAAGCAAATACTCACCAGCAACTACACATCACACAACAGAAACACTAACCCGGGAACCAATCCCTGCCACATACCCAATTGTCAACTCTGCCCGCATATCTATTCAAGGGACATCATCATAGGACCCAACCACATCAGCCTCCTCATTAGGGGCTCATTCACCTGCACATCTATCAAT